>NC_065549.1:19317429-20517429 GCF_022605725.1 Anthonomus grandis grandis
TATACAGGGTGTCATTGAAATGGTGTAAAAAAATTCGGGGGGTGATAGTACTCTGTTTTAAAAATCATAAAATTTAGATTTTTCAATTAATTATTTAATAACTACGTGTTTACTTTTGAAACCCCATAACTTTCATAGGTTTATGTTGTTTAACCAGTTAGCAACCCATCAGAGCAAACTTTTTGCCTTCAATTTTCTCGAAAACCATCGTTCTGGGCGATGTGCAACAAGAGTACCTTTTTTGTAGGAAAAAGTATGTAGTTTTTAAAAAATGAACCCACGTTGCGAAAAAAATAACCTAAAAAAAGTTATTCACGAATTAACCCCCTACCCTTGCAAAAACTACCCTTTCCGATTTTCCAAATTATTTTTCAGTATCACCATTTGATTTTGGGTCAAAATTTATGGCAGAGGATTTTTTTTCGAAATTTTATCTCATTTTTTAAGCCTACAATTTCAAAAAACCGTTTTTTAAATTTACCCTTTCAGTGCCCCTAACTCCCTTAATATGCATTTTCCGCCCTATAGTTATAGGAACTTTTTTTTTAATTTTTAGGAGTACTATCACCCCCCGAATTTTTTTACACCATTTCAATGACACCCTGTATATATATATATATATATATATATATATATATATATATATATATATATATATATATATATATATATATATATATATTATATATATATTATGTATCACTCTAATCTAATAATCATTTCAGACAACCATTCCACCAAATTGTAAATTTGTTATTTTTTGTGACCAAAAATGTTTATGGTTCTTGCTAAATTAGTGGGATGCAGTGTCAAAAAAAACTCTTTTTAAAGATTTTAAATTTTAATATTGCCGACATTTCGGCCTATATAAGGGCGATAAAAAGTAAAAACCTATTGTCCATAAATATTACCCGTAAGAATGTAAACCATAAAAAAAGATTTATTATAAACAATGGTCTTTCTGGGTCTTAAACAGAAGTGGAACCAACAATGATTTGTTGGCAAATAGAAAAAATATTGAAGGATCACATAACAAAAATTATTTGAAAAGCTATTTTCTCATATACAGGGTGTCCGAGATAAAACAGTCCACCCTAAAAATCTTGAAAATAAAATATTTAGCCAAAATCGGCCGAACACGTAAAATTTAATCTGTAATCAAGAAAAAAAAATACATTCGGAAAATTCAAGTTATTTTGACAAAAACATCAAAATATGCAGTAAATACCTGCATATTTCGACGCTTTTCTTGGTTTAGTTATTTTTATTTTGGTATCGGTGTTTTGTTGAAGTGAGCAATAACAATAGTAGCACGAAGTATTTGTTTTTAGTAATTTAGTCCTGATGTTATTGATAACGCTGCAAGAAAGAATTAAGTTGGTGGGTCTTTATTATCAACAAAATAAGTCTGCCAGAGCAACAGTACGTGCTTTTAATGGTAATCATCCTTATGTAATGGATTTATTGAGGAAGTTTTAAAACACAGGGTCAGTACAAAACAGAAAAAATGAAGTTCAGCATTCAGTGAGAAATGAAGTAGTAGAAATTGCAGTGTTGAATCATATATAGAAAATGAACTGATGTTTCAACAAGATGGGGCATTACTACATTATGCTGCTGCCGTTCGTCATTTCTTGAACGACGTATTTTCTAAACGATGGATTGGCTGGAAAGGTACCGTAGAATGACCTGCTAGATTCCTCGATCTTACCCCTTTGGATAATTTTCTATGGGGTCATCTAAAAACCAAAATCTTTGCCCCAAAGCCTGACTCCCTTGAAGATCTTCGAAATAGAATTATTAACGAATGTCAGCTAATAACGGTCGAAATCTTCGCTAATGAGAACATACGTTTTGAACAACAATAATTGTATTTTTGTGTGGAGGTCAACGGAGATTAAAATAAGGTTTATTTTTTTATAAACATTTATTTATATTTCTTGAGGAGGAATTGATAAAATAAAAAAATAATAATAGGGATACGTAGAGAATAAAATTTATCAATTTAATTCAAGGTAGCACTCGACCCCTATTTCCGTTTAAAAAAGTACATAGTTCTGTTATAGTAATTTATTTTTCAAGATTTTGAGGATGGACCGTTTTGTGTCGTGTATTTAATAAAACAAGCTTTTAGGGACCATTGTGTAGAAAGTAAAAATTTTTAACGTCGTTGTCACACAAACTTAAAATCTTCTGATTCTTGTAACTTACTCCATCAAGTTACTATGGTGGCATCAAATATAATTTTAAAAACTAATAGAAAATTCTCTCTTAAAACTAAAAAAAAAAAGAAACGGCTAATCACCAGTATCTTCCAGAAAATAAATTGATAAAATCCAATCAGAGTACTGGAAAAGAAAATGTAGGAAGCCAGGAAAGACCTGAAAAAAGCTCTCACATTGCAGAAAATATGGAAAAGTTATTCAGAAAAAAATGATAAAGATTATGATGTAATACAGGAAACTGAAAGAAATGAGCAAAACCAACTACTGATCAACAAAAGCCCCAAAAATTTTTCTTGGCCCCAAAGGGCCAACAAGAACCTTCTGGAAAACTACCTCTACTAAGTGATGAAATTGTCCATAGAATCTAATGCAAAGAAGCTAAAAACTCCCAGGAACGCTATTAAGGTAAAAAAAACGCAGGCAAGAGACTTGAGGTAGATCGGAAGAGCCTTTATGCGTTCTCGCTTTTTTTGTTATTTTTAATAAAATAGTCCTCAATTATCAGGATCTTTTTCCAGAACCTGAGCTAGTCGGACCACGAAGCCAAAAAGCCGAGGTAAAATAAACTCTTAAGATTTTGATAAAACTCATAAGAAACCAGAAAATTATATGTGGATTGAATTATAAATAAACACGCTAACAGTAACGCATTATTTGTTTTTTCTTTAAAAGGCTAATGTTTTTTTTTATAAATATATTACTTCAAATATTCCGAATACACTTACCAAATAATTTAGTGTAGTAAAATATGTAAAATGAAAATTACTATTTTAACACTTAATTTTTTTCCCAATTATATACATTTTTTTAACTTAAATATTATTAAAACAAATCTGCCAGTTTAATCCAGCAGCTATATTATTAAACTTTGCAAAGTGAATTGGGAAGTTAGGATGATTTTCTTTTCATTTCAACCCAATTCTCTGCTAAATTTTGTTATAAGCTTATAGTATAATAATATGTAACAACATAATATAAAAACATGTATGTAGCAAATAAGCTGTCTACACCATCTACAATCGCTTTTTTAACATTTAACTTCCATTTATAAGGCCCATTGTTCTAACTCTTTCAAATCGTCCTGGTCTTCCACTTTTTCTAAAATTAACAAACGATCAGCATTCATTTGAAATTTTCTACTAAGTAAACTTACTTGCTGGTTTCTTGGTCTTTTCCTTTTGCTCTTCATCCATGTTGGGCAGATCTGGCAATTTTGTGGGTCCAGGCACATCAATAAGACCCTGTTATTAAAAAATGCATAAAAATCTTTATAACTCACAGAGTATTCATATTACCTTTTCTAGCTCCTCTTCTTCTAACTCTTCTAATTCTTTATTTAGTTCATCTTCATCTATGTCTTCGCCAAATCCTACGGGGTTGCTTATAGCATTTGATATTTCATTGGCAATATCATGTTGTTCGGCTATGTCATCCATTATATCATGAACATTATCAATATCCCTAAAAAATTATATGTAGATAAAAGGTTTCAGAAAACTGTGAAAAAATATGTCACTTACAAGTTCTTATGGGCATGTTTTAGGGCTGCAGCAGCATCTTTCATAGAAATAAGAACTGCAGCATTGGTGTTTGCACCTTCTAAAGCATCCTTTTGCAGTTCAAGAGTTGTTAGGGTTCCATCTACTTGCTGGAGAGTTTTTTCTAATCTTTTCTTCTTTTTAAGAGCTTGTAGGGCAACTACAATAGAAAAAATAAAATAGATTTTTTTTTAAGTTACACCCACTAAGTATGATTCATTGTAGAAGAATTACAAAATGAATTTAAATATGATTGATTAATATTATAATGCACATCAGTGATTTTATGTTAATTTATCTTTCTATTATCTTGTTTTACAGAATTTTTGAGAATACACTTTTTTTAAACTTTACTAATGACCCAAAAACAGTTTACAAAAACTGGCACAAGCACCTATACCTTTGAAATAAAAGATAAGTACATTCGAAAAAAAAGTTAGATATATTTAGTAAATTGTATTAAATATTGAGATATATAGTTCATTGATTACTCTCCATGTTTTTCCAGCCTCCACTTGCTTCCTTAAGTTTTCTTAAAATTTTTTTTGAGCATATTTTCATTGCAATTGCCTCATACTATTTATAGTTTTAAATTCTTTTTCAGTGTTTTCATTTGGTAATCCACCTGATGTACAGATCATCCCTATTTTTTAGTGTCCTTAAAAAAATTCTGGTGTAATGCATTAATTCCCAGATTTATTTTGTAAGTATATTTTTTTGAGCATAGATCTTTAGAGCTCAGAATAATCTCAGCCATTTGTATCCATCTATATTCCTAGATGGATCTTTTTAGTTTTTACTCTTTCTTTTTATCTAGTTTAGTTTTTTGTAATTTGTTCTTCAAGTTTTTCACTTTTTTTATTTCCATCATTTTGTGATCAGAAATTATATGTTCATCTAATTTTATTAGGCACTCTATATTTTTATTTGCAATAACATGATCTAATATTTTTTTAGATTTGAAAATCATTCATGAATATAATATTTTTATACTTATTAACTATAGGCGAATCTAGAAGTAAGTTTATATTGATATTATCAGATCAGATATATCAATCAAATTAGTAAGCAAGTTAGGAAATAAACAGAAAAAGCACTATAAAACAATGACTTCATTACTATTTTGAAATATATAAATGCATGAAGGAACTGCATGAATAAGTAACACATTAGAAAAGACAGTTCATTAAAATTTAGATTTTCCACATAATTACATTACTTTTGTGTTTGTAAAATGTAAAACCTTAGGCTGTCATTTTCCATAGGCAGTGAAAGTTTTATAGACTTATGCTGGGTTTATACAAATATCACTAACATATAAGACCTAACTCATAACACCTAATTCAATACATAAATGTACATTACAATTCATAACTAGTAAGTAATAACTTAACTTTTTTTGACTGCTATTCTTTAAATTTGTGTTGCCATTTTGAGTTCAAAAAAAGCACTAAAAATTTCAAATTATAGTTTTCTTAAAAATCGGGTAAATATCTTTTAATTATCTGCCACACAGAAAAATTGATAAACATTGAAATCAGGTCTTTGGCCATACAGAGGATGGCACTTGTGCAGTTGCATTTTTAACATATGCCTGATAACTATTGAAAAATGTTACCAAATAAAGACAACAATTTTTACAAAAACAAAATATGAGAAAAGTTTCTTGTAACACCTGATCTTGTAACACTAAACATTCATGCAAACTTTCTTTAGCCTGTATGATTCTATTAAAATGTATAATTAATCTTGAGTACAATTCCAAAAATGAAAAATATTCAATGAGTCATACTAATAATTGTAATAAGTCTATAAAATGTACATTTCAATTAGATAAAAGGATTTAAAATACCTCATTACCTACCCCTTTTGTTCTTTGAGGCATTTTTCCTAGCAACAAGGATACAGTCGTCGATTTGCTTTTCCAAGTATTCCTGTTTTTTGGTGAGGAGGTCCTGAGTTTCCCTCAATTTCTGGATGGCATCGCTGGTCGAAGGTGCCTCCTCTTTTTTGCCTCCGAAGAGTTTACCGAAAAAAGACATTCTCGAGCACAAATGGGCTTAATTGGCTGGAAGTTAATTGTTGTAAAAAATAAATATGACTCAGATGATCTATAAACAACGTACAAATTTTCTAGGAAATCAATCGGAATTAATTATGACATTTGCCATTGACGGATTGCCGCTGTCTTGTTGTCATTTCGGATTCTTCCATTATTTTGACTAAACCATATTTTAGCGAGTAAGCGTCTTACTCGGTTGCCTTACAATATCTTAAGTGTTACGTCATCTATGGTTGCGCTCGAATGACGTCATGTCGAACAGCTGTCAGAGTCTAACCCAGTGTCCTACGTGAGCGATCAGTTGCGACGAAGCTAACGACGTGATGCGATGCATCTATAATGCGATGAGGGGCGAAGCGATGCGATTCGATGCCGCTGTCCTATGTGGGAATCGCGTCGCTCACATCAGTCATGCCACAGCGTTTCACGGTGGTTTCACTATGAACAAACGCATTTCTTTTTTGCTCGAAAACTCTTACTTGAAGTACAAATTCGTGAAAAAATTTCAACGCAAAAGTAAAACCAATATTATATACTTGGAAAGGCATTTACATGGTGAATTCCATCATCTGTATGAACAATTGAGAAGTCAACCCACCAAATTTAAGGAATAACAACAACAACATTTGATTACATTTTAAAGGCTATAAAACCTGCAATACTATTAAGTTCTACAAACTTCCAACGGCCTATATCTGTCGAAGAAAGATTAATGCTGACCGTGAGGTAAGTAAAAAAAGTTCACAAAAAAATGTAATGAAATTCTGAATAATATAGTTAATATCTCAATACAGTGGTTATTACTTATGATATTCATTATTACTTATGATCTAACATATTTGTAGGAGTAACCTTAGAGGAGGGCAAAGCTGAATCATTTTTTCCAGCTCTTTTATTAATATTTGTTGCATATGTGTCCTAAACTGCAGTTTATTTAATGCTGGGAGTTGTTTCATAAACGGTAATAAAGACTTGAACCAGCATATGTCATCATCGTCCTCGTTGATTTGTTCCTTACGCAAAAAGTTTATTTTCTCTCTTTCAATTTCAAGGAAAGCCTCATGAGATTCTTCGCCAACTCTTTTTTTCTTACAAGAGCGATTTTGTGTTACTGGAGCTGCGCGCTTTGGAGGCATGGAACGTGACGGCGTCTGCTGAAGAATGGAACTAGAGGGCATCTGTTGGAGAATGATGCAGTCTTGTGTGTCTAGCCCAGATGTGGAAATCGTAGTCCCTGGTTGCAGAGTGATGTGATCATTGCTTTGCGTGCATGCTGTTTCTGCTGTAGAACTGCTGTCGTCTGCCATAGACATCCACGACTCAAGCTCACCAATTTCTTCAACAATTATATTATGTTCACCTGTGTTTTGTGATTCGTCATCCATAGTTGCCGATTCCGATAGAATTGTACTATTGCTTTCTTCGTTAGAGAGTTCTTGTAAATTTTCTGATTGTCCGATGTTACCAGTGGTTTTTCGAGGCTTTATTATTATTCCTAAAAATGACATGCATTCAAAATAAGGCCATGTGCCTTTATATTTTGGTTCGCTATCAGCATCACCTCCTGAACGGGGTTTTGGAATTTTTTTCAATTCCCTACAATAAGTATCTCGCAGATGTTTCCATTTTTTCTTGACGGTATCATCTGAAACAAAAAATTTGTGAATTAAACCTGCTTTTATTCCATACTCCAGTTGTACTGAAATGGAAATATTTTTTTTTCAAGGGCTGTTCCTCGGGTTGTTCTGAATGTTTTACTCTGTTACGTCAAATAATTTTTAGAGCTTGTATAAATAAATAACGTTTTGATTTCAGATACTTGGCTACTGGGGTACAATTTCGCCAAATCGCTTTCTCATTCAGAATTTCGAAATCATCTGTTTCCAAGATAGTCATAGAAGTTTGTATAGCCATATGGAAAACATTATTACCAGTTCACATGTCTAAACTCACTGTAAAAGACTGCAAACTAATAGCGCAAAGCTTTTGGGACAGATGGCAATATCCTCACTGCATTGGAAGCATCGACGGGAAACACATCCGCATAAAAAAACCGAGAAACTCTGGTTCTATGTATTATAAGTACAAGGGATACTTTTCAATCGGATTACTGGCTGTAACTGGTGCAAATTATAAGTTTGTAATGGTTGATGTAGGGTCCTATGGTAAAGATAACGACGCAGGAGTGTTTGACAATTGTCCCCTTAAACAGACTCTTGAGAGATGCTGCATTCCCTCTGAAAGAATATCTAATGAGACCTTTTCCAGAAAAGACGACAATTAAAGGTGACCCTAAAGACAACTATAACTATCGCCTATCTTGGGCAAGAATGGTGCTGGAATACTCTTTCGGCTCAATAGTATCCAAATTTAGAATTTTACAGAAAGCTATCGAAACCAATGTAGAAAATGCTGAGCATACAGTGAAAGCAATCACTTTGCTTCACAATATAATTCGCGATTTGGAATCCATCACTGAAGCCGAAACCACATCTTTTCGTGAGACCTACCGGTATTTGCCAAAAACAGCGCACCACAATTTAGGAAAAAAGTTTAATGCTTCATCCCGGGCAGCTATTACACTAAGAGAGAAATTCAAACAATTTTTTGAACAACACCCCATAAATAGGAATGAATAAATTTGATTTTATTGTTGATATTTTTGTACTTACATGTCGTTCCCATGACTTCACCGACCTTTTCCCATTCTCTGTGCGTGAATAGTCTGTCGTGGTAACTCTTATTTCTCCTGTCCCACAAAACAAGACGTTCCTGTATTAAATTGATTAACATTTCTAGATCCATGCTTTGATTTAGTTCCGACAATCACGTGCGAATCGCGCGAAATTATCAACCCAACTGATTATGTCGCATCGCTTTGTATCGTATGTACGCCGCTCGTCGCGTGCAATCGCTCACGTAGGCCATGCCATATGATCGACAGCCGTTTGATTTTGACGCATCGCATCGCTTCGCTCAGCATCGCAACTGATCGCTCACGTAGGACACTGCGTAAATATTAGTAAATATTAGCTATACCTTTCATCGGTATTGCATTCGCTTTGGAGACTGACCTAAATCATGAAAACACCGATTTGTCTAAGTTTTCAAAACGTTTTGAGTCGAAATCCGATCTCATACATTTTAAGATTTAGATCAAGAGGAAATACAATAAACAAAAAAGTTACTGGCGTAAACATAACCTCACTCATATTTTTTTTCACACAGAAATAAACACAAACTAATCATAAATCAATTTAAAAAAAATATCCGCGCAACCTCACCTTTACGTTCTTCACTGTATTTTTTGCAAATCTATTCGCTCTTTTGATAATTTATTATTTTCTGCATTTTTATTTGGTTTGGATGTCTTAACTGTTAATGTATATGAGACATTAATATTAAATAAATTAAAACTAATACTAAGAAATATAATGCTTTACTCTAAAAAAATATCAAAAAATTGATATGAATATTTATTGTTTGTATTGCTTCCCTTTGACTTTGACATAGCGAGTTTATTATTAACAAACGCTTAAAGCGCCTTATACGGTGACGTCATGACTTGATCGCTCGAATGAGATGTCTTAAAGACGCTTATAGCCGCTTACTCGCTAAAATATGGCTTTAAGTTCGTGGTTTTAACTCAAAACTTGTCTTCTCCGTCAATTGTCATTTGTCAAATAATAAAACAGCTGATTAATTAAACATTCATTTCCATCCATCATTCATCATTATATTTTAAACCTGAGTATTTTTGAATCAATTTAAGTTTAAATAGTTCTCGATTTACCTAGTCCTTTTCCTAATAGAGGCTATTTAATCCATTTACATAAAGCAATTTACGATAATATTTTAAAATTAAAATTACAGTCTATATAGGACCTAGATAACCTAGCTATGGACCAAAAGGAGAAAGAAATGGAAGCAGCGGCGACTCCGGGAGCTGAAGGACCCCCAGAAGAGGCAATAAAAGTTGTGGGGTGCGCTCATTACAAAAGAAAGTCAAAATTTGTTGTAAGTCATATATTAAGAAACAAAAAACAAAAGCCTTTGTTAGGAACATATTTTTGGATTTAAATTTACAAGAAAGATTTTTATTAAAAGCTTCTTAACTTTAAAGTGAATCAATTTGACACTTGTTTGAATACCATTTAGTACAAACTAAACTAAATTGTCCTTCACAATTAAATTTAATTGGCAATAAAATGTAAACAATTTAGTAGTTGATAGTTATAAATAAAAAAGCACAAAAAAAGATTTACATGACATACAAATGATTTAAGGTAAATAAAATACATTGTATAAGATTTTCACAAAATGCAAGTTTTTTCTGTGAACAACAGTGAAACTTAACCTAAATAAAAAATTTTACCCAAATATATTGAACTAAATATATCTAACAGCAATGGCCACTGAATGCAATTTACAGTACTTCATACTGCAGCACAGCAATATGCCACATATACTGCCAGCTATCATAGGTCTCAAATTATTCACAGTTGACCAAGCTGCCCTCTGTTATTTTCTATTTTTTAACTTTATAAGCAAGGGGTACTTATACTTTTTCATATCCAAATTGTCACAAATAATTCACAATAACCTGTTAATATAAGAGGGTTATAGATACTTATAAAAATTTAAACTTTCTTACACATGTTTAAGGGAAAGTAAAGGATCATATAACAAGGTAAAGATAAGAAAAAAAAGGAGGACTGGGAATACAGAGAATTACCATTCAAAAATTGTAGAATAGACTTACACACTCCATACATACATACATACTCCAAAGTTCAGTTGTACCAGCTGAAAAAAAATGCAATCTAAAAAATATTAAAATATTTAAACACAAAATTCATTTACAATATTGAAAACAAACATCTAATGTAGTGTAAACCAACTCTAATATTCAAACAAGTTATTCAATCAAGCCACACCTGTAAGCAAAGCAACAAATGTAAGAAATTATTGCTCCAGGACCTTAAATTTTTATTTGTTTTAGGAATAATGTATTTATGTTTCAGAGCCTGGCACTAGTTTAATGACTGTTTGAGGTCAGTAGAATATAGAAAAAAAAATTCTCTTTTTTTAATTAAAAAAAAAGTTTGGGATTCTTACCTATATGATCTCATCTAAATATTAAGAGAAAGAAAATGACAACTGTTCATACTATCTAGACAGTAGATAGTCTTATTAAGATAAGTCACCATACCAAATTTCATTACTTTATTTTATTTATTTGTTACAACACATTGTACATTTGTTTACATATTATTAACAGCTACAAGGACACTGTAGCTGTTAATAATACAGATACTAACTTAACATATCATAAAAACTACTGAATTATGTAAATAATAAAAGGAAATACAAAATAATAAAAAGAATTACTTTTCAATAAGCAATTTAGAATTTATTTGAAAAAAACTTAAATATATGAAACCACCAGCCAGGTTATCAAAATGTTATTTCAAAGTGTTGTCATCTATTTATTTAGTGGTCAGTATGACTAATTATTATGCTAATCAAGAGAAAATAAGTATGATTAAGGAGTAATACATGGGAAATAGTTAGACATAGCAAAAAGTCTCTGAAATGCTCTCGTTGAATTTTCCTGAGACATTTTCCAAGTAAAACAATAGCACAGAATATTTTTTATAACTTTGAGACTAAGGGACAGTAATTAGTAAATGCAAATGCTCAGAGCAAAATAATATCGATGGCAGAGTTGGAGAACACTCAGATTTTAAAATGTTACTTCATAATGAAGAAATTAAAGGAATTAGCAGCAGAACTCTTGTAGAAGTTGTAGAAAAAGATCATAGTACAGTATTTTGCACACTAAAAAATTACAAATACCATTCCTTTAAATATCAAAAGCATCAGGAACTAAGGAAAGGCGATGAAATACAAAAAACAGATTTCTGTTTTGAAGGTATGGAAAGGGGTGTATAACCACAGGGATTTTTCATGAAATTTTTGTTTTACGGGCAAATTAACTTTTACTTTAAGTATTGACTTCTTACAAGGACCCAGTACCCTCAAAAGATAAATCTTTTGGTGGGTATTTTTGGTCATAAAATTATTGGACCTTTTTTTTTTGGAAAAATATTTGGGAGCAGATTCATTTTTGGAACTTTTACAAAATCAAATTGGACCAGTATTAGAAGAATTACCTTTCACCAAATGACTTTCCTGTGGGGTCACATTAAAAGTGTTATTTATAAAGATTTGCGTTATCAAAATTTAGAAGAGTTAAAGATTGAAATTTTAATGGCATGTAATCAAAGAATGCATATCAGCTTAGTAATGTAAGAACCGAAATTTAAAACTAATTAGGATATTGTTTGGCGGTAAATGGAGGATTGATTGAGTATTTCATTAAAAAAAATTAATGTATTGGTTTAAAAAATAGTTTTGTATTTATTTTTAATACTTTTTTGTTGTTTTGCTTTCTTGCGTCTGTTGTTTGTAAGTAGTAGCATTTATTGATAAAATCACTTAACAAAAAGTAATGAAATTTGGTGTGTTGGCTTATCTTACTAATATGACACTCCACCCTAAAGAATACCTCAACTATATTAATGAGATGACAACAATATCAATGGTATCATAACTATAAAACAGAAACATATAGAGAGATGGATTGCTGCAAATAAGGTTAAAATAAGATTTGTTCCTGGGAGCCTATCTTATTTTTGTTCTATTATCAGTTTCTGTAGATTTTTCTTGTTTTTTTCCTCTTAAGTTAAAAATTTAACTAATTATTTCGGCCCTTATTAAATGCATTTGGGTACCTACATAGCTTTTATTTATTATAGTAGTTCCTATTCCTAGTAAATAACTTAAACATAACATACTTAACTTTAAAATCAATTTGCCTTTCGAGAGAGGAGAGAGAAGTGATGCCTCTCTTAGATTATCTTAGAATTTATCAGTTTAAATTCAGCTTTTCTGGAACCATATTTTGTGACAACAAATGAAGTAAAGAAAATTTAATTTCTATTTTATTTTAGATAAACAAGTAGTTATATATTTTGTCCAATTTGGACTCAATTTTGTATTAAAATTATAACCTAATATAAACTAATTTTTCTTTTATTTTTTTTAATAAAGCATCCTGTGATTTAATGTTAGGTGACTTTGTTAATAATTGTTTAATAATCCTATTTAGTAAATATTTAAAAAAATACTGTAATTATAAAAACCAAAACTCAAGGAAAAGTTGAGAGATTATCAAATCATAATTACTAACTACAATGAAATGTAATAAAATAAATATTTATTCTTGAAAACAAAACAGTGAGAGAGTAACTTTGAAGATAATATATTAAACACTTTTATTTTTGTAAATTGTTTCTAAGTGCATTTTAACTTAGATAATTAACTTAGATAATTTATATTACCAATTAGATCGGTATATTTTCAAAAAGTAAATAATATCTGTTTCCTCCAAGTTATTAATAAAATTCTTAAAGTACATTTGGTTAATAGAATTTATGAAAGTTAATTGTAAATTTTTTAAATTGTTAGTGTTCTGCCATATGATGGAGGTTGTTGTAACAAATCAAACATGACTTTTATATCTAGTATCTATTTCTGAAAGAGTCTGGATTTGTTAACAATATTTTAGTTAAATTTATAACTGCAAAGCGCATTTTGTTTGTTTCTTTGTTATAGTCTCCCTGTTGTAAAAAAGTCTACACTTGCCGTTTCTGCCACGACGAAAAGGAGGATCACACAATGAATAGAAAGGAAGTAACTGAATTAATATGCACAGTATGTGAAGAAAGACAACCAGTACAAGCTGATTGTAAGAAGTGTGGTATAAGATTTGGAAAGGTAAAACTTATTCTGATTGTTCTTTTATGAAAGTGACATGATCTTTAAAACCATTCTAGAAAATTATTTACTTTGCAATTTTTAGTATGTATGTCTAGAATGTAACCTGTTTGATGATGAGGAAAAAAATCAATTTCACTGCCAGGGATGTGGAATTTGTAGAATAGGTGGGGCTGATAGATTCTTCCATTGTAAAAAATGTAATATGTGTTTGCCTGTACTCCTCAAAAATGGACATCAGGTAGGATCCATGCCAAACACTTGAAACGAAATTAAATATTCTTTTTAGTGTGTAGAAAATGTGTCAAGAGCCAACTGTCCAGTTTGCCTAGAGGATATCCACACATCTAGAATACCTTGCCACATACCAATGTGTGGACACTTGCTTCACCGGACATGCTTTGAACAACTCTTACAAGCTGGACATTATGCTTGCCCTATCTGCCAAACATCTCTTATGGATATGTCACAGCTTTGGAAATATCTGGACCAGCAAGTGGCTAATACACCTATGCCCACCGAATATAAGGATTATGTGGTTCATATTCTTTGTAAGGACTGCCATAAGGTAAATACGTTTCTTTTAAAAGTAAAATGAAATATATTTTATATGAAATGCAACTATATTTTTGCAGGAATGTATGGTACCTTTTCATGTGGTAGGGTTTAAATGTTCTCATTGTGGTTCCTATAATACTTGCAGAATTAAAGGACCTATTAATCCTTCTGGTAAGTACTAAATATTAAACACTAAATATAAATATTTGGTTTTGGCAAAGAAAGAAACAATGAAAATGCAAATGTTTACACTTAAGGTATTTTTAGACTTAATTTTATTTTAGATATAGCATTGGCAAATATTCATAAACATTCAAATTTTGTAGATGTAGCAAATATTTCCTTAATGAAAAATAGTGACTGGTTACAGTTTTTCAAATTTTAAGGAATTTGTGGCATTATATGACTTATTTACAGAAAGGCCCAATGGGACTGGAAAGGAACGGACTACCAGGGACAATTTTTATTATTATTTTTTTGAGGGAGTACTTAACATTTACAACATAACTTCTACTCTTTTAGACGTTTAATTAAAATACAAATTTCTAACGATTATAAGGTATATGTATTAGACTCGTGTAAAGAATATATCTACTGATCCATCTAGTTTCTGATCCTGTAAGTTATTTAATGGTAAAAAGAGTCACTCTAATATTCCTGGAATAGTAAGGCGGATAAAGGCCCGATAGTATGGTTGTCTCAGATCTGCAAGCCATATTAAACCTTTTTGGGTTATTCTTCAGGACATTTAGATCCTCTGTTGACCTGGAGCATCCCTCGACTTCCAGTAATCTACCTCATCTTGATATTTCTATGTGAATGCCTCTCAAATTATTGTGGCTGGTAGGATACCTAAGAGTAAACTTACATCTGAGGTCATTGATATATCATTTAAATTTTTTTTTGGTTAGGGATTGTATTTCTGTCCTGGCTAATTCCTTGACCTACATTTTAACTTGATACTATCCACACCACAAATTCCACACGTTTGGAAATTTGCTCGAATATCACCTATATTAAAAGCCAGGAGTCCGATTATATAACCATTTCATATTTCAAATAATTTTTTATCAGTTTTTGTTTATTTATGTCAAAGGGTCATTGCCGTCGATCGGCACAGATACCAAGTTTTTTTTTTTGGTGGGTGATCTTGTGTCTAATCTAAATTTATGAAACGTCGATGTCATTTATATTTTGACTTTCAAAAACCGTTTCATTAGATAGATCATTATGTATTGTTGACTAATAAATTGAGATCAGTATGGCCTCTCAATTGGGTAAATGGGTTTCTTTCGTTTATATTTTTTAATAGATCCCAGTTTGTCGAGTATGAACTAAAATATTTTATTGGTACCACAGGGTTCTAGCCTGGGCTCACTATTATTGACTTAATTCAACTAACTTAAATGTCATAGACTAGCATTTGCTAATGTCTTAAAGCTATATTATTTTCTTCAATACTTTCTATATAATATAAATAGTATTAATATTAGTTTAGGGCGAGAGTGATGAAAATAATCTGGGAGTTAATACTGCTAACTGTAAAGTCAGTTATTGCAGATCATAGATCGTCATTACCTACAATTATTTCCTTAACAATGGCATATTGAGCGGGCTTAATCAGGTTATTGATCTTGGCATAAGCTTCAACTCTGAGTTTACCCTTTTAGCGCATATTCACAATATTGTTTGATCAACTTTAAAGAAGTATGAGTTCGAAATTCTTAAAGTTTTACTCTGGAATCTACATTTAACATGCTGTTTTAATGCTTTGTCAAATCAAAATTGGAATATGGCTGCATCTAGTGATGTAAAATTCTCGAGCACGTAATTTAAAATAATGTTCCCTGAGCACGAACGAGCATGAACGAGAATAAACAAGCATAAACGAAAAATACCTGAGAATTTATGTTTGGAATGTGGTAAAGTATTCAAAC
This sequence comes from Anthonomus grandis grandis, assembly GCF_022605725.1. Classification (NCBI taxonomy): domain Eukaryota; kingdom Metazoa; phylum Arthropoda; class Insecta; order Coleoptera; family Curculionidae; genus Anthonomus; species Anthonomus grandis. The sequence continues at coordinate 19,333,592 of NC_065549.1, forward strand.
ACTTATTTTTCAAGATTTTTTCTCAAAATGCTCAAAATTCTCAAAATGCCTAGAAAAATGCTCAATATTCTCCTAATGCTTTGTAAAATACCGACACTGAATTATTGTTCTAACTTTATAAAAACCTTAACATCATAATATTCATAAATCCGGATAGAATAAGAGTATTCATCATAAATAACCAAATATTATATCTAAAGGGGTTTTTAAAGAATATACAAGAATGTTACCGATCAGGTTTGATATTATATTCTTAAAAACTGAGCATAGTTTGTGTGCTATGCTATGTGAATACAAATACAAAGTAGGTAAAGTAACATGAGAAACGTTTTATGATGTAAGAAGTAAAAAGTAACTCGAAAAAAAGCTTTATATAAAAAAATAAACTGCAATCTGCAATAAACCAAAAATACAGTTTTAACCTAACTCAGGTACTCTAATTGTGGATCAATATCAAGATCAAGAGTAGTCAAGCCCATCGAAACTTTCTGGCTCAGTGCTAATATTGGAATCGAAATCGTGAACACTGTAGGCCCCGCTCTCTTCGTCATCGGTTTGGTTAAACGCAACACAAAATGAACAAAAAATGCATAAATAACATGCAAAAACTACAGTCGGCATTGCTACAAAAGAGACCGACCGTAATATTCGGAGAACCGCCGCTGTCGGCGCCGGCGCCGCTTTGTCTTTGTGATTGATGATGTTGCCGACAGTAGTTTTTATAAATAAAGCGCGCCGAATACGGAATCGTGCTGAAAATTCTCTGGCGAACGTTCGCGCACGAGAGAACGATCTATCTTGCGCGCACAAACGATTTATCGGGCGCGAACGTGCGCGAATATTCGCCATAGCATGAAGGGAACGTTCCTTCATTTACATCACTAGCTGCATCATATGGATTCAATTTTATCAGTATCACTTTGATGTGGTTGGATCTGTTCAGCGCAAGTTTCCTAAGTGTCTGGGTTCTAGACTTGATATTAATTATCCCATTAGGGACCTACTAGACCACTTGAATCTATATTTTTGCCTTATAATTTCTTGGTTGGTCAGCAGCTCTGTCTTCTGTATATTTGGGCTTCTTGTCTAATCACAAATCTATTCTTGTTTTTTTTGCAATTTTGTTGCAAGTGTCTTCCAAATTTGTCTTGATAGAGAACATTCAGGCAGCATCTGTAATATTTGTTTTTTTTTTTGATTATTAAAAGAGAAACTTAAGTATACTAATAATTAAACATAATAAATAATTATTTTATCATTTTACTTATTGATTTTTTAGAACAAAAACAAAAAGAACACAAATAAATTTTAAAAATATATATTTTTTTGCTAGTATTGCAGAACTGCAATCTGAGTAATGCCTTTGAAGTCTCATCCACCACTACTTCAAAAGATTAGTATGTTTGATGATAACAGTCTACATGTAGTTACTTCCGAGATCATTGGCAGATGGTAAAAGTCAATCGCATACCTTCTTTTCCAATATATTGGCATGGGGTTTTTGCTCCCGGAGGCTTTTCTCGGCGCCACACGTTATTAAATAGTGATAAACGAAGTAATGATTATAGGAATAATTCGAACAGAAATGTAGGGTTTAAAGAATGTCACGCATTTCCACAAGTAAAGTAAATATTCAAGGCGCCCGATGTGCTAATAGAACAAACTATAGCAAAGGTAGAGGTCGTTTCGCTACAATATGTAAATGTGGCAGTCCTTCAAGGCCCTGTGCTGGGACCAGCTCTCTTTTTTAATATTTATTAATGATCTGCCCCTAGAAAACAATTTGGAGAATTTTGTGCTTTTTGCTGATGACACTACAATCTAGTGTTGCAGGTAGACAGCGTTATATCTTTTCAGCTGGAGAATCACTCAAAAGACAACGACCTTTACCCTAAGAAAACTCTGTCGTTTAATTTCTTGGAATTTTTCTTGTTAAGGCATTAAAATGGGTCAACCATGTTGAAACTGTTGAAAGTATGTGCGGTAGACATAGAAACAATGTGTTTCTTTTACATAACCTGAATAGTTGTGTTTCTCATACCACTCCGCGAATTTTGATAATTTTCAAAGGGTTACGGCCTATGGCACTCTTGCTTGGGGAGGTTTCTTTCACTTTCAGAAGGATAAAGGTCCCGAAGGTTGTTGGCTTGCAAAGGAAAGCTAATAAGATTTTTTCTGGTCTTGGTTATAGGGAGGATTGTTGAAGTGTCTTTGTAAGATTAGGAAGAAAAGTCATTTTATAGTATAGATGAGTTCCTTATTTATCAATTTTAATTTTTGTATATATATATATATTTCAGTTTTTTTTACCTTTTGTTAGTGGCTAAGCCATACATGAAAACATCATTTGAAACTAGTTAAGTATGTATTTTTTCTTATTGCAGTTCTTGATGTAAGTATATGGTTTTATATATATAATATTCATAATGTGTAGTGTAGGGACTCATATTGCCAATTTTCCTTTTGACTAATGTAAACAGCAATGTTATATTAATACTAAACGATTTGTATTTTGATGACGGTCAGTACAAAAATAATTTTATTATTTAGGTTTGGAGGAGAACGTTTTTTTAGAATCCTGTAAACTAATACGCTAAAATAAAACGTAACCAAAAACAAAACGTATGCATGAGTTCAGCTTTTTTTACGTTAAAAAAACATGACTTTTACATCGCAAAACAATAATCTATCTGAAATGGGGCCACTGGAAGTGAATCAAGAATTATCCAGTTAAATAAATATCGAATTTCTAAACTAAATTGTTACTCAAAAAATACGGGGTATCATATCAACATTCGTTTCGTTAGGGTAATCGGATATAAATTATAGAGTTATCACTTGGGAAGGAGTGAGGGATTGGCATATTAGACAACTGAATGTTTCCCACAAATTTATTCATGAAAGAATAAGGTTGGAATCTCTTAACGAAACTAGATAAAACCAAGTTAGTTCCAAAGAAACAAAAAAATATTAGACAAAGATGTTCAATACAACACTCTAAAAGCATTTATTCTTTTTCTATTAGTTTTGCAGCAAAAATGTAACAAAGAGTTTGAAACATAACATTAAAAGTTGAATAGATTTTAGGTTTGTTCTACTAAGCAATTGGCGGATTTGTCAATTTTACTTTTCATTATTTGGCAATAATGCTTCTGATTTTTGATATTTTTCTGATTATTGACTTCCTTTTTCTTTTATGATTTTAAACCTATTTGAAGTCTGTGTATATTTTTGTGGAACTTAAAAACAATGTTATTATGATAATATATGTATATAATATTTACTAAATTACCAGGTGTACAAGCTATAACACAAGTTTAAATCCGATGCTTGCTCATAGATGCCGTCAGTAAGCATATCAAGCTGATATGTACACGCCATTTTTTTAATGAGTACCACATCTGTCAACAATAATCAGTTCGCGTCATAATCAATTTCATACAACAACCTGTCTAGTTTTGTGCCAGAAAAAAATCATTTGCAGGGAGATATTTTTCTGCTTCAATTTTAAAAAATCCGGCGCTGAATCGCATAGAATGCTTGTAGAGGCCTACGGTGGCAATGCTTTATCGGAAATAACGTACCGAGATTGGTTTCGTTAATTCAAAGATGGCAATTTCGATTTGAGAAGTAAAGAGCGTGAAAATCGCCCTAGGAAATTTGAGGACCACGAATTGAAGGCTCTTTTGGACTGGGACGATACCCAAACGCAGATAATGCTGAGCAAGTAGCTGTTTCTCAACAAGTCACTTCCATGCATCTGCATGAAATACACACTGCATGGGTAAGGTTCAAAGTATCGGAAAGTGGGTGCCGCATGAATTGAACAATAGGCATATAAAGCGATGGTAAAATAATACGAAATCATACTTGCCAGGCACAAAAGAAAGACGTTTTTGTATCGGATTGTAACTGGCGATGGAAAGTGGATTTATTTTTTTAAAATGCTAAACGAAGAAAATCGTAATTTTTCTCGGCCAACCATTATACCCAAAACCAAATCGCTTCAGACGGAAGACGATCTGTGCGTTTAGTCGGATCAGCGAGATATCGTCTATTATGAACTGTTGAAACCTGGTGAAACTGTCGATAACACACAGTTATCACAACAACTGATCAAATTGCGCCGTGCTCTGCGTGAAAAATGCCCGAATATGAGCGAAGACATGATAAGCTGATTTCCTCCATGACAATGCTGCGTCGCTCACGTCAAAAAAACTCCAAAACTATTTACGCTTAGCTGGGAGGTGCTATCAAACCCCGCTTATTCTCCAGACCTGGCCCCTTCCGACTATCATCTGTTTGCCTCGATGGGCTACTCGCTCGCTGAGCAGCACTTCGATTCACAACGACGTCGGAAAATGACAGCGGATTTGAGCTTGTACACCTGGTATACAGGGTGTCCAAGATAAGGATAAACTGCATGGGGATCTCGGCAACGATAGGAGAGACGAGATCGGTTAAATTAGAGAAAAGTTGCGCAATTCGATCCTTAATTAAATATAGTTTCAACCATTTTAAAATTCCGGAGATATCCAGAAAAGAAACGAAATTGGGCAAAATGGTTTTTATTTTTTACCAGCTCTATTTTAACAGATACCAAAAAACAGAGAGTACTTTTTTATTGCCGTTTGTGCTTTACAATTTGATGTATAAATAGTTTAAATCATTGACGTGAATAAAATTTTTTTTAATATTTATTATGTGTAATACATCGTTATAATTGTCATTTAATAGACTTTCTTACACACGGTGTAGTTTTTTTTTCTCTAGAGAGAGAGATAACTCAGAGACGAAACGTTGGATTTAAACTGTTTATACATCAAAGTAAAGCACACAAAGTGGCAACGAAAAAGTACTTTCTGTTTTTTGGTACCTGTTAAAACATAAAAACCTTTTTCCTATTTTCGTTTTTTTCTGGATACCTCCTGAAGTATTTGAAATTTTAAAATAATTGAAACTGTAGTTAATTGAGGATCGAATTGCGCAACTCTTCTCTAATTTAAACGACCTCGTCTCTTCTACAGTTTCCGAGATCCCCATGTTAACTCACTCATATATTTCTCTTTCTAATTTGTAACCTTATTACAGTTTCGTCCCCATCTGGTCAAGTATCCCTTGGTGAGGGCAGCAATAGCGGCGGCGGGAATAACAATCAACCTGAAGAAAACAACACCAATCAGCGACCGCCTTTATCTCAGTAACATTTACTGATCTTAGGTGTGGTAATTTTCCTTGTTTGCTCGCTTGTGATTTTTTTACTGCTCATGCTATTTAAACCTTTTGAGTATCTTGTTAGATTTTAAGGAAGTTTTTATGATATTCAATTGCCACATAAAATGCATCACGACAGAAAGTGCACAACAAGTCAATGGATGTGTTTTTTGTTAGTTGATAACTATAGGTCAATTCTTATATGTACAAAATTATTCAACTAGAAATTATTATTTGGCTGTTGTTAACATTTATATAGTAGCTGTACATATAATAAGCGGCTTCTTGTGGTAAAAAGTACAGATAATAATAATTATTGTGAGACTTAACCAAATCGTAAAATGTAATAAAATTTTTAGGATTAATCATAACATCTAGGAGAAAATTTAGGTCTTAATTTATTATCCGGAATTTACTTAATTTTAATTTTAAACATGTTAATCAAAGTTTCAGATCTAACTAAACTTTAAATTCGATTAAAATTACTAAACTTTTATGCATTTTATTCTAATTGAAAATTCAGTACCTCTAAACGTGTGTAAAGTTACAACAGAAAAACAGAGCAGGTCAAAAATATTCAATATGCCCCAGAATAATTAAGATATTACATTTTGGTTTGAATTACAGCAACACGAGATACCTTCTTTAATTTTTTTATTGATTTATACATTGAAATTCCTTTTTTGTCGTAACCAGACATGCTCATTCTGGTATATACATACTTTTTAATAATTTGAAATGAGGTATTCATGCTTTTACTAAGAGTCTAATAACGGTTTTATTTTAAACGTTTCATGAATAATTGAGGTTCCTAGGTATCAAAGGTGGCAGTCTCCATCATTTTGACTTTTGAGCAAAGCACAAAACATTGCTATACTTTTATTCTTCGTGATATAAAAACATAAAGGCTTCACAAAACAAAAAATGGCAAACTACGGCAAATTGTAAACTAAATTCCTAAGCATTTTAAGAAAAACTTATGGAGAATGCCGTTTTTAATACTGAAAGCTGGATATTGCCGATTTTGATACCAAAACTGGTTGCAATGAAATGCTAAATGTTACATAATATTTTGAAGAGTTTCTACAGATAGTTTGAATTATTATATTATTTTAAAAAAAATATATTATTATCAAAATGATATAATTAAAATATATTTTGGAACATGATATTATATCAAAATAGAATGAACTTGTTTAATAAATTCACAGTCTCTTCAGTTTCTTCATCAACTAGCAACGTAATATTATCTTCTCCTTCTTTAACTACTAACTACTCTTCTTCGATATCAAGAGAGAACATATTTATAAAATCTTAGCTCTTCCATGGACCTCCAATTATTGCCAAAGTGCTTAGTAAGCAATTTATGGACATCTTTAAGTTTCAGCGAATTTTTTGAAATTTTCATGAAACTTTTTGCAGATCACTTTCTATAATAACAGGGTCAATCATATGAAGACTATGTCCTTTCTTTAAAACACTTTCAAATATTTACAAATTATTTTTGTAATGTAATTCTCCTCTGATGGTTACATTTCCGGTTTTACATTTTTGTAGGTTAACTCGTTTTGTATTTTCTATTTTTGAAAGAAAAATGCCATGAACCGGTCTTAAAACACTTAAGATTGTTTCTCTCGAATTGAAAACCTTACAATTTTTATCTAAGTTACTAACAAATACGTTTTTGGCTGTATTAAAACTTCCAACTTTTTAATGTTTCTTAATATTTCCAAAGACCCAATCAAGGTATATATTCCTACCTGGCAAAAAGAAACTACCGGAAAAATTACCTCTCAAAGTCCTTTTGATGAAAGGCATTCGCAACACATATCGATTAGTGTAGAATTCTTGTTTTGGCCGCTACAACCTTATGCCATTTAAAATCAATTTTGGTAAGCCTGTCGAATACGACTAAAGAAATTTCGTTGGAACCATTTCCAAACTCGCTCTCCGTCCAATAATACGAAAAGACGTTTTTTTTTTTGAGTAAGCTTCGACTTATATGTCCCCTGGACTGTGGTTAAATTGTACAAATGGCTTTGTCTGGAGTAGTACGCACTTTGCTCTGTCACCTTTGGAAGCACAAGGTTTTTTTAAATCATCCTGTGATTTTTTAAGCAACTCAAAAAAGGCATTAGCTCTTAGCTTGTAAATTTTTTCTCAGCAGCTATTTTTCTTTCCTCTTCGTCTGTAGATGTCTTAATCTTTTCTGTTAGTTCAATTCATACGGAACAGACAGTACGAGGAGTAGTAAAGCTAAGGTTATATCTAGTATTAAAAATCATTCTAAAGTATGACGGTTTTATTTTCTCGTCTGGAGAGCACTGAATAGTATATATTTGGTTCATCTTTTGTATTGATAAATCTGAAGAAAGATAGCGCCTACATAAGGAAGAGCGGCAATAATGTGATTCAATGCTGTATTATAAAATTTTTGGAAGGCGTCTAGTTTTTGTTTTCCTTTAAGTTTGATATTTGTCAGTCACCTCCTCTGTCTTCCAAAGGAGCTTCTCCTGTTTTTAGAAAAGATTTCATAACGTAGGTTAGACGATGTTTCATAATATTTAATATGTTTAAGAACGTTTATTGGCACACTAGAATATCTTGCTGGGATATACTATTCCTTACAAAGCATTTTACAGAAGGTGTTTTCGCCTCATGGCTAAAGGTTTTTGGACGGCGACATTTAGGTAATTGAGCTGTACACAACTTTAAAATAAAAGCATCTTGGCGAATCTTGTCCTTAACTACATAAAAGGCGTAATAGTAACTCTTTCCTTGTTAGAGATGTGCATTGATAGGCCTTCGTTTTGTGTTCGCAAGTCGGAAATTGTGGTAAGTAGATACTCATCACGGAGTATCTAAAAATATAAATTTTGATAAAATGTTTGCTTTCAAACAAAGACGTTATGAGATGAATGGTAAGCTTGACACGACTATTTTTTTTTTAATATTTTTTTCTTGATATTCTTGATTCAATTTAATGGCGAAAACATGAACTTAATTGGTAGTTTTCCAATTCCTATTCGAATTTTGACAAGTCACATAACGTTATTCAAAAATTTGCATTAAAATATCCTCAAAGATTCAAAGATGTTAAACTATTTTCAAAAATATTTCTGGAGTATTATGAATGAGAGATTTGCGTGTTTAATTTTTTAACGATTTTAGCACTATTTCTTGTACCAGTAATAGTGTCGATCTTTCTGTTGATTGCGTCAGGGTGCCCAATGACTCGAAGAAGTTTACATAAAAGTGCTGATGTTTTGCAGATTGGTTTTGAGTAGAAGTTTGAGGCTCCCAATTACAACTCACCTGCAGTTGTAATTGAGTTTTAGTTCTCAGGAAACTATTTCTCTTATTTCCACAGTTCATGAGTAAGTGTTCTCCAATGCATTTCTGCACTTATAGCCTTTGCCTAACAGTTTTGTAGGGCATGGCCTAGACATTTCTGACACTGAACGATTTTTTTTCTGTGACTTAAACTTTAAAGCTTTAAATGTTCCATTTGGCTCCAATATTAAGCCATCCCACCTCCAGGGTCATTCACCGTTTTCCGTGTAGGAATACATTTTCTCTCGTTAGTACTTCCAATCTACATTCTATGTTAAATAAGGTAAAAACCTGGATTTTTGGCCCTCTTATCCTATAACGATGAATCAAACAATTTCTTCTTTTTCTTTTCAATAATTGAGTACGAGATATTATTTCCTAAATTTGATATTTATTTAAATAGTGACGTAATACACAATAAAATAGGTAACTAAATATGAATTCATCATAACAATATAGCTTTTACTTACTACGTAAATGGTTAGCCAATAAACAAGACAGGCGCAACAGTACCTTAATAAATAAAAGCACCGACTAGTATTAACATATTTAATGCAATCTGCAAAAGTCAAGGGCGCCAGACCTACTCAACAGGGTTAACTAAGCGTAGAAATAATAATCGGAATATAATCCTAGAGTTCGAGGTATGTCATGTTTTGCTCCAAAATGAAGATAATATTTAAGGTGCTAGATAATCTAATCTAATAAACGAAACTGTATTGGGGTAGAGTTCATTACACTAGTCACAACCTATAGTTCAATGAATTTATTTTTTGTAAATCATTTTTATCACAGCTTTTTAGATGTTATAAAATTGAGGTTACTACAAATTCGACTGTAACTTTGTCCAAAACTTAGTAACATTTTGTTATAAACAATTATGTAATATGTTTATTTGCGTTTTTGTGGAGGTCAGTTTTTTTACATAACTTTTATCTATAATGAAGATTTTAGTTAATTTATGCCTGCTAATAAAAAAAGGAATTTTCTCAACAACGACAATTTAAAACTGTGGAATTTTTTATATTGTAATGATTTTTTATCAGATAATTAAAATTTATAATTAAATATTGTTAAAACAAAATAATATTTTATGTCATTGTCGTAGTTCAAATACAGCAGTGTGCCAAAATTATATATCTTTGAAGAAACTGTCTTTTTATTTAAACATGTGTTTAATAATCGGGTATTGTAACTGAATGTAGTTTATTTTACTAAGACTGCCAATAATTTATGAATAAGTGTAAATGTTCTTAGAAAATTAAATATATCTGTCCTTTCTTTTTATTTAGTCTTTTGAATTTTTATATACATTATTTAATTTATGGCACTTAATCCCCCTAGGCAAACTATTATAATGTATATTAAATAATATTTAGTTAGGGTAATAAAAATATTATTCATTGTTTTTTTTTACATAGTCTGATCTGATGGTAGTTATAGTTTTTTTGTTGTTTTATGCTATTTTGTTGGATAATATACAGTCATATTTAGGTCGTATGTTCTTTTATTGCCAAATGCTTTATTTCTTGCACTAACACAAAAAATGCAGTAAACACCTCTGACCAAGTCAGGTTTTGCGTGCGCAAATTAATGAATCAACTTGCAATAACAAGTCTCAAGTGACAAGTTAGAGACAGAACGATGGCATTTTTTCTACTAACTAGAGTTCGACTCAAATTGAACGTAAAGAAGATTTCTCCGTTCTTTGATGAAATCAAGCAAAAAAGTTCCTATGCACATATGTCTGAACGTCTTCGATTTTACTCTACGGGGTAGTAAAGTCGAATGAAAAAAACTTCTTTTTTTAGATAAATTCGATACATTTATTTATTTATACATGTATTTCAGAGATGTATTCGAATGTTTTAACGGAAAAACAAAAAAAATGCGGCGTTATGGCTATCCACAATAGGTAATGGTTTTTAATTTTTTATGCGAAATCTGTGCATTGGGCGTAAAATTACTGTATACAGTGCGGCTCTTAATTGTCCACCTCGCTCTTATCTTTTGACTGCGTTTATATACAAATTTGAACAATTGAAATTTGCCACACATCATTAGCAACCTAAATACTACTTTTTGAGTTTTTGGTCTCTAACTCATTTTGCAAAACTTCAGAACGCCATTTTGAAAAATTAAATTAAATCGAAAGGAGAGATATGCGATACATTGTTTGAAAGCTCTCACTGAATGCTTTATGGTCCTAGAATATTAAGTCATTACTTCTACCACAGATATAACTAGCTAACGCAACAGATAAATATTCGAATAGCAAAGCTTGTCCCCCGTAAAATCGACGGTCGCACCTGACCGAGACTCGAGCGCCTAATAAAATATACTGAAATGCGGCGCAGCGTTGCCGTATGTTATAATAAATCCGCATTTAATACAAAAAGCCTGTTTAAAAAAACATTTGTATATATTTCAATAGATTGAGTTCAAGTACATGGATTATTTACAAAAGAAAAACAAAATTATATATCGTGTATAGTTTCTTAGAATAGGAGGTATATAAAAGCACATTATAATACATACAAAACTATAAATTACTACCTATTTAATACAAACTTATGGGCAAAATAACAGAAGAGGCACAATAAATCTTTTAGCATGGTGGTTTAGTAAGTGTTCAAAATTTAAGTAAGTGATCATTTTATATTAAGTAAAGACGTAAGGACGATATGCTGAATCAAAGAAAGCGAATTTTGTTCTATATTTATTAACCTACTAGTACCTAACATTTTGTTTACTATTACTTTGGCATGCGTTACGAAAATATTTTTAAAGCTAAGAACTACACTTAAAACCCTTGCAAAATTATAGTGTAAAGATAATCAAAATATATATTAAGGTTTTAACTTAAAACTAAAAATCGAATAATAACTTTAAAAATAAACAAGATTTGTGTAATATTATACTAAAGAAAGTATAATATTACACAAATTAACTAGTCAAAAACAGTTTGGCTGGCAGAATAAAGCCAGAATGTAATTTTTGTTAGAAAATAACTGGAGATTACGGAAATAATTTTTAATTAGAAAAAAAATCAGTGTATCGTTTTTTTTTGTCCAATTAAAATTGTTTTCCCTTTTAACACCCCTGTACTTTTAAATCATCTCTGAGCCTAGATTAATGTAATTTTTTTTTCTTTTTGCAAGACCTAATAGTTGCCGTTAGAGTTTGTGCCTTTAACCTGAAATGCGCTGTATAATTTATTGTTTTTTATTTATTATTTATGTTTTAAATTTTTAATTTTTTGGGTTTTATTGTGCAAATTTTTTCGGTTCCATTTACAAAATTTATATAATTTAGTATATACAAGTTTTATTAACAAAAATACCTTATGCTCGTAACAAATATGATCAGATGGTCCCAACCACTTCATATTTTTAGTTAAAATTTTGTTTTTTATTTTGGTACCCACAAATTCCTGATGCTTAATTTTTTCAAACTCGTTTACATCTGCAGAAGGACTTATCAGATAGTTGTTTTTGTGGCCACCGTAATTCTTATTTAGTATAAATATTTGGGATGGATCGGTTAAATAAGAATCAGATTTTAAAATAGAGGCACAATTTTTGCAATTAAATTTTTCCAAAACTTTCTTAACTAAGTATCCGGCATAATATGAATTTGCACACTCTTCCAAAGCATGGTTTTTGATAATGGTCTCTTTGCTTTTAACTGTTGGAATGTCATTAATTTTTTCGGAATCTAATATTTCAATATTATTTTTCGATGTCGTTTCGTGTGCCTCTTTTTTAGGGATATTATTTAAAATTAATTGTTTATCGACATCATTCTCACAATTGGATAATTTTGAAGGAGTTAGTAAATCTGTTACACTTTTAATTCTAAAAAATAATCGAAAAGATCTGGCCGTTGGGTTAAGATTCCAACCACCGCTTTGTCGAGCTAAGGAAAAGAAATTTTCTAAAAAATCTTGGTTTAATCTGTTAGTTAATAAAAAATTATTATTTTCTTTTTTTTGGTCTGCATAAAGGATTTCTATGGCATTTATAGTTTGAACTAACCCTTTAAAACATGGTGGCTTACTTTTGGATATTTCCTTTAATTGTGTTTTTTTATTTAAAACCTCGCTAACTTTTATTATGGATTCAAAAACCTGTTTACCTTTTTGCAAAACATCTATAACTAATGAGTTTTTCAAACTCACTCCACAGCTATAAGGATTTTTAGTATATAATCGTTTGCTATTAAGAGCATCAAATAAATTGTTCATGATAATGATAAAATTTGAGGTATTAGTACCAATTTTTCCATCAACTATAGATTTTTGAACGGATGTCTTTACAGCTGCAGCCATAGTATTAGAGAATAATTGTAGTGCTAATTTGCAGGACATCTTTTCAAAGGCGTCAGGATTTATATACTTATCTGTTATTTTTGGAAGCATTCTGGCTGATTGAGATGCTTTGTCAATTTCGTATATTTTTTTAATAACATCAAAGCAGATACTTTCATTTAAAAGTTCAAACCTTATTGAAGACTGCCAGTTATTCCTGACGCTTTTGAAAAGATGAGGGACATCATATAAAGAAATGATCTTTTTTTCTTTTAAATAAAAGTAAGGCTTTTCTGCCGTAACACCCAACAGTTTCATTGCGCCTCTATTATTGGTACCCTGATCACAAACCGTGGCCAGTGGTAAAAAGCTCATTTTGTCTAGAACAGTTAGAACGTACAAAATAATATTTTTTAAGTTTTCTTTACAGACTGTATTTTTTGAAAAAAAATATTCTAGTGGAAATTTCCAGGAAGAATATATTCCTTTCATAGAAAAAACGAGAGCATGGTTGGCTTTATTTTGAGTCCTACCAAAAGGGCCCAAGTCCTCAAACCCCTCTATTAAATCTAATTTTTTATTAAATTCCAAATTTTCTTTCAAACTTATTTCATCAAATGTTACAAGACATTTTTTTTCATTTTTTGTCATTGCCTGGGCCTTTTGCTGTAAAAAAACCTGAATATCTTCATCAATGCCTGTTTTAAAATAATTTTTCGCGATCCACTTTTGAATTGTTGAAATAGCTGGTAAGATGATGCCTTTTTTTTTAGAAATAAATAAGCGGACGGAGATTTATAATAAAAACATAAACAAAATTCTCTTTCTTTTCGATTCCAAACCACCCGTTTCTTACCTCTTAATTGCATTTCAACAAAAGTTTTTGCCACTGGAGATAACAAACTTAAAAGCGGTAAGGGCGACGACATTGCAAGTTTGGATTTTTGTATTTTTCTGTGTAATCTAAAAATTATTTTTTTAAAATTCTTATTCTTTTTAGTAACACGTGTAATTTTTCTTTTTAATTTTAATTTTCTTGGAGTCACAATTTTGTCTGGTAACGAACATAAATTGCTGACAAACTCGGATTCTACACTGTTATTATGTTTTCTTCGTTTTGTTGAAGAACTTTTTGGACTAAAATCGAGTAGTGATGTTTCCAGTTCTGCATATGTTCTTTTTGGAGTCAACACTTTTAGACTATCTGGGCAGTCAGTAGCAAAAGGACTGGTTTCATTAAGCGCATAGTTTCTGGGAACGGCATTTTTTTTCAGGTAAAACTGCTTGGATGTACGAAAGTCCTCACTCGTGAAGTGATCCATACAAAGGTATTTATTGCGTAGGGTTTCTTCGGAAAATGTAGCCAATTTAGCGTTTCCTATATAAAGCAAAGAAAAAATATTTTTGTATTTATAAATCCTAATATTATTAAAGTAACTTATTTGTTTACTTTTGGGATTCAAGGTAGCCAAAAAACAAGTAAAAGATAACTTTTTGCTTTTTTTTATTGTTTTCCATTTTTTGTTCGATTGTTAATATTGAGAAAAAATAACGTTAAATTATTAAAGCAGTTTTAAAAATGCAAAAAATAAATATGGGGCCAATATGAATTTGATTGTAGTGGCCAAAACACGAATCGTCGCGTGAAAACAAGACCTTCAAATCTTATTACCTTTTAACCTAATTACCTTTTTTTTAATTTATTTAGTATTGCAAGATTTGCTGACCGATTTTTGAGAAAAAAGATATCAAAATATTGGGACAGAATTGCTGCTTTTAAAAAGTCTTTGTTCTTATTTGGTTGCTACTAAAAAAATTAAGTAATTGCCAAAAAGTGGTTCAATAGATTTTGGAAGAGGTTTTCAAACAAAACAAAATAAAATAGCATCAAAGCTATTTTTATATGGTTATTTGATCGTATATTGACAGATGCGTTAACGTGCTTATCCATGCCACCACTATATTTATCGTTTTAACTCAGTTTTAAATTATTTTAAATAATAATCTGTCAACTATTGACGTGCATGTCATAATAATTATGGAATGGTATATCTTCTTTAAAAATATACTAAAATGATCTATTTAAAATTAAAAAAAATATTGGCGTAACTGTTGAACAAATTGAAATGACAAAAAATACATTTTTTGGTTGTATAAGTACTCATGAGTTAATTGAGTTGTTATTATTGCTTAACCATTATATTTTTTCTTAATTATTATTTAGTTTAGTAAAACGTAAGTAAAGGTAAATTTAAAAATAAAGTTTAATAGAAAAAAAATTAAGTTAAGTAAAATGGTAAAGGCGTTAATTCAATTTATTTTAGTGCAAAAAAGAACTTAATAAAGTAATGTCGGGAGTAATTATAAAATTTACTTACCAGAATTTATTATCATTTATCGCATAAATCCTTTATTTTCACTGGAAACCTAAACATTCTAATTGAAGAGTTTCTTCGTGAATTTCGACAATTAAAATATTCACTTCTAGAACCACCAGGTCGTTTTTTTGGAAGAGTCTCCATCATTTTAATATAATGTTTTAATCGAAAAACATGGAATTTGGTAAATAATAAAAGTCTTAAATATTAAGAAACAACGCATTAACACAAATAAGAAACTCATTCGATCAGCGCAAAACACTTAACCACAACGGCAAAGTCAAACTACCTTTAAGTCCCAAAAAGTGCCCTATTTATTTAAACTTTTACTCGGCTGACTGCGGTCTGCTGCCTGCTTCACCTAAACTCGACAACAAGGGCTGCGTAATTCATCGATGGTCAGCCCGCTCAAAAAGCCGGCTGACATTTCGGGGCCTGCATTTTTACTATTGGAGTATTTATCTGTTGCGTTAGCTATTTATATCTGTGCTTCTACCCATAGCAAAATGGCACCCTTTCAAAATCTTCTTTTTCGCATTTTTATTTCCGTTACTATACCTGTGTTCAGGTGTAATTTTTTTATAGGTGTGTTGTTTGTATTTTCTGTCAATGTCTATATATATATATATATATATATATATATATATATATATATATATATATATATATATATATATATATATATATATATATATATATATATATATATATATATATATATATATATATATATATATATATATATATATATATATATATATATATATATATTATATATAAATATATATATAGACATTTTTTTCTGTAAAATGGACAGGAAAGCCAATAATTGCCCCCTTAAAATTTACATGGGTTTTCCTATGTTCCGCTCGGCGACGCACCACCCGGTACGTATATAAGGATATATATATCATTAATGTAAATTTTAAGGGGGCAATTATTGGCTTTCCTGTCCATTTTACAGAAAAAATGTAAGATAACTTTTTGAAGAGACCAATCTGGCAATCGTGCAAAGTTTCAAAAAATGTTAATAAGCGAATCTTGAATTATTCAATTAGATGTAATTGCAAAATTACCAAATTTTCGGTTCAGGTAAAACCAGACACCAGCCACCAGCAAACAATTTGTTATAAGGCTTTGTCAAATCTGACGTACAGCCGAATACAAGAATTTTTTTTTCGTTTTATCAATCTCACAACCATACATTCAAAGTAAGACACGTTAACATTACTTTTTTATCTAAACTTGTATTTAATATAACGATGAAGTTAAACCAATAACAATTATTATTATCGATTATTAAAAACATAATTTTATCATACTTAGAATTTAATTAAACCAATAGCAGTATCTGAAATATTTTCAATTTATTTTCCCATCAAGCCTATTTGGTCCATTTCAACCATTAAACCTATTGTTAGTAAATTCGAGTCCAAAGACATTGCAATAAATAATTGTAAATGTTTAACTCAGAAGATCGAAAATAGATCCGAAAAGAGAGAGAACAGAACTCTTAATATTTTACTAAGTGTGGAAAAATAAAATAAAATACAATAACTTTTTTAAAAATAATAGAGAATTACATAAAAACATCAATTAATCAAATGTTCAAACAACCCCCCATTAACAGCTAAACAATATCCTAACCGATCATAAAATTCATTTCTAACGTTACTAAGTTGATATTGGGAAATTTTATTACATTCTAACGAAATAGCGTTTTGTAACTGAATTAGATTCTCAAATTTTACACTTTTATAAATGACCCCACAAAAAGAAGTCATTCGGTGAAAGATCAGGTGACCTGGCTGGCCAAAGTATCCGGTACCGTGGAACAACTTCTTCCAAGGCGGGTCCAATTTGATTTTGAAATAAGTCCAAATAGGTTTCAGCTGTTACGTTATAGTCCATAAAAAGGATCCAATATATAACAAATATTTCTTAAAAAATTCCTATCATTATTTGCTCTTTCCATCATTTCAAAACAAAATGCCATTCTTCGCTCTTCATCTCCTTCCTGCAGCTCTTGATGTTTTTCGAATTTATACGAATAATATTTGTTTTTTTTAAAGTGCGCAATACCGTTGTATGATGTTTATTTACCTCTTGCCCAAGAACCCTCGTACTAACCATCTTGTTTTCCTCCACACTCAGTAGAATATTAAGATCTCTGTTCTCTGTTTCTTCGGCTCTATTTTCGATATCCTGAGTTGAACATTTACAATTATTTATTACGGTACCTTTGGACTCAAACTTATTGACAATACGTTTAATAGTTGAAATGGATGGAATGGGCTTGGTGGGGAAATAACACTGAAAACATTTCAGATACTGCTCTAAAACTGTTTCCCGCATAATGCCACTTAATTATGGCTATTTTTTCGTCGATTGAATAACTCATACTTGTTTTCAAATATCGACTGTCACTGATTTATTGACACTTTTCCTTACGTCAGTGACAATATTCATTTTACTGGTACCTGATCCGAAAATTTGCTAATTTTGCAATTACATTTTAAATAATTCAAGATTCGCTTATTAAAATTTTTTGAAACTTTGCACAAAGGTTAGCCAGATTGGTCTCTTCAAAAAGTTATCTTACATTTTTTCTATAAAATGTACAGGGAAGCCAATAATTGACCCCCTTAAAATTTACATGGGTTCCTATGTTCCGCTCGGCGACGCACCCGGTATATACCTCTCATGTAATAATAATGAGACAAATAGGTCCTAAAAATGGGTAAATATTTTTTTTACATTTCATCCAACAAACCTGGATTTCCAAAACTTTATTAAAAAACAAACAATAAAAAAAAACCACTATCTCTTGCATCTTAAACTAAAATTAATACCGTTTATATACAATACCTAACTTATAATATCGATATTCTGTTCCTTCATGGGCATTTTGGTCGCGGCCAAATAAGGGTTATCAATAAAAGTGCTATTCTGAGTGCCTTCTTCGCTCTTGACTGTTTCATTCATAGGAATTTCGGTGCCATCACCTTCAGGTTCTTCTTCCTCCTCTTCCTTCTTGATATTTTGTGCCTCTTTGTGCTCTTTCTGCTGTTGCAATATTTGGCTCTTTGGATCAAAATCTAGATCTTCTGGGTCAAATATCTGGTCTTGAGGCAATAGAGCACTTAGATATGGGGGGTAGGGTGGTTTAATTGCAATTACTAAAATAAAATTTTATTTTTTCAGATTAAGATATACATATATATATTTGTATAATTGACTTACAGGGAAATATATTTCCTTCCTCAGTGTCAAAAAGGTTATGCGTAGGGCTTGTTTTGGCCAAGAACTTTGTTAATGCCTTTTCAACATCCTTTTTTTGCATAGCAGCCTTTTCTCTTACTGATTCGTAGTCGATTATTGGTTGTTTGTGGGTCTAATAATGTTAAACACAATTAGGGTGATTAAAAAATTTAATACAAAATACTTACAGGAGTCCGAACATAAGCGTGCGGATCAGGAAATGGTGGCAAATGTTTTGGAATATGATTTGGCAAAGGTTCCTTCGACCCTGCTGATAGCATGTTTAATTGTTTTTGAGGCTGCTGTGGTTGCAAAGTTGGAAGAACAGCATGTTTTCCACTTTTAAGGTAGGACCCTAAAGTGTTGAAGTTGAATCCTAAAACATTACACTAAATTATGTTAACTTAGATATTGGGTAAGATTTGGCTGCAGTTATATGTTAATTAATTCATATTAACATTAATAAAATATTTATTAATTTATATTATTTGTGTCCTATTATTATATTAATATTAATTAAATAATTAATTTAAAATAATAAGAACTGCCTGCAAAATATGAGTTTTTCCTTATTTTCATCGACATATAATTATATTGTGTTGAAATTATGTATTGACTCTTAGATTAATAGGATGATAATGACCACCTGCTGTAGATAACACTCTTGTTGGAGCCAATTTAGTTTAAAACAAGTTTGTATTAATTTTGTTTAATTAACCTTGTTAAAATCGTAAAAATACAAAACTGAAACAATCTTTTTTATATCCTATAGCGCACTAAGTCACAAAAAAATTGCGGTAAGATAAAAATAAAACACAATAAAAATTGCAAAAGACTTGAAGGTACACTTGCCAAAGGAAAAATTCTAGTACAACACTACAAATTTCTCAAATTTTTAAATATTCGAATCAATAAATGATGTTTAAATCAAATGCCTAAAACTGCTTAAATTAATAACTTAGCTAGCAGCTGTATATATGCTTAATTAAATAATTATATTCACGTAACTTATTATTAGCCTGTACGGCATCTATAAATGTAACCCTATTTGTCACCAAAGAACAGTTAGAGAAATATAAAAACCTTTACAGACAAGCTAAGAAAAATGCCTTAGTTTCAATATGGAAAATAATAAGAGAAAAGTCAAATAGACAAGTTTTAAGTAAAAGTAAGAACACATTAAATGCAGAAATGACTTTAATTTCTTCTTCCTTCATCTACCGCAGATAATATTCTCAGCGGTATGTCCACTTCATGTACTTAATTTCTTGATTATGTGTTTGTTCCTATGGACAATCTTCTACCTTAACTTCAGTCAACTTCCTTTAATGTCATAAAAGAAAAAATTAAAAGATAACAGTTAAACAGTAGAAGTAGAGGCTGCTTTGATATTAATACTAGGGTTCAAACTCTTATTAACTAGAAAACTTATTGTTGTTCCATTTACCAAAGAAATAAACCAGTGTTTTTCTGCTGGTATTTTCACAAGTATACTTAAAAGAGCAAAAGTGTTTCCTATCTATTTACAGACACCTAATTTGGTTTTAGAAATAACAAATCCACAACATTGCCAACAGATACACTCATACAAAATACCACAGGATGGAATTTGGTATGGATTCATTTTATGTATGCATCAGTATGCTTCTTTTTATGACCTCTTTTTATGACCATTTTGTAGATGATACTAGTAATCTTATCCAGTACTCCGCTTCTGATCCTGTGTTAGACATGATAGGTGAGCAATAAAAATATTCATGGATGGTTTTTGACCAATAGACTTTCCCTAAATGGAAAGAACATGTATGTCTCCTATCGAACAAACTAAGTTGAATACTCTTTATGACAAGATTCTTATGGACTGTTACTATTTTGTCTGCCTACTATGGTACATAATATAGCACATTTGCAGAAATGTAGCAAATGTGCTCTGCAATTCTGAGGTTATTCTAGCCATGCACAGGAAATCTTTAAGGTTCAGATGTATCAGGATCATGGTTGGTTGGGTTAGGGTATACAGATTGTTGTAGGCAGAGACCTTCATATACTAAGCTTTTCTTGCACCTACCTCTATCAATGTTTAATTTACATTGTTAATAACATCTCCGGTTTAGAGGTTATTCAGATATACACAAATTAAAGCCTCTTCAAATAAAACAATCAAGTATCAGAAAAAGTATAATCTAATAAAGAGGTTTTGAATTAATCCTTTGACAATTACACAGCTCTAAATAAAGGCTTTTAGCCGTAATGTGTATTATTAATAAAATATAATAAATGTTAATTCATTTTTGATATTTGATAATTTACAAAGTATGGGAATTACATATATTTTTATTTAAAATAAGTAGTTATTGTTATTTAGTAATATTTGTAAATATAATGATACCAATGCTCAAAAATAAATATTTCTTACAATTCTGATAAATGATATTTGCCCAATAATAACGTTTTTGGTAGATTTAGCCTTTATATAATATAAGATTAAAGTTTTTTAGAGATCCCAAGCTCTGGCGGAGCCTAAGATAAAAATTTTCCTTTCCATTCTATTTGCCACTGCAATTTTGAATATCTTGAAAAAATGAGTTATAAGGATACTAAAGGCTAACAAGTCATAAAATGTAATGACAACTATTTTTCGGTGATTACTTGATTAAAAATTAAAATTTTCGACGCATTCATTGGCACTCTAGTTTAAAATATAAAAGAATGATTTTTTCTATGGCTATAAAACAAAAAGTAGCAAAAATCAGTATTATTGTTTTCAGAATATTATTTTCTATTGAAATATGTAATAATATACCAAGTGTGCCATTTAAAATAAGAAAGTTAGTGTTACGTCCGGTTAATCTGGAAGTGATGAAAAACAACTGAATATGTCAAAAGATGCTCTTATAATAATTCCATTGATATACCAAATTTCATTTGTTTATCTTAAAGAGTAAAATAGTTCCCTTTTTTCTGTGTCACCCGCTATATGCATAGAGTGTGGTGACTTTAACTGGAATAAATTCAGTTGAAACTAATCAAAATTTATCTCGCAAAATTCCTGAGACCCGTCGATTTTTGTTTATTTTTTTTCACATTTCAAGATAGTTTTTGTATTTTTTCTCCTACAGGGGGGGGTCCAAATTAACCCCAACTTTTTTTTTTAAATGGAAAGCCACTTTTTTTAAACTCTCATTGAAAAGAGCTCTTTTTCTTGATTAAATTGCCCTATTTACTTTTGTGATTATCTAAAGGAGAAATACGAAAAAAAAAATAAAAACCATTAAATTATTTAAAGTTGCGTTTAATGTATAAGATGCTCAAAATGAGCACCATTTACTTGTTGGCAAAGCCCAAGACGATAATAAAATTCGTTTCTGACATTTTCTAACACTTCTGGAGATATTTGTCGGATTTCTTGCCTAATACGTTCTTTGAGTTCATCTAGGTTTCCTGGTTTGCTCATATAAATTTGACTTTTCAAATGTCCCCACAGAAAAAAGAAGACTTAGAAGACCTTTGTCTTGAAACATCCCTCACATGCCCAGCTTCTCGAAATCTGCTACTATTTTACTAACCGTACCTTGGTTAATAGGTGGCAAATCTGGATATTTCTGCCTGAATAAGTGAACAACCTCTAGCTGAGTATGACTTCTGTCCCCATAACCAATCATTATTAAGATTTCAATCTTGTGGGATTCAGATAAATAAGGCATTTTTTCAATATAAGTTAACTTAGGTATTTAACAACTGGTTGAAATTCACTTTAACAGTGACACTACAACAATGTCAGGAAATGTCTCGATAGCGATAAAATAAACAAACACACCAAAAATTTACCAACACAAAATATTTCGAGACAAAAATCAATGGGTCTCAGGAATTTTGCAAGATAAAATTTGATTAGTTTTAACTGAATTCATTCCAGTTAAAGTCACCACACTGTATACAAAAAGAGTAATTCAAAATAACAAGAATAATATTCAAAATCTTCAGTCAAAGAAAACTAAAACTACTTTTTAAGTGTTCAGCAAAAGAATAAAAAGCATTTAGGCAAATATAATTTAATTTTCATAAAAAATCTCTTGATTTTAATATTTCTTATGTGGAGTGAAATATTTTTAGAGAACTGGACACAATAGTATTCAGAGCCTTGTCTGGTTCTAGCGAGCCTGTGAAAGTATGCGATAATGTTCCTACTATGTTACTACTATGCCTCATGTGCTGTAGATGATTATTACTGGTAAGTATTTTATAATAAATGAAACAGCTACTCACCCATTTCTGTAAAGGCTAAAACAATATCTGCTATCAATGGCTCCACTCTTCCAGAGAGCTCACAATAGTTTCTGCCCAAATGACCTACTTGACATAAAACTGAAACAATTAAATTACCGGAATAATTGATTTAAGAAGTTAAAAAGTTGGAGGCTTACAAGCTTGCATCATTTCAGTTAAAGTACCCAGGGCCTCTTTTTCTGCATACTCAAAGCCTGACTCTTTAACGACACTAGAAACTGCTATGGCAAGCATTTTTCTATGGGGATTAGTCTGCTGATCCATTTTAAATGTAAATATTTTAAATTATTTGTCAAACTCTATAACATACAGAAACTCAAAAACATAAATAAACAATCTTCAGTAGAGGGGGTTTTTATTTTAGGTTAGGATGTGTTTTATTTTGACACTTTGAATTTTTATTTATTTGGTCATACATTTGTAGCAACGCAATTCTAGAAAGAGAGGTCATATATTCATGTTAACATTAGGTTTGTTCTCACTGCAAATTTCTTACAAGTTTGAAACTGCTTCTAAACCATTCCTGATGCGCATGCGTAAAATATTACAACTTCTGATCGATTTGAAACCGTTTGTGCGAACATCAAATACGGGTTGAGTGGAGAAGAAAAATAACCTCACTTTTTTATGCCAGTGGGAAAAGGGCAATAAAATAAAACATAAACAAAGAAAATTTACAGTACAACCTTAAAATAGCTGTATATTATTAATAGAGTTTAAGATCGAATCGATCGATCGATCGATCGATTATAATAGATTTTACTTCAGGGCTTACTCTAAAATGGTCGAAAAATTCTATTCTATTAAATTGGGACACAGTTTCATCAAAATAGTTTTGATTGTCGTTCTTCCAGTAAATCTTTTTTAAAAGTCTGTGTCGGAATCAACATAACTCGGAATTAACAAAATTCTGATCAGATTCCTCCGACGATTCAAAATCACTCATTTCCTTAATGTGTATTTTTAGACTAAGCCAACAATTTAAAATACAATTTTTCAAAACGAATATCAGGGACTATACAAAACGACAAAATGCAAACAACAATTTAGAGGTTATGTTCATATTCCGAAGATCAGCGTTGACTGGTTACACGAATTCTCTGACACTTTGCTTGAAATAAATCCGAAAACAAGTCTGACTATCAGAAATTTGTGTAAAGTGTAAGAACATCAAACTTTTGATTTGACACCGATCAGAAGTGTCTGTGCGAACGTGTTTTCCTCTATTGCGCATGTTTATTTGTCGACAACGTATTTCTTACTGCTGTGAGAACAAACCTATTGTTAACAACGTGCAATATTTTAAGGTAACTGGTCCGTGAAAGGATAATCTTTACATCCCTACCAAATAACCAACTATACAGGTCTGGTCAACTTAAGTCTTGGGTAAGAATCAATCAATCAATTTATTAATGCCAATATACAAAATAGTATTCACACAAGTCAAGAATTACATAGTTAAAAAATAGGGTGATTTATAAAAATTGTTTATAAAAATTGATAATAAAATTTTTCCTAAAATACTATATAAAACTAATTAAAACCAAAACACAATGATTGATATACATACTATGAATAATACACAATCACAATATGTCTTAAATAAAATGCAATAATTAAAACTTTCCAAATCTAAATCCACATAGTCGGTAGGAAGTTTATTATATCACTTAATAGCTAGAAATCCGGGACCATTCTGACACCTTGTTAAGCGTTGGTAAATTGGAACTAGCCTATTTATGTTTCTAGTACCATAGTTATGTATATCACCCTATACTTTATACCGATCCCTATTCCTGTGTACCCATAAAAGATTTTCCAATATATATACGGAAGGTAGGGTAAGTATTCCCTTCATAGAGAAAACAGATCTACAATCCTCCCTGCAACCCAGCCTACCCAAAATTCCGATTGCCCTTCTTTGTAGTGAAAAGAAAGAAAAATTAATAAAAAGAAAATCAATGTAACTCGTAGGAACAAATCTAAGTCACAAGTTAAAAAGAAAATGATAGGCTTTCTCCTACTTCTTCCTCTACTAGAATGTCATTCAAATTGAATGTAGAGAAGGCTGAGAGGATTGGCGAAAAAAATGTTCAGGGCGTCCGATCGGTCTGAAGTTGTATCTTTATTCCGCAGATTTTCAGCATTTACTTTAGCCTTTTTCCGATAATGGAAGTTAAGAAGAATATTAAAATGAATGTACTTGAAAATAAAACATAATTTTATTAAATGGTAGTTAAGAGCTGCGAGCGTGGAAAAAGTGATTGGGCGATTATGTCAAACGGTTTTAAATGCTTTTCACCTACAGATTTTAGACGAAGCTTAAGACAAGAATATTTTTAATAAAAAACAAATTAATTGGAAACTCTATGGAGGTATAACAATCATTTGATAGTGTGTCATACCACCGGAGATACTATCGTATTGTAAGGTGAAACAGGCAAAATTTTCGCACAAATTAAATTATTTTCACAACTTATATAATTAAATACACCACAAACATTTAATTAAATAAAAAGCTTTATTTAATTTATTAAGAAGCATTTCTTCTTGAATAATATAAACCATTTTTTTACAACGTTTATGAGTTTTCTTTTGTTAAGAATACATAGAATAAAAGCATTGCCCTCTTGATAAACAGACGTTAAACCAATAACTTTGTCCTTCTCATCGAAGCATTCAGCAGGTTTTGATGAAATATCATACTTATCTTATGAAGCACGCTATCGAATATGTTATTGATTCCTTAATCTCTTGTAAATTATTGGTCTTTGCAGGTCTTTATCTTTTACCTCAATTTTGAAACAAACTATCGTTCAGCCAATTCACAAAAAAGAAATTTCAAATTATCGGAGCACTGAACTTTTGTCTGTTATCTCCCAAATATTTGAAATAGCTTTCTACATAGGCTTCGAAGGGGATGCAATGCAACATGCAGGTGTTGCTTTATATAATAATAATAAATCTAGACGAATGTAAACGTACTGCTTTCTTGCGTTTTGATCATAAAAAAAGTTTTGATTTGATAAATAATAATCTACTTAATAATCTACTTATCTCTAAATTAGAACATTATGGAATACGAGGAAATTCCTTCAAGTGGCTGAGGGATTCCTTAATCAACCGGTAATAAACAAAAATAAAGTAAGATTTCTTACAAGTGGGGCTTCCTTGAGGTAGCATGCTGGGATCATTCTTGTTCATAATTTTTGTAAATTGTATTTTTTATGTTGACTCTGAAATTGTTTATCTTTTGTTCTTTGCGTACGAAACTTCTGTTGTGTCATTGGGAATGGATACAGCCGATCTAAGCAAAAATGCAAATACTACTCATCAAGAGAAAACTGATGTCATCTTATTTT
Source organism: Anthonomus grandis grandis (assembly GCF_022605725.1). Taxonomy (NCBI): domain Eukaryota; kingdom Metazoa; phylum Arthropoda; class Insecta; order Coleoptera; family Curculionidae; genus Anthonomus; species Anthonomus grandis. Next base: position 19,359,736 of record NC_065549.1, read on the forward strand.
TCCTAATGGATCTCAATGAGAGTACCTGGTTCAGATTTGGTGAAAAGTCTATTGTACAGACAAATGTGACAACATTTTGGGAGTTATCCTTGTTTCTGAACTTACTTGGTCCTCAACTTCGACTGAGACACTGCAGGGAAAGGTGACCCTCAAATGAATGTAGAATGCGCGTACTGTCTTTTGATGATCGGCCACTTGCAGTGCAACAGAGGGGCCCAAGCCCCTAAGGAGAAGGGAGACATGCATGCATTACAGGGAGTTCATATGTCTTTCCTTCCACGCTTCTGTCTTGACTAAGGCCGGGCCTTAGGGAGGACCGCCCCCAGTGGTAGCAAGGTAACAACTGTAGCCTTAAGGCACTCTCCCCAGGCCGTTGTCGGTGTAGGAGGCTGCCCCATCATCCTTCGAAAAATCCCGAGTTACGTCAGAAGGTTAAGAAATCAGCCTGGTCACTTATCAACGCGGGATCTGGGGGAAGCTGAGGCACCGTCTGATGCATCCAAAACACGCGCAACTACACTTATACTGCAACATCACTTTTTAAAAAAAAACCCTTATTACATTAAGAGGAGAAATAAAAGCCAATGAACTTAAGAATTCCTGTTCCCACCCACGACGAAACTGAGGGAAAAATACCATCAGGAAACGAGGTGAAGTTGCTAGGTTTTAGCTCCGAGATGGAAACGGTTGTTAGTGACCAACCAATGGTGGCATACAGCCATCACAGGAAGGGCCGGAGCTCAAAGCCAAGGAAATGAGGGAAAAGCCCGTGCCGAAAGAAAAAATCGGCAAAAAAGGGAATATAGGAGGAGGAGCAGAAACAGCAAGAGGGCAAGAAGGAGCCACCCTTCTTGGCCTCTCGCCTTGAAGGCTTGCGGCCGGGCCCCAAGCCCAGTCAGAGGAAGGCCCTTCCAGCCACTCATCTGCTTCTAGTAAAAAAGAGAAGTGGAAGAAGGTCCGAGAGCCGGAGGCCCGGAGGGCTAGAAGAGTTGACCACCAGCAGTGGCCAATCATCCTGCCAACCGAGCTCGCCGCTGCGAGACAGTCCGCCCACGGGACACCTCAAACGAAGTCGACCGTCACCAGCAAGCGCCCTCGGAAGAACGAAGAAACACCACCGGAAAGGATAAACAAGCGGTCAAAACGGGCGGGTCAACTGAAGGATGGCTCTAGCAGGAAGTCTCACTTATTAAATACTAAAATTGGAAGTTACACTTATTATATTAGAACAAGAACTTGTAGTATATCACTTACAATACCAGAAGTTTGCAAAGCAATTTATGAAGTTCTAGAAGAATTTATTTAGGTAAATATTGAAAAACAAAGGTGCAAAATAGCAGAATATTATAATCGCCTGTAGAAAAGTTACTGTACAAATTTGAGGAAGATTAAGGAGAATTGATGAATTATTCGGCAAAGGAAAAGCATTATTTGTTAAATTAGTACAAATAAGAGATATACAGTGTTTTGATAACAGATTAAAGTTTTTTTTTCGCATCTTAAAATTTTCTGAAGAGGCATTTTCTTTAATTGAATGGTCAGGCAGTTGCAAAATAGATCAAACTCCCTGTACTCCTGGCTTTAGAATTTTTTAACTATCCTTGTATTGATTGCATTTATATACTTGACTATCTTTTTTTTTAGCCCTTTTGATAGTAGGAGTAGTAGTAAATTCATTAGTCTTTTTGATGTGCATCGCCGGAGGAACTAGCAGATTATTGTAATCCATCAACTTCTTGTATAGTTTCGAGTAGTTTCTTTGAGCCTTTCTGCAATTCTTAAAAATATTAAACGAGATTATTATTAACATTGTGTGCTAGAGCTAACTTGTTCCGTTATTTATTGCATATTCGTTTCAAAAAATAATAATCTCAAATTTATTTGAGATACTATAGATTTATTATAGATTATTATAGAAAGCATGCAGTTATCCGTTGATTTCCCAAAAGTGGATCTGAGTACTTTAACTACAAGGCGTATTTTAACATTTTAATTTGTAGTCTTTACAATTGTCGACTTGAATTAAAATTTCCTATATGTAGATGTTGTAACAAGTGGTATGCTTCAGTATTTTTCTTGTAAGGATTGTTGTAAGGATGATTAAATAAAGATTTAATCATCCTTACAACAAAATCTTTTAAATATAACAACAGACGGTGTTTTTCTGGTAGGTGATGCTTTTTCACTACGAACTAACATTCTAAAATCCAACTCTAGGATAACAGCACTAAATCGTCGCGAGTTTTTCACTACCGAGGCAGGAAAGTTATTGAAGACAGTCTTGGTATACTAATAGCTCGCTTTAGGATCTTTCACAACCCAATTCCATTTTAAGAAGCTACAGCTGAGCATATTGTAAAAGTGATATGTGCTATATATAATTGGTTAAAGAAGATATTTAAGCCTTCACAACCGTATATAGAAAGCGAATGACTGGACACAGAAGACTGGAATTTTATCTCTGTCAAGTAATAATCATATGAGAAATTCTACCGCAGTTTGTGATTTATTTGCGAATAGGTATATAACAACTGAAATTATACCTTGGCAGTGGAATATTATTTAGGTGTTGCAGCTACTGGTATATATATGGTATATTGTGACATATAAAAGAGGCCGAGGCAAATCTCCCACAAGATACACTGACCACAATGTCACAGCATTTAGTGTTCCACTAACAGAATGTGCAAGAAGAAATGCGGGAAAAATGGAGAGGCATCAGCAAGACGAACTAATGCTATGATACTGTATCAGGTCAGCGATTCACAAGAAGAGAATATGATTAACATAAATAAATATGTTTATAAAAGAAGATTTTTGGTTAAAAAAATAGAACTCTCTGACAAGCTCCCTTCACCAGTTTTTTTCCACCTACATTAAAATTTATTTCGTTATATAATAAAAGAACATAAAAAACTTTGGAACGCAAACATCCAAAAAAGGGATCTGACTTTTTGAACTAAAATAAATGAGGTTTATAAACATCAGCGCTTCTTGCTCCACTTTTTTCTGACTGTCTAATTTTTGCTAGCTCTGAATTATAGGAAGTGGGGTAATTTTTTATCTTTGACTTTATGTCGCTTATATTTAAGTAGAGCTTATATTTTAGTAGAAACCTGTATGCATTTTTACAGATATTTACATTATGGTACTTCTCCTTGATGTTCGTCTTTCCACTAAAAAGTCATTTTGCATATCAAAACATACATGTGCTCAATTTCAGAATGTATGCAACTGCGTTTGGATTGTATGCAATGTCTATAGGATACGAAGAACAAGTTTATACTTGACACTAACCGTTCACTGCATAGGAATTTTCCAGCCGGTTCATTGAAACACCGCCTACTTTCTTCACTTCACTTTGGATTTGTATCTTGGATGACATGTAGGTAAAAACTATGTTTACACCTTTCATTGTGGATAAAGCAGTGTATATCTTAAGAAAATAATCTAAATTTGCCTTTAGTTACAACTTTGAAGCCTTGCGTTTTATAGCTTGAATCCTACGCACGATGCAACGGTGTGTACGTATCCTCTTGCGCTTAAGGCAAGGCGCACATTGAGACACATGCGACGCAACCCACGCAGAGCAGCACAAGCCTCGAAGTCCACGAAATTCGTGGGATGTGTCGGCTGAACGCATATTGTTACACAAGCTGTGTTGTTTCCTGCGTAGTAGGTAGTTTTCTTAAATTAATAATCATGGAAAATTTATTACTAGGCTTAAGTTCTTGAGTCAGATTCGGACGCCGATTGGGAAACAGAAGTTTTGCTATACGACCTATCAAAAAAAAGGAAGAAATCATATTGGTAAAAGTAATTACATGAAAAAAAGGCAAAGTCATGGCGAATTTAATCTGGCATCTGAATTCTCGGACTCAAAGTTTAGAAATTATTTTCGACTAAATAAAAATCAGTTTGATGAAGTTACAATATAATAGAAGAGACAATTTATACTGAAGGTTCTAATGCCCAGACATCCATAGGAACAAGAGAAAAACTAGCTGTATTCTTAAGGTAAGAAATTTATTTAATGTAAACTAAAAATTTATTTATTTAAAAAAAATTAAACTGGAATGCATTTTTGTTAAACTGAAAAGTTATGAAAAAATGATGCGGTGTCTTTGGACTGCGCACTGACTGTCTCTGGTGTCTCTGTACCAGGAGACTGTAGGAGTGTGCTAGTAAAAGATGAGTAAGAAGCATGGCAGTATGATGTTGAAGGGCTGCAGGTTCCCTGAGGTATTGGTTGAAGCTGGTGCAAAATTGGAGTCTGAGAACCAGTTTGTGAAAAATTTTGAAGTGAAGAAGTGCCTTACTGTAAATATTCAGCTTCTACTTTTGACACTGCTTGATATACTCTATTTCTTATAACATGTTGGTACGTAGCAGGCATTTCCCTTGTTATTTCATACATGGCCAAAAAAACTTTTGAAGTCCATCACGTTGAGGCGTTACTGCCTCTTCACTGGCTTTTTTTCTTTCAATTACCCGTTCTTCAGCTCTTTTTTCCCGCCGAATCATCGATTTCTTCAGTATGCCGGCTATATCATCTTTTTTCATTCGCTTATTTTTCTGAACAATAGTGTCCGACATTGATTTAAAAATACCAGAATTACTTATTGTATTTTTATTTAGCAAATGTTCGGTTTCCGTATTCTCCTCTGCGGACAAGTTTACAGTGTTTTCATTTTCAAGAACTGAAGTATCACTGTCTGCATTTTGAGACAAATCCTGTGTTTGTTCTTCTTCGCTTTCGCGATCTAGGTTACCCTCGCGTGGTCGATTTCCCATATAAGGGACTAGAAAATCCATTTGCTTGGTGGTATATGGTATTTCCAGGGTTTTATCACGGATGCAGCAGATCCACTTTTAAAAGTATTTTTCTGTCTACGTAATGCTTCACGATGACAACCTCGCAATTTTAGCCAACTTTGTTTTGCCTCGCTTCCTGCAATAAAATATGAACATTTTTAGATTTAACTATTATAACATTTCTTCTTTATAAAATAATATCGATGTTTTTTTCATTTACAGGTATTTGGCGTCGGGAGACAGTTACTAAAGTATAGCCTATAGCTACAGATTGGGCGATCGCACGGTTTCCAATATCGTTCTTGAAGTATCAAAAGCTATTTGGGAAAATATGCAATCCGTATATTTACCACAGCCCACAACTGAAATGTGGCAAAAAATATCTTTGGAGTTTGAAGACAAATGGCACTTCCCGCATTGCGTAGGAGCCGTTGACGGTAAACATATAGTTAAAGAAACCGTCAAAAACGGGATCCTCATACTATAACTATAAACATAATTTTCCCATTGTCTTAATGGCGAGTGTTGATGCTAACTATAGGTTTACAATAATAGATATTGGATCAATGGGAAGATTTAGCGATGGAAATATTTTTTCTAGTAGTCCATTAGGAAAAAAAATAGCAAACAAAACTTTGAATCTACCGGAACCCAGTGAACTACCAACAGTTGAAGGACTTTTGCCTTATGTTTTCGTAGGGGATGAGGCATTTCCTTTAACACAAAATTTTATGAGACCCTATCCAAGAAGAAACGTGCTTGGTAATTACAACACTAAAGTATTTAATTACAGATTGTCACGAGCGCGCCAGTGTGCAGAATGTGCTTTTGGAATTCTAGCTTCGCGATTTCGTATTTTCAAAAAAGCATTTGAAATAAAAGTGGACAGTATCGTGAAAGCAGCTTGTATATTACACAACTATTTGACAAAAGAAAAGGTAAATACTTTGAACGAACAACTAGAAGAAATGCCTACATCTCAGTTACTTCCCTTACGATCAACAAATAGTAGAAGTTCATTGAATGCTTTTGCGGTGAGAGAAAAGTTTACAGCGTATTTCAACACGGATGGTAATGTACCCTGGCAAGAGCAAAGTGTTCGAAGAGGAAAATTTTAAATTCATAACGAAAAATATCGCATCATCCAACAAATTTTCGACAGCAATGTTTTGAGTTTGTATGTATACCGTAAAATGTTTTTTATTTAAAAATAAAACATCATAAACTATCCTAAATTGTTTTTATCTGTATATTGTATTATGTACTTACCGGTTTTTAATTAACCATGTTTAGCAATCGTGTTCCAGATGTCATCTTTTAGTTTGGATTTCATATATGAGGGATCATTTGTATCATATAGAACAGGAAATTTTCTGACAGCCTCAATAAGTTCTTCCCGCATTGTTTTGCAATTATTTTGCCACAGTCGCTCACGAAATCCGTGTCTCGAACACTGGGCGACACACGTTTTGTTTGGCACATTCGTGGCTTAAGCTGTGTTGCGTCCTAATATGCGGGCGTGCAATGCTAACTACATGATACAAAAACGTGGCGTGTGCTGCCCTGCGTGGGTTGCGTCGCGTGTGTCTCAATGTGCGCCTTGCCTAAATAACTGATTGGTAATTGCCCTGTTGCAAAGCCCAATATCGAAAGAAGAGAGAGAGAGAGCGAGAGAAACTTCCCTTGTATTCACAAAACATGTTTTGTTGTGTTTTATATTTACAATTTTCCTATTTGTTTGTTTACATTTAAGTTATCTATTTTATTATGACATCATATTTATTTTGAATTGGATAATTATTGGTAAGACATGGGACTGATTCTCACCGCCCGTATGCAATTATCGATGACCTTATGGGTTGTTGAAATGTTTTATTTTACGAAACCCAACCTATTTTTGGTTAGAATGTGATAGATACTTTCAAAACTCGTTGGTGTATTTCTACATTGTGGATAATAACATATTGTGTTTTTTTACAATTTAGGTAAATGTAACCGTCGTAAATACCCAGGATTAAGGTTTCTGATAACCTATCTATATTTTTGAACTATTTATTTTGTGAACAGTAAAGCCTGCACCTTAAATTTCATCGAAGTACCTTTTTAAATTTATTTCACAGAACACAAATATAGATTTATTTATTTAAAGAACAGTGCTGTTGTAGGTATGTATTTATTTTGGTAACTCACCTATGATACAATTTTTAATTGCTACATTTAGTTGAAGTATAAAAAATAGGTGACTTTTCATTCATCTTTCCAATATTCATAAAAAATTAAACCTATTTGTTTTCAAGATAGTAGTTTCTTTATTTAAAGTAAAAAATGATTATCATACATTGCTATTCTTTACATCAGTTGCTATTTTGTATCCAAACAACAGATTTTTAGGTGGTCTCAGAGGACTAAATCAAGAGGTGGTATGTCTGGAGATCCAGGAGGCAATTTCTATAGGAACTCTTCATAGAAAATGTAATCAATTTTCTTCTAAAAATAAATTGCTGTGCATCTCTCTAATTCATGATCAGAGGTTCCATATAATTTTCTAGCATGTTAGCATAAATTTTGCCATTTAAATTTCCTTCTTTAAATGTTATTTCTTGTCCAAACAGTATCAAATTAAAAATCCAATGTAATAATTCTAGTAACAGTAACATTTCACCTTTTAAAATAAAAATAAGAAAATTGTAATTTTCTCTTGTAATTTTTATTGTAATTTTTTCTAGGTCTGAATAAACAAAAGTAATAAAATGTTTAATAGTTTCAAGATGAATGCTATAATAATAGTAATAAGAATTTTCTTAAATATTTAATAAATTAATAATACAAATATAATTGTAATTTATTGTATTTATTAATTAAATTTAATTCAAGTTTTATTTAATGACCAAAAAACTACTACATTGAAGGTATTGATTGATAGATATTGTACTATTGAAGGTTGCTTGCCAATGCTTAAAATAAACTTAGATTAAACTGACAAGCATTACCAAATCGCTTACCAATCAGTCTTTTGCAACAGAGTTGCAAAATTTTTCCTTATTCCAAGACAAAACTTTATCATTTTAGCTTTAGCAAGCATTTTATTTTCTAAACTACCTACTTGTTTTCTTTATAAACCAATATTTTCCAAAACAATAAAAATATTGGTTGAATTAGGACCTTCAAAGAAAGTACCAGAAAACATACAATTTTTAATTAACCTGTCAAATTTATGGAATTGAAATGATATCATAAACTCAAATTGTAAAGAATAAAGATAAAGAAGTATGGCAAAAGAGGAAATCCAGAGTAGTGTATTGCTCATAGAAAATAAATCTAGACAGATGTGGCCAATTATTATTTAAACCTGGATTTCCCACAGATCAATGTAATTAATATTTTTCAAGCATTCTTTTGGATATAGCCAAAAAATTGCCGTCAGATAAGACTAATCCAATATAGCTCATTATAACTCTCAAAATCTATGCTCCTAGGGCCCTGCACTGAACAGTAGGTTTCTTCATTGTTAATGAATCTGTCAAAGAGTAATTCAAAGGATGTTTATGAACTAAGCAATAAGCTTCTGATGAGTAATAAATGTGGCATTTTACATCCTATGATGATCATAGTAAATGGCTGCTTTTATAAAGGTATTTTTCTATATTGCCTTAAGACATTTATACCATGGCTCTATTTTGAAAACAGAGTAAATAATTACAGACCAATCCCTACATGGTTTCCACTCTGGGTAAGGTGATGGGATTTGGAAGATGATTGTTGGAGTTTTCAAATAAAAATAAGTTTTTTGCTCCCTGTCAGTTTGGTTTCTGAAAGGGGCTGTCCATAATTGATGCCATTATGACTCTGGTTACATAGTGGTTAAGGATTTTGAGATAGAGGAATAGGCCACATGGCTTTCTGTGACCTCTAAAAGATCTTTGATTGTGTCTTGTCTCTCTACTTTACTTAAGTCATATTTATCAAATAGTTGTTAAGTTTGAGGGAGAAAGATCATCATCACTACCAGTGCAGGTTGGGTTGCTCAGGGATCTGTTTTTGTGTTCATCATCTTTATGATATAGGTAAATGATCTCTTCCATAATATGTTTAACTCAGAGGAAACAACTGATGATACTGCATTTTATACATCTAGTGGGGAGGTGAAAATTCAAAATGAAGTTGCTTTGGCACAACAGTGTGTTTTGCACAACAATTTTAAGCTTTAATATGATGATTGATGATGTGTACATTTTTAGTAATCATATGTTTTATATTAATATGGTGTACCTATTTTAGAAGTGTATTTTTTTTAAGCGCTCATATTTTATAGTTTTAAAATTTTAAAATGTGCTTTATTATTGTACTCGTTAAAAGTATCCTTATATCTTTGATAATGCTAAAACATAAAGACTCATTTAAGTCCACATCCCATATCTAAAGACAAAACAATCTTAAAAGTTAAAATAGCATATATATATTATAAAACAAGGGAAGAAAAAGATCATATTCAAAACACTCACATTTTTTATTCATGTATTTAATGAGCCTTTGCTGTGGAACTGAAATAACATAACAGTTTTACCACTAACCACAATTCTTTATTTCCTTATATTCTTATAGTCAATTGTATAGTTGAGTATTGAATTATATATTGTTTAATTAGTGTTTAAACTTTGTTCAACCATACTTCCTTGAATTTTTCGCTCTATTAGTTACATCTTTAATATATAATTTTTTAATATAGTATTCTTCCTTCTCTATAGTATAACACTTCTAAGCAGAGAGAATAAAATAAAGAGTTCTGGTTGAAGATTGCACATTAAACAGGTATTTTTTTTAAGTTCTTTGTGGAATATTTAAATGTGTCCAAGTTATCAATTCTAGACAGTCTGATAATTGAATGATTAAATAATTGAATTATTTATAATTTTGTAGGACGTCTCTAAATCAATCCTCCTTTTTTTACACAATGACTCCTAGCTTAAAAGCAAGAAATGTAATGAACCTTTATTTATTTCAAAGGAGATGAAATGACGTTATCATTATCTTAGTTTAATAATACTTATGAGTATTGTTACCTAAGACAGGAGTAAATTCAACATCAAAACTTACGTGGTTCAAAACATTTTAGACAATTTTTCCAAACAAAGAATGTGATCCTAATGTGTGAATCAGAATTATTATTGTCTAAAGATAAAAATTCCGTCCCGGACAGCACGGCGGGTTGGTTGCCTGCTGTGCAGTCGTGAAGTCTTGGGTTCGAATCCCAGCGGTGGCATGGTTGTTGGCGTCTGTCTAATTTAGTATATAATTGTAATTTTGTGGCTAAAACACTTAGAAGGGTGCAAATTTGGGTATATCATTAAAACATTGAGATTGTAATTCTTTCAAATACCTGATAAAGTTTATTCTTTAATTATAGAAAGTATGATTCTTTAAGAAACAGTATTATATAATGTGAATGTTTTAAAATAAATTAATAATATGATATTAACATTTAACTTATTATAACAATTTCATTAATTTTAATCTTAGGGTATTTAAGTAATAATTCAAGGTGTATCATAAGTCATGGCCCTAACTGGAGAAGGTAATGAAGGATGTAATTTCTGATAGAAATTCCAATTCCTCACCATTTTTAAGCAATCAGATTAGCACAAAATGTTTTATATTCTTTTTGCAAAAAAAAACATTTATTTCTATTAAAATAACAAAAATTAAAGGAGGAATTGGGCTCCACGTTAAACGATCAGAATTGACCTCCGCCGCCATTGTCTACCTCAGTTTGGACTATGTCGACCATATTGATTAGTGCGAATTTATTTAAGTACAAATAACTAAATGTCAAAATAAACTCATCTCATTTACTTTTCACTAGACCTATTACTAAATGCAAAGTTATAATACTAATGCACATTAATATTGTTTTTAAACTGATCAAACTCCAGACACAAATCCACATGAATTTAAATTAACGGTTTTGAAGAAAAAAATTTTTTTATAGCAAGATGTATTTCAATTGTGCTATATAATATTATTAACATTTAATTAACCTAACGGTAATCGAATCTATGTTATTTGAAAAACCGTCCAATGTCGTGTCAATTAAAATCGAATCGACTCCCACATAAAAAAATAATTCGCATCTTATTTTTAGCGCGCAAAAATGCATGACTACGAAAAAAAACCGACAATAGATCCAGTCCAGGCGTCAGTCTGTCCGGAAAAGCCGCAGGATTTGGATTTAACTCCCGGGGAGCGCGCCGATGGGGTTCTGAATAAAACAAAACGCAAGAAAAGCATCGATTTTTCTAATGTTGACACCAACAGGCAATCTGATAACATGTATGTGAAAGTGGTTGTTCGTTTTTTGCAAAGAGTAAGTATTTTTATTTCATTTAATTAACTTATTGGGAAGAAAATATTTTGTTAAAAGTATGTGAAACATTTATGAAATGTATCGTTTTTAATTATTATGTTTATGTTTCTCAATAACTTAAGTTTGTAAATATTTTGAGGATCATAAATAATAATTATTTACTGCATATTATTAGGCACAAGATTTAAATGAATTTAACAGAAAATATACAGTGAGTCAAAATGAAACTCATTCACCTGCAAAATAGCTGCAAATCGCTGTATTAAATTTTTTATACCGAAGTTAAGACATTACAAATATTTCTGATATCCCTAAGCACGTAAAAGAAAATAATAAAAATATAAATTTATACAAAAAATAAGACAGGTAATCACAAACTAATATTTTATTCAAAAAACTACACCTCAAGATGAAACTCATACGCTAATACAGCATGTTTATTTAAAACATTGCATTTTATTTTTTGCATTCTTTTAAGTAAATGCGGCATTTTGTAAAGATTTATAGTTAGTTTGTCAGTGGTTTAGGACAAACTTCGGTATCAGAAAGAAGGTTGATTATTTTTTTATCATACTACCATAGTCGAGTCAAAAATAATTACCATAGTCGAACCGCTAGGGGAAAGCCCTTTGAAAGTAAGGTAAAATAAGCAAAAAAGAATACATTTTGCCAAAGAACACCAACATGTTACTTTTGAGTTCTGGAAAATGGTCAGATAAAGAGATTAAATTTAGCCTCTTTGCATGAGGGACGTGTCACAGTGTGAAAATAACCCAACGACGAACTACTTCAGAAAAATGTCGAAAACAGCGACAGTGAAACATGGTGGGAATTCAGTGATGGTATGGGGCAGTATGGCAGCTACAGGTGTGGGCAATTTGTATTTTATAGACGGTATTAAAAACAAAGAAGTCTACCTTGACATTTTTAAGACAAAATCTTAAGAAAAATGCTGAAATGTTCAAAATTAATGCAACTCTTGCTTTTATCAAAACAACAACCCCAAATATAACTCATATGAAGTAAGGAGTTGGCTTCTATGTAATTGTCCCAAAGTATTGGTATACATCCCCAATCACCCAACCTAAATGTGATTGAAAATCACATGGAAAAAAAAATTAGAACACATAATATTTATAATATTTCTAATATCCAGGATCCTTAACAAGCTTTATGCGAAGAATGTGAATTATTGTGAAAAATTAGTTATTGTATATTAGTGCCAACCAGGTTGCAGGGTGTCATAAAGAGTAAAGGATCATCTTCTTTTTTCCAGTTTTTTTATACATTTACTATTTTCCTTTATGCCATTAAGAATATTAGAAATATTTTTTGAATGTCATAACTTTCTTATAACTAATGTAATATATCGATTTGTGATTATTTCACAGGTGTATGAGTTTCGTTTTGAACCACTGTATGTTGATCTAGTGTTTTAAGGTATATTTTGTACGGTGGGATATAATTTATTAAAAAGTAACATATGGTCGCAATATTGAATTATTTGCCAGCAACTTAACTATTCTTAAATATTTAAAAGTCATGTTAACCAGAGAATCATAAGTTTGTAGTTTGTTTAAACTAAAATACAAAAACGTGCTTCTTCACTTTTTCTAAGGCAAAATTCAACATGAGATTTATATAATTATATTTAATAATTTTTTTAACATACTTTTCTATGTTGTATAAAGCCTTAAAGATTTCCATATTTTTTGAAAATACTTCACACAATGCAAATTAGAGATGCAACAATTTTGACAAAGATGTCTCTACATCTACTTGATTTTTTATATTTTTTCATCTATCTTATTTAATTTGATAAACACGACATTTGGTTACTCAAAGTTAATAAAGATATTTACTATTGATAGCTAAGAATCTTCCTTTAGAGAAAAATTATTATTTTTTTTATAAAGGTTTCCAATTTATTATCTTATATATATTGCCATCTTTATTGTTCGATATGTTTTATTAATTTGTCATCATTATCGTCTTCATTTCATCATGGTCTTATTTTCAATTTTCCTTTTTATTTATATTAATGATTTTTAAATCTTGGCCCTCTTGTCCCCAAAAAAATACTAAAAAAAATTTACTAAATATTCTATTAAATTTAGTAGGGTATTTAATTGAATTAGTAGGTATATATATGATTACAGATATAAGTCATTATTTAATTTAATAAGATGTGATTTTACAAATATTTCATTCAGCAAATTATAAATAATAGCCAAAGAGGCAGGTGCTAGTAAATCAATTTAAATAGACCATACATTTATTTATTGTTGTAGAATGTTGTCAGTATGCAATCAGGTATTTAAGAAAATGTTGTAATTTACAATTGCCCTTTAATATAGTATGCTATAATACTTTTTATATTTTCAGGTTTCTCTTCTCTTTTTGGGCTACCTATTATGTTACTTTAATTATTCCCTAATTCTACCGCTAATTCTCATTTGCACCTTAGTATGGTTTGAAAATGCAAAATCAAAGAAAAAAGAAAGGATCAAAAAAAAAGTTTTGTCCAGCAGCATGACGAAAGAAGAGATTATAAACGTTGTTAAAGATCTCCCTTCCTGGGTAAGAATTGTATGTTCTGCATAAACAGTAATTATTGTTTAATACATTTTAACAGGTAAATTTTCCTGACAGAGAGCGAGCAGAATGGTTAAATGAGGTAAATCAGTTTCAATTTATTTTTAACCTTAATTTATTAAGGTCAATCGTTGCACCTTTCCAGATAGTTCATCAATTGTGGCCCAACGTAAAAAGCTACATAGTAAAATATTGCAGGGGCAAAATTCAGACAAACATCAGAAAGAAATTCGACTCATTCCGTTTCGAGGATATTGATTTCGGGAACACAGTGAGTGAAATATGTTTTGCTAAATAAAGAATGATAATTTTAAAATGAAATATTTTTAGCCTCCGAAAATAGATGGAATTAAAGTTTATCATCAGGCTATGACCAAAGATTCAATTATAATTGATTTCGAAGTTTTGTGAGTAACAGCAATGTATATTTATCTCTAGTTTAATATACTGTGCTTTAATTTCGAAACGGACCACCCTTAATAACTTCATTAAAAAAAAAAAACACACGTCAATTTAGATATACAGGGGGACGTCTAATTTAATATTATGACAAAGTTCTGTCAATCACTTCCAGCTAAGCTCAATTTGATATGTCAAATGGGAATCTCCATCGTGTGATACCTCATTGTAAGCAGCATTAAAATCTCTATTCAACTGTGCTAAACAAATTAAATCGGTTGACGCAACAGCGAATAGTGTCAGCGGACAATGGTATGTCAAATGGCTATCCTATAGTATGATACATCATTTTAAAGGGCATACAAGGTTTTTTTTTAAGGATGGTTCGTTTTGAAATAAAAGCACTGATGTATAAGGTATTCTAGAAGCTCTATCGTAAACTTTGAGAAATAACAGGATAAACATTAAATACCATTAACCAGAACCATTAACTCACCTGATTTATTAAAGTCTAACCTGTATTTATTTATATATTAAATATTTCTACATAAAATCTATAATAATAATTTTTTTTAGTTATGATGGAGATTGTTCTATAAATTTTTCCATGTCGGGAGCAGAAATAGGTCGTATCAAAGATTTTCAAGTAAGATTATGTGAAATATTATTTAAATATTATGGCGCATAAAACGTTTGAGGCAGTTATCGCTATTTCTGCAAAAAAAACCTAAACATATAGCATTCATTGATTCTTTAGATATTTATGTCGTTAGACAAGGCTAGCAATAATATGTATGGGCACTTTATGACGCGCACAGAGTTTTCAAATTAGTAAATTAAAAAATATGTCTTAAAAAAATTATTTTCTTTATTTCACTCATTTTTAGATGGGAGTTGAAATCAGGGTAGTTCTAAAACCATTGTTATTCAGACCTCCCCTAATTGGAGGAGTTCAATTTTTTTTTCTCAATATTCCAGATATTGACTTTGAATTGGAAGGAATCAGTGGTATACCAGGTTTCAGGTAAGGCAAAGCTTTTTAAATATAAATAACTTAAGTCTTTTTTACTTAGTCGTTATTCATCTTATTTCAATTTTTTTCGTACCGGAATTTTTTCCTAAATCTAATTAAATCAATTTTAGTTGATGGAATATGGTACTTCATATATATTATAATTTGTTTAATTTTTAGTTATTTCATACGTCTAAAAATTGAAGAAATCATAAACAAAAAGCTTGTATTTCCAAACAAAATTACCAAGAGATTCACTAAATCCATCGAAGCAGCCGAATTAAAGTCTATTGAAGCAGAAGTAAGAGCATAACTGGCATTATTTGCAAGTATTATACGTTTTTGTGTAAATTTCTAGGGTGTCTTAAGAGTGCACGTCTTTGAGGCAAAAGATTTGGAAAAAAAAGATGTGACTGGAAAAAGTGACCCTTATGTAATTTTAAACGTCGGTGCGCAAGAATTCAAGACACAAGTCATTAAAAGAGATTTAAACCCGCAATGGGATTATTATTGTGAGGTAAAATATTTTTTTCAGTTTGTAAAAGAGTTTGTTAACAATTTTTTATTTCTAGTTTATTATTTTGGACCCAGCAGCACAGCAATTATATTTTAAACTTTTTGACCAAGATAATTTTAATGAAGATGAATTTTTGGGGAGGTAATCTTAAGGTTTATTCTTTTTACTTCTTTTGCTTAAAATGTAATTGTTTTAGTGGAGCCATCGATATTTCTCAAGTTATCAAACCAGGAAAAAGAGATCAGTGGTTTACGTTGGAAAATGTGAAGCATGGAAAAATTCATTTTCGGTTTAGCTGGCTGGCTTTGACGGCCGATAAGAATGCTATTGATGCGGTAAGTTTTTAAGTAAGAGTATTAAAAAGTAGCTACTTTGGCAAAAACGGCTGCTAATGGCTGGTCAAAAAGCTATTCTTTCTTCTTTAGTTTCTTTTTAAAAATCTCTTGATTTTTAAGTTCCTAAGTGTTCTTTCCGTTATTTAGATTGATATCCAATATAGGCTTTTTCTTTGATAATAGTACTTAGTAGCAGATAAAAGAATTCATTAAAACCACTCTCGTCAGGAAGATGTGGAAAGTGTTTCTAAATCGTATACTGTAAACTACTTACTTGAGTTACCTAGTTTTGATAAAAACAAGCAACAGATGGATTTTTTACATACAATTAAAGACAATATACTAGAATGGGTTGATAGAATTAATGATTTTATTTGATTTTTGGTGTTCTATCAAAAAGGTAATCTACAATAGAAAAAGCCTTTAATTGTACAAATTAATTATGACATGCATCTATGGTGTTTGCTAATGTATGATCCGTATGACCAGTACTTTCCACCTTTTTATTTTTTTTTTCTAAAAGAAGACCTGGTATTGTGTATTGTAGCTATGACCAATCAAGGCTCGGCTATCGGCTTTAACATTGAAAACCTAGAAATCCAGGAAAACATGACACAGTGTTTTAGAAAAACGTTAAGGCAGACAATACTGCGTCATACATGTCCAAACGAGAAACAAAACTGTTATTTATTCAGATAGTGAAGGTGCAATAAAGACAAGCTCACACAAATCATAGGTTTAGAGATTTCTGTAGAAGCTATAGGTATTTATATATGTACAAGAGAGATAAACTAATATTCTCAGTAGTTCCGAGGTATTGCTATAAGTTTTTGCTTTTTAAAATTAAAAAAAAATTGTCCTAACAATGACACTCAACAACCTAAATGTTCTGTGAGAAAGAAACATCTGAACATATCCGCGTTAGTAAAACTGCGTGAATCTCTATGCAGGTTTAGATCAGAACGTAACCAAGAATCAATGTCGTTCCTGAGCAATAGAGAGATTTCATCTCAAATACAAAGATCCAAAAACGGAAATTAAAGTAAAATTAAAAAGTTTGGGTCATGGGTGGGATTCTAATCTGCATCTTTTACTTGTCCATTATAAATGCTTAACCAACAAAGCTAATGCAGGATTCAAATCCTGCGAAGAACACCACATTAGTTTTTCTTTTTATTTTAATACTAAAAATTCTGCCCGACAAACAAAAGTGCTTCTATCCGACAAATCGATTAAGCACCTTAAAATTAATACTTTTTAGATTCAAAAATCAGCTCATATGTTTTGATAACGATTGTAGTCTTTAATTATGTACAGTTGTTCGGCTTTAGGTGATTGACCTAATTGTAAGGTTGTAGAAGATCTCCTAAATCGAATCAAAATTAAATATTGTTAAACACAATACAGTTACTGTAATTTACTAATTAAAATAGCCTAAAATACAGAAAAGTAAACCACGTAAATAGATCAAAATATTTTGAAATTATCAGACATCACAATAAAGTTCTAAAAGATGCATCGTTACAAACCACAAATTTAAAAAGCTGCACTACACAGTATTCACAATCACAAGGAATTCACAATTCCAAATCATAGGGAATCCCCAAAAAATTCGCCGAGAAAATAGTAGGCCTTTGCAATCAACAACCTTCACAACTGTCTTTTGAACATTCTTAGGGATAGGGAGTGTTTAATCAAGATGGGAACATGATTATACATATATTTTTTTCTTCTTGGGGTTCGTCTATTATGCCCGAAAACACCTCAGCCTAAAGGCTTATTGTGCTTACCCCGATATACATATATACTACCCAGCCTAGCCTCGCTGCCCTGTACCAGCCGGTACAGGTCTTTTGCTGCTGTGGTACCTAATGCTTCTGGGTTCAGTGTATCTCCCCAAATATTTGATGCCTTTTGCGGCACAAGATTTCGCAATTGCAAATTACATGTCGGACTATTTCTGGTTCCTTTTCGCACAAGGTCTCCATTATACACTCCAATTCTATTCAGGTGAAGACCCGTTCTGATACATATAAGTTATCTGAGTTTGTTCCTCCCAAATATAAGAAGGTCTTTAGTAATTTTTTCGTCTTTTTTTAAAGTTCATATACATGTTTTCTCTCTTCAGCTGTCTGATTTCTGTCTAGTGAGCTTGATGTTTTCTTTTCACCCAGTCCCTGATCTCAATGCGGAATGTGCTTCTTGGCACTCCTAGTGCAGGTTCTGGCCGGTGTAGGGGACCGTAGAGCCTTTTCTTGCAAGTTTATCGGCTTATTTATTTTCTGGAATACCTGTATGTCCCGGAATATAAGTTCGTTAGAAATGTTATAAGCCTAACTAAGTTGCGGTCTCCTAAGGTTTTCAGTTCCATTTCCAAACCAGTGTTGATAATATTGTCATAAAATATCGACTTTTTTGTTAAGATTGAGGTAGGCTGAGGAAGCCGAAGAAATCGGCTGCATGCTGAGTCAGGCATGTTAAGAAATATTTTCGCAGAAAGGCCATCTTCTCCTGAACTGTTTTTATTTTTAATCGATGATAAAGTGATTCTTAGTTCAGGTAGATCAGTTGGAAGGAATAAAAATGAGCTTGAAATTTTTACAGTCACTAAATAGCTCATTGGATCTGCTATACTGCACTAAAACCTGTTAAGTGTATCTGGGGAGGTTACGGGAGTAAGAACAGGGCGATGGGTGTTCTTCTGCCGTATACCAACATTCTTTTGGAGTGTTTTGACTGTTGTTAAGCCTGCTAGACTAGTAATTCCGTTTGGACAATTTTACTAAACGGCGAAATATGGAACGATATTTGACAAAATATTCATTGAAAACTGCAGATGAAGTAAATTTTCTAATCATATCGAGCGACCAGAGATCTCTTGAAGACACTATAAGCCCTTCAGTAAACCATGTTTTTTTCGATCGTTTCCTGGGTTTAGTTTTTGTAATAGGGAAAACCCTCATTAAAAAGTCCTAACATTTGTTTATAAAAGGGCCTTCAAATGAAGCAGCATGTCCCAGTTGGAAGTGGCACACAATCTGTTAAAGCAAGTATAATCTTTACTACTAAAAATACGACCAAAGTTTGTTAGCTGTTCACCTCGACATTCTGATTGCAAAATGTTTAAAAAATCGCTATATGATCAGACAATGCTGCGTTTTCAACTTTACAGCCAATTAGTTAACTGCAATAGTTGTAACACATAATATAGTCTATAATAAATAGTACAAGAACACATGCATGTGTAAGTTGTAACACTCCAGAAGGTGGCATATGCCAATAATACGCTAGAAAATTTAATGAAGCCTGGCTGAACAAAGTCAACTGTTCACTAACTCAACTATAGAATTGACTAAAATGGGGATAACGGTCCAATCCATTAAGAGTCTTGGTTAGTGGTAAAACTGTTCTGTGATTTGAGTGTCACACCAAAGGTTCGAACTATAGGACTAAACTGCGATATAACCAAGTAAAAGTAGATATAAAAAAAAAAAACCCGACGGATGAAAGAACAGTCACTTTCAAAAGATTTTTTTCTTGTTTTAAACTAACTACGTTAACACCGTTTTTCTTTCAGGCAGCAGAGGAAACAAAATTGTTAAAAATCGAAAATATTCACACGGCATTACTAACAATATACATCGAATCAGCATCTAACTTGCCGGTAAGTCAATGTAACCTCGTGTAGCGACTCAAAACCAATTTCACGTTTCTATGCAGAAAATAAAAGCCTACAAAAAGCCGGACCCCTATATTATCCTGACAGTTGGTAAGAATCAAACTAAAAGCAGGACGAAAAAGCATACTTGTAACCCCATATGGGACCAAGGCTTTTATTTATTAGTGAGAAACCCTAGGAATGATTCTTTGATCGTGACTATAATTGGTAAAAACTTTAATTTTAATAACTTTTTTGTACCTATTTTTTTTTCAAAAATAGATAAACAGTCTGACAGCACCTTGGACAAAATGGTGTACAGTATTAAAGATCTTTTGGACCAGCCAGGTATGCAGATTAGCAAAGAAGAGTTTCCATTACGTCTTAATTCAGAAAGCAAAATTACTATTTCTTTACAACTGAGAGTAAGTAATCGCATCATATACATAATAACAACATCCAGAAGCTTTTTACTTCAGATTTTGCACAACGCAGAATTCGAACCAGAAGATTCAGAAACGGACTCTGATGATGACTCTGTAAAGGAGTCGAAATCATTGGGCACCTTGACAAAAGAACAATTATTTAACGATTCGCCTAAAACATCAAGACACAGTTCTGTTGAGGAGCAAATGGAAAAATTTCAACGATCTGAATTTAGTGCTTTGAACGCATCACCGACATTTAAAACTGCTAGGTTTTCACAGTAAGTAATTATAACATATTTCTGTTCAATTATACCAACAATTTGGGTTTGGTAATGATATTTTTTAATTTGAAATTAGTTTAATAATGAATTTTGTATATGGTTGTTAATCTACAGTTTAAAAATGCATAAATTTATGTAGTTTATTATAGCTCTATATTATTTAAAATTTTTATCATAGAAAAATAATATCAAGATCATATTATCTGATTTACGGAGTGATTAAATATTGATTATTTTGAGGTTTTGAACAATACTTTTTTTCATCTAGTTAAACCTGAAAAATCCCGAAATCCTAACAAATGTAATTTTTTATTGATGATATTCGAGTACATTTTCATTTCCTTGCCCAGTTTAGAAATCAATGCTTGAGTGAGCCAGAAAATGATTTTTATCTACTTTTACAATACTTTGGGAGCTATAAGAATTGGCTTACCTTAGAGGATATTAAGAAAAGTTTGTGCAGCAGAGTGCTTTTGTGTTTAAAAGCGGTAGACATTAGTAAAATCTAATTTTCTAGGAACTTGAACTTATGAACTTCCATTGTCCTTATTTTAAATTTACCACGACGTTTTGGTTGGAAAGTATCTCCAACCATTATCCAGTGTAAACTAACAATAATAATATTCTACAGTCTTATATGTGTGTCCTGACAGTAAGGGTCTCCAGATATTGAGAATATCAACACTTGCCTGGCTGAAGATTCTTTGTCTTTGCGTGATCTAAGTTGGTTTCAGGAATCTTGTCTTCCATTATTGCTTCTTGCAGAAGATCTTTGTTTCTGTTCAATTTATGTTGTGGCCAAGCGTGTTCTACTATTGCTGATCTGGGAACCTCTTCTGTTCGGGACTACGAATTTTGTTATGAGATAAAAAGTACTCTGAACCAATTGGTAAAGAAACCCCTAAATCTACAATAGGTTAGCCAATGACACCCACAAACACCCATGAGTTTCCACAAACTTCCTCGTTTTCTAGTGTTGGGTTTTGCACAAAATGTGGTAGGACATTGTGGCACTCTCAGGTGTTTCTGATCAGGAAACTCCTCCTGTGAGTGCCTATTTTCGATATTCTTTGACTCTTATGAGTCAAAGAATATTAAATCGAATATGATAGAGGGCGTTGAGTTGTCGAATTCACAGGGTCATGGAGCTAGAGACATATTGGAATATTGAAAAAGTTGACTACTAGCAAAAGATCCAAGGAGGGAACAATCTACAGAGCACGAAAGAAGTATTCTGCATCTTTGCCTGATATAGTGCGCACTAATCATCACAGTGATCCAAAATTTACAAAAAACTGATGCCTCTACGAATTATAATTAGTTCAAAGAATTAATTAGTTCATTAACCTTGGAACTTTTCAAATATCTTTTAGGCATCCTTAAGCCTTTACAAAAAAATGCCTAGTTTTTCGTTAGAAATTAAGAAATGCCATCAAAGTCTCTCAATATAAACCTTAATCAACTTAGAAACTACTCTTTGAGATGTGGATGACATGTCATTTAATATCGGGAAGACACCTTTATCATACAGTATCAAATCTGGGTCCGCATATTTAATGAGGCTCCTTTAACTTTACGTCGGGATTCTGTCCGTACGTCTGGAAGTCCGTAACGTTTTTATACATACTTCTACAGGCTAAAGTTGATTTCCCTTGTTTGTTGCAACAAATATATTTCCACGTTTTCCGTACATGCAATAGATATCAACCTACCTTTTCTCTCCCTCGTATGAGATCAAATTTACGTAGTCAAAATCCAATTCACAAAATGTGCTGCAATTTCAATAACATTTTCTTACTTTGTGAGTCTCCAACCATAATTAGGCATCTACATGCCTCGTTGGATTATCCTTAACTTAGCCTATTCCCTGACAATAAATATACTCTTACTTTAGTGTTAAGTTTCATATTCACATATTTTTATTTAAAAAAAAAAAATGGGACAGGGGAGGACCAACTCTTTCCACTTCACCACTTTTGTCTTCTCTTGTCCAGTTTGCTCAATCATGTGGTTGTAGTAAATTATTTAGATCAGAGTAATATTTCCAGATCACCCTTTCAACTATTTTATACTTTATAAAATTATTTCTAATAACATACCACTATTATATGTTTAGATGCTATTAAGCACGTTTTTAAAATTTTTGGTACCTAACCTTGTATATTTTTGCCTGAAGATTGCAGCAGTGATGACTGCAACATGACAAAAATCTATAAATATTGAGGTAAAAAAATATATCTTCACTTAGCACACTTTTATATAATTTTTAAGAATGATATATTGTAGGCGCCTGGATGAGAGAGGTCGCATAGAACTTACTATGGACTACAGCGAATTGAGGCAAAAACTTCTGGTAACCGTCCACAGAGTAGCGTAAGTCTAACCTGTATAATATGGGTGCCTGAACACATCGTTACATACAATATGCTATTTTTGCAGAAACTTACCATTAAAAAACCCCGGTGACATACCCGATCCTTATGTTAAGCTTAAATTAGATGGACCTGGAAATAGTCCGGTGAAATATCGAACTAAGGTTGAATTTGCATACAAAACGCTAGCCGCTTAACTTAATTTACATATTTTTTTTTTTAGGTTATTGTGGACTCGTGTGATCCAGAATATGAAGAAACATTCGAATACTTGCTCTCCATTTCAGAACTACCACACCAAAAATTGATAATCAGTGTGAAAAATAAGAAAATGTTTAGTTCTAGGGTGTTGGGACAAGTAAAAATTAATATTTATTTTATTTTCGCATTCATACAATTTTTTTTGCAGACAATTATTGAGCTAAAAAGTCTACAGCTCTTCCAAGAACCTGTTCGAGCATGGTACGATCTTCATGAAGAGGAAGTATCAGATTAACAATATCAAACACTTTTTCTCTCTAAAGCAGCTTATGCATATTTGAAAAATGCAGAATCTCTTAATTTTTGTTTTTTTTTTAAATGTTTTATTATCATTGTTTTTCTTGTATATTTTATATTTATATATATATATATATATATTTGTAAAACTGGCATTAAGTTACAGTTTGTTGCAATGCTTTGGTGACTGGCTTTAATTTATATTACTCATGGCTGAATAACCTCTATTTTTGCATATTTGATTTTAACGCTTTTTTAATAATACAGTTTACTATATTTAATTAACAAATAA
The DNA here is from genome assembly GCF_022605725.1 of Anthonomus grandis grandis. Lineage (NCBI taxonomy): Eukaryota > Metazoa > Arthropoda > Insecta > Coleoptera > Curculionidae > Anthonomus > Anthonomus grandis. The sequence continues at coordinate 19,383,299 of NC_065549.1, forward strand.
TTTGGTTAAAATGATTTTTTGAGTTTTTTTATTAGTTTTTATAATGTTTATTATACCATAAGTTTTGATACCTTTACACAACTATTTTATATACACAAATTTATTTATATACAAAACACATTTTAAATATATAATTTATATTAGTCTAAAAATTTGAATTATTCATCACATGAAAGAAAAACTCGCAGTTAAGAGGCAGCTTTCATTCCAGTCACAGCTTAACTGTGGTCGGTCATTTTATAAAAGAGAAAATATTTGAACATCTGAATTTTAAAAAATTAATAGGTAATTATGAAATAAAGTTTACTTGCTTTAGATTATGATATATTGGTAAGTGATGGTCAAAAATAAATTAGGTACAGGATGGCCCATTTTGCGAAAATACGGGATGTCTCCACAAATTCTAGTATTTTCTACAGAAGCTGTCAGATCAAAGTTAATTTTTTTCATATATTTTTAAATATACAGGGTACTCTACTGAAACATCAACTTGACCTATATATACCATAAAAAGACCTACCGAAAAAAATAGCATGTGTTAACATTGAATTAATAAATGAGGAGGTTTAGAGCAAAACCGAATAAATCCATCAAAAATGATTTTTGGAAAACTACTATTTTTCTGTAACGAGAAAAGTAGTATTTTTTTAATTTTTCTTACTAGCAAGCACTATTAGAGAAATCATGATAAAGCATTTCCTACAATATAAATTAAAAAAAAAATTAGTACAAAATAAAGTAAAAATGGATTTATTTGGTTTTGCTTGAAACAACAGGATTTATTTGATTTTGCTCACAACACTAACAGAAACATTATGGCAAAACCAACGGTGCATTTAAATATGAAGTGCAAACTCTTCTTCTAAACAGTCACACTCATTTTTTAGATCTTCCTCTTCCTTAGTTATATCCGCAGTATGTACAACTTGTTTATTTTCACATAACAGATTTTTGTATCACAAAAAAGTTTCGTCACTTTTTCACTCCTGTCCAAATTGCTTTTAAATATCTTTTCAAGTCGCCCAAAAACTCTATCTACTGGCATAAAACCGTGGCCTCTTACTGGGTAGGTAATACAAACTTTTGTGATATTTTCAGAAGAATACTTTAACAGCCAAAACATTAACATGCGAATCAAATGGGAATTTTTGCTCTATCCCCCACATCCATTGCAGAACAATATAATCTGGGTTATATTATCCAGTTCCAAGGATCAGGTCAAAGCAGAATGTCAGGGAATTTTCTGGCTCTTGCTTACCAAGCGCGTAAAACGCTTTTGCTCTTCTTTTATGAACTTGATATTCAGTCATATACTTGGTTTTCTCTCTTTGGCCTTTTTCAGACTTAATTAAATGCTTTAGACGCGTGCATTGGGAACAGGTATCAGAAGCCGGGGACGAAAATACAATATTACATTTTGTTAGAAAAACCTTTCTAAACATGTGGTAGCCAACTTGGTACTTACTTTCAGCCTGTTCATTATACATACGTTGTAACTTTTTAACGCTTAGATGGGCAGGTAAATACACCCTTTGAGATTTTTTCCGATTATAATGAGTTTCAGTGCCACGCAATTTACAAATGAATTCGCGTAATTGTCCAAACTTTTTGTTGAAATATGGTCACCTCCTCTTCGCTGTTTAGGACAGTCCCCTGAGTCAACAATCTTACATACTGTAAACAACCTGTAGTTTTTAACAACTGTTGCTGCCATAAAAAAGACCTGCAGACTTTAACTGCCTCTGCTGATCTATTCTTTTTAATTTTTAAAAAGAAGTTTGCAGCCCTTGTTCTTTGTCAAGAGTTATCTTTAACAGACCTCTTCCTTACAGTACCAGAAACGCTTATCATATGACAAAGTTTTACATCTTGAACACTGTTGTTTGCTACGCTATGCAGCTAGCTTCTTACATTTTTAATATCTGATATTTTAACATTTTGGCATCGATATGTTTTATTATCATATAAACAAGGACGCTTAAATTTCTTTGGGTCTATATCTGGATCTTCGTATCTAAAATAAAATAGATAATGTTAAAAAAAATGTAATTGCCTAAGAACTAATTTTTTTAATTTTAAAACTTTTATACTTAATCTTACCTTTCATGTTTTCCTCTTAGCTTTTTCGGGGCTTTTTCCCTTATTCTGCTCCCTTGATTGGCTTCTTCCACAGCTACTGAATCTTCCAAAAAATCTTCCTCCGTATTTTTTATTTAGGTCCTATTACTGCAGCTTGTATTTATTTTATTTAAAAACCACTAAAAGAACAGTTCAAATCAGAAATAATATACAGCACGACTACAACTCAACCACATCAATCAAACTACCGCACCCAATGTTTATGTTTACACTACTTACTGTACCGACTAACACATGGTCTCAAGGAATCAAGGACAAAATGACTGACCGCGCATGTTCAAATTTTTACGACATCGCTAGTGAATTAGTGATAGTGCCATCTATTATTCAAATTATGAATTTATATAATAAGATAAAGTAAGAAATTTTAAATAGAATTAATGTATTTTATGGATTTATTCGGGTTTGAACAAAAAGTGGATTTATTTGGTTTGGCATGAAAACATCAATATTGCCATTAAAATTAAGTAGGATTTATTCGTTTTTGCACGCCAATATTTAGCTGATATGATGTAATTCAGCAAGATTCGCCGCTAACTAAATTTTTGTAAAAAATGGATTTATTCGGTTTTGTTTCAAACGTCCTCAAATATATACAGAAAATTAAGTTAAAAAAAATATATATGAAACAGAAACTCTCTGTTTACATAGTTTTATAGTATTTTGCTCTAAAACCAAGGTTATGTAAATTTGCTTATTCTGAAAGTGACCTAGATTTTTCAATATCCTTATAGAGACATCATTAATAGGAAAAATAACTATTAATATAACAACCAGTAAAAAGTTATTTAAAGTTCGAGATGCGAAAAACCCTTCGTCAAAGTTTAATGCGCCATTCGGATATATAGAAATCAGTATTTTTCATTGAAATTGAAATTTCGAATTTTAATTAGACAATTGAAATAAAATATAAACCATTAATTCCGCAGAAATTCGAAAGTCAGATATATTCAATACCTAGATGGAACTGAATATAGAATACATGGACATCTTTGCTATCTCGTGCATTGCGAAATCTAAATCTTGTGTCTAAATCTAATTAATCTTGTGAAAAAAAAATTCTAAAAAGTTTTAATTGGCCCAATTATCTTTATTAATTGGCCCAATTATCTTTATTAATTGGCCCAATTATCTTAATTAACTTTTTGCTTTATCTTTGGTGTTACGAAATTCGGTGCAAATATTTTAAGTGCGTGTTGTTGGAATCTACATTTTTTTTGGTCAAAAGTTTTTTTTCAGTCTTTTTTTCCTATAAACATGTGTCATAAAATTACACTCCCTAGGGGCTTCAGTTATTGGTCAAATCTCCTGAAAATGTGCAAATCCTCATTTTCTTGGATGCTCTTGACATTTTTCGTCTCAAAAATGGTGTAAACCCAATTTTAGGGAAGGATTCAGGAAGGCTTAGCTATGGAGTCACATCTCATTTCATTTATTTCTATTTTAATAGTTTTTATGGGATTTAATAATGCCTTTCCCTTTCATTTCCCAGCGATTTCCTCGAAAACAAATAATTTTATGAAAAAAATGCAGAAGGCAAAAACTTTAGATTTTTTCATGGCAAAATGATGGTGTTGCCAAATTTTTAAATTTCTTATCAGAAACATAAGATAGGGGCCATGAGAAGGTTAAGCTCCCCTGAATCCTCCCCTAAAATTGGATTTACACGATTTTTAGGACGGAAAATAATTTTTAGCACACAAAAAATGAGGACTTGCAAATTTTCAGAAAATTTTATGCATAACTGTAGTCAGGGTTCCAAAAAAATCCACTTTCTTCTGTCTGAGGGAAGATATTTTAGGACACATGTTTATAAGGAAAAAAGTCTTATTTTGACTCCCAACAATATGCTCTTAAAATATTTGCTCCGAATTTTGTACCACCCTGTATTACTAGTTAGCAGTAACCAAAAAGCAACACGATTGTTAAAATACCGTTAATACACCAATAATAATAAAATTTTATAAAAAATAAATATAATTTGATTTACATTATACATTATTTCAATCAATTAAATCATATTGACGCTTTCTACAAGGAAACTAAAGTAAGAAAAGTGTATAATTATATGTCGGCCAGCAATCATGAGTCTTATAAATAATTTGACATATTTTAAAAACGGTTAGATATCTACTATATAATTGTACGTTTATAAAATAATTATACAGGTATACTGTACAATTCATACCAAATAACTTCGGCGTAACTCACGTTTGACGTAATTTAGTTGTCGACTGTATATTTATAATATGTTTTCGAGCGGCCAACTGACTATATAACGTTAAATTTCCCGCCCCTCGATTCTGTTAGTAAGAAATGACAAATTATTCTGTGTTTGTTTATTTGCATTTTGTCGTATAAGTAAATTTTGTTGTTTTAAGATTGAAACCCTCAACATTTAATCGAAAATCAGCAACGCTGAATTTGTTAGACTTGATGATGTGATTGATGTTTACGGCAGGAAATATAAGAAATGAGTCTAGAAATTTACCTGGAATAAAAATATGTAATAACACGCATGGAAAAAGAAGTTTATGGTAATCTCTTGGTAAAACTGATGGATTATACGTATATTATATATAACGTTTCTTTATTTTAAAGCAAATAGCTTTGGTATTTGCACCTCGTAGATCTTGAGATAACGGCGTGATCAAGATAAAATGTATCCCTATAAATAGGAGTTAAAATATATTCCTGGATTGCAATGCAATTGTAGCAATAAATAAATAAAACAACATTTCTAAGAAAAAATGGCACATATTATATTATGTACTTATGTATATTACATAGAGTTTGATAATCATCATTTTTTATGTAGTCTAAACTGTATATCTAAGTTCTCCTCTCATCACACAATATTTTTAATCATATATACTTTTATATAATTATTAAAAAAAGAAAAACACTTTCGCAAGAACGTTTATACAATATATCGAAGCTTTACAAAATTTTACTAGAGGTTTTTCACATAGGGTTTACCAGTTTTTTTGTTAATATACCAGATTCTTATAAATAACTTGTATATAGTTGGTCCTTATTTCGCTGTGAAATAAGAGCATTCTATATATTACGTGGTTATTATTTCACACAAAAAGTGGTAAACCCTTTTGGGGATCTCAATATTTCATTTTTACGCGTAGCTACAAAAATATATTCAAATTACAACTGCACAACTTTTTTTTTACAAAATTCTGTAAAAACCAATTTTTTTTTAAACATCTAAAACGCTTTTTTGTATGAAACAGGATGAGGCTATTGTACACAAAGACATTTGTTTGCCTTTTTAAGGTATTAGTACAATCTTGCATAATAATTATTTTTGGCTGCCGTCAATGAATGTAAAAAAAGTGCTGCCGATCAGTTAACCAAAAATGGCTGCCAAACATATAAATAAAGTTAGCAAATTACACAAGTGTCAAAGAATTTCTTTAACAAGCTAATTTTCGTAAGTTTAAAAAATCCGTTTTTTTTTTAAGGAATTACCACCTTTCGACCTTTACGTATGTAATTTCGGAAATTGCAAGTGCTATTATGCAATGTGTGAAAAACGAAAAAAAAAAGAATTTAACATTACCGAGCTGTATTGATAACTAATACGAATATTGATGATAATTTATTGGTTTTTGATCTTAAATGGGATAAGGAAGATATTTAGGTGTATATTAGAACAATACTTAAGTTTACGTTCGTACTTAAAAACGAATGAACATACATTAATAAATAACTATATATATGTTTACAATATATAAATAATAATAGCATTAAAATATGCACATTATGTGTTCTATTGAATCACTCGAACTTTGAATCGGTTTTTTTATTGGCCTGTTACATTTATAATATTCATTATCATTTGGGCCAAAGTTAAGGATTATTTAGTAAGAAGTTTAGTTACTAATGTAGTTCTAGAAGTAATTGAAGACCGTTTTTTTCAAAATTTGCTTTATTAATTTTATGCCATATTGAGCCTTAAATACTTTCTATGTATTTGTTTGATCCTTCCCATAGACTGTTGTAGGAGTTTTCACGTCTCGCTTAGTTCTATGCAGAACAAAATAGAAAATTTAAAAAGTTTGGCAAAACTTGTTTATTCCAACCCAACATATAAATATAAATCGAATTCTGCCTATTCCAACATATTGGCGATGATATAATGTTTTGCTATTAGATTCTTATATTTGTCTTCAAATTTTGAATATTCTGCGAATGTTGTTAAATGCGCAGAAAAATCACTCTTTACGCGGAAATTAATGTAAGTAAACAGATTAGTCATCTAAACAACCCTATTTTTTAGTTTTTTTTAGGTTTATTTTTTTGTCTAACGTTACCTTTCACCTAGTGTATTTGAATGTCGAAAGCTATTGCTTTTAAATAGTAGCAAATTATCGCAAGGAGGATGCATTTTTACAACAACTGAACGACACTGTGTCGGTCCAGATACGACATTCCAAAAACGCATATATCAAATATTTAATAAAAAAAGACTGTTTGAGATTATTACACTCTAGTAGATATAAATAAATTATGACTGGACACGTGGCTAGAAATACAAGCTATGAAAAGAACAAATAAAGTAGCGTTTGCGCTATTAAATTATCTGGAAAATTTAGAAACAAAATATATTTTAACGTAAATGGAACCTCTTATCTTCGACTTTTTTTTTGATACGTGTTCGGTGTAAACGAAAAAGTTCATCAGAAAAGAATAAATCCACGTACACTATAGATACAAAAAACTAGAAGTATACAAAAAAGGGGTAATGTCATTAGAAATATTAGACAACGCGTTATAACAAATTCCAAAATTAAACCACGGGAAAGAAGGTAAGATATTTGTAGGTAAAATATTAAAGTACGATATGCAGAAAATGATTTTTTGAGTTGATAATACAGTTAAGATACTTTTCGGTACTATTGCATAAAATAAATGAAAAAAGCAGTTTTGAAATATTTCATTGTATAACTTTCTTCCCTAACTCCTCTATGTTAGTACCCTAATGGATAAAATTGATAGGAGATATATACCGGGGTCAACGATATTGCTAGCCCAGCGATAACCTTGTCAAAAAAATTAAAATGACTTGAAAATTTGGTGTTTTATAGTTTAGGTATATTTTCACATTAAAACAAGGATACATAGTTTCCGGTTTGAGCGGTATCAACTTGCTTCTGTTAAATGAAACACATTGTATATTTTTGTTTTTTTCTTATAATATAATATTCGTAACAGTTTTAGAGATAATAAATTTTGGATGTTTACTTTTTGATTAGTCAGTTATTATATTTGATAACGGTATTAAAAAATTTGCAGTTATTTCCGGAAGTACATTAAATGTCGATATTTAAAGACGTTTTCATCAAAAACTTTTATACAGTAACCAAATATTTTTCAACAAAAATTAATATTCTATTTTCCAGTCCGAAATATTATTTCTTCTTACAATAACACAATAGTGAAAAATCAAACTGTAAAATTTTACACTTTATTATCTTATCTTTAAAACTATTACACTTATTTTAAAAACGTACGCTCTCTTTTACTGATTTCTTAGAAGAAAAAAATAAAAATGCGCATGAGTGTTCCATTTAAAAACACCGACTTGGAATCGCTTTTAATGTGACCGGATATACGTCAAAATATAGCCACTTTTAACCTTAAAATATCACCTAATTTTTCAGTTATCGCTTGGCTAGTAATATTGTTGAAATAACAATATAACAAAGTTTAATTAAAACTTTTTGTGTTTCATCTATGTTATTTAAAAAAAAAAAATCCAATTAAATTTAAAGTTGGAACAAAGCGATTGTTGAAAAAGTGGTCCTCAATTCTGATTGAAAGAAACTTTTATCCATATAACAAGTTGCCAAGGACCCATATTTATCAAAAATTAAATGAATAATGAAAAATTAAAACTAAGCAATGGTAGCTTCGCACTTTTTTAGAACCTAATGTGTCATTTACGAGATGTTTCTACTATTTTTATTTTTAACAGATACGAAAAAACGGCTTGTTACAGACACTCTCGAGCACTCGCATAGTGTATTATTGCAAAATTATTAATGACAATTAATTCAGTTCTATATTTTTTCTCAAACAAAACATGTTAATAAAATTATTTCAGTGATGCTAAATCTATTAGCCTCAATACAGACTTTTTTTTAAATATCCACGTTATGGGTAATATACACATAACTACTGAAATAATCTGAATCAAAAATGGTTCATCTTCTTTAATCCTAACAACCAAAAAAAAAACAAGAATAATAATAATAATAATAATATATAAATATAAAATGGCTAGAAACTAAAATAAACAAAATTAATAAAAATACAATTATTTAAGAAAAATCGCCTAAAAAATACTCCTATATATAAAAAAAATTAAGGCTCTTAAATCTACAGATATTCTAAGAGAGAAACCAAGTTTTGAACAATACATGGTATGTCCCATATTCAAAGCGGCAAAAATCGTCGCTTCGAGGTAAATACTGAATTCAACGAAAAAAAGGGAGATGACGAAAATAAAGAACTTCAAAAACGAGTTCTATTAAATAAAAATTTCTAATAAATAAATTTCTATTTCGATAGGCAACATCCATGTGGAAAGACCTACGGTTTTGCAAAGAAATCATACATGTATAAATAATATTGCCTTGATAATTAAAAGAATGAACGTGTTAAGGTCTATTTACAAAAAAAAAGTAAGTGTAAACCAAAATACTGGCGCGTGGTGCACTTATATCTGGTTCGAGACAAAAGTGGCGGAATCTTTTTGAATTGTTCTGTTTAGTTCTAGATTATGTAGTTCGATGCACATCTAGATGGCACTTTTTTTAAGTCCTCAAATCAAAATAAAAACTATTATATTATATAATTGATAAAAAAAATAACCTAAATCTATTCATGTGATTTCAGTATCAGTGATCAGTGCTTACCTTCACATTACTCTTGCCTTAAGACTACGGTGAAATTTAAAAAAAATGTCATGGCAAAATAAAAAGGAGATCAAACACATAATACCGATGATTTTCGTTTCATTATAATATATAAAATTAAGTAGCTGTCTAAGTTTAAACGTAACATATTAAAACTAATAGAGAGTATTTTAAAGGGGTGTGGGTTTGGCACATGGGGTGGTCTCGAACCATATATAAGAGTTTTTTGGGTGAATTGTTAAAAAAAAATTGTCTCAGTTTTAGAAGTTGTGCTACGTATCTTCTAAACGTTGGAAAATAATAAAGTGAGGGTAAGGAAGCCCTTGTAACGGATGTTCTGATTGTGTAAATCACAAGTAAATAATTAAGTGAAATGTACAATAAAAAGTGAGGGATTTAACACATTAACTGCCATAGTATCACGTGTCCCACTAAGAATGGTTCTCGGCTTTATCTCGAGATGTATTACCGAATGTCCCGTGGAAAAACAAAATATCATGGCCGTGGGAAATTAAAAGAAATTATTTTCAAGTTCCTAGAACCGTCGCTAGAGGGAACAACTATGGGGAATTAGAAAATAAACATTTTTATACCAGGTAACAGGTATTACCTTGTATATAAATATTTTGTTTGTTTAAATCTTTTTGTTCACGAATGTTACATCTGTTTTTATTTCAAAGTTATTTACTCCGTAATGCGAAATCATTATCAAACGAGCAAGGTCTAGTTTAAAAGATATTTGTTACTATATATTTTACTTTATAAATAATGGCAATAGGCATTTGACAGTAAAGCCCAGGGGCGGTGTATTACAATTTAATATTGTGCTTTTTATGATTCTTTTTGAATTTTAAACGAAATACTATTAATAATTTTAGTTTACTATACAAAGGAATGAAGACTTAAAAGTGGGTAAAGTATCTTTATATTTTTTTATAAACCAAATATCATATTTTAATTGGACATATGGAGGGCTTAGAAGATAATTACTGTAAGTAACTTTTCTGTGAAAATTAGTTTTGTATTACAGGGTTTTCTTAAAATTTAACTCTAAGAAAGATATAACATCGATGCTTAATACTAAAGTCGAATTTAGAAGTCATTAAGTCAAAAGGAGAAGAAAAAGGAATTTATTTAATGTCCTGAAGATTGTATTCTAAAATATTAAAAATCCATGACGTGTAAAAATTAATTGGTTACACATAAAAAGCACTGGATGTTCTCAGAATAAACCAGATTTTTATAACCAAACTACACAAGATGATTTTCGTTTTAATGAGATTTACGTAACTTTTTAAAAATTCAGGAGTCCATCTATCTGTCAAAAAGTGAAAAGGTAGCTTAATTAATATTTGATTCACCGCATTATATTCCGCTACATTATCGCGTATTTTATATTTCGCAATAATAAATAAATAATGTGTAAACTTCAAATCCAAAGGTCGTCTAAGAAGATTTTTTTGGTTGCCATTTTGTTTATCAGTATTTTATGTCTCAATAAAAATAGTTATAGGAAGTTGTGCGATGCTTTTAAAAAAAATATGCTTTTTTCGTTTTACATTGAGTGACTTACACGAATTGAGATTCTGAGCAGTTCATATATTAATACATATTCTTCTATTTATGAGGTAAAATATATAGCAAGGAACGCTATTAAACGTAACCTAGCCCGTTACCCAATTCGAAGTTAATAACACTTAAAATAAAAATAGATCTAGCCTTCTCTCAACGTTTTATTTTTATAGGTAGGCAAAAATTCAATTTACCAGGAGATTATGCCATTCTTTGTAATGGCTTCTTTCATGTAAACATTTTCTCGGGATATTGACAATATTTTCCAAGAAACAGCTGAGAGCGATAATTTTAAATGGTATAAATTTATTTTCATACCATAGAAGTACCATTTAAAAAATGGTACTTCTATGGTATAAAAATGATGACCAAATATTTGTTACTTCTCAAAAATTAATAACAATTTTTTTTTGAATGTGAATCAAGTGTGTACTGCGTGGACTGGTTGACCAAAGTGGCTATGTGAATCATGCATAATTCAAAACAAAACTTGTGTTTTTCCGTTGCTTTTATTCATTTGTGTGTAATTAGTGATACGGTGAACAGCTAGTTAAATGAATCTGCTTTGAACCTAGTATAAATTACAGTTGGTTCATCTGGTTTAAACAAATATGTCACCTGTGAGACACAATTGCTTTACGTGACAGCTAACGTGTTAAGAATGGATTTTGTCAATCATTTGTAAAATAAATCATACATATTCCTATTCATGCTTAATTAAAAATTAAATTTAGACAACAAGGGCTTTATTTCCACCTCTTTATAGATCAATAGATCCAAAAGCTTAAAAAATACCTGGCTACAGAAAAATTCTTTAAACTGAGACGATTTTCTGTGATCTAAATTGGTCGCCTTAAAATTACAAAATTAAATGGAACAATAAAAAAATAAAGCTGTCAAAAAATAATACGATATAAACCTAGGTGAAAAAAATGTAAAAATTAAGTAGCACAGGGTCATTTAAAATGTTACCGCGAGAACGCCGGCCGATGCGGCATCGCGTTCACAAACGTTTTCTTAAAAAAATATATAAATATCGTTTTTTTTTAGCGGAGAAGAAAACAGCAAGAACTCACCAGAAAATCAGTTTAAGTCGCAATGTGCTCTCGCAATCTGATTTAGTTGACCTTATAGCATTTCAATCACTATCTTCGGACGCATTGGTTAAGTCTTACCCATTGCCGCACAACAAATTATTTATCATTTCAAATAAATTATCATTCTTGACATTCCTTCTCCAACCTAACTCCATTCTCTACACACTACGTACGCTATGTGTATGATAACCATGAACGATGCCTCCAAATATTTTTTTTTTGTACGAAAGTATTTATATACAGGTATCAAAACAAAACGGGGGGAAGCTACTAGCAATGCTATTGTGGCTGCCCTGGGCCGTTGTGTGGCAAGTTATTGGGGGCGCCGGGCAGCGTGGGATAATGGGGGGCAGAGAGCATGTGGTGGGGGCCGACCGGACCCAATTTTGGGCCGTCTTCGGCCTTTTCTTCTTCCCGTCGTTTTAGACAGGCTGCTTTTGGATTTAGGTTTCGTTCTGAAAAAAAAAACCAGTTTATTTACCAACGATACAAATACTAGAAATTAAAAACTAACCATTTATAAACACTGATACAAATGTAGAACAAATGGAATTGTTATAAGAGCATCTTTTGACATATTCTATTGTTTTCCATCACTTCTGGTTTAACAGGAAGTGACACTCACTTTTTATTTCAAATGGGACAATTGGTATATTATTCCGTATTTTGATAGAAAATAATATTCTCAGTAAAATGAGAATGCATTTGCTACTTTTTGTTTTATACTCATAGAAATAATGATTTTTTTAAATTCTAAAATAGGGTGCCATGAATGTGTTAAAAGTTTTAATTTTTAATCAAGTAATCACAGAAAAATAATATTCATTGTATTTTATTATTTGAATCTTTTACACGCCTAGGTATTTAAAGGTATTTAAATTAGGTATTCTAAATTTCCAGACTAGTATTTTTAGCAGTTACTTAATTTTTTTCAATAGCACGACATTTTTTATATCGTTTAATAAATAAGTTCATAAGAAGAAAAAAACTAAGTCAAAAAAAGTTAACGAATTTAATAATTAAATTCATAAAAATAGCACAAATGGCTATGAATTATTCAATAACTTTGTAATAACACGCCTGCCTATTTTTTTTTCAACTAACATAACATATCATATTTTGCCAAACGGCATATTACTATTTGAGAATAAAAGAACAAATTTTTCAATGCAATATTTTTTTCAGTCTTAATACTTAATACAAATCTTAATACTACATATTTTATTTAACATTTACCTAACATAACGTAGGTACACACAAACGGTAAACCAACAGGAAAAATATTAGGTTTATAAATTATTCTAATATAAAACCTTTTACATGTATTGTTCGAAATGACCATATTCTCGTGTAATGAAAGTACTGAAGTATGCGCGGGAATATAACGTACAGCATATCAACTTTTTCTTCATTGGTAAACATTTCTAATATCAGTAAACACTAATATTCTTTCAAAAAACTGCGGCAAATTTATTTAAATAACAATTAATAATTGCGCTTGACAAGATGTCATGTATTATGTCAATTAAAAAATAATTGACGAACGCGTCAAAATGCAGCCTTCTATTCAAGAAATCAAAGCTTTCCATGCAAATATTTATTTATGTAACTTAGCTTATTTCCTCTTATGGGCTTATTTATCAACCGATTTAAAAAATAATCATATCAAATTATTGTAAAAAAGAAACCACAGTTCAAAAGTGGTTGTTGCCAATAATGTGCTATTTAAAAAAATTAAATAAATGCCAAAATTAATGGTCTGGACGTTTTAAATAGGGTGTAAAAGATTTAAGACTTAAAATGCAATGAAAACTACATTTTCGTGATTACTTGATTAAAAATTAAAACTTTCAACGCATTCATGGCACCCTATTTTAAAATTATTTTTTTTTGTAGAACTATAAAACAAAAAATAGCAAATGCAGTATCATTGTTCTCAGAATACTATTATCTATCGCAATATGTGATAATACACCAAGTGTCCCATTTAAAATAAGAAAATTAGTGTCACGTCCGGTTAAACTGAAAGTGCAGAAAAACAACTGAATATGTTAAAAGATGCTCTGCTACCAAATTTCATTTAATTATCTTAAAGTGTAAAATAGTTGTTAAGTGTTATTGAATCCCTTTTTCCTCAGTCAACCGGTATAAAACGTAAGTAGCAGTAACTTTATATAATATAAAACTGTATCGATGGGTTATACGAAAACTATAAATGGATAAATATTAAAAATTTGGTAAGGTGCAAATGACCCCTGGAGGACATCTAACTAAAATATTCTCATAAATTTAGCATTTCCGGTTATAGCGAGAGTAGATCTAAGGAGTAAGAGAGTAACTTCGTTAATTGAAAAAGAACAGAAATCTAAACGCATTTATAGTATATTCAGGGTGAGGACTCTAACTGGAATAAATTCGCTAGCGTTTTTGATAAATATTTCAGAAAAATGCAAACCAAGTCTACTAAGATTTTTTGTGGCACCCTGTTGGAAAAGCTCTTTTAAAAAGAACATTCACGGTTTTGACTTTCCATTATATTTTTGGATTCTGTTGTGAATGAAACATTTTTCGGAGAGACTATGTCTATTTTCAAGTGAGTTACGGACGCTTAACAAATCACATTTTGGGGAGTAATTGCACAAGTGCATCAAAATTACCAATAATTTTTGAATGAAATATACAGGGTGTCAATTTGAAAACTTCCCACCCCTATTATCTCGAAATGGGTTAGGTTTTTATAAAATCGCTAGGACACGTCAATTTTATTATCGAGGAGGAACAATTTTTATGTAAAAATCACTTTGCCTCTTTTAACCGCCTACCCAGAACCTCCCTCTCGAAAATCTTAAATGGCAATAGGGGTTGAGTGATAACTCATTAGAAAGAACTTTTTATTCTCTACATTTTGGCACCTTTTTTTAAAATTTGAGTGCTGCGTGCTAAGTTAGGGATATTTAAACATTGTTTTTTAAACATATTTTTCCTATAATGGAACGATTTGATGGGTCTCAGTGAAATTCCCTGTATAAAACAGCGCCGCATCACTAATTTTCTGTAAAGCAGTAACAAATCAACCCTTGAGTTTAAATTAAAAAAAAAACTGTCGGTATTTTTTTTAAATTTGAACTCCAAAGAGGTATGAAAATTAAAAACAAAATATCCCGACGTTAAATGCGTATTTCATTTATCATTAAGAGGGTAATTAATCGCGATAAAATGACCTAATTGCATCAAAATTTCATTATGATCTGAATCGAGAACTCGAGAAGATACCTTAAAGACAAAATCTATCCAAAAATATTGAAGACTTAAAACATAGGATCAGAAACGAAATTCAATTAATTACGCCAATTGTTTACAAACGGAGTTTCAGCATCGATTAAGCCGTTGTTAAGAAGTAAATGCTTAAGTAATAAATATTTTAACAAAAAATTATTTTTTTAACAAAAAATGTACCGGGTGACCCAATAGGACTGTTCCTCGGCCATATCTCAGGATCCGTTCGTCGTATGACTTGGGGGTACATGATTTTATATCTACATCATTTTACATTTCATAGTTGAATTTTCTTTAAAAAAAAAAAAAAAATTTGCATAGTAACTAAAAATTCAATAACTAACAATTTTTAATTTTTATGATTATTAAAAGAAAACACCACACAGATTTAAACTTTGAATGTTACTGTCTAAATAAATCGGCTAACCTACAAATTTTGGATTTATGGTTTAATTTTGAAGCTTAGAGTAACGATTGGATTATACCAAGAACAAACGATACGAGAGGCGCACTTTGACCTTTTATACAATTTAATCTCGATTAAAAAGAAAAATGGTTTTTTTTTTTGTAAAATAGCCACTGACGGCAAATACTAGAACGGGGTGAAAGAGGTGGTTCTATAAATTACTTTTTTTTGTGCTTATCTAACCGGTCAAAATGCCTCTTTTTATTCGTATCTCTCTGTGTACTAACTATTTATAAAAAATAATATTGATTCATAAATGTATAAAAAAAATGTGAAAAACAAACAAAAATTGACTCTCTTATCAACTAAAGAACCCCATAATTAAATTAAAAACCTTAATGAGTAATTTACAAATAAAATACGTATAATTTTTAATTATATATCATAATGAGAGAGACTTTACGCTTTAAGTTCTTTACATTTTTAATATAGTAATGCAGTTCTCATAATCTTTAATGTTATTAATTTAGATTAAAATTTAAATTTTACGCCTGGAGCAAAATTTTTGAATTAATGCAATCGCAAAAGTTATTTAAAAAATGTAAATTCCACAAATACAAGCTTGGAATTACCTTAATTTTTCCAGCTCTAAAGTTTGTTCATAATTACCTACATCCCTTTAACTAAACTAACAAGCGAATTAAAGGAAGCAGCACATAAAGAAAATGTAAATTTTTACAGTTTTGGTAATCGTAAACAATTCATATAATCACTGGGGTTATAAAATCCTAAATTTAGACATGAAAAAAAAGACGAGTAAAAAAAAAGGATCATAATTTTTTTATGTCAAAATTATAGAAAATAAAGAATATACTTGACATGTGATTTTTATAACAATTTCTGTTTTTATTATTTAATATATAGAATCAAATGATTTAATATTAATTTTCAGTGACATATCCCTATTACTAATTAACGAAATTAATAAATGATGTTAGGTGTATTAAAGATAAACTGTCTAAATTATGTTGTGTATAAAATCTTCTCCGACTAGGAGATACGTAAAACTTTTCATATATTTCAATGCTTGTGGATATTTCGCACCCATAATAAATATCCAATATCAAAATTGATGTTTAAAAAAAATAAAGGTCCAAAAAATAAAGTCATTAGAGATCTTTATTTTTATTATTTAAAAAAGAAAATATGTTGATTTATTTCTATTAGAGTAATTAATGTGTGTTTTTTATCAGTATTTTTTTATGAATAGTTGACTAAATTGACAGAAATTTAAAATAATTATATATGTTTTATAAAAGATAAGATAATGAAAAATAAAAAATTACATTTTAATAAAATATTTGTTTTTGTTCTTGCAAATTATCTAAATGTTTGAGCATGCGCAGATTCTCTAAGACCTCCTTTAGATATTTATACTTATATGTACACCGTGTATATATAAAAAGAATGAATTCCTTTTAAGAACTGTGTTTTACCAAAAAGACTATTACTTGCAGTTTCATATTTTTTTAGTTTAAAATTACTTACCGCGAACTTGTTGCTCCAAAGTCATAATGACTTCGACAGCCATATTTAAAATACCCAACTTCGTTTGTGGCTTATCTGTCTTTAGGTGCGCCATACACATCCTTCCCAATTCTTTAAGGGCTTCATTTATATCCCTGATACGTATTCTACAAACAAATATTAAGTTTACAATGAGTTTGAGATCATTAGCAATTTATAACTGAATTTAAGAAAAAAACATGAAAAAACACATACGAAAAAATACGGGCCATTAAAAAAAACAACAAAACAAAATCCCACCTTTCTCTGGCGTTGTTCGCCTGCCGCCTTTCTTTTTCCCTTTGCGCTTTAATATCTGGATCTAGTTCACCGTCTTCAGTCTCATCAGCGCTGGAACAACTAACCCATACTTTTTACTATTGTACCGGTGTCACAGAAAAACCCCACTGTACGAAAAAGCTTGCCTCAAAATGTTGGTTTAATAAGGGTATTTGATTGCCAAAAAAGCATGATCGTAGAGGTCTTTAATGATGATGGGTTTAGATGAGATACTATTGATGAATGATGGTGATTATGATAAAAGTATCAGTTTAGGAAGTCGTCACATAAAATAAACTTTGGGATTTTATAGAAAGTGTATAGTCTATTAAATAAAAACTTCTTTTGCGTAGTGGGTTAGTTTTGCGACAAAGTAGGACACAAAGTAATAGTTATGAAACGGTTGTTTAACGCATGCTTTTATGTATTTAAAGTTTATTTTTTAATTTTCACTTAAACAGGTTGGAGCACTACATTTAAGTATGAATTTATTTCAAATTATACAGGCTATTAAAACGAAAGTTATATTTCAAGTTAAGGCAATTAGAACTATTCTGTATTTTTTTTGTATTTTAGATCAACTATATCTTCTTGGACTTCAATTTTTTACTTTTGTAATTTTTGGATTAGATTGACTTAAAAATAAAAATTTTACGTCGATGGGTTAAAATACGGTATTTTACAACTCTTAATATCTAACACAATGATAATTTTAAAAGAATAATTTTAAAAAGATATATTCATCACTTGTTGAATATAACAGTAGATTAATTAAGGTTCTCCTAAAAGAAATTATATATTTTTTTAAACTTAGTTGTAAAGTAGAGACTTGTAGTAATTTCTAGAACTTATAGGGGATACAGTACACTTTGAAGTTAAATTACGGTTAGTAATTTTTTCGGTCGAAGGCTGAAACTTTTTTTGAACTTGATCGCTGGCAGGGGATAAAGATATAAGTAGGTAACGGCAATACGAAGAGAACATAGGCCCATATTCATAATACGAGTATGTGTTTTTTCTGTAAAAGAACTAAAATATATAAATATGCAGCAAATCTACCAGATACATTCTACTGGGCCAACATTCGAGCAAAACAATGTTACATTTTGTTTTGTTTCCATATAAAAATAAATAAAAACACCATAGATGACTTTTAGTCCTATGTCAACAAAATTTTAGGAGAAGTACATAATAGGTAAGTAGATCCAGAGTTATTTTAGTTTTCTTAAAATGGTTGCGTTTCTTACAGAATTTCTAATTCCAAGTGTACAGAAGGGATAGATTGTATATTGTGTTTATAATTTTTAATACTATTGATTATTAAAGTGTGAAAAGCTACTTCCAATTTCACAAACAATAACTAACACAATATAGAGGGCGTTACTATCATGGCATTATATCAAAAGGCACTTTTCAACAAAGATTACAACTATAATACTACCATAATCTTTTTTAAATTGTAACATTTCCTAGTCAACTTTGAGCGACGCTACTCTAAAAATCGTAAAACTGTTTGATTTTATTCAGCAGAAGTTGCCGAATTTATTGCGTCATTTGTATACTTCATATATATTTAACAAAAGTTTAACTAAAAACTAATTGGGATTTCTTTCGCGTATTAAATGTCCAAATATGTTGCTTTTTAAATATCAACAGATAACAAACCATAAAAAATATATTTGAAATATAGATAGGTTCTATTTGGTTTAAAAAATAATAAGTGGAGTTGCCACGCAATGTCGATACTGCAAGAAACATTCTAGTTACAACAGGTAATAATTGTATAAATCAACTGCATGTGATAACATCGCCTTAATGAAGGCAATAAGCAGAAAAACGTGTCGGCCATTTACCAGTTATTAATTATCTGCTTCACAACATTTGTTGGTTTATATCTAAGCTTCTATCTCTCGTTTTTACTTTTTCTTTGTATTGGTTTGTTATTCCTGTTCTATCTTTGTGTTCTTTCTTCAAATGATTATGATTATATCGCCCTAATAAGCTATTAAGTAGAAATATTGTTTATTGACTTATTAGAATTATAAACTTCTTTACTAAGTAGAACTATCTGAAATCTTTTTTTTAACAACGATTATATTCAAGAATAATCTAATATCCAGGTAACGAACATATAGATAAAGCTTGGAAATTCCCAATTATTGCCCCTGAATATGATTTATAATAGTAAACATAACACATATATTCCTGGAACACTAATATTTAACAATATTAAATATTTGAGGAATGTGACTATATTCTGAATGTGAATTTTAATTTAAATAATATTTCGTTGTCCGCGTTATTTTTGGAATAATTTTCAAATTAATCTTATGTCTTTGACATAGCAGAATGTTGTAATAATAACGGAACAAATTTTAGATAAATTTGGGTTCATATCAAATTTTCTTGGGATATTCTCGTAACATTTTTATTAAGCGTATTACAGTTTTTTTAAGTACCAAGTTTACATAAACGTGGTAATATTTGTATATTGGGAAAACTTTCGTAATGTTATACTTTAAAGCCTATTGATCACATGCTTTTTCTTTATCTTTGCACGTAATTGCATCTGGTTTTTAAACTTTAATTTTTTTAAAAGTACAAGATGCTTTTGGCCTCAAATTGTAAATTTCCTACTGACAATTTTCTAGTTTGCAACTCCGCTAAAACACAACCAATTCAAAATAATGCCTCATTTATAAAACATAAGTTAAGCATTTCTATTAATGGAACCAAAATTGATAGGGCCAAAATTGACAATACTCACTTCAAAATTCATGTGGTCGATTTATGTTTCAAGTAAGGAAATATGTATTCTATTCTATATACAGGGTGTTCCATAACTTAGCAGAGGAATAGCATATTCTTCGCTCAAATATATTACGATTTGACCAATTTCTTCTAGTCTGAAAACCGATAATAACCAAGAAACAGGGTGTTAAGTTTGAATTTTATTTTCATTATTTTTTTAAGTCCTTCAAAAAGTAGCATATCAGCACAAAATTTGTTTGCAGTTTTTGGGGGGCGAGAAATTCGAATTCAATGGTAATTTTTGTGTACATCCTGGTCAACACTGTCAGCGACACTCCAAGGTGATAAAAAAGTATACATTTTTTCTAAGGACATTCTTCATTTATTGACGGGCAAATTATTGAAAAAGACACACAGAACTAAGCAGTATTTATAGAAACTAACCCAAATGAAGAAAAATAATAAGCAAGTGCCACATCCTGTATCATCGAAACCGTGACATTTGGATACACATACATTTTACAATATTTTTATACTAAGCTTTAATAGAAACAAATGAATGTACGGGGTCCGCGTTATGGCGATATCAAATATTATTTTTGTTAAAATTTTGGTGTTTGATTAGAACCATTCGAGCCCTTAAAGTTTTGTAAGCAAAAATTACTTTTGAAAGTCGATAATGCCACGATACGTTTTTTCTAACTTAGAAACGCGGGACATGATCTGCGTACATGCTCAAGAAAATTGTAACCCACAAAGAGCGCGCCGGCGATATGTGAATATGTTTCCAAATAAAAGGAATCCTAATTTCAAAACTTTTAAAAACCTGTTCGACAGACAGAAAGCGGTTCCTTTGCGTCCTTCACGAAATTTAGGAGGGCGCCCAAAAACTACCACACCCGAGCAAGAGCAAGAAATTCTACTTTGTGTTGCTGAAAATCCGAAAATCAGTACAAGACTTTATTCAGTGACTTTTACTAGAACAGTTTTTAATTCTAGAAATAAACATGCTTGGGATATTGAAAACAGAACCTTTGGTGTGCTATTAATGGTAATTAATTTCTGAGACTAACAGAGTTACCACCAAATTTAAATGGCGAACGCTACTTAGATTTTTTAGAAAAGTCTAATTGAGCTAGATTTCACATTGCAATTACGGAGACGCATGATTTTCATGCAGGATGGTCCCTGCCCACTTTTCAGACCTGTCAGGGAATATCTTGATCAAAAATATTCTAACCGCTGGATCGGTCGTAGGAGCCAAATGCCTTGGCCGCCTCGAAGCCGTGATTTTAACCCCCTCGACTTTGCGATACATGAAATACTCGGGAAGCGCTACGGGAAAAAATTCAGAATGCAACAGAATTATTTCGAGACAACAACATATTATTTAATATCAGGTAACCTTTCAATAAACTATAAATAGTAGCTAATTGAAGTTAACGGAGACCATTTTTGGATACTGGACCTTTGACCATTTGTTGTAAGATAAAAAATCCATTGCTGTTGATATTACCGTTTTCTTCTTGTTCCATATTCTTCTATCTATAATATATTCTATCTATCTATCTATCTATATATATATATATATATATATATATATATATATATATATATATATATATATATATATATATATATATATATATATATATATATATATATATATATATATATATATCTATATTTTAATCATAAATAAAATTATTTATTTTGTAATAAATGATAATATATTGAACACATATTTAAAAATTAAAATAAGATATCATGTCTTTACAAAACACCTGACCATGTTGGACACCTTATTTCCGTAGTATTCATGGCATTATTTGAACAAAATAAAAAATTGCATTGAAAATTCAAAAATCTCAAAAACGGTTGCTCTGAGCGACTCGACAAAGGTATAGCTTTCTTAGTTAGATTGGTGGAGCTTTGAAGATTTCTATGAAAATTCCCATGCCAAGAGCGCCCTCTATGATTCACATATAAATTAAGATTGAATTTAAATTTCTCGACACCAAAAACCCTCTATTATCAAATTTTGTACTGATATAATTAGTTCAGCACAAAATTATTTAGAAATGATGAAAATAAAATTCGAACTTTTAACAACCTGTATCTAGGTTATTATCAATTTTCGGACTAAACAAATTTGGTCAAATCCATAATATTTTCAACCAAAAAATATGGTGTTGCTTTATGTCCACTAAGTTATGGGATTTCAGATTTTTCACGAGGAAAATAACTAAATTGGCTTCTTATAAAGGATAGAAGGAACTGTTTCTTTGTTTCATCAAATAACTAGACAATATTAACGTTAGACCTTGAGATCTAGAGATGCTTTTAAACGTTCTTAAATATAAAACTAGTTTTTTAAGTCTTTTACTTCTATGTCGTCAAAAGAAATCCCGCAACAATTTACGGATTTTTTTTTGCAATTCTTTAGGAGAAAAGGAAAGGCCTATTTTAAATGGCGGAGTTTTATTCTTATTAAGTATTTTAAAATAAACAATATTAAAAATTAAGTATCTTATATATTATTTCATATTATCAATACCGTCAGAGGAGTAGAAACACTAAATTTCGAATTTTTCTCTTTAGGAAATCATTTATATTACATTTATGTATATTTCTTAACTTACTGCTATTTTTTTCTCGAGATAGAACATGAATGAACATTAATTGCTTCTTTTAATATTTTAAAGCTGCTTATTTTTAAACCAATGCACCGGTCTTTTTAAGATTATGATGTCAATTTTTCTTAATGTTAATATAATACATATTTTGAAACATATATAATGAAATGTTACTAATAAGTAAAGAAATAATATATTCTTGACCGTTACTTTCCTTCCATTTTTTATTGTAAAGCTAACTAAAAAAATATTTATCTTACTTCATATATTCTAATACTATTTATAGTTCTACTTAGTAAGTCAGTCATTTAGGTAGAAATAAATCAGCAAACCGCTTTAACGGAGTAGGTGATAGCTTTAGTCTGTACATTCTTGTCATCCAATATTTTTTAAATTTGATCTTAGAACTCTACCCACTAACAAGGATTTGCTTGTGTGGTCTATTTGTTTATTTCATCAACGAGTACACAAAGTAAACTTTTTTTAAATCCGTAATTCTAATATGATGAACTTATGTGAACCAAAATTTTATTGTTATGTTATAATCAGATTTATACATTGCGAATTGATTATTTATAACATTTAATAACTAGTTAACTAATTAAGTGTTATAACTATCTATCACTTAACTTACTAATCAAGACTGGAATAATTCACTCCACAAGTTAAGAAAAATTGGAAACAGACCATATCAAGCCTGAATCAGAATGTTTTATTTCAAAACTAAACACGAATTTCGATTCTAACCTATTAACTTCTCCTTCAAATTAAGTTGATTTAAGGGACACTGTATAAACGTAACAATTGTAATGTGAATATGGGCCTAAGGGTGCAACGCTAAAGGGATTGACGGGAATTGATTTAAGGCTTTAACAAATACTTCATAAAGAGGCTTTTCTATTGAAAAAAAGTGCATTAATAAAGATACCTGTGAAACTACAGAAAACAAAAATGTTTTTAGTATATTTTTTACTTTAGAAAAAAACACAAACCTAAAATATATAGGCTTAAAAAGTCAAGCATTTTTTTCATTTTTAAATAATGTTTAATGACTATAGAAAGCCTCATATTGAATGAAAAAAACCTATCAAAATGCGAGGAATTTAGAAATAGGAAAAGGTCAGGATAATTATCCAGAATTACGTACCGTTCACGCACGTTGTTTGCTTGTCTACGCTCTTTTTCGCGTACAGCCTTATTGGTATTGTCTTCGCCATCATCTTCCTCGTTGGTGCTACTTAAGAGAAAACAGAAAAAAAAAACATTGCTTTTATGATTCAGAGTGTTTTTTAATGCCCTTGTACAAATGATTTGTGAAAGAAGTGTTTTGAAGCAAGCTTTTTTTACAAAGGGTCTTTAAAACATGTTACAATACATATATTATTTTTTCCACTAACAGATTCTACATACCATCTCCTCGATCTCTTTGTCGATTTTGTGAGTCCGCTGGTGGAATTCGGTGCTGAACTAGTTTCTACTGAGCTAGAGGGTTTAGTATCGCTGTCTGGAGGTTCTTTGCGTTTTTCTATAGGAAAAAACACGTATATTAGAAAAAACCTTAAATTATTACGCATACACAAGCTCAATACTTACTGGTATTGTATGTAGGCCTTTCAACTTTAACCGGGTCAGGTAAGTGATGATCAGAGGCAGAAGGGGGCCCCGCCGCGTAACCCAAATGCGTTAACTGGTGTGGGGCAAGACTGTTAGGCAGCTGCCCTAATCCTATTTGAGACTCCGCATGATTTCTCAGTACGTTTATGGCATCGTCCAGTCTTTCTTCCATACGAGCACCCTAAAGACAAGAATTATCATTAAAACGTCCCGGATCGTAACAAACTGGCATTGACAACTTTTTTTTCTTATAAACAAACAAGAAAAAAATACCTGCGTAGCCTCAACGTGATCTCGAAGAAACCCGATCGCGTCATCAAGGCGTTGCGCTTCTGGGGCAGCGGGCTTCACAACAAAAAACAAAAAAGAAAAACATGCAGAAAACAAAACAAAAATGTGCAAATAAATGACGGAAGTAAACAAAAGCAACACCAAAAGAAAAAACACAGGAGGGTTTACCGAAACTTACCATGTGCAAGTTCTGTGGCGCGGACGCAGTGACGGCTTGCGTATAGTGGGGGGAGTGGGGCGTGCTGTGATTGGTTAGCCAGGCAGTGGGCGCCAGTGGTGGGGGCGAGCTCACCGGTGTTGACGGAGCTGAGCTATAGCTACTCGCGCTCGCTTGTTCGGTGGGGTAAATCTGGAATAGGATAAGTTAAATAATTGTAAAGAAATTTTAAGGTTTTAATGATTTTAAAAATTATAACAAAAATGTCTTACATTTTGGTAGTTATTCTTAAAATTATTAAGACAATTGGACAAAGAAGTTTTAGTTTGTATCCCTCAAAAGTCTTTAATTTGCTTTCCCTGAGCTACTTAAAAACATCGTTTTAAATAAAAACAAAAAATTGATCTAGCAGGTAGACAAATGGGAAAATATTTAATGACTTACTTAATAATAATTAAATATCAATACTTAGGAAAAAAAAACGATTTTGATACCTCCTAAATGATACTTTTCACACGATTTAGACCATATTTTGCCGATTAGGACGATTCTTTTATTGCTGTAAGTTGCTTTTTTATTTACCTTATTACAAATAATTAGGATATTATTAATACATTTTATATACTTTGTTCAGATATACATACGCTATTTTATTATCTTAGTAATTACAAAATTCGGTGCATATATTTTAAGAGCTTATTGTTGGAGTCAAAATAAGACTTGTTTTTCCTATAAACAATTATCCTAAAATGCGCCTCCTCACACAGCTTTAAGGAAATTGCGCGAGAAAAGCAATATCAAGAGTAAGAAATATAAAAACTTCCATTTTTTCTTTTATTAATTGTATCAAAAAATACCTTATGATATTAATATGTTGGGATTACTTACATCAAGACTATTAATTTTTTTTGTTGATAAACGACTGAACCCATGAAACCCAGTAATTTTTAAATTATTTTTCGTATTTTAAAACAAATACTTTAAATTTTTTTTTTTAAGTTGTTTACTAATTTGTGATATTTTTATAAGTTACCCATACAGACATTATCTAGTTTTTAGGTCAATAGAATTGTAGATTTTTAAAATTATAATACACGCATAAATTAAAGAGTACACACAATAAAAATAAAATTAGAACACGCACTTACTAACTTTAACATTTAGCTTCAATAGCAAACTTAAAACTATACAGATTATTTTGCCCAAGAAAATCTCCAACCAATCTGCTAATTTTTAAATAAATAGGTATTTGCTGAACATCTCTATTTAAATGTTAAAAACTGTATGGCCTCTGGATGAACAAGGGGATATGCACTGGACTCTATCTAAGTTGATCTGAAGTAATTATGATTTTTTTATACAGTACTTAAGATAGAAAGTAAAATGATTATAAAGTTAATATACTAAGTTTAGAAAAATTAAGTTTAATTTAAATAATGCAGACTATTCATTTTTAAATCTTGAAGATGGCTTCAACTTTTTTTTTTAGAACGCCTAACGAAATCAGATATAATATATTGAATACTTGTAAAGTAAAGTTTTAATAATTTCAAAATGTACCTGATTTCTGATTCTGCGTATAAGGCTATATAAACGATTTAATCTTGATTGAAGTATATTTTTATGATAACCCCAACTTAAAATGTTGCCCAGGGTGACACCTTCATTTCGAAATTTCATTTTGCTTACCACTGGAACTTATTTATTGTTCAAGGTAACCAGAAGTAAACATTTGTTTATTAAGATTTATGGGTCAAAAGATCATTTCTGCTGTAATAAGAGATGAAAGATAATAGCAAAAAGTTCAGTACTTCTATCCCTTCGAGCACAATTTAGAAAGTACAAAGTAGATCAGTAATTCATGAGACTTTAATGCAAACAGCAGCCATCTATCAGCAGAAGCAAGAATTAGCAGAAGCAATAGATGCAAACATCAGAACTTTGAATTCAAGCAAGAGTCTTCTGTGTCTGAACCTCAATGGTTTTATTGTTTGACTAACTGTACTTGGCTTGCAATAAAGCTATATGTAGTTCAGATCAATATTTTAGTAGCATTGATATCTATGGGAATTTTTCTGTTCTTAAGTGATGGCGTTTCGAAATTCGAACTAATAAGAATTTTGAATCTCAATTCAATTTACATCGTCAATTTCAATAAAACAAGTAAATAAATGGTTAAGGAAGTGACTATTAGTGCATCACTTAGAGTATGTACATCATTGCTGAAAAAAAGCCGAAAACAAAGATCAAATTTAATGAAAATTAAAATAGTAGTAATAATTTAAATTAGTATAATTGTGAAGTATCTACTGTACATTAAAGCCGTAAATTATTAAAACTAGTAAATTAGCACCTTAAATGTATTATCTTATCGGCTTTACTAAAATCTGTCTGTGTTGAATATTTATTAGATGAAAATGACAAAAGAGCTGGTTTATAATATCGATTAGTAAACCCATTTAAATACTGAATATTTCCTAAAGGCGGTTAAATTTCATTCACACAAACGAACCCAAACCTGTTTCTTCCATGAAAGTAAACGTCGCGGAAACTATGTCAAAATACGGGGATTAGCGTGGGTCCCAATGTTACTATATAGATAATGCAATTAGGCGTAGGCTGAACATGCATTATTTAATTGAAAAACTCGTTGGTAAATATTTAATATGTTTTTAGCCTTCGGTATGTGCGACGATAGGCGAGATTAACCCGGAAAGTAGCGGCGTTGAATATTTATTGAGCGATTTATGGTTAGATGAGGTTTTTTTGATATAATGCTTGAAACTCCTTAGAATGTTTATCCGAGCCGGATGTTTGTTATTAAAGAATAAGGCCTCATTTTTGCATTTTCTTTAGTAATCTATAATAATTTATTTTCATAAATGAAATTGAAATTGAATTGTGAAAACATTGGGACACTTGAATAATACCTGCAAAACTCCAAAATTTACACAGATTATATATAAGTACCCAAAAACGTATAAACAATTCAACACCTAAAATTAATCTTGCAAAAGGTAACATAACTGATACAATAAGCACTTTTTGTATTTTTACACAATAACGATAAGGAAAATTAATGAACCACTACCGAAGCAGAACCAGCACTACCTCCGCAAATAAATCTTTGATATCAATAAATCTATGCATTCAATATCTTATTCGGTCCCGTCCATTTCTGTTCAAAATGTTTCTGGTATCCTTTCTTGTTCTTGTTTAAAGACAAAATAATATTGTCTTGATTGTGGTTTTCGAGTTTAGGTAAACCATAAATGATAAGTGGTTAAGCATTCCGCATATATTTATAATGGTTTACAAAGGCTTATTATATTTAAAAGTCTTTTCAGTTTACTTAAAGTTACGTGACTTTGTCCCACTACGTCCTCAAGGCTCAGTACGTAGAGGCAAGAACATTTTATTTTAACGAGTTGTTAAATTTTTAAATATACCAAAATAGTTATTTATGTAAAGTGTGTAAAATGAACCTCTTTTTATGAATGGGAAATTTGTGACAATTCCCATGAATCAAAAAGGGAATTTTACACTTGTGTACATACAAAAAATTTTCTACTACCGAAGAAAACATAACAAAATATCAAATTACTTTACGCACTAGTGCGTAAAAAAAAGTTAAAATTCAACTTTGACATTTAACAAATTATAAATTAAATGTCAAATTACTTTTTCACTAGTGCGTAAAAAGTGAAACTTTATATACCCTGGGAAGTGTGTAAAGTCAGTACTTTACACACGGTAGTAGAAAAAATATTTTTAAAGTATGTATATATATTAAATACGTAACGTATTTAATGTATTATATTTCTAAAAGTAGATAAGAATAATGATTCTGGTATACCTAAATGTTTGCTTTTATGATAACGAGACTGCCCATTTTTGGTGAATTTTTTTTTAACTTCTCTCCTTATATAATTGTCAATTATTTTTAAACCAATTATATTTTACTAACAAAAATAATATCTACAACTACGTGTTTATAATCACATAATAAAATTTAATTTTATATACATATATATAATTACGAGAAAAATTTCATGATATGCATATAAGGAAGAAAAAAAGGAATCTATTGTACAGTCTTGTTCTAATTGTTTTTTTCCTTCTTATCTTCAATTTGCCATGGCTAATTAATGATATGGAGTTTTCTTATTTATGTTAAAATTCAGGTTTATTATTTATGTATTCTGTAATTTTATTATGATGCTTTATGCGGCTTTTATAAGTTTCTCTGCTTATGCATTTTAGCGCCTTTCAGCTTTTAAGCGACAGAGTCCACAAAGATAAAATTGATGTTCCACAAAAGAACAAATTTAAGTGTAATGGAAAATACAGTTTAGACTTCTTATCGTTTTTAGCACTTAAGTCATTTGTAAAGATTTATTATGAAGTTTTTATTCTCTTCAATGCTTATAAAAAATTTTTTACTGATTGTATTGTAGTTCCGGATATTAAAAAAGATTTAAATCTTTAACACTTTAAAGAAATAATTTATAAAAAATCATTTAAAACTAGATTAAAAATAGTATAGTATAGTATTCAGACTCCCTATGCTTAATTTGTATATATAAAGATAATCATAATGTAAGTAAAAATTTTAATAATGTGATTTAGACCAATAAGTGATTATTTGGTTTTTGAATTCTTCAAAATTTTGAGTAAATATAGTTTAGAATTAACAAATAATATTTACATATATTATTTATTTGCAATTTGTATGCAGGTCAGTGTAACAAGAAAACTCAGAGATGCCTCTTTGGTATTATAATAAAAAATATATTTTCCGCGTTTTTAATTGTGCAGAATTGTCATTGTAAGTTCCATTGAAGTTGAATTTTCAAGCCTCTTCAATTCAATTTTTATGATAGGGGGGGAGGAGATTTCAGTTCCGTGAGAAGTTCCTCATGGGTCACATTGCGGACCTATTATGTTTTGTGTATTTTTAATGGTCCTTGTATTGAGTATACCATTATGCAAGTTACTTAAATTTTCAGATGATTTAAAATTCTTTATGGCTTTGGGTTCACGTTTGAAGCTGGGTCGTTTTGCCCAGCCAAAACCAAAGTTGTTTTGATCATTTTTGCAATTGGTGTTTAGTTAATAAAACGAACGTAAAGACTAATAAATGTTATAAAGTCACTTTTTCTAAACAAAAACCTCCAATTAAATATCTTTATAAGATAAATAGCATTCTTCTGACAAAAAAAATTAATTTGGGTGTCTGCTTAGATAGCAAGATCGCTGTATGATATACTAAAGAAGAGTGTAGTTAAATTGATATTATGCAGATTTAAATTTGCAAACTTTAGAATCCAGAGGTGTGCTTGTTGATATGGTTTTTTACATAGAGTAATAAATTCGGCAATTGGTTGCCTAGAGTTGTTGGCTCTTTTTAAATTAATATTTTTTTAAAAATAAGTGAAATAGTTATCAAATAACTTATCAAAACAAAGGTAAGAACACAAAGTCACGGTCTAATCAAATCCATATAATTTTTTAAAAGCTACACGTGTTTCGCTCCTATCGGAGCATCATCAGGCCTAAAAAATACATTAAAATATTAAATACCACACTCAGAGATGTAACTAGTTTCAGAAGTACTTATTCCACAAAAAATTCAGTAGTTGACAAATTTTTTAAAAAATATCTGCATACCAGAGGGTTTAAAACTAATTTCTCTGGACGTTAAGAACTTATTTACAAGCATTCCACCTGGTGATTGCCTTGATCTAGTCAGGTCCCTTTTGCTTAAGTCACCGCTTGACAGATTTATTGTTGATGATCTTTTAACACTCCTCAAGCTAGTACTTGATCAGAATTTTTTCGTTTTCAACAACAAGTTTTTTAGACAAGTTACGGGACTAGCAATGGAGTCTTGCCTCTCCCCTCTTCTGAGTGAGATTTTTATGCACCATTTGGAGAAAAGGATTGTCAATGGGAAGTTTTTTGTGCTTTTCTCACTGTATATAGGAGATACGTGGATGATATATTTGTGGTATGGAATGGAAATGATCTAGAATTGGCGGATTTCCTCATTTCTATAAACTCTCTTCACGCAAATATCTCGTTTACCATTGAAGAAGAAAGAGATGGAAGGTTACCTTTTCTTGATGTGCTTGTTTCAAAAAATACCAACAAACTTGAATTTGAGATTTACCGCAAACCCACCACTACGGACAATGTCATCCAATACTCCTCAAACTCCCCTTATTCCTACAAATTTGCCTCTTTTAATTCCCTTTTCGATCGCATTTTCAACATCCCCCTTTCTAGAGAAGCTTTCCTTGATGAACTAAAGATAATTAAACATATTGCTTTTAATAATGGTTTTCCACTTGATATAATTAATCGCCTTTATTCTAAATTCTATAATAAATAC
Organism: Anthonomus grandis grandis; assembly: GCF_022605725.1. Taxonomy (NCBI): domain Eukaryota; kingdom Metazoa; phylum Arthropoda; class Insecta; order Coleoptera; family Curculionidae; genus Anthonomus; species Anthonomus grandis. Next base: position 19,414,412 of record NC_065549.1, read on the forward strand.
AAACTCACTTACAACTTAATCCATCTTAATAATGAAAATAGTCACCCTTTTAGATCAATGTCATTTTTGGGTAATATTTCTTTTCAGCTTGCAAAGTTTTTCAAGTCTACAAATCTCACAATTTCTTTTAAAACTACAAACAGTTTAAAAAGGCAGCTAGTTAGTACAATAGATAAGGCAGATTTCTTTTCAAAATCAGGGGTATATTCATTAAGATTTAATGACTGTAATGCCATTTACATAGGGCAATCGGGGAGAAAAATTTCCACCAAAATAAAGGAACATACAAGTTTGGTGGACAGGTACAGGGATACTGACATAATTGAAATTAAATCGGCGTTTGCAAATCATTTATTGGCCTCCTCACATGGTTTTTCTTTAACTCAGGGAGCGGATATTTTGCATGAGTGCACAAATGGCAAAAAACTGGAATTGTTGGAAAAAATTGAAATAACTAAAGTTAAGAAGAGCCCTGTCCTTGTGTGTGTGAACGATATTTTCACGTTTGAACCTCACCTCATTTATAACAACCTCTCTCAAAGAATTTAAAAAGTCTTTTTTCCTTTTTAATTTTATATATTTTTAAGTTTTTATTGTTTGTTTACTTATATTCACACTTATTAGTATAGTTCGGATTGTTCCCCATGTTTGATTATGTTACTTGGTGGCCTATGAGTTAAACGCACGCCTGTAAATCTAAAGGTTGCTGGATCGTTCCCCACTGGTGACATTTTACATTTTTACCGTTGATTGAATATTTGGGTAAAAAAAATATTCAATCAACCCCAAAATTCAATCAAAAAACAAATCCCAAATATTCAATCAACGTTTTTACTTTTTTATTTTTTTAACCATGCATTTTTATCTATGGTGGGAATTGTTAACTTAACCTAGCTTTTCTTTTGTTGTTAGTTGTAATGTAATCTGTGTAGGTCTAGGTAATGAGTTTTATCATAATTTATAAGCGTTCTTTTTGTGAAAAATATCTTAATGTATTTTTTAGGCCTGATGATGCTCTGATAGGAGCGAAACACATGTAGCTTTCAAAAAATTATATGGATTTGATCAGACCGTGACTTTGTGTTCTTACCTTTGTTTTGTTTTCGTTTGGTCTCTTACAGAAAAATGGATGATACGTTTCTATCAAATAACTTATGTTCCTTTTTCATAAAACGAACTGTGGCATGAATGAGCCAGTAACTCATATGTCTAAAACGGCAAATAGGGTTTTTCCCCATTGAAAAAAAAAATAAATATTTTTAATTTGTCTTTTAATAGCTTTTAAAATCAAATTAAACCTCATCTCGGTTAAAACTAAGTAAATTTTAACTTCTTGACTTTTTTTTATTGTACCTGTTATTAATTATTGTTTTGAAATTTGTAAGGTATATATATTTCAGTTGTTAATTTTTGTAAAATTTTGTAAAAAGGCTTATTTGTTAATAAAATAAAATAAACTTGATAAATAAATATCAGTGTTTACGACTTCTCTATGAAAGTCATGATTGTGATTACCACAATATTATACTTGAAATTGTGGACAGATGGTAATTAGAATAACTTCTAAAGCATTACTCTATCTAGGTGACCTAAATAGATCTTTTATCACCCCAATGCTCGGACTTGATTGTTGTTCAAATAAAGATCAGTACGGAAGGAAGGAAGGAATAGATAAAAATGACAATATTTCTTCTAAAAGTTTGTTAGTGCCGAAGGAAAGAGCTTTAAGATATTGCTTTGATACTGCCTGAGCTTTACATACTGCCCGGACCTTCTAAATCAGACAATTCGAATAAATTATTGACAAATAGTCATTAATAAACCTGGTTAGTTGGAAGAAAAAAGGGATAACCAGGGATACATTCTAGCTTATATGCTCTGATCTATTTTTGACATGTCAATCTCAATTTTTTTTTATAAAAAAACTATATGCACAATAAATTACCTTTTTAAACTATTGATTGCCCATTTATTCCCTTTTACGTAGATGGTTATTTTAAAATATATTTTAATGCACCCTCCACTACATTTTTAAAATTATTCAGGGCTATACAACTGATTTTAATGTTTTTTTCCCACAAAATCCCTGAAACACAGAATCAGACTGACGAATGTCAATATTATACGGTATCTCATTTTATGGTCAACTTACAGCATTTAATCCTTTTACAGCATCTGGATGTCCATTAGGTCCTCCGAAAGCACTAGGGGGTCCCCCGGGACCTGCTATAGTTGTCGCCGGTGCTCCGTTCGGCCGCAACGAGGACATGGGCGGCAGTCCCTGCTGGTTTCCTGAATCCGGTTCTGGAATTAGACCATACGCCTCATAGGCCTGATATGTATTCGTGTAAGCGGGAGGCCAGTCTCCCACGCCCACTGTGTTGGCAGCCCCATCGGCCAGGTAGTACCCCGAAGTCGCACCTGGGGATGTGTACCGAGGACTGTCTGTGAACTCGTCCGAGCCATACTGGAAAAAGGAAAAGAAAATAATTTTAAAATTGAAAATAAAGATTAAGTAAGAATTATTATTAGTTGTATCAAACTAAAAAGGCTTTTTGAGTTCATTATTCTTCGCCATTTATTTACTTTTGCATGCATATAGGTAGATTGACATTCAAGTTTTATTTGGACTCGTACGATTCTCAAGATGGGTATCGCATAGTGTTGATTTCAGCCGCTGACATGTACTCAAGGTGACTTCTAATAAGAATGCAATACACTTGTTTAAAAAATTGGACATAATGAAACCAACGGGTATTTCTCATGATAATGCATAGAATTTTCAATAATTTATTTATTTTCAATAATTTATATAGTTCCATGATGTGTAAGAAAATTCCGAGTCCAGAGTATTTCCAAAAGTCTACAAAATTATATTGAATAATATATTGAAACATACCCAAAGAAGTTGATTTAAGTTAAGAAATTAATTCTTTAAATATTATTACTTTAAGTCTTGAAAAATTAGGTTAATATTTAAAAGATAAAAGGCGCGTGCTATTATCAATTCTGAAAAATTCATTACATCTTGTTAAATTAAAAATTTAAAAAAGCTAAATCTAAAATTGGTTTATTCTATAGCTTGATTGAGTGCATTGCTTATGGTATTTATCACTGCAGAGCACTGCAAACGTTTTTTAAGTTTAAATTGACTCTAGTTGCGTGTTTAGATATAATAAATAGATTGGTCTGGAACATCAATAGTAATAAAAAATGGACTGTGTAATTTTTTTGTTTATGACACCATTTTTCTTTGGCATCATATGGACGGACATGATAATTTGTCCATGATTACATAAAATTAAAACGTAGTGTTTTATAAAATTGTATATTATTAAAAAAAAATTATCGACAAATCTCAATAGATATTGATGATTGATTATAAATGATGAATTGAGATTTGAAGTAATAAAAACGATGAAAAATAAATTAAACACAGAAATAGATAAAAGTAAATAGCTATAGTAAAACTCCAATTATTGTATTCGATTCTCCCCTGATTTTACAGTGATTACTAGAATTAGGAATTTGTTATTTGAATTTGCAAAGCAAGTTCACATTTCTATTCTTTCTAATATAGAAGAACCCATAGAGAGTAGGAAAATTTTGTTAAAATGTAAATTTGATATTTTTCACCAGTTAAGTTTGTATTTATTTACGTATCCATAAAATTAAATCATATGACTAAAAATATGAGGCAAAAGGAAAAGGGATTAAAGTCCCAGTGAACATTGACCACTAGTTTTCCTTGCTTTTAGATTTAACTATGGTTTTATGAAGAATATCTTTAGGAAAAACTAACCTCTGGAATCTTGAAGATGGTTCAATATAAGCTGAAACGTTGGCAAAGTTCTTAATAATCAAACCATAACTTGTATCATATTACCGTTGATTGATTGAATATTTATTATACTCAAATATTCACTCAACGATATTACCTAACATGCACATAACTCGGGTAATTTACCTAATGGGAAATACTAAAAGAAATATATTAACCTAACTAAAGTTAGACAATATATATAAATAAAAGAAATAGAATTTATATAAATATATAGAAGAAAAGTTTTAATATATATATTAAAACTTTTCTTCCAAGAGTTAAATAAATACGGTAAGAATGTTTTTTCCTTGAAAAAAAATCGTAAAAAGGGTGTAAGGAAATCTTTTTTACCTTATAATGTACAATAGTTATTCGTAAAAACAAAAAAAAATATATATTCATAGGATCAACATATAAGGTTCGATATTATGTAAAACGGTATCCATTATCCATGATTCAACAGAAATAGAGACGTAAAATGGATACGGACAATATATGTCTGAAAAATGCTGACTTCCTTTTCGTTCCTCTAGGGAACAATAAATCTGCCAAACGGATAAATTTATTCTAATGTGGCAGAATGAGTTTTCGGACGTCTTTTGCTTTAACAGAGCCATTTTTATAGAGTTTATTTCCTTATCTTTCCCAGAATCCGAATATAGTTCCTTCCGACATTGAAATAGAAAGGTTTGAAGCACATCGGCAATCTAGACAAATCATGAATAAACCGCGCGATAATGTTATCTTGTTTGACGTCAAACGTCACTTACAATATTTCGGCACTTAAAACGCAACAAAAATAAATAAAAATATCAATTAAAAAAAATTGTTGTTTGATGTTTAACGTAGATATTCGACATATTCAATTTCCAATGTTGGAGAAAATGTAGGAAAAATAAACAAACTAAGCACGTGTTTAAGAATCTAATTAAGTTAAATGTTTTTTTTTTTAAACTGCAGTATAATTGGATCTTTTCACAATAAGCAATTTATCATATAGAATTTGACAAATGAATGATAATAACTATGCAAGCGAGGCTGGCCGAGAAAAATATTAACCCAATTCGGAGTGACCATAAAATCGAAACCGTTGAAAATTGGAGAGAGAAAAGAAGCACAAAACTTTCATAAATATTTAAAAGTTGTAATGATAATAGTAAGAGGATGTGTGATTGGAAATATTGAAAAAATACGCACTTCATTAACTATCAGGTTTGCTAAATATTTAATGAGGTAATTGCGGCGTTAATGTATACAAAACTGAACAAGATAAGGATCTATCTAAAAATATTGGGAAAAACTATTTGTTTTAGTATTAACTATTAGTATCAACTTAGACTACACAGAATTATATTTCATGTCGAAGTCGACGCAGAAGAAATGGTTTCACAATAAGGAGAAAAATTAATAATTTTTTATTTTGTATATTGTATATACATCATTTTCTATTAAGTATAGTTTCTTTAGTGCTCACTACTCAATCTCAACTGTCAGTAATTATTCCTGTAAAACCTTGCCAAAAGTATCGTTAGAGCACCGGCCGGTAATGGAAGTGACGGATGGCATACGTGTTTTAAAAAAAGGAATCAGCAACCTATAGTACATTCATATTTATTATCACTATTTTCTCATTTTATACCTCATATATTTTAAATGAAATTTATCTCCATAATTACTGATCTCAGCCCCACATATCGTTTTGGTATACAACTTATGAGACGTTGACTAAAACTTTAATTTTTCTCGTTGTTCTTATCTCACTGAGAATAATGGGTGAATATTTCGAATTATGGTTCCAAAGGCCGAAAAACATGAAAAAGGTCCCAGCAATAAAAAAGTCATACAAGTAAGAAAATATCTTGAAAGGAATAGCAAATCATTTTAATTGCCTGGAAGGAATAAGAAATGGCTATAACTGCTTGTAAGAAATAAAAATATGATTTTAACTGCCTGGAAGGAATAAGACAGGAAACTACTTGGAAGAAATACAAATTGTAAATTCTCTCCATGTTCTGAGAAAAATTACAGGGTGTTTTCGAAAAATTCGATTGAAAAACTTTCTGTTCAACACCACAAGTTTTCTTAAATTATTAAGATATTTCAATATTTAATTTCCAAGTTTGCCTCTTTATTTTTCACAACAATTATTACAGGCGCATTTGTTAATTTTTTTTTCTCAAAAATTCTATCTTTAGATTTTTGGGTCCCAAACTGGACTATGATTGCTTACCAAAAATGTATGAGACCCTATCAAAAATAACTGAATTAAAGTAAAAATTAACACAGAAACACTTCTTTACCTTTTGTACATGATACCATAACAACAATTGTTTAAAATCAACGCTTATCAATGTCAATTCTCAATGTCATGTTTAAAAAATTATAGCTTACAATTTTTAAACATTTATTGCTAATGGAAAACTTTACCAATCAAGAATTGGCGGATATGCATTTGGCATACGAAGCAACAAACTGCAATGCACGAGCAGCATCGTGAACGTTATCCCGAACGACAGCATCCTGGATACAAAAAGTTTATCGGCGGCTCGCCTGAGTCAGGCATGTTTAAGACCAAGATGCATGATACTGGTGTTGCTCGAACCGTAAGAACGGTCGAATTTGAAGAAGAGGTGCTTCAGCGAGTTGCCGATGAACCATCAAATATCACACGTGCGTCGCTAAGAATATGAATACGAGTAACGCTTCTGTCTGGCGGGTACTACACGAGCAACAACTCCATCCTTACCACTTCCAGAACGTTCAAGGTATGACTGCAGCCGATTATCATCCTAGAGTTCAATTTTGTCGATGGCTTCTGGAGCACAACCAAATTTTTTACGATATGTTTTGCGGACCGATGAAGCCTCTTTTACAAGAGACGGTATTTTTAATAGTAGGAATAGCCATGTTTGGGACGAAGAAAATCCTTATGCAATTTTTCCAAGAAAACATCAGAATCGTTGGTCTGTCAAGGTATGGGCAGGCATTGTTGATGATTATTTAATTGGGCCATACCTTCTACCGGAACGGTTAACAGGACCTATTTATCTGCGTTTCTTGGAGGAAGTTCTCCCAGAACTCCTTAAAAATGTTCCACTAAACGTTAGACAGCAAATGTCGTTTTAGCATGATGAAGCGCCGTCATTTAAAACGAGGATCAAATTTTTAGTGTAGTCCGCCAAAATCATGTGCGGCGTTTAAATCGGTGTATTGGTATCATATACAAAAGGTAAAAATAAATGCATCAGATCCTATTTAGGTAATTAATATTTTTTCTAAATTTAAACGCGTCTTAGGGCCGTAGTGGCGTAGTGACACATTTCCGGACATGGGTTCCTATACTCAAATGGATTCTACTGTTGCACTGAACAACCCCTAGAAGTTTGATCCCATAGTTCTGAAACACCCTGTATATATAATCGTCTTTTTCTATTTTTAATTCAATCCTTTCCCAAAAACAAAATCTAAGAAATTAGAATCTATCAAAAAAATCGTCATATTATTAAAAATCTTTGTAAGAAACTCTACTTTAAGCCAATAATAAAACTGTAAGAAACCTTTTCCCTTAGTAAAACATGGACATCGGATAAAAACAGAAACAATAACAAAGCAAACATAAACCTAAAAGATCGGTAATGTCGAATGACATTTCTTTAAGTGACATTGTTGGCTGGTGGAAAATCCCATTAGCTATAAAAACAGGCTAATGTTTGTAAATTGGGTAATATAAGAATTTAAAGCCGAATGATTCCGAATGACATAGAGAAAAGGTTAGAGAGTGCTAATCGCGCATAGAAAGAAATTTTCTTCTTTCTATGCGAGAAAAATCTTTTTTCTTGTCTATTTCTATGTATATCGAGTTAGATAGTTCCGCTACAGGGTTGTTGCAGCCATACAAATCACTGTATAACAAGCTGCTCTCCTATTGTGTGACTGTAGACAGGCCTTGCTCGGCAAAACAATCTAACCTTTTATTCTGTATATTATGTACTCAAGTGATTGGTTTATATTTTAAAAAAATTAGCGATCTACAGCAACATGGCAAAATCTATGACCATGACATCAGACAGAGAGAATATGGTTGCTTCAATTTTATAGGCTGCGGAGGTGTCAGAGTATTCCAGAGTAGAGTAGCTTTTATGGGAATACATTTTTTAAGGCTCCAAAAGTATATTAGACAAGGGCCTCTAAATAATTTTAAAACAAGACTTAAAGAGGTTTTATTAATAAATTTATTCTAAGTCTTTAAACCTTTATGAATTTTAAACTTGATTTTAATTTAGTAAGTACATTTTATTTAGTTTAAGCATTTTAGATTTTAGTTATGTATACTACTAACTTTATCCTATTTGACGCGTGTAAACATTTTTTTGATGTAGTGACATTAATAAAGAATCCGAATCTATACCTTCATTTTTCCACGCTTTTCTTCAAAGATACAGCAAGAGATAGATTGCCAAATGATTATGGTGAGTATGTGTGAAAATTTAAAACTTATGTAGGCCTGATATAAAAATGTCTTTAAATTTAATAAAGTCATATTGACATTTAAAGCCCCTCTAAAGGGGTCAATCTATTTCTATCCAAAATCCAAGTGGTTTAAGGTTTAAAAAAATACATTTTAACTATCTAAAAGCTATCCTTTTATTAGAATTATACGATAGGTGTTCAAAAATTGTTTCTTTAGTTTAGCGGCTCGCACTCAACATTTTAGTTTAGGGTTTACTAATCTGATAAGAGCAGAACTAATATTGGTGGTCGAAAAGAATTCTTTCAATAATACGAGCTCGACAATGACAAACATGTGCAATTGTGGGTTACATACGATTATCTCCTTCTTAACTGCAAAAAGGTAAATCTAAATCAGATTCACGGTGAGAGTGTTTTATGGTTTGAAAAACCCAGAAAAAAAAGCTCAGAAAAAGCTGAAAATTCAGTAAATAGCTGGAAAGCTCTTAGGAACAGTTGGATTTTTCGTTTTTCTTCAGCCATGTACGACGATCGCTTTGCCAAACTGCGATTTATGCGAATGGATATTGTAGAACGCTATATAAACTGAAAAATCAAGTTCTATCAAACGAAAGCGCTTCGAAAACTGTAAAAAAGTCGGGATTCTTCATGACAATCACCGGTTTAAGGGTCAAGAAACTTTTTGGAAACCCCCCGTATGTAACCGAATGCAAACATAAAAACAGTACAAACAAATTTGTTAGTCTCAAGCCTATAGCCATTAAAAAGTTAATTTTAAGATGAATTATTAATTTAATAAATTCTTATAAAGATAATGATTTTATAAAAATGAATTCTTGGTATCTCCAAAACTGCGAGACCTGGTATTAAGGTTCATCATAATGTCCTTTTGAATATTTTTAGGCTAAAACTTTGTATTTGTAGTAACAAAAATTGCAATAAAAACATTTTGTGGTCACAGTTGAATAAACCCACAAAATTCAGGTTAAAGCATTATGGTTCTGAAAGCTTCTTTATTAAAATGTTCACAGTACCTCGACTTCTTGCCTGAGAAAGAAAGGTAGGCAATCTTAAAAATGATTTATTGTTATAATGCAAATCGTTTACGATCTCTTTCATTCCTACTATTAGTCATAACGGTACTGAATAATACTTCCGAAAATGGAATTCGAATCTCACAGTCATAGTTAGTGAGGCTCGATATTCAAATATAAACTCTCTTAAAGCGAGTAGATAAATATAGTACGTCTTTGACGATCTGATGGTAAATGATCGATACTTTGCATATGATTTTTCTATGTAAAAAAGGCGTTTTAGTCTACATAAGAAATATGGTTACGAGCATATTATTTCATCTTGGCAATTTTTTTTTTTTGAATTGCTATATTTAGACTTAATTTTGATCCCAATTCTGTCAGTTAAATTTAAACAAACTATATGATAATTTCTTCAATATGTCTGAGTCACGGAATAAATGAGTGATGAAATGTAATGGTGTCAAAATAAATGACTGTGCCCTCATGGCGCCACAGGATTATCGAGAAGACATATGTTCAGTAGGTTAGCTTAGAAAAACATACACGGATTTTTATAGTTACAATAGATGATTTTTTTAAAAGGCTTTTGAACAAAACTGTTAAAATCGAGTTTGTTGTTAAATTAATACAGATAAATTGATAAAATTATAAGCGTAGGTAAACGCCTATATACATAAAAATGTTTAGTGCCATTAGACTCATGTTATAGTTTTACTACCAAAAGGCAATTTATAATTAAACTTGAAACAAAACAGTGAAATAAAAAGATATTTTACGACCGTTTTGAGCCTGTGTGTGTTTTGTTAGTTACACGGTCCATTTTATTGCTCTTTGTTAAGGATTTTTATGAGTCCCGCTCCCGGAATGCTTTTATAAAGAGGGGCCAATTTCTTTAATAACGAATAAGTAATATTTTTCATACTCTTTATGACACTATCGTACATTTAAAAGAAAAATATACCGGATATTTAAAACCAATACGAAAATAAACTCTGCAAGAGCATTTCCCCTTAATGGATTTTGAGGCACGTATAAGCAATAAATATGCCTATGTATGAAGTGTTCGGAACTTAACAAAAATATACATATTATGCATAATTCATTGTATATGTCCGTTAGATATTTCTTGTGTTTTGTGGATTAACCTTAAAGAAATATTTTAATTATATGTTGTGTATAAACGGTATAAATAAATATAAAATTAAATATATAGAAATTTGAACCATAGAAATAATAATAATAATAATTATTATAAAAGCCGAGGAAAGGACCAAATATTATAAGAGTTTACAATACCACTTAACCGCAAAAATAAATGACAGAACATCCAAATCCCATGTCCACATTTCTTACGGAAGGATTTGATAACCTTATCTCAAAAGAAACCAGCAAATTGTCGATCAATGCATGTATCACATGCCTACAAACTTATATAAAATATAACATCGGTCAAAAGTACAAAAAGATTGCCCGAAAAACAGTGAAGGCTGTAAAGAATAGCTAATTATTAACAGCGTTATCATGAACCAAGCCGAGAAACTGCAAAGAAATTTACAAGTTTACATAGATAAAAAAAGAACTTTAGTTCCACATTTCTGCCTCACAAAATAGTTGCATATTTATAGTATTTAAGTGCATCCTGTACTATGCAATTTTCTCTAAATTATAATGAAATCTTGAAAGACAACCATACATTTATTATTACAAGCGCCGAACATTTAGAAACAGAACCTATACAATTAAACCAGGTATATTTCAGTTTTGTTTATGCCTAAATCCTATGTAACAGGTCAAAAAACAAACAAACCCAATCATATGTTGCACATGGATGACATTAAGTGTACCCTCCAACAATGACACAGATGAAAGCTCTAGTTAAAATTATAGAAGAAGTAACAACAAACGTAGAAATAGAGTTTGGTATTCAGAAATGTAAAAAGTAAAAATAGAAAAAGGAGTATGTGGTGACGAAATAAGAACTCAATTATTACAAAAACCAGAAAATACGACAAAAGAAGAACCTTACAAGTTTCTACGATTGCAAGAAAAAAACAAGAATTAACCATTCAGTAATCAAAAAAAATAAGACATGCTTCCCGTTTAAAATTGATTGACTTGATTGATTGACGAAAATTGACTCAAAAAACGCTTTTATAGCAATAAATGCCTTTGCTATATCTCTACTTGCATATTCTTTTGGAATAAACAACTGAACAGAACTGATTGACTGAAAACAAGGGGAATTATTAACATCCACGTATTGACCGCAAAAATAATCAGATTCTAAATAATTACTTTTGTAATAAACCGAATTCATAACAGTGCAACAACAATAGCTGATAAAAATTATACATCACTAACTTTACCCTTAGAACATTGAAAGGCTAGAATTAGTAAAAAACAACTTTGTTTGAGTTCAACATGTGCACAAGGGCACATGTTGGGCAACAAAACACCCCTTGTTTTGTTTACAAACATATTCATCGATTCTCTGTTGTCAAGTTTACACACATTTCCAAAAGAGGAAATTTTCAACTATATATCAATACATATACATATGAATGTTAATTTAATTTATTGATGTTAGATTTTGGATTAAAAATAAAAAATAGAAATAGATATATGTTATTCTAAGCGCAAAAATAACATCTTCAAAGAAAAAAAAGTTATAAACATTCTTATTCCTAAAACAGCTTCTAAAAAATTTGAAATGGCAACATCGCAGGTAAAAGCTGATGTCATCTGGCGACATGTCATCTTGACAAACGACTTTGTATTTAAATTCGGTATTTGTGATGTTCTGTGTTTTTTCTTTAGTTTTTGGTTGAAAAAGGTTGAGTTATTTCAGTGTTTTTGTGAACTATTACAATAGTAAAAACTTGCAATTGCCATGGGAAAAAGGTGATTTAAGCCGATCTTTTTACAAGTAAATATATACAATACATAATGTAAATATATATAATACATAATTACAAGCAAGTATATTGTTTATAATTTAAAGCATAATCTATTAATACTAAATATTAATCAGGTAAATAGTTTTTGACGATGTCACTGGTAAAGATTACTTGTGTCAGTGGAATCAACAATGCGATCGAGCGGCGTTGCGATGTTGTTGCCTTTTTCTCTAATATACGTTATCTACATTCATTTAACTTTGAATGTTGACTTCTCTATAGAGTATCTTGTGTATCGAAGTAGCTTGAAGAGCTTGTCGACGTTATGCGCAATTGTATCCAAATAGGAGGCATCCAGATTTTAAACTCTTTAAAAACGTTTACCAGAGACTTGGGGAAACGGGTTCATTCAGGCCAAAGTTGGGCGTCCAAATAGACGTAATGTGGATCAAGAAGAAGAAGTGTTAGTCCAGGTTGCTGAAGATCCAGAAATAAGTGTAAGGGGTATGACGGCAAGAACTGGAATTAGTAAGTCCTCAGTCTTAATAATTTTTCATAGTGAGCGTCTTTATCCATACCTTTTTACGCCAGTACAAAATCTTTTGGAGACAGATCTTCCAGCGAGATTAGATTTCGCTCGCTATATCCAGGAACAACAAAATCAAGATTCCCTATTTATTAATAAAATTATGTTTACGGATGAAGCGACTTTTACCCGACGGGGAATTTTTAATTTTAGAAACAAACACTCCTGGGATATTGCAAATCCAAACCTCATTACTGAAAGACACTTAACACGAATTTAAAGTTAATATTTGGTGTGGTGTTATAGACAATTTTTTTTAGAACCTTACGAGTTACCTCCAAAAACGGTGAATTATATTTAAACTTTTTAGAAACAAAACTGATTATTTAAAAAATTTGCCTTTAAATCTGCGCTAAGATATGATTTTTATGCAAGATGGCGCTCCTGCGCATTTTGCTAGACCCGTGAGAGAATATCTTAATGCTAATTTCAACTGGATAGGACGTGGAAGTCAAAGACCTTGACCCGCACATAGCCTGATTTCAACCCATTGGATTTTTGCGTATGGGGAAACATGGAATCCATTGTTTACATTGAAAATCAAATAAACACAAGGAAACAATTATTAGAAAAAATTCAAGTCGCTGCTGAGTCATTTCGAAATGAGCAATTATTTTTTAAGATTCTGCGTTCTTTTAATAAAAGAATTTTAAAATATCTTGAGACAAATGGAGGCCATGTGGAACATTTACTGGCAAATATTGATAATTTTTATTTTTAAGTAATTATTTAGGTTTTATATTTTTATTTATCAATCATTTAAAATGTAATATAGCAATTTAAATAGTTTAAAATATGGTTTTCATGGATGTCTTTAAAATCTTTAAATGTAAATATCTAGAAAAAGAGTAATCTTAGAGACATTTTTAAGGTATACATTTGTAAGCAAAAATGCTTGCAGAATGCATATTTAAAATAAAAAATAAAATTATACAGGGCGTAAAAAAGCTATGGAGTTCAAAAAACCACTAAAATGTGGCTGTGGGCTCCCTCTATGAGATAATTAAAAAAACGTAATAAAATTAGATTTGGCATATTAAAAAAACTTCTAAATGCCAAATTTAGTTAAAAACAAACTGCTAAAGTTATAGACAAAATTCAAAAAAAAAAACTTAATGTTTATCACCCTGTGTTTATCATCTTGGTTGCATTTCATTTTCGGACTAGGAAAATTTAACCTAACATCATTATTTTTATGAGAGGAAGCTGCTATTAAAATATTTACAATTATTAATGGGAAACCCTGTATATTTTAAGTGACTGTGGCTGGATATTAAAGGTTTTGCGAAATTTTAATTACTTTTAACTGTATTGTGTGATTAAATTAAATTTGTAAGACTATTTTTTTCATTTTTGGAAAGGATGGATAAGGTGGTCCTAGTATGCTTTTTTCCATTTTTGGAAGTTAAGAACTATTAAGTACCAGTTATCGAATCTCTCAAATAGATACCAAAACAAGTAGTCATCACGATTGCCCACGATGCGGAAAAACTTCACGTAAATGAAATATAGTTGAAATAGAAAAAATGGTAAAATGTTGTGTAACTTTAATTTCCCGATCAGTATCACTTCCAGCAACATAACTTAGGGCGACCATAAAAAATAAATTGGCGCTCATTGGTCAAATAAAATTCTAAACATTTCATAAGATTACTATGAAAACGTTGCATTTTCAATTTTGCAACTCCATCATCATATCAAAAGCTTCGCATACAGTTTGAACAAATGTAGCTAAATAAGAAAGATTATCCAGAGTATCAAACCGCTGAAAAAAGCACTGCTCAGAATCGTTTATACGGGCTAGTTACGGGTCTACGAACATTGAAAATTACTGAATACCGATATATTTACTCAATAAAACCTTTTTATACTGCTTACCAACCAGTATATCTTGAAAAGTTAAGGCTAATATAAATAGTTTCCATTTATATTTTAAAATATTTAGGGGCTGATCAACACTTCAAAAAACTTTTTTCACTGGTTAAGGCAATGAACCGCATAAATAACTGCTGAGATAAATCGTTATCGCATTCAAGTTGATAGGAAAATAATTGCTAAGGGTTACGGTGCTTAAAAATTATTACTGAGATAGTTATTAAATTAAAATCTATAATAAAAAACATTATAACAGAAACAACAAAAGTATTTTTTTCTCTCTTAGTTAGTAATGTGCCAATTTTAATACTTGAAGATTGATAAACCTTAAAATCTTTGCTATTAAACAACTTTGTTAAGTTATCGCAAGCGGATAGAAAAATTCCAATTGTTGCTGGTTAGAGCCAAACCAATAAAGCAAGAACAATACTTAACTGGTTTCGGGCCGATGTAACCAGTTGAGTTTTCAATTAGTGTAAGGGCAAATATTTAAACGTTACCATAAAAAAAAACAAAAAAGATTATTCCTAATAAAATAAAACTATTTTATAAAAGAGCTTCCATTAATATTTTTTTATTATTAGCACATTCAGCGTATTCTCCAGATCTGATCTCCAGTGACTACTAGCTGTTATTTAAAGAATGTTCCAGGGACTAGATTTGGCACCAACCAAGAGATTGATTGCTAACATTCAAGCCTATTTTAAAAAGAGGAATTTAAAAACAAACTTATTTTTACTGGTTTGGTCCGGGACTTATTGAGTGACGTGTTAGCTATCACTAACCAAAAAAATAAATATAATATTTATAACCGCAAGGTTCAATTATAGAAAAATTCAATAAAACTAAAAGAAACTTGTCGATCAGTGGATAATCATTATAGGTTGACGAGTTAAATTTTATATAATAGGGATGACCGACTTAAAAGTAAAAAGAATAAGTAGGTTTTATTTAAATTCTAAAAAAGCTCTGGAAAAAGTAATGGTTTTCCAGCCTGACTCATACTTAATATAAAAATCATCTCGTTTTTACGCCATAAGAAAACAACTGAACCATCTCATAAAATGACTTATAAAAATATTTTCTAATTTTAGAATATTCTCCGAAAGACGACGAAACGATATTGGTAAAGTCTCAGCGGGAGAGATTCGAAGAAAAAAAACAAACTACAATAATTATTGTCGCCGTATCAGCTATTTTTTGCGGATTTACATATTATGCAAAAATTCACGGACAGGTGCTGTCTTAAAAGAAAAAAAACTGTATATTGTATTATTAATATTACAAAAAAATGCATTAAAAAGTAAAAACCAACTGAGGTTACCAATGCGGTCTATAATTTTATAAAACCATATTCATTATATGGAAAGAGGAACGCGTGTAGAGATAGCAAGCGGTTAGCTATTTGATATTTATAGAATTTATATCGATACATTAACGTATAGAAGTTTTATTAGAAATGGGCAATAAAGATTGGACTCCGTAATTTGCTTTTGCGATCTAGAATTAATTACGCTACGATCGGATTATAGTGGCTTTTAATTAGGTTTAGTTCCTTTTAATTACAAATAAATGCCGTTTTCCTTTTTTTAATTTTTATGCTTCATAGAAGAAAGCATTGTAATGCACAAAACAGATCAATCGTATGCAAATCACCTGATTTATTTTGAAATTAAACCTACTTTTAAGTCGCATATACGAGTATAACATACATTTTTCAAGGATATAAAAAAGCTAGAGAATATAATAAGTTCACTTCACTCTCTATCATTAAACCATCCCACGCTCAAGATCTGACGTCTATTAATTATGGTTTAAAGTGCCGCCGTTTACTGATATTTCCTTTCGATTCTAGCATGTCAGACTATGTAACTATAATTTTATTATTATTGGTTAAATGGGTTACTGGAAAAGCTTGACAGAATTTGATAAATATATTACTTTCAGACAAACGTTTGTATATAGAGAAATTTCTATTAAAATGCATTATTTCAGAATAACAGAACAAGAGGATAAATCTTAATTAATTAGAAATTACCTAAAATAATAAACTTATTATATTATTAAAACAATTGAGTAAATTTATGTAGTTAACTCTAAAGGGATATTATCCCAATTAACTGCAAAAAATGAGAGAGTTTCAAATATGGTTGAGAACGAAGAAGAATTTAGTGCGAATGTAGGGAGATCAAATAAACAGGAAAATATTAAAAACGCATTGCTCAATATTCCTTATCTAAGATTCATAGAGACTAGAAAAAACAAGTTTTTTTTTTCTTGAGAAATATACATAGCCTTTATTATCAAGGAAAGTCATATTTTCTTACAGCTTATGCCTAGACTAAAAGTCAATTTTTTCCCTAACTACTAAACGTAGGTGGATCAAACACATTAAGGAAATATTTTGGACAATTGATCTCCGATTGAAGTCAAATCAAAACTAAGCATATTATAAAATTTTCTTAATAGTTCTTATCATAGGGATTCAAACTGAAAAAGAACCTTAAGAAATTTTATAATTTTTAAGCTTTTATGTCTAGAAAAGACGTATATCTTAAAGCTTACTCTTCAAATCCAAGTTAACTAACTTGATGTAATAAAAAAGACTAATAAATAAATTAAAATGTTTTTGCTGTTTTATTTACTAAATATAGCCTATAATTGAATACATCGACTAAATCAAACGGCAATTTTTAAAAAACAAAGTTCCAGTAAACATTTCAAATATTACTGAACACAGGAATTCTTTTAAAAAAATGCGGCAAATTTATTTAAATGACAAATAATAATTGAACTTGACAAGACGTCAAGCATTATGACAATTGAAAAAATCAAGAACGCGTCAAAACAGCAGCCTTCTAGTCAAGAAATCAAAGCTATAAAAAAGCCTATACTATTTCTATTAATTAAATGCGTTTATTTATATGACTAAATAATTAATTTTTTTTTTCTTTTGGGCTTATTTGTCTACCGATTTAAAAAATAACTATAGAAAATTATTAGGAAAAAAAACCTTATTTCAAAAGTGGTTGTTCCCAATAACGTAAAAAAATTAAGTGAATGCCAAAATTACTGGTTTGGACTAGTTTAAGTCATAAAATGCAATGAAAACTCTTTTTCCGTGATTACTCGAGTAATAATTAAAACTTTCAACGCATTCATGGCACCCTATTTTAAAATTTGAATTTTTTTTTTCTATAACTATAAAACAAAAAGTAGCAAATGCAGTATCATTGTTCTCAAAATATTATTTTCTATCAAAATACATAATAATACAGGGTGTAACATGAGTGATGACTTTAATTTTAAGGGTTGATTCCTTGTCATATTTTAAGTAAAAAAGTTCATATAGACATATGTCCGGAAATCTGCTTCGTTTTCGAGATACAGGGTGTTAAATTTTTTTTTAAATCGATTTTTTATTAATATCTCATAAACGCATTAACCGAATTTGTTGAAATCTTTACATTTTGTTAGTCACTTTATAAGGTACCTTTTGGAATTCTCACATCTGGCCTAGAAATGTCAGGGGCGTGCCCACGGGCTAAGTCGGATGATTTTTTTTGTAAAAAAAGTATCGCCCGGTACTTTTTTTGTAAGTATGATATTTCTTTTAAATAAAGCATCTAAAAATGAAACTTTTTTGCCTCTTAAATTTTTTGCGTATAACAGAATTTTTTGTTTCGTTTAGAAATAAATAATTAAAAATCATATCTCAGCAAGTCTCGGGCCTCCATAAAAAAAAATAAAATGCTTTAAAATTAACTGACAAATTACTAGCATGTTTATTATTTAACAACTAAGAAAAAACCTTAAATAAATTTTTTTGCAAAACGCATACTTGACCGAAAACAACAATTATTAAGATGCTATTTTTGATGTTTAAATTTTAATGCAATAGCGTCGCAAATGGTTACCTATTTAAAATTTATTTCTTGTTTGTGTACGCCACCATTTTTTTTGTGCGAGATATTTGTACAAATTTAAGCAATTAAAAATACGATAGCTTAATGTTTCTGAAAAATAATAAAAACTTACTTTAGTTTTAAATATCATCAAAATTTTATTAAATCAAATGCTCGAAATGAGAACCACGGCTGTCAATACAAGCAGGCAATCTTCTTCCCATCGACTGGCGCACACGTTCGAAAATTCCTGGTGTGTTGCGTATGACATTAGAAGAGTTTACAATCCGGTTTCTCAAATCGTTTTCATCCACAACTGGCGTCGCGATTTCAGATATCGCCAAAAGAAATAGTCCAGAGGATTCAGGTCTGTTCAGATTCAGATCGTGCTGGCCATAGCTGACGTCCCCCCCCCCCCCGACCTATCCATTGCTGAGTAAAAGTATCATTTAGATAGTTTCGAGCGACAAGACTAAAATAAGCAGGTGCACCGTCGTGCATAAACCACATGGTATTTGTTGTTGCTAGTGGTACATCTTCTAATAAATCTGGCAATATTTCTTCTAAAAATTGTCTGTAAGTATCACCATTCAGCCTAGGAGGGAGAAAGTGCGGCCCGATAAGATGATCACAGATAATTCCGGCCCAAACATTCACGGAAAACTGCTGTTGAAATCCACCTTCTCCAATGGCAAAGGGATTTTCAAAGTCCCAAAGATGGTTATTGTGGAAGTTTCTGATGGCTTCCCGTGAAAAACAGGCTTTATCTGTGAAAAGAATTTTAACCGTAATATTTGGATTCTGGGCAGTTTTTTGAAGAAACCACTGGCAAAACTCTAATCGTGCAGGAAAATCTGTTGGCAACAGTGCTTGGCACTAGCTGAATGTGGAATGGATAAAGTAAATTTGTGTGCAAAACCCTCCAAACACTTTCGTGGCTGATGTTAAACTGTAACGATAATCTTCGCGTGCTAGTTGACGGATCGTCTTCCACTGCTTGCAGAATTGCTTCCTCTAGTTGTGGCGTCATTATTACCCTCGGTCTACCAACGCGCTCAGCATGAGCATTGACAGATCCAGTCTCACACAGACGGGCATGGAGTCTTATGAAAGTTCTTTCTGCTGGAATTGGTCTATCGGGAAAGCGTTCATGATAAATTCGACGGGCTTCTACACCATTTCCATCTGCAAGGCCATAAATGAAATGCATTTGAGCTAATTCGGCGTTATTCATAGTTATCTGCACAGTAAAACACATTCAATTAACAGTACCCACTACCTGGTAAATGTTAATGTAAGACATAGGAATTTTCTTATCAGAGAAATTTTTATACATACCTGCATAAATATGTAGTATCCCCAATAAAATCAATTTTGAAGCATTTTAGGTTTTTTTATGGAGGCCCGAGACGTGCTAAAATATGGTTTTTAAAATTTATTTCTAAACGAAGCAAGATACGAAAAAAAATTAAGAGACAAAAAAGTTTAATTTTTAGATGCTTTATTTAAAAAAATATCATACTTACAAAAAATGTACCAGGCGATATTTTTTTTACAAAAAAATCATCCGACTTAGCCCGTGGGCACGCCCCTGAAATTTCTAGGCCAGATGTGAGAATTCCAAAAGGTACCTTATAAAGTGACTAACAAAATGTAAAGATTTCAACAAATTCGGTAAATGCGTTTATGAGATATTAATAAAAAATTAGAGAATTAATAAAAACTCTGTATCTCGAAAACGAAGCGTTTCCGGACATATGTTTATATGAAGTTTTTTACTTAAAAAATTACAAGGAACCACCCCTTAAAATTAAAGTCATCACTTATGTTACACCCTGTATACCAAGCGACTGACCTCCAGTTTAAAAGAAGAAGTGTCAAGAAATGTCTTCCGGTTAAACAGGCAATGACGGAAAACAACTGGATATGTCAAAAGGTACTTTTATAGCAATTCTATCAATATACCAAATTTTATTTGTTTATCTTGAAGAGTAAAGTGTTCCCTTTTTCCTGTGTCACCCGGCATATTGATCAAATAAAACATAGTTATACTCAATCTACCTTATTAAATCTTTAAATCGAAAAATCAAGTTGAAAATTTTGCAGAGGAAAAGAGAACTGTACTTAAATGGCCACCCCACTCCCAGATTTAACACCCATTGAATAGAATTTGAGACATCTTAAATCGCCGTTTTCGAATGTATTCCGATTTAAACAAATCATATTGGTCACAAATTCCTTCAGGAACTTTTCAAAAGTGGATTACTCCGTGCCTACAAAATGCTTAGGTGCTCCAATTATATTTACGCCGCAATAAGTTACAGAAACAAATATACTTGTCATCTTAAAACCTTTCCAGATTTTTTCCATCAGCGGTTTCTAACTAGAGATAAAACCTGGATGCACCAGACCTATTTTTATTTTTTTAGTGTAAACTAGATTTAAATAAGAATTCTAAGAAAATTAGTATAATATTAAGTCTTAAACTTACGAGGACAGAAAATTTACTTTCATATTAAAAAAAAAATTCCCTACCTGTAAAAGATCATATACATTTTTTTTTTTAATAAAATTAATATAGGCTCTACAGATAAATGAAATAAAAGTTATTCAATTAGAATAAGCAGTATAAGCACATATTTCATGTTAAGTATGTTGCACTTTGAGACCGTGAACTGAGTAAGACAATATTTATTGTCGGTAACTACTTATTTATTATTTCTAATACCAATTATGTTATAAAGTATTACATACTATTTTTTATATTAAATAAATCAAGTTTAGTTAAATCTGGACTTTTAAGTTTCACACTTTCTAATTCGGAAGAAAAACAATGTATTTAGGGACAAAGCTGTCAAAACTGTACACTTTTGACAAGTGAGAAATCTATTAGCATAAAATTCTTAATCGTCTTCGAGCACAGACAAAACCATCTATCGTTTTGTTTTTTTTTTTAATATTATTGGGATCTGAAAGGTTCATCGTTTAACTGATACTGTATAACGTGGACTTTAGCAGCAGTCGCACACTTGCACGGTTTGCGAACTTAATTTTAGTCTATGAATTCCTCTATATACCCTCAGAAACCATTATGAATTTTCAACGCCCTGATTTATAAGACCCGATGAAGCTCTTGCGCGACTTGATTACGGGAATGCCATTACGAATAACGAAGAAAAAATCTATGTAATTTTGATTTTTTTGACAAAACTCTACTAAATAATTTACTAGTTTGCCTCTTTCGCAATATATACGCCTAATAGGAAATTCTTTCGATATTAACTTTATATATGATCATTTATTAAAATATGGAAAAAGTACAACAACTAGCAATATGTAATTATACTTTATAACAATTTACCATAACGATAACACGTAAAATTAATTATTTTTGTTGATCTTTGTTGAAAAATTATTCTTATTTATCTGATTAAAATGGGATTAGAAACAAAAATTATATGTCCAGTAAAACAAGTAAAAATAAATAAATTATAAAGTATTTTTATAATATTATTATAATCCTCGGAAAAGAATGAAGTAAATTTTCAGTTAGAATCAACTTTTAACTCAACCAAAGTCTTTGAGATCATTCCAACCATTTTCAAATGGGTTCAGGTCAGGACTAGCATTACTCATGATTTTCCCTGAATCATCTTCAAATTCTGCAAGTTACATGGAACTAACTCTGCGTTATAAAAAAGATCCCGAAACATTTATATTTCCTCCGCTATTTTAAATTAAGTACGCGTTGTATACTTTTTTATACATCACATTTTCTCATCACTTCGAATACGATACCTGACTGATGCTCAACTGATATGTTTCCTTGCCAATTTTTATCTCACTTTATCAATTTCTTCTTTAAAAGCGTTTCTTTTTTCTGGATATTTAGCAAAACTTAGCATTACTTAAACAACTAATATTCTGAATTAATTTCTGATTTCCATGTATGAAGTACATCAAAAGGACTATTTCAGAAACAATCCTGCTCTTATCAAAACGCCACTTTTTTAATATTTCAAATGATTTTCGTAGCGTGATTAGGCTACGAAAGTTTTTTAGCTTTAGATTACCACGATTTGACATGAATTATTATATTGGTGACAGGAATTTTATTTCAAAATGTTGAGTTTTCCATATTCTGTCAAAAAAAAAATAGATGACATCATATCTTTAACATCTATATCATTAAAAAATCAAATGGCAACATCAAAATGCTTGAAATTAACAAATTAATTGAGGATGTATCTAAAATAATTTCCAAAATTAAGAAATGTATAACGATAATATTTCGACGATACACCATTTAAATCCACTTGTTTCTTTTTTGTCCTGTCTTACCATTTACCTCATCCTCTCTTACCTGGCTAAAATGTTTAGTGTTTTGTTTAGGTGGCATAAGTAAATCATCTGTCAAATGTGAATTTTCTGTAGTAACCAATAACTTTAAATTTATTTTTTATTACCTTTAATAATTTTACCTTTAATTTTTAATTTATTTTGTCTGAAGAAAGTTGTCGCTATATGGTCAAGTCCTAATAAGAAGGACCTATAATTTCATATAAATGAAATTATTATTCGTGAGAACAATCCACCAAGAGATGGCGCTAAAACTAAAATTTTTACGGCGGACATTTTATTGTGATATATTCCAAAAAAAAAATATTTTTCTTTTTCAAAAAAAAAAAAAACTTGTTCGTTAAGGGATTATACCAATTTAATTAAAAAAAATAAAATTAGATGATATACATAATAATTATACACAAAATAAAAATACTCAAATAAATTGAACGGCCAGATTTAGTATAAGACTGATAAACCCTTTCTTACCGAAAAATAATTTTCATTAATGAACTGGTCAAGTTTTACATTGCACTCCTGATGAAAATAAAAGTCCATTTTAAATACCCAAAACACAAATAACCGGCAAACCGCAACCGTGTGGCTGTTAAAAACCCCGATTGATGACTGAATTGAATCGATAGCTATTGATGCCTCTTATTGATAATCGAATAATTTTGAAGTGTTTATGTAATTTTTCGAATTAATTGCACGATTAATTTCTTTATTGTTTCTAAATCTGATGTTGATGAATATCAACATCGTATAGATAGATTTAATAAATTTTCTCTTCTAAATCTTGATCTCTGTTTGGCAAAGACAAAATAATAAATTTATTATTTAAGCTCTCCATTATGCTTAAAAGTAAAAACAGTTCTTACACAAATTTCAAAATTGCAATATAATAATGCAAGTTTCAGCAATATTTCAGGACCAAAATATAGTTTTAAAGAAAAAATGCGAAAACGGCCCACGTTGGGTACCACAATATACTTATAAGAAGCGCATCTATGTATACTCCACAAATGTCCAATATTGGGCGCCAAAATGTTAATTTAAAAACACATTTAGGCAGAATTATATTATAACTACAGGATTGTTTCCACAACATTGCATTCAAAAGATTAGGTAAAAGTAAATTACTGTACAATGTAAAGCTTAGGCTTTACATTGTACAGTAATTTTCTAATAGAGGCATTTAATAATAATTATACAATAATCCATATTCAAACGTTGGTCCCCAAAATATAAATGATTTTTATTTAAAAACAAAAAACATCACCAATGTGCAGGTTTCAGATTGAGCCTCAAAATAAAACAGTTCCTATAGGCAAGTTTTACAATAAATTTCAATCTTAAAACTTACATTTTAAGAAAAAAAAACTTCTCACGTTGGTTGGCAAAATATATTTAACACTAAAAACGCGTTTACCGGATATTTTGTTAGATTTGTAGGATTTTATTAAAATTCTAGAGCAGAGTGTGTTGGTTCTATTTAATGTTTTAAAGACAAATGTTCGAAAATTAAGTTCCTAGTTCTTAGGGATTTTATAAGTTCCTAACCAAACATTAAAAATATCTTTTTTTTACTTAATATCTGTTGCAGATACCTTTTTTTTTAATTTATTCTAGAATATTTATTTATTTTAATTGTTCCGAGTATTCGATAATGGCTTTAAAATACAAATTTCATATTTATGGGATGCTTGACAATTATTCTAAAAAAATGATAGTTCACCAATTAAATTCAAACGAATAAAAAATAACTCAAATAGGAACGAAAGACAGTTTTTGGCACACAGGACATCCAAAAGATAGATGTGCGCCAATTTCTGATGCAAGCAAAAAAAGCGTCTTTTCATATACATGTTGCATGAATTACTAATCACGCTGATTGCCAAAATATAACCAAAATTATGCTTTTTAGGGTTCTATTAAATTTCTAGATTTATTTTAGGATTTCGATTAATAAGATTTTTTTTAAAAATTTAGTGTGATACTACAGTCTAGCGATATATTCCGATAACCTACAGATTGGGCAAGAAACGTATCCCAAGAATTTTACAAGATTTAAACAATTACTAGCTGATACCAGGGTAAAATTAAGTGGAATTTTAATAGGGAAACCATTAATTAAATACAAGCCATTTATAAGAAAACTCATAAACTGCAATTGAAATAAAGAAACATTTCAAAAAATTTCAGAATGTTTAAGGAAATATTAAATTTCTACACGATTTCCGTTGGGAGTTAAGGAAAACTTTATACACAGTTAATGTTCCTTTAATTTACATATAGCAACTACTAGTAATTCGAGGCTGAAATCTGCTAGCTAGAATGATATATACTCATCATCAAAATATAAAAACCAATAATTTCCTTTGATAAACAGTTTCTTTTCAGTTATCCAACTTACACCACTGTCCGCATTCAAAAACTGATTAAACTTCCAAGCCAGCTGTCCATTACAAAAACCTTGATTCTGGAAGTCCATTTTGTTCCCAAAAGAATTATCCACTACACCATCCTCACCAACAAAGTCCTTCCCTGGAACCACTTAATATAATTAAGAAATGCACCACTAGAGGATGTTTTTTAAAGACCGCGTTAGACCAACCCGTACGCACAGAACACCCGGCACTGGAGGAATCGTATTCGTAATGTATGTAACTTGTATGTGTGTACCGGCTACATGTACTGACGATATGTTCTATGAATATGTAATAATAACCCAAGCTCTATGAAATGTTTCGCTTGTGTCTCCGCTTTCCCCCCAGTCAAGCCCGTTCCTCTCTTCTAGTAGAAGCGAGGGAAGGCCTACGATTTTGTTCGGTTGGCCAGAGTACGCCAAGTACGGGAATAATAGATTTTCAGTCTAAGGGCTTTTTGCCTTAAATTAAAGCAACGAACCACTCTAACTGCAAAACATTAGTTAGTTAAATTTTTCTTGTAAAATTTCTGAAGCAAGTCTCATTCATCTTGTCTATATTTTGTCCAGTTCATTGGAAATTTTCAAGTTGCCTCACATTTTGATTTTCAGGTACACCTATTATATTTTGATACATCTATATTCAAATGGTAGACATTAGCGGAACGTCTTCCTCCTTAACTATTTGGAAAATTATCATTCAAATCTTGATGAATACCTTAATGCGTTGTAAGAGCTATCCCTCTTGTCAAAACCGGTCGTCTTCACAATCTTTTGTTTTATAAACTATCATTAAGACTTCAGTATTGTCCTACTTATCAAAATCTATATATCGGACTAAACAAATAAAAAGCCTAGTTGGAAATTCAAAACCAACTTCACTTGATTGCTTTTGTAAATTTGAAATTTACCTGCAATTAGTTGTTTTTACATTAATGTTCTATTCTGTTTTTCATTCAATAGAGCTCTTTTCATTTTAAAGAGATCTCTTCTTTTTTAAGCAGACATGCGATATATTTACATGGAAACGATTATCATTAGATCTTGGGTAAATAACGATTAGTCAAACAAGCATTCAAATCTTATTGAGCCCTGAGCAAATTGAAGGTTAAAATGTCTTCCAATGTGGCATACACAAAAACACGGTACTGGTAATGCTTAGATGAGGTTAGGTTTAACTACTCTTCGGGTCATCAAAAGAAACTTAGTCAATAAAAGTCCAGATGACATTGAGAAAGTTTATTAGCTTATTGAAAAAGTTAAAAATGAATCAAACCTCTGGTCACCATGGTCTCTGATCCATGATATTACTTAAAGAACCAGTGTCAAGAATATGGTGGAGGTTTAGAATAAAGCGTGGTTATGTTAATCACAAATGTGACTAAACAGATCGAATCATAAGAAAATTTCGTCGGAGCACATTCATCCTCTCGCGGGCCAACACGATAACTCCCGCCTCGCCTAAAAAACGACCTGTATCCTGAGGATCTGTATCCTAACGAAATCAATCTTTTTCTGCAGGAAATCTTGGGTTTCAGAAACGATGAGAAAGGAGAGCAGTAATCAATTAATTCGCTTCTTATTTCTTTAAGTTCCTTTAGGTTTTCTTCGCATAAATCTTGGCTTTCAAGTATCCCGTTAAAAAATAAATGATCAATTAAATTTCTTCAGCTAATTTAACTAATGGAAACTCATTGTTTAAATACTACCAAAACCTTGACAAAAAACTACCACCAATGTAGTGTAAGCAAGCAATAGCGAAGATTTACCAAGTGCATAATAATTATGCACAGGTGCATAAGAAGTACACAGTGCACCTCAAACATAGATGTGAAGAATCAGAGGAATTCCTTAACCAACTTCCCTTTCATTCAGCCTTATTAACGAGTATTAACATCAAATTGGGTCAAAGGATAACTCCCGTCTCGCTTAGAATACGACAACTCGCATCATAACGAAATCCATATTTTTTGTGCCAGAAACTCTTGGCCCAAGTGACCTAATAAACATCCTCAAATCCCGTTCAGAATCGCTTTAAATGGTTTTAAAGATTTTGCAAAATTTTACTTCACAAGTTCCTTCTATTCGACAGGTAGGACTCCACACACCATTTGACGAAATTGACACACTGCGGCTAGTGCACGATTGGATTTAACCTGTGCAGCTACACGTTGTAGTTGTATTCTTCTATGACTTGTTTTTGCAAAAGGAAACGAATTATGAGGGATGATGAACAAACCTTTATGGTTTTTTTCCAATGAAGTTCTACGGTTCTAAAAAAAATTTGGCGGCGAAATTCTTCTTTCTAATCATAACATCTTCCAGATCTGTTGTGATATTAACGACGTTCAATGTTTTGGGTGGTCTGTATCTCGCTATTGATCTCGATCCGATAACATGTGAAGCGATTGAGAGAGAGTAGCATTTAATAATTTTCTGATATCAATCACCCGACTTGGAGATCGGCCACAACTTCTGCTTCCTTTAGGTCTTCCCTGTACAATAAGCCCGTTCATACACTCACTCCGACTGATCTGCCAAAAAATCTAGGAATTCGAGAGTATATAATACTGGATCAAATGAGATGGAAAGATGGAAATACCCCAGCACAAATACGCAACAGAAAATCTTAGGCAATGCCTTAATTTAAAAAACAACAATGCAACACCGTGAACTAGATTTGTTATTGCAAGCAAATATTAACTTTCGCACGCAAGACCTGAATTGCCCAGACCTGTATAAGCCCAAATCTGCCGTTTAATTGACAAAAAACAATGTCTTGGTTGAGCCATGTCTTTAAGACGATGAAAAATTGTCTGATTTCTTTGGTCTGAAGAATGATATTTCAATTAAAAATAAAAAGAAAAAAACATTGCATCAGAACTGTGTGACTCCTAATTTTTTGATCGATTGCAGACTGATGAAAAATTACGAAGTTAATTTTTCTTTAATATGGAAAAGTTGTTTTCTCTCTTAGGTAAATATATTTGTGTAGAAGGCCTCGATACAGGGACACCGTGGCATAATAAAATTCAACTGACATTAAATCTATGACAAAACTGTTTACTGTCCGCTGCTATAACGATCCATCATTGAGCGAATCGAGTTTTTATTTAAAAAATATAAATAAATCAACATTTAATTTCTTAAAAAGGCCAAAAACCGGTCGAAAAAAACTGATGGCTGGTTCTCGATAGCCCGGGGGTGCTAATCTTTTGGAACACCTGGCTTTTCAAAAATTGTATTTGTCACCGCGAAAAACCGTCACCGAGATTTTTTTTGTTATTGATAAGGTTGATTAAATAATAGCTGATTATAATATTTGCCTACAGGGTAATCAGCAAAATTGAAAGCGTGGGTCGTATGTAGGTAATTTATATTATCTTTATTTATAGATAATAGAAAATCCTTATAGCGTATGAATCATTTATAGCACGTTTTGACATTAAAGCCTGGATTTTGGCATGTAAAGATTCAATGGACATTCAGGTTTCAGTAATTTTAATAAACAATAATGGTTAAATAAAAAAAATATCTGCATCTTACTTTATTTATATTTTTATGAATTTTGTCGTATTAATAAGATCATTGATTTATTATTTATCGAAATATTTAAAAAAATAGGTGAGCATGGTTTCATATTTTTAGTTTTAGAAAGAAACCTTGAAGCCTGAAGTTCAATTACAAATTGCAAATAAGGGATATCCTACAACCAAGTTGTCAAAAGAACTTTAGTAAAATTTTGAGAGCTGTAATTTTTATATTAAAAGTTCTTTTCTTATTAAGATATCACAAAATAATTCATTCAGGATCAGTGACTCGTATCAAACGGACTAAGAACCCTATAAAAAGATTGCAAAAATAGTTTTTTTTCTATTAGTGTTTTACTATGTTTATATTTCAATATAAAATATTAAAAGCTTCGGCTTTGTTGGGAGTTGAGTGAGGAGTACACCCAATCTCATCCTATTTCATAATTTTTTCCATAAATACCAAGTATATATGGTGTTTCAGTTTCTGGAAAAAATACTTTAAATAATGCTAGAAAAACTGCTTGGATAAAGTAAAAAAAAGATTATTAATTGCATGAAAGAAAAACTATTTTAACTGCAAAAAGCGCATCTACAGATGATAGAAGAAGCACGAAATTAAACTCAGACCAACAAAATAATTGTAATAATACCTAGCCTAAACCCGCGGCTATGCCCGCGTGGATGGCGGAAATCTTTAGTAAAAGGTGACTGCTTTGAACAAATTGACAGCTTCCACTCCAAATACTTGGATTTGTCAGCAATGTGAAGGTAACATGATGGGTACGATGCCATACAGTATTAAATGTTTTCCACTTTACCAATTTCACTTGGGGGATGAGCTGTTCTGTATTGTTGAACAGTCAATCGTCATTGCAAAATTGGTAACAAGTTTGCGAAAAAAACCATGCCTATATTTTCCGATGGTAAAAACTAATAGCTGTGCAAATTTTTACTCAATTCTGTATTGTGGCCCTTAATAAGCGAACACAGCCACAGACATGAACCTTTATACGTATAGGTTGTTTTCGCAAAAAAAAAAAAATTCAAATAGCTAAAAAAAAAAAAATTACTCTTCTAAATTTAGGACAAATTTTTATACTAGTGTTCTCCAATAATGTATAACTATTCTTAACATAAAAAATTGCCTGGAGGAAACAAGTAAGAATTAAACGTCCCAAAATAAGAAAATAATTTTATGATTTGTTACTTTTATGAGAGCTATTACAACTACATGTCTAAAATATTAACCGATTAAGAAAAAAAGAAAGAAAGAAAGAAAAAAGAAAATATGCGTAAGACAAATCTTGCGTACAAGCATCCTAAAAACTAAAAAATTACACATTCATAAAGAACCAATACATGTTTTTAAATATAAAAAAAAAAAATACATCAGCAAAAAATTAACAAAGGAGGTTTAAAAATAAATTAAACTGAAGTTAAAGGGAAACAATAATAGAACAAAATATGAAAATTATGTTAGCATAGTAGCACAGGTCAAAAGGTATCGTTAAAAAATTCATCAAGACAAGCTAAGCAATAAACTTTGGTTAATAACAGTGATTTTCACTTGCTTTTGAATTATTTAATATCTAATGTTTGTCTAATAGGTAGAGGAACACGATTGTAAATTTTTTTACTACGGTCGATGAGCGAGTTTCTGATAAGGGAGGATATAGGACTCATGTCTTGCTATTCTTTCTGTCAAACATCCAGAGCATAATTTTGATGATAGATTTAGGATATGATAATATAATGCGAAGTAATACCGTAATACCAAGGAACTTGCAGTTTTCTTTGTTTTGTAAGGGGGACTCTTCACATCATGCCCTCGACGTCACACTTAAACGAGAATCTTTACGACTCCACAATATGGTAGTATCATCAGCAAACTGAACCGCTTTGCCCTGCATTTAATTCATTTACATACAGCAAAAATAATAGAAGTCCTAACACTGAACCTTCAGGTACTTCAAGATTAAGAAATCTAAAATCAGACAAATAACCAGATACTGTAATTATCTGAGTACGATTTGATAAACATATATGATTCCAGCCATTGCAATACCACACCCCTCAAACCAAATTTATTGAGCTTAGACAACAGTATTCCAGGCTCTACACAATCAAATGCGTTGGATAGATGACAAAACACTGCCGCCGCCGAAGGAGCCTGCTGACCACAATCTAAATCGATTTGCAGATAAAATGCTATTATGTTGTAAAAAAGGCAAAATTCTGCTTTTTGCAAGTTTTTCGACTATCTCAAAGAGGGTAGGCAAAATAGAAATTGGACGGAAATTACAAGGCTCATTCAAATCCCCACGTTTATGAAGATAGATAACAACTGCCTCTTTTAAACATAGGGGAAAAATGCCATTATGCCAGAAACTGTTTATGGCAGGAACCAAGGAATTCAATGCTGAGTCAGGCAAACACAGTAGGTAGTAGCTTTGAAGATATTCCATCAGCTCCAGATGATTTATGTTTTTTTAAGCTTTTAAATGCATCCTTAACTTCGGTGAGATTAACAGGATGAAAGGTGAAAGAATGTTACATGCTTGAACAATAAATGAGAAATATTACAATAATCGTTTAAAATATTTGGCCTCACCTCTGGTTCAGATTTTTTTTTATGACAATGCTTAAAATCATTAATTGCCCAACACTCTCTCTGCCTATTTGATGACACATTGAAGCGGTCACTATAATATTTAGCATTTGCTGCTTTAATTGTCTTTCTGTATAGACTACGGTATCTGATGATGAAAAATAATGTATGCATTAGTTGTATATTTGCCCAACTTGCAGTCATACAACGGAGATTTTTAGCTAAAATTCTGACCCTTGGTTTACTATTTCTCATCTTATGCCTTTTTTTAGGAAAATACTTATTTATCTTGTCACATAGCACATAAAAAAAAGAAGGTAAATAGGTCAGGAGCCATTTCAATTGCATTTCAATTTATCGAGGATATATTATAAGATTATAGACTTATGATAAAAAAATAAAGAGCGAACCTGCTTGGATGAACTTGGGAATGACCAACTATGTGGAAAAAAAAAACATGTCAATTGGTGATAAAAAAAAAATCTGTCCGTTTGTCTCTCATTTCCGGAAAATATACTTTTCGGATTTGAGAAATTTCAGCAATTATCAAATAATAAAAACGTCAAAGGGCTGATGCATCTCCTTAAAGCATGTTGCCGTATACATATTAAAACAGAATTCTAGAAGACATATGATATCAGCTCGAGACAATGACTAATATTCAATCAGCTTTAGTCACGAGTGATATAAAAAAATATCAAATCTTATGTCAGTCACAAAAAAGACGCAAACGAATTCATTACGCCCCAAAATCCGAATGTAGATAACCATGAGCGAACAACAAAAAATAAACCGAAAATAGATTCACTGACGCGATAAGCATCGTAAAAATGCCTTTCGGTGCACTGATAAGGCCAGCGTCTGATTCGTCGGGTCAAGTTGTGTAATAAAATTGCGGACAATGGTTAATTCGCCGTTTCCCCCCTGTCGCCGCCGGACCCCCTTCTTGTCCCCCCCGGCCCGTAGCTCGCCCGATCTATCCTCGTGTTGCTGCCAAGCTGTCTCGATGAACGGCCAACGGCATGGGGGACTACTATTGACCTAGACTGGCCGGAAGCCTAGAGATATAAGAATTACATTGACCGTCACACAAATGATAAAAAAAAACTAAAACACTTTCTTGAACAGTTGAGCAAGTCTTAGGTTCGACTTCTCTACGAGTCGTAATAGTTTGAGTTGATCAAGAATTGAAATTATTTATTAGCAAAGGCGTGTCATCAGCATAGCTATAGGAGCAGATAGAGAAGGGATAAAAAATACTGCAATGTCTCGCTCTTTTCCATTTATATATTTGTGAAAGTACATTCAAATGTAATGTGCTTGAGCTACCTCTATTTGTTCAATCAGGTTCAAGTGTGATAAGGCCCAAACATAAATTCTAATTTTTTTTAAACAAAAAAGAACTTTTCGAGGAGTTTAAATGCCTTCTTTTAATTGCATAAAGTCATGCATTTCATTTGGACAGGGCTGAATATTTATTAAAATATATTGTATTTCCGCGGTGGCATTTGACATGGTTATTTCATTTTGTATAGTTTTAATAAAATTCTCTTCGTGAACTTAATATATAACTATCAATTTATCAGTATCCAAAGGATTCTTAATAAAACGAAAAACATGGTGCTCCATAATTTTCTTTGTTACATGATCATGATTAAGCGAATTTTGAAAAAAAGGAGTGGTGTCTCAAGTACATTGTTTAATTTGCAAGGTGACCATCCAATTTGTCCAGAATCCTCCTAAGAACTAATAGAAATAATCTCATAAAACTAAAAAATATGATATTCAGAAAAGTATATTTTGAATTCAAACTACTCGAAAATTTTAAAAATAAATGATGAATGGCATCCGATGACAACGTTGAATGTTCAAAGTGATCGCCCACTTGTATCTCAACTTATCCTAACTTTTCATTTTGAAACACATTGTTGCCTGTTTACCCAATTAACCCGCTATTACGCCTGTAGACTGCATTTAGATCAGTTAATTTATACACTACTCTCGTTAACCCTTGAGCAATTCACGCTATTCTAATATAGGTTTCTCTTTCATTTAAGTTCCCTGGCTAAATTTCAAACACGAAAGTATAATTATTACTTATATCATGATGGTCGATTACAAATATGGATTTTATGTTTATCAAATCAATATAATATAATAACATTTAAAAAAAAATTACAGTGACTTTGCTTTCAAAGTTTGAGTAATCAAAATTAGATAGTGTAGAACTTTTAGCAAGGCTTAAGATCTTCTAGCAATAGGTATCTTCTGAATGGTGGCAAAACGTAGTACTTTCACCTTTTCCCTTTTTTCCTAACTGGTGAATGCGGTGGCTGACGAATGATTATAGTGTCGATTATAAAAAACGTTTTGAACGGTCAGAAAATCAAAAAATCAAGAGCATTGAGGCATTTATATAGTTCAATATCAATGACTAGGTGTTCCACATCTGTAAGAGCTTTTTTACTTTTGCTTAAGTTTTCTATGAGTTTCACAGAAAGCACACCAGTTGTGGTTTTTTTACATTCACTTGGCTTTTCTGACCACCTCTATTGGGATGGCTTTGGTTTCGACGTGATAAGTATATATATACGTGTCGTTACCAGTTAGCTTTTGAGCATATCTGGATGGTCCTCGACGTCATTCAAGACCTCTTGACCGATACTCATGCTACGGTTATACTGGTCAAAATTTAGCAACCTCGGAACAACTCAACCCAAAACAAATGGGCCGACATTTTTATTAAGAATTTTCAACACTGCTTTAAAGTGTTTATCTATTGTTGAGACCGCTGAAGCGTTTATTATCACTAACATCTTCTCGGTCTTTTGAAGAAACTGTGCCACTTGTCAACTTTTCTTACAAACAACTTTACAGTCTTTTCTCTATAGTCAACATTTCTAAGCTTTTGTTGAAGCACTTAATTTAAGTTTTCATAGTAAATTTAAAAAAGTTTTTAGGACCTATTTGTTGCACTAAAACAACTTCAACCTTTATATCTCAAAAAATGCAATATGACTAATAATGTCAATATAATAAAAGGTGCTTCAATAAGAACGCAAGATTTGAATTGCGCGCTATGTTTGACAGTCATAATGTCACATGATTATGACGTAACAGATGAAGTTGACAGATGGGAATTGGTAAACATGGAGCATTACACGGTAGAACAACACGTCCTGATTGTTAA
This sequence comes from Anthonomus grandis grandis, assembly GCF_022605725.1. Taxonomy (NCBI): domain Eukaryota; kingdom Metazoa; phylum Arthropoda; class Insecta; order Coleoptera; family Curculionidae; genus Anthonomus; species Anthonomus grandis. Next base: position 19,449,105 of record NC_065549.1, read on the forward strand.
AAATTATTGTTAAAATGGTGAAAGTTTGTTTGCCACTATTCGTAAAGCGCGTCCAATTCCAGACCATAATTCATCATCGGGCACAAGAATTGGACAAACAATTTTCGACAGGCACTTTCAGCGAATAGAAAGATTTACAGTTGCACAACCCAGCTGACTCCACAACTTCTGCTAGCAGATCATGAACAGCGAAGAGAACTCACTAATTGGATCATCGACGGACCTGTTCATTCTGCAAACAAAATTATTGGCAGTGGTAAGGTCCATTTTCACCTCGATGGCTTCATGGGTTAATAGGCAAGACTGTCGTATTTGAGGCTTAGAAAATGTACAAATGATTCATCAGAAAACAATGCATCCACAATGTGTCACTGTAGGATGTGCATTATGGTCTGGAGGAATAATTGGACCGGTCTTCAAAAAGGAAGCAAGTAATGGTGAATGGCGAACGTTATCGTGCTAGGTTAACAAAGTTTCTTGTGCCTCGTTTGAAATTTGATCTTGACGACATGTGGTCACAGTAGAACGGGGCCACATGTCATACCGTCCATGAAATATTGACGATCTTGCACGAGTTTGCTCCTGGTCGTGTCATGTCCCGATTTGGTGACAAGAATTGTCTCCACGCTCTTGCGATTTAACACCTGTAAACTTCTGGTGTGGTTACTGGTTATCTAAAGTCACAGGTTTATGTCAATAAGGCTGCAGCCATCTTAGCATTGAAAGCCGAAATTAGACCATGCATTAATAAAATACCACATGTATACAATAACCTTATTAAAAATTTCGTCAAAAGAGTACGCATATACCAGTAAAGCCGTGGCGGCCATTTACAAGATATTTCGTTTCCTATGTAATTCCCAAATGTATATTTTCTAATCAATAAATATTTCAATACTTTGCTACAGAGAACCATGTTTTATTGAATATACGGAAATTTTGCGCTCTTATTTAAACACCCTTTATAATAGACTTTTACCAAAATGTAAAAAAAATTATAACGCGAATGTGCGTAGCACGCAAAATTTATATTTCGAAAAATTCCTTATTTGTAATATGTAAAGAGAAAAACAGTATGATAATATAACGTTGCCGACGGTTAAAATAAGTTTAAGGAAGTTACAAATTAACAGTGTAGCGCCTTATGATCATACTTGCTCCACATTACCATTAACCAATAATACCAGTTTTGCAACCATTATGTAATAAGTATTTGAATTATAATGAACCGTTGTGAATTTTACAAAATGTATATCGGAAATAAATTAGCGTGAATAAAAAAAGATTAAGTGCGATTCTTTTTCTTTAAACCAGTAAAAGTCGAGCTATAATTCAATAAAGAAGGTTAAATTTAACGATCAAATTTAAAGTTCAATTAGAGAAGTAGAGAATTTTATTACCGAAGAAAATTACATAGTATTAATCCCCAAAAGCGTTCAATTTCAAAATCGAAAGAGTGCATTATAGATGTATATTAATATATGTAGTTTTAGGTCCAAAAGTAAAGTAAATGTTAAATACAGAAGCGATTTGGAAGTAAAATCAAGTATCAAGTGTTATAAACAGAAATAAGACTCCCGTAGATATACACAAGCAAAAACGTTAAAATGAAAATTATATCCCCTGAAAATATAAACGAGTCATGTGGGCTGCTCACCTTCATCAATCCATGAGGGTGAACTAAGAAACAAATAAAGCCACGATGCACTTGGGTTAGGTCTTGGACTTGAACTCAAGAATGCAGTTTAAATCTCCGTTCGAGCGAAATAACGATTTGCAAAACGGTAAAAAGTTTAAAATTCTATTAACAGAGCTAACGCCAGGTGCCTAATGCCCGCAACACTAATGTTTTTCTCTTCTTTTTCATCGACCTAAATGGTTGGCATCATAATAATGTCATTAACGTTATATGCCAGAAATTATTTAATTAAATAAAGTCGAAATTACTATAAAGCTTAAAATTGGCCGGAAATTCCCTTAATTGACTTTCAAAAATAATGCTGAAATGCTTCTAAAATCAAAAAGAAAGTCAAAAATACATAAAATAACATACTATTCCTGTCTATTAGCTTGAGCTTGAACTAAAGGCCCATTGAGAGAGGATCAGATTAGGAGACTAAAGTTATATTAAGTTTGTCATTTTTCGTGGATGCAGATCTCGAAGATAGTCCAATGAATTTTACATGTAAATTTACACTTTCTTTAAAATCATTAAACTTTACATAAATGATGTTTCGGTTACAGACGGAAAATGAAATATCTGCTGAAGGTGATGCTCGAAAGAGAAAATTATTTTTCTATTTTCGCCAATTGTCTCCAGATACTTTGTAATAATTGTTTTTTTTTTACGGAAAATGAATTTCGATCATATTTTTACCTGTTTGTCTAAATGCCTAGGATTATTACATGTGAAAAAAGCTGTCCTGATTTTTATGAAAAATAATCAAGTATGACAAAAGCATATTTTTTCAAGAAGAAGGTACAAAACGTATCCGATACAGGTTATGAACGTAGTATTTTAGATAGCATAAACAATGAAAATGCTTTGCAGCGCATGTAAATAACGGAGAGAATATAGAAAGGAAAAAATACAAATACTTGAAATATTAATTCCGCAACGAACAGTTATATACTGGCATTCACTGAGAATAAGAAAGAACGAGAAAAGCATAATTTTTTGGTTTAAAACCAACATTTTGTAACTTCATTAAATATTTAGCAGCCTCTGGATACTACTCATAATACCCTTTCTAACCATATAAATGATTTAAAGACAATCTCCACACTAAAGGTATTTATAAAAAACATCCAAATCATAAAAAATTTATTCGCCTTTTAAAGGTAGTGTATTACAATTATGCAGAAAATATGGCTCATGTGGCACAAATCAAGTTCTATGTCGGTAATTTCAAAAATGATTTCCCGTTTCAGCTTTGCAATGATAAACACTTCTCTTCTCTTAAGACTCACCAAAATGAAAATATCTGAGAGTCATAAGATAATGCGACTTGGAAGCGTAGTAATTGTATCGTTTCTCATAATGGCAGATGACGCAATCCTGTTGAATCCAGAGATGTTCGATGTCCATACATTCCAACTGCTCTCAGAAATACTATTTTATCATACGTCCATATCCACGAATCTGGCAGTAATGTGTATTATAAAACTTATAAAAATCAGTTAACGTCGTTGTTAATGGTCGTTATCTTCAAATTTTTGTTTTGTTTTATCTTATTATATATGCAACTATGATTTATTTTTTTATTTACTTGCTTCGATCGATGTTTTTAAATTTTCGGCCACACTTGTCAATAATAGTATTTTTAAAGTAGATATGGATAATTTTAAAATATTGATCCTATTCCAGTTTTGAGGATAAAAATTTCAGATTGTCGTTGACAAATCCAGCAGCATTTTGTTTGTAATGTCGAAACTTAACTTGAATCACCCTTTATAATATTTTTTTAGAACCAATGTTAGATAATCCGCCCTTTATAGGGAACTCTGAGCAAAAATCCAGTTAGGCCAAAACGAAATTAAAAATTCACACGTCTGTAAACGATTTTATGCTAGCGTGTCAAGGCAATATCTAATATCTCAATCTATACAGTATACACGTGTTTTTTCGCACATTAACGTCCATGCAAAAAACTGGAACTGATTGCCAAATAGTTTTTAATACAACCCAATTCGATTTCCCTCAAGAACTATTACTATTTATAAACTCGCTGTTAAACGAACTTATGAAAGAAGGAAATGTGACTTGACCCCTATAAAATACACGAGAAACATTAGCGGAAGTAGAAGTACGTTAGAACATAACTTTATGCTTTGCATTTATTTAGATAGGGGTAGATACTTCCCTTTTGGGTTCAACATCCTCTCGATACCTAAATAATTAAAAACAAATAAGTTACTGGCAAAAATATTTATGTCTAAGTAGTTATAAAATATTCATCTTTAGATCGATCACGCTTAGTAACCATAAACTAAAAATCAATATCTTGTATTTAGATATAAATATTAATAAGCCAGGCATTTGTAAATAATTAGTAACGATCATTTCAAACAAAGACAAAGGTTATCGAAAACCAGACCTAAACAATAAAAAATGCTATGACGTCATTGAATAAATGGCATAACTGCGCAGCCAAATTTCTTATCGCAAAAAAAAATGCTTCGTACGTGAATCAAAGCAGGTGCCTTGCCGTCTGGCAATTTGGATTTTGATAAGACTGACATACTGGTCAGTGGTTGAGTTAATGATCTGTATTACGCAAGATTAACAATTTCGTTAAGATTATTAAGTGACTATATAAAAGTCGCAAATAATTCACTTACTCTCTCTACACGTTATCCATTTTATCGCGACATTGGCAGTTTTACATAAACGGTAAATAATAAGATAATTCGAATAATAATAAAAAGGTGCAGCGGTGATCACCTGTGAAGGAAAAATGCTCTGTCGGCACCGCGGGCGATACTCGGAAAAAATTCTTTTGAAAAATTAATTTATTGCACTTTTATATGCTGTGTAAACAAATAGCATTTTTTCTTGAAAACTGCGCTTTTGATGTTAATTAATCCGCTGAATAATTGCAACTGATTTATTTCAGATTAATTATTAAATTGATTAAGAGATTTTTTTAGACGTACTGGCACCTGAATTTATTGTTAAGTTGATTCTAGTTACTAACCTTAAAGCAATCGAAGTGGATAATGAAAAATGTATAGATGTAATGAATATTCATTTAAAAAGGTGTATTGATAATTTTACAGTAGTGGACAAATGTAAAGTATTTTTACATGTATGCTGGGAAGCCACTGTTACACATATTATCGTATAGTAATAATTAATTACAAAAAAAATAGTTTGGATTTAAGTGTGGAAATTATTTATATTCTTGGTTCCAAAGTATTCAGTTTTGGTTTAACAGTTCAAATAACATCATTATTTTTCATCTGATTTTAAACAGAAACATGTGGGTTTTTTTGGAATGGGTAGAAAAAACTCGTTAGAACCCGAAGGAACCATCTAGTTGATGGAGGTCCTTATAGTTAGTCCTTCAGTTGCTGCTAAAAAACCTTTTCTATCAAAAAAGAAGAGAAAACCCCAAATGGAGTTTGATAGAATTCAGCTTTCTCAAGAAAAATAGAAGTGGAATGATGATAGCAAATTTTCATTATTTGAATATGATGGCAGGCAATAAGTACGGAGACCAGCTGGCCCGGGTTTAAAGCAAAGTATCAAGTTTCTGCTCTGAAGCATGCATGAAGGAATAATAGTTTGAGGATATTTTCGCAATCTGTCACAATCAGTCATGCGAGTGCAAAAAAAAGTACAATATTAAAAAATAAAATGTTGACTTTTGCCGAAGAACATTTAAAATAAATAAAAACAATTTTTATTAACCTTCAAGTTACAAAAAAAGATGATTCCTAAGTACAATAGAAACTAAGAAAAAAGTGTAAACTTAAAGGACAAAGTCTAGCAAGCTGCTATTCTCACTCAACCCGTTTAAGGTTCACCTAAGATAAAATATTTAAATACGCGCTATTTTTGACATATATTGTACTATTTTTTAATAAATACAAAACCGAAAGTACCCTATCGGTGCATAAATGTACCTATGTTAGCAAAAGACAGGCCACCCCCTCAGTCGCAGCAAAAGCATCGAAGGCACTCCGCACCCACCACAAGTCATCGCCCAGAATCTTCTTATTGTTCAAGTATGTTCACATTTGTCTGTCCATTAGAAGTTGTCGAGATTTAAATTTAATTTTATTTATTTAAAAAAATTTAAAACTGTCGGGTATGAGATTGTATATGCTGATAGTGTTGAAAATAAAACATCTCCGAAACATGACTATATTATGTTGTGATACAGAAAAAGCATGGCGTGATTGCTGTTCGTGGTAAAAATTTAAATTTAAGAAGTTGAGATGCTTCTGGTTCAATAAGCAATTTATGAGCGATATTTAAAATATGGTATTTTCTTCGTTTTGCCATTTTCAATTGCATTTAGAGATGAAATGAGACATGGTCACATTTACGTATTCCATATAAAACCCTACAGCGTACATGTTGTACTTTTTTAATTTTATATTATTTATCCTACGCAGTTAAGCAGGGCTCGTATAGAAAGTCACAAGAATTAAAATGCGATAAAACAAGCCTATCACACATGTTTTAACACCTTTTTTAATGGAAAGTGTAACATTTGTTTGTTATTATAAATTACTTTAAGAGCATAAAATCCTTTTTTAATAATCTTCGGTACATGTTCATGAAATCTTAGATCGTTATCCATTATCAAGCCCAATTTTTTTTTGCACAAAATACAAAGGATAAATTTGTGGCCCCAATGTATAGATTTAAGAACTTTTTTACCATGTCTTCTTTGGTTTTACTACCAAAACATAATAACCTTGTTTCTTAGAACATTGAAAGGCTAGAATTAGCATTTCCATGGAACTATGGAGTTTTTTTGCTTGCAACATGTGTGGTGCAATGATGCCAAATGCTCATGTAGAAATGGCAAAAAGCACACTTTCACTCAAATATCCTCAAACTATTATTCCTTCGTGCATGCTTCAGAGCAGAAACTTGATACTTTGCTTTAAACCCGGGCCAGCTGGTCTCCGTACTTATTATTACGCCTGCCATCATATCCAAATAATGAAAATTTGCTATTATCATTCCACTTCTATTTTTCTTGAGAAAGCTGAATTCTATCAAACTCCACTTGAGGTTTTCTCTTCTTTTTTGATAGAAGAGGTTGTTTAGCAGCTGAAAGACTAACTATCATACAAATTTATCACTTATTTTGGCAGGCACAAAACAATATTATTCCTCTTCAATAAAATATGAAGCCTTTTTTTATTCCATAAAATATGATAAGATACCCTATTAAGCCGAAAACATTTAAAGTTAACCGAATGTAGATAACATAATATATTAGAGAAATAGGCAACCACATCGCAACGCCGCTCGAGCGCATTGTAGATTCCACCGACATAAGTAATCTTTACCAGTGACGTCGTCATAAAATATTTACATGATAAATATTTATTATTAATAGATTAGGCTTTAAATTATAAAAAATATTACCGTTTATAAACTCTTTATGCGTTTTTTTAACGTACTTCATTAGAGTAAAGGTATCTAATAAAAAGCATTTTTAGGGAAATTAAATATTTTATATTTATGATAGATTTCTTATTAAGTTTTTATTATTCTACGTTTATGACGATGGTTGTCCCTTGATATGATCTTATGAAAATATCGTTATTTACTTGTGAACAGATCTGCTTAAATTGCCTTTTTCCCATAATGCGGCACAAACGACACAGTTTTTACTATCGTAACAATTCACAAAATCACTGAAATGACTCAACCTTCCCTTTTTCAACCAAAAAATAAAGAAAAAACACAGAACTTCGCAAATGCCGAACACATCAATACACATCAATAAGTTAAATTAACATTATATGTGTTGATATATAGCTGAAAATTTCCTCTTTTGAAAATGCGTGTAAACTTGACAACAGAGAATCGATGAATATGTTTATAAACTAAACACCCTCCTTGCCCCTGTGCACATATAGAACTCAAAGTTGTTGTTTACTAATTCTAGCCTTGCAATGTTCTAAGGTTTGTTTTGTTGGAGTTTAAGTTAAGATCATGTTCGTAATGATTGATTAACTATATTAAGATCCGAGTTTATTTTTCCAGCTTCCTGAGTATCTTGAGGATTGAAACAAAAGCAGATCCGAGTATTGTCAGCATAGGCATGTGTACTACAAAACAAAGGAGCAGTAATAACTTCTATTGTGTAAATAATTAATAATTGCGGGGATAAAATATCACCCTGAGGTACACCGGATTTATTCGAAATATTATTTGATACTGAGTTATTTAAACTGAGATTTTGCGATCTGTCTCGAAGAAATGAACCATATCCCACTGCGATGGATGTTCAAGCAGGACAATGATAGTAAAATTTGGTTTGCTGAGAAAAAAAAAGAATGGCTCCAGAGTTAAACCCCATTGAAGAGCTGCAAAAGGTTTAAGTTATGACACTATTCGAATGCTTTCCGACATAAAAAAATTGCTTTTGTAATATCATTAAATCAGAGTGAATATATGTATTTGAATGAGTGTGATATATTTTTTCAATTTTCAGTCGGAGATCAATTACTACACTTTTCCCCAAGCTTCACCTGGTTCCTAGATATTTTTTCTTAACGCGAAAAGAATAGGATACTTAGATCGTCTTGACCTTAAGTTAGAAGTCTTGGCATTTAGAGAAGTAATAATAAAAAGTTAAAATTAAAGCAGAGATTAGGTTTCATCACACCCAACTATGTACCACAAAAGTATGTATCTTGTATTTCTGGCATCACATCATATTGAGTGTGTTTACATAAAACTTGAGTGTTCACCACAGAAAATGGACAATAAGAGATAACGACAGGTTTGATAGGCTGCCGTAGATAAATTAAGATAAGGTTTATTTTTCACGTTTGTTAGTACAAGTTTTTCCAGATTTTATTAGTTTTGATAGAGTGCCTAATTTAATAATAATCTTCCTCCCTTGCAGCTCCTGGCTTATATTTTCAACTTCAAGATAGATGATGAAAAACTACAATAATGACGTTCTTGCACGAAAATTCGAATATCCGTCCATCTCCAATTACTTTAAATAAAGAATTTTAGATTCATCATTGGTAGCACGTTTTTATCACTTTAAGTAGATTTTTTACTAATATTTTTGAAGATTGATGATAATAAATGAGAGGTTCCAAATAACTGAAATATGGCACTACGAAAAAATTGATAATTATACACCGTGTCTAAAACATTTCATTGCAATCATGAATTATGTTCTGCAGATCTGATTTTCATGCTTTTTCCTAATTCTAAAAGGTTTTTTCATTAGAAATGGACTACTTTATGACCTCCTTCAGTTTGAGCGTAGACTTATGAAACGCCCTGTACAATAATTTCTTCTTGTAGTATATTATTAGGGCTGACTGGATATTTCCTATAATAAACAGAATCAGGCTTGTAGGGTAATGAACTGACTGATTGATTTATTATTCCATATCGTCCAATTTATGTAGTACTACATACCTCTAAAAATCTAAGATTTGATAATTTTGCGTTCCAGATTTTCTCCTTATGCCAAGTTCTCTATTTGAGTATCTCTATTCCCTTATAAATCAACTTTTTTTACCCTTACTGTTTTTCATTTATATTAATGATATTCCCACTTTAGAGCATTATATATACCTGTTTAATGTTTATTATTTAAAAGAACAACATAATGGACTTTAATGCCGAATAAAGCAGAATTAGCAGGTAACCATCAGAGCAGCAAACTTTCATTCTGAATTTTTTGAGAACTTTGAGCCACTTTAGTGGATATAGTATAGTATCTTGAAAGATAAAAATGGTATTGAATATTTCAAAGTCAAACTCGCTCTTCAGTGCCTTTTCTTAGGATCAATTTGCTTTTGCTGTTAAAATAGGCTTAAGCCTTAACAATCACATCTCCACTGAAGTTCAATCTCATTCTCTGGCGCATCCTTTTGAGGTCCACACAGAGCCAGTACTCACTGGGGGAGGCCAAATCTGGAAAATACGTCAAGTTGGTCAAGCAATGGTATGTGGAATTGCTTTATTTGATTCCTTTATTCCTTATTAGATCGCGTTCATTGATATGGGACATAGTTCATTATTGTCTTAGTGAAACACCACTTTTTTCCTTGCGGACGTTTCTTTATTAGTTCATTCAATCAGCGTCCTGCCGCTTACTAAGTCCCATTGAGTGAAGTGTTATTATTTGTATTTTTTTAAATGTCAACCGTTGCTACTAAAAGGACTTGCATGTGAGATAATATTTAATTCATTCTTTATCTACCACTCATAATCTTCTAATAATTTTAATTAATGGTATTTGGAAATCATTAAAATACAACAACTATGCAAAAAGTTTTTATTTAGTAAAACCATCAGTATGCTAGAATCTTATCCAATAACACTTTTAAAAATCGTCTCCTTAATTACTTGCATTTTCTTTAATGAAGTTGCGCTTCTCCGTTGATTGAAACATCAAAAGTGCCGCCTAATTTGCTATCTTTTTCTGCCTGCATTTAGGTTATCTGCTTTTAGGAAGGCGGCGCACGTACACAAAGAATTATGAGGATTTATCTTATAAGTGCTTAATATCTTCAATGCTTTTTATCTCTTATACCATGATATATTTTTTATTATAACATATATAAACAAAAGGAAGAAACGATGCTTTTAGACAATGGCACAATGGCAAAAAAAACTCTCAAGGCTCCAACAAGGTCACTCACCATAAATCCCGGTATGGTACCCATGTGAAATGAATGTCGCATTTAAAAAGGTAAAAAATAATTTGCGATAAGTTAGTTAGCAGCGTAAAACGGATTCACACGCATTTGAAAATGTTTGCTTTATTATTCACAGCCTATTGGTATTTCTTTGTTTTAAAGTCCAGTTGGACTTTGACTGAAAACATTTCTATAAGAACGCAATGTTTATTACTAACGGGAATTTCACCCTGTAGATGAGAGAAAATTAATAAGTTGTATCATTAGCAATGCCTATAGTTGATATTATTATGTTAACAACCAATTACGTGGAAACAATCTAACTGGAAGTGATAATTGAACACATATTATATATATGCCGCATTCACGGAATGCATCAGTTGACAGACCAGCATGAAGATATACGAGGGGAAAAGAGTGGATGCAACCTTGATGAGACGACATATTTTCAGAGTGATTTAATAGGATGTTGTAAATGTTACAGTCTGAGAATACTTATTATTGAGGGTGAATTGGAGATACCTATAATATATTTGGTTTTCGGTATATAGTGGGTTTATTAATTAACTGCCGACAATACTGGGTGCGAATCCTTGGGCAATTTTTGGACGAAAAAATTAATATCAACATATGACCTTAACCTTATAATTTTTGAGCTATAGCACGTTGAAGTTTAAGAAAAAAAGTTTTTTATCATAATTTTCTTCATTGTTTCATATTTTTTACGTAATTGTTTTATATTTTTTTTACCAGTGATGTTCGTGCGGGGCTTCAACTGATCTTTTTTAAAGAATAATAACGGCCTGCCACTGGATTTTCTAAAAACCAAAATCTTATTGATTTCTGAGCAAATTTGACCTATAGATCTACTTCGTACACCGTTTTTGCGTAATGAAATAAAGAAAAAAAAAAACAACACTATAACTCAAGAATTAAGAGGATTAGGAAATTTGTTCTTTATTGACTTGACAATGACTTCTTCCTAAATCACTTCATACTAGGAAAAAACACAAAAATTTTAAGAAATCCCCAAACGAAGCACCCATAGTCTTTTTAAAAAATACGTATTTTAAGAGTTTATTCCTTTTTCTACATACTAAACGATTCCATAAATATCACGCGAAAAAATCCAGTGAAACATACAAGTTCTTGCGCTAATTTTGCATTTCATTGTTTTGCAATTGCAAGCTCACTTTGGCCATACATACATAAATATACCTAGCGTTTCGCGTAGGCCTGCCCCGGCTTTCTATAAATCGCCTATTTATGGCAAATGGCTGTCAAATACTAATAATGCACCTAATTTATTGCAGGTACGTGCCACAGCTTGGGTTCTTGTTTATTTATCGGAGCCGGCGTATATGGTGCGATCTTGCACCCAGATAACTCGGGTGCATTAAGTTAAATCGGTCTTTGCGTGTACTATATGGAAATAATGGGGGACCCTTTTTTAGTTTAGCTTTTTTTTCAACGGACTACTGGTTTAGTCATAAAGGCATGATATGTGGTCCAAAAGGCTGTTGGTTGGACTAAGATTGTATTGCTCCTAGTATAAAAAACTTTCAAAGTTGGTATATATTTAATGTCAATGTTTTTTGGTGGGTCTATTTTTTTTACATTAAAAATAGCATGACTATAATATAGGGAGCCAATTTAGACGTTTCTGTAAATTGTATGGGTTTGTATAATATTACATATTATGTCAAACATTGGCAAAGGATGTTAAACAACTGGTTTATTTTTTTTATACGTATGACAAAATTATAATAAAAATAAATAATTTCATTTAATTTTTTAAATAGTTTCATTTTTATTGTTTATTTCTTCCCATTTTTTTAATATTGATTATATCGACTAATGTAAAACAATAATAAAAGATCCAGATCCAAAAAAAGAAAAAAAAATCACATTTTAAAAATGGTCTCTCTGAACTTATTATTAAAAATACACCCCATTAGAATATTCTTTTCAAACATTATGCAGGGATTCAAGGTGATAGGCAAAAAAAATCAAAAGGTCGGATCCATTGCTAAAATATAATTTGTATAATTGGATATTAAGTATATAATATTAATGTGTATTTACCTGAAGTGTTGGAAGATATTTGGGTTCTCTCATAAAGCAAATATGCCTCACATAAATGGGATTTGCCTCAATCGTTTTTGTCGCCTCACAAAACTTGAATAGCCTCAGAATCATCACCTTTCAATTCATGGACAAGTTTCATCTTATAAGGGTGACATTAATATGAGTTAATTAAAGGAGAAATACTTTACATTTGTCATCAACTTCTTTAGTTTGGACAACCAATGTTTGTTGAACTGAGACCAAATTCAATACTTTGCTGGAATGCACTAGCATTTAAACTAAGGGTACTTTCAAATGTTCGATAATTTTCAGCCTTTTAGATCTCAAGGCGTTTTTGACAGTACTTAACACTTAAATTGAATTTAAATTTTAATATCAGCAACTGAAAGAATTTCCTGGGTATTGGCCGTTCACTGACGCAAATATCCGATAAACTCAAAAATATCCTTCGAATTTATCTTGTAACGAGAGAGCCGTGTCAATTAAATGATATTGTTTAAGGTCTTTAGGTAACTTAAAGAGAAAAGTTTAATTACGAGAAATTAATGGTAACTATGGTCACAAAAAATATTTGTTGTATGTGAAGGTAAAGATTAGAATCGACGTATTAGGAAATCAAATGTTTTCAAATTTGAGATTTTCATTAATTAAAAAAAGTCAAAAAAACTCCAAAATAAATAATATGAGCATTATTAAAAAAAAAAAGTAACTATGCCTCTTCGGTCACCAGACTTATTAACTCGTGAAAATACCCATCTTATATGTGGAAATTTAAAATTGAAAATACTTCTCAAGAATTATGTCACCACATGAAAAAAACAATGGTTTAATTTATGTCTTATGTATTACAACCTGTATACTATAATCTGAAAGAATAATTAATTTTGAAAAAAAAATAAGAAAAATAATGAAATTGCATGGTCAAGTCGTCCACAGTATATATCCCTTAAAGACTCTTAATATTAATGAGGGCGAAAGGGCTTTTCGAAGGACGTATCGCACGAACCCTTTTAAACTATTGAGTGGGAACTTAATCGGGAAGTGGTAAAGCAATCACTGTGAAAATTGCCTCTTGATTTAATTTTGGTTGCTTTGACGAACCGATTTTTCTGCGTTTTATTAGATATTTTCAGTATTCTCAAAAAAAAAGAATATAGAATGTGGACCCCCTTTTGTTAGACTTTCCTGAATATGTACGCCGATGATACTTTTGTACGTAATTAAACAATCGGTTTGCGAGAAAAATGGTTTTTTGCCCTTAAAACAAAGCCCTTATTACAAAACTTAAAAGATAATTTTTCATTTTATCACACTCATTGTGCTGAGCTCTCATCAACAATTTGAAAAGTTTGCTACGCCAATAATAAATTTAAAATGGCAATGAACCAGAAAAAATTATTAGATGTATTCATGGAGTACAGTATAAAACTTTTCGTAAACACAGTTTTAGCCAGTTTTTCATTTTTTGTCTATAATATTTTATTTAATATTAGCTTGTTCTTATAAAGAAGGAATTTTAAAACTGTTAATGCTTTTATGACATCGAGAGTTATCTGGAAGATGAGCAAAAGACATAAGCAAAATGCATCTTTTATTGCCTTTTTGTTTACTTTTAATGATGTGTAGACGTTTAAAAACTTTTTAACTTTCCACTTTTTTATAGGTATATGACATAATTTTTAATCCTAGAATATTCATCATATTTTCTATTTAATTTGTACTGGTATTAGGGATTTTTTCTGACTTCATACATGTGTCTTTTATTTGGATAATTTAGTTTAACAGTCGGTTGTGTAAATGAAAGTTGATATTATTGACTTTAAGGTAACATCTATTCAAAGGAAGTGAGTTACGACTATTCCAAAATTTTTCGACCAAAACATTCAAATTAGGAAACATAGGTGAAGTGTTGATTTTAGTCAAGAATTACATTTAAATATCAGTCCTTTTATGTAAGAATGGTGATAATTCAGATAATTGGGCATATATGTATAATCTTTTACCATTTACCATATAACCTTCTACCATACCAACCGAAAATTTGGTAAATTTGCAATTACATTTATAAATATATATATATATAATTCAGTATTTGCTAATTTTGCAATTACATTTAATTGAATAATTCAAGATTCGGGTATTAAAATTTTTCGAAACTTTGCACAATGGTTTGCCAGATTGGTCTCTTCAAAAAGTTATCTTATATTTTTTCTGTATAATGTACAGGGAAGCCAATAATTGACCCCCTTAAAATTGACATGGGATTTCCTATGTTCCGCTCGGCGACGCACCACCCGGTATATAGAATGCAATATATCCAGACCCAATCGAATATATTATAAGATCAATATGAGTTCTGTTCTATTATTGATGACACTGTTTATGTTTATCCCAACATTAAGATCTTCTGGCAACTTACCCAGAAATAGTCAAAATGATTTTGATTGATTGATATTCTCAATATCCACAATGTGTCTATAGATTTACAATTTACTGATGATAACTTTCTTTATTGTCTGAAATATTTGAATCTATTGTTCAGTTCAATTAACTCAAAGTTAACCCGTTAGTTGTTAATTATTGTAAATTCCGTTTTTCAGATGTATTTATTTATTTACATCACTCCACAGATTTGCATCTAATTATTGAGTGTGAACGAAAAAGACAATAAAAAAAATGATATAAAATAAAATAATCAAAAGACATTTGTGATTAAGAAAAGTGTACTTTTTTAATCAATGTGACAGTGTTGCAAGCTGCAACACTGTCACATTGATTTTGAACAGAATTATATGTTGCACGCTCTACGCAGTGGAGAAAATTTATTGATATTTGTTCTAGGTCTTCATAGGTAAAACGTTTGTGGGTTTCTGTCTGATATTCAAGGCAAATGAAAATAATTAAGCTATTACTAATAGTAATAGATAATAGTAAAGAATTAGGTTTTTCTTTAAGCTAAAAAAGACAACATTACATTTGGCTGCGTTTAAGAGCAAGCTATTATTTTTGCACTAAGTATTAAATATGTCTAGGTCATTTTGAAGTAGAATGCAATCCATAATATTGTCAATTTTATAATAAAGTTTTGTATCGTCTGCATATAATAGATTTTTTACGGTAAGTTTATCAGATATTTTATTGATGAAAAATTGAAAACAATAGTAATAGAGGCTTTTTGATATGCAATCAAACCCTGGAGCATGTGCCTGTTACCAATTTTAAACCTTTTACCCCCTGATGATGGACACCACTGTGTCCGAAACATGTAGGGAATTTTAAGCTAACTAAATGTTTAATAAATAAGTGGAGGGAGACTGAAGGATTTTTATTTTACCTTAACCTACGACTCCACTGCAAGTATGGACTATTTCTTCATTATTGATAAATGATATAAAGAAAAGCGTACTCAAAATTGAGCCTTCTGGGACGCCTGAAGTGGCAACGATCTTTGCAGAACTTCGACCATAGCATTCTACGTGTTGAGGCCATTAAGTTAAGTAAGGTGAAAAAAAATGAATTAACCATGTAGAAAAACCGTAGAAATTTTCGAGGTTGTTACATGATCCATGATCAAGGCTATCAAAGGCTTTAGAAAAGTCGGTATAGACTACGTTAACTTGTGAATTAGCGTTTATGGACCCCGCTTTTTTCATTTCCGATTCCGAAATTTAGTTAAATCAATTAAGTTATTATAACGTTTATATTTTTTCCAGGAGTTATGTTTTATGTGTTTATTTTATAATTTCTGTGAAGAACCAGGGCGGATTAGATCTTCTTCGTCTTGCGGTTTTAGGGAAAAAACTATCAAGACAGTGATAAACCCTATCATAGAATAACGCCACAGCAGTGTTCATATCTCCAATAGATTCTAAAATTTTCCAACCAATGTTAAGAAAACTGTCATACAACAATCTAAGATCAGTCTTTTTATAGTTATAAAAACTATTTTCAATTTTACCACTATTTACTTTTTTATCTAATTTGTTTTTGAACATAATCAATAAAGATGGATGGATACCCCCCTCCTCAATTAAAAAATCGTGACATTTTTCACAGGATCTAAAAGCCTCCCTTGATTATTTTTAACTATATTTATTTGCTTCCAGTCGAAAAATTCTAATAGATTAATCAAACCATTCACCCTACAGAACAGGTGTGCACCCTCCTCATAAAATATATTCTGGAATGTTGAAATCTCCCAAGAATACTAGTCTTGAATTGTACAAGTATTTTAGTAAAGAAATGTAATCAAAAATGTTCTCATAATTTTTACACCTAAAATATCTACTATACTGTGTAAATTTATGAATTTACAGATGGTAATTATGCTGGTTTAAATGACTAATTATTTTTAGCAGAATAGGTATTAGAGTTCAATGTTATGTTTAACTCTACGTAGTAGATACAGTAGTGGTATTCATCAATTTTCAAGTTAAGAAAACTCATTTAACATAAAAAAGTTACTATTAAAAATAAATGATATACTCACGGTGATAATGATTATCACGAATTTAGTAGATTAAAGACACATAATTTCCAAATCTCAAAAACTTAATTAAATTAATAGGCACTTAGATATTAAGGCAAAAATAAAAATCAACAACATCGTGTACCGGTATTGACTCTGTTATGAACTTCAATACATTTCACATATATTTCATTATAAAAAATAAAAACAACTACAAATCTAGGAAAAATATATACACTGAGGACGCGCAAGTTGGAACAAAATCATTTAAAATTCAGGGATGTGTTTGGAAAAAAACGCTCAAACACGTTAATTTTTATTTTTTGTTGTTAAAAAACAAAATAAAAAAATTAAAATAGATTATTGACCATTAACTTCCTGACAGTAACCAAGTCGGTATTCAAATTCTTTTAATACTTTACTTATTGTTTTGAGGCCGGAAACACACCCCTGAATTTTAAATGAATTTGTTCCAACTTGCGCGTCCTCATTGTATATATTTTACTTTAATTGAATGAGAATTGAACCTGGAGAACCTTCGGATCCAAACTATTAAATCAATGTAGTGCTTCGTAAATTGTTGAATATAATTTGAGACCGTATGCGAACATTTGCAAACAACATAACAATGGGATAACAAAGCAACCAATAAACCAATCAGTTACACATTCTTTACAGTGTTGGTAAATTTAGCAGTTAAAGTCTTTTGAAATTGAATATTGAATATGAAAACTGCAGTAGTCCATTTCTTGATTCAGATTTAAATATAAGTGAAACAAAAAAACTTCCAGGAGTCAGAAAATATACCATCATAATGGCGGAGACAATGAATACCTACACTGTTTCAGAACATTTTGTATCTCATTAGAGACAATAATACACTTGTTGGGAAGAGATGCTAACTTAGTAAATAACTTATATTTAAGTTAAACCTATAATAGCTGACCTACTTATTTCTAGGCTATATTTTCAGTTAAAAGACCAAGAAATTCTGATCCAATAACTGACATTTACTACTTTCTAAAGTGACTGATCATAAAGTCCAATTCGCAAACTGGTTTCAATTTTCCCCCAGGACTTCTTTCTCTTAAGATGGTATTAAATCCGGTGTAAGTACTATTTATTATGTCACCATAAAAACTGTAAGATATTAATCATATTGGGTTATGCAAGCCACCATTCGTAGGCCAGTTACTTCTCTAATCTTAAAGTCTGCTTTTAATTATGAAATTTATTGAACTACATGAAATAACAAATGACATTGCGCGCCTCGTTCCAGTTAACATTCTTTCCGCATTTACGACGACGTAATAACAATAATCTTCCAGGAAGTTTTTCACGGATTAGTACTTTTCGAAAAATGCGAAAACTACGAAGCGAAGCTTATTAAAACGTTCAATTTGTATCAGATATTTAAATTGGTTTTGTAATAACGATAATCGCCGGCTATTATTGTGTCATAAGTTGCCGGTTAATCATTATCTTTCTTGAGATACGCTATAATAGGGATGTGGCGAGTACGTGTATCTTATTTTAAAAGATCCTAAGTTGCTTTATTTATTTAGTATTAAACGATATACGCCATTTGAATATAAATTGCTCCTAATTCTAATTAACAAATATGGCACATTTATGAAAGCTTCAAGGTAATGCTGGGTTATTAGTGCAATAAATGTAATGTATTATTTAGGTAAGCATTATTGGAATTAAAAAAAAATATATGTTAATAATAAAACTGAAAAATTATTATTTAAGTAAATTATTAAAATTCTTCAGGTAGGCAAGAGTTTAATGTACCCAGAAGTCCTTTGCACTAACATGATTTTCTTTTTTAAATAAATATAAAAACGTATCATGTAACTAGCTACATATGTTAACTATTTATACTATGGAATTAAAACTGAAAAAGCCGGTTTCTTACGATTGCAGGAATTTAATGCATAAACAACAAATGATTTTGTGATGAGGCATATAATTTATGAAGCTTATCAGCATTTTAATGATCATAGATCATTTGTCTTTTTAGTTATGAGGATCAAAGGTAGCCAATATACAAGGTGCCAATTAGTACATTCTTTGGTAATTCTAAGGCGACTTGAGACTGAACGACTTCGTTAGCAGGATATATGGGATTAAAAATATTCATAAAATTCATACATTCCAAATTATAAAAAAGCTCTGGAATCTGAAAAGGATATTTTTTATAATATAAAATGATTTATAAAAATATTAGAAGATTTACAGATTTTCAGTTTTTTTTGTATGTGATTGTTGATTGAATAAAATTCTTCAAAAAATTTATTTTGATTTTTCTAAGCTTTTGCTCATGACTTTCTAAAACGGGCGTTAGAGCTAATATAAATATGATTGACTGGATGAAATCTTATCTAACTGATAGCAAGTTTTGTGTGTCAAAGTACCAAATAGAATCTAAATATTGACGCTCAACAGGACTCTCTTCTTTTCTTAATTGTGACGGGACTGTCCCGAGGAATTAAATTCTTTAGTAAATACTGAACTAGAGCCGATTGAATGCTCTTATATTAAACATAGACCAAAAAAAGTGGTTTAATTAATAATATTGTGGGTATTAGCATTCAACGTCTTGAATAGAGTTATTAAGGAAAGACTGACCAAATTTGATGACCCACCATATAGGCACAATCCTTAGCTCAAATTTCTTGAAAAATGTTCAAAAATATATTGGAGTAACAACTTTTATATATTATTTCATTAAGGAAAAATTCTTGCAGAAAAGGATAACTAAATGTTTGTAAAATGTAAACTATCTTTGTTATTTACTGTTTTTAAACTTTTCTGTTAAATAAATAAGTGTAATATTCTAATTGTACCAAGTGTAATATATAAATAATTAATTTTGAAGCAATCTTTTTTAGAAAATTATATAATAAGTTTGCTTTTCTTTTAATTTTTTTTTTAAAGGGACATTGAAATGCTGAATATAAAAACGTATTTAGACAGTAAATACATCAGCCCAACGTCGAGCCTTATCATTGAGCAATCGAAAAATCTTAAGACATAATGTTAAAAAAATAATTGGAAAGTGTGACAAGTGGTGCCAGAAGTTTACCTAAGTCACACTCACCTTGATGTTATTGTTTTAGTCTTCTTTAGTCTAAAAAATAATAAATTAAATATAAAAAAAATTATAAGAGAAAATTATATCATCTATATTCATATATAATCTGATGTGTTTTTTGCTCTTTTATTAAAAAAAAAATATTATTATTGTTAGTTTACAAGTTTTTAACCTCCGGTATCTAGTATAACGAAGCCGTGGCAAGTTTACATTAACGTTCTGTCTTAGACCCTAAAAACTTTATGCAATTAATAATATAACCTACCAATAAAACTTCATGAAAACCATTCAAGGTTGTTAAATTGTCAAAATTAAGTTATGTAAGTTTTTAATATACATTTTACTATACATAAAATTAATTAATTTTAGTTAAACTGCATCAGTGAAGCTGGTCTTTATGGAAGCAGCCCTTAATTAGGGCTACGTTTAATCTTAATTTATATTAGTCCTCTTAAAAAGTTTCCACTTTTATGAAAAGTCTGAAGAAAAGTTGTTAAGATAAAATGCTTAAGTTTTCTTTTACAAATTTTAATATTATTTGTTTGCTTTGCATTTAGAGGGAAGAAGACTGTATAGAGTATACATTTATTAATATAACTCTGGGGACCTTACATTTATTATGTTATTTCTTTTACTTAAAGTTTATCATATTTTATACAATGTATTAAATAAGAGTAAAATGACTATACATAAAGAATAAAATCTATATTAGACAATTAATCAACAAAACCCTTATGAAAAAAACTTCTAAGTATGTAAAAGTAATTTTATAAAAACAAACATCCTTTTAGTCTAGATTTCAAAAAATTTTAGTATTGAATGAGTCCTTTAAGAGTTTTTAAAATCATTTTACCTAAATAAAATAACAAGAGCCAAGAAGAGTATTATTTTCATGATCAAACTGGATCTAATTAACCTAAAATCTCACAGGACAAAGGGTTGGATCAGAAGTAAAAAGAATAAGGAAAGGGATTTCTAAGGAAATTTAGTTTTTTAGACTTTGATGATAATTGAGATCCAGTAATTTTGTATCCATATACAAGGTTTTACAAAATTCGGTGCCAATATTTTAGTGCATTGTTTGATCAAAATAAGACTTTTTTTACTTTAAACATGTGTCCTAAAATGCAGAGCTACAGCCCGCGCACATTGCTTGAAGAAAATCGATTATTTAGAACACTGACTACAGTTATGCGTAAAATCTTTTTATACATTTATACGCTCTGGAATCAGCTAGGACTTAAGGTCTCAAAATGATTAGCTATATTCTATAACCGAATCAAAAACCAAATAACCAAAACCTATGTAAAGATGTTTCATTCAAAGAGTATGAATGCGGTTTTTATATTGACTAGAGAGTTAAGCGCATTGCACAAAACGTGGCTACTTCACACTTGGGATTTATTATTCGAATAAGCAGCATTGGGAAATTACTATATCTTTTATCCTGTGATATTCATTCTATGAATGTCGTGTCAACTATCTTCAACGTGTTTGGAGATGTCTAATAGAAATAATAAGACGTTAAAATATATATAGGTATCGGAAAAATGTGAAAATCAAGGAGTACATTGTCATGATCTGACTCGATGAAAGCCATAAAGTGTAAATAATGTAAAATGGGTTAACCCATATAAACTATTAATATATAATAGTATTATAGATTTTCCATTAATTGGGCTTTGACCTGTTGGAAACAGTTTACTAAATAAATAATTAAAATCATCAAGACGCCTTGAAAATGGAAAAAGATTTCGCATTAAGTAAGAAAAATTCTGTATAATGTGCTGTGTAGTCCCAAAATATATCCGTATGGGATTTGTCTTTGGGGTTCATGTGCACAAGGTATTATATTTGGCTATATGTACGGCTATATTTGATTTGTACCCCGGCTACATTTGATGTAGACAATAACCGTTCGTTCTTTGTAAAATACAAGACTCTGGACACTTTATCGAAAACGAAACAGAGGCAATTCCTGGCAGTTCAGTTTTTTTTTTGGAAAAACGCTCGATCCGTTGATTTTGTTTCCGAGGCGCCACAAGTTTGATAAAAAATCACGGTAATACGTGCAATCCCCTGGAGGGAGTGACACCACCTCTAAACTCTTAAGTGGAAAAGGGAGTCGAGTGATTTATTTTAAAAGGCCTTTCAATTCCCTTTCTAATGATTTAAAATTCATGTACTTAATTCAGTCGTTTTGGAGATTTATTGATTTAAAGAGTATACTTTAATAGGTACATCAGATTAGTTTGTACTACTTTCAGAAAAATTTGTAGTAAAAACAATTATTTAATAAGTAAGTGCTTTTCTTCACACAACAAACCATGTGTGTGGTTTGTTTATCATTTTGTTATTGAAAATAAATTCATTCAAATAATCATTTTGTCTACTGGAGCGTTTTTTGAGGCAAAATAAGTTTTTATTAAAGAAAGATAAGACGGGAGTGTCTTGTACTTGACTCTTCATAAAGGTGGTAGCTTGGACCAACCCTCTAACTTCCATCACAAATCCATTTTGCCTACCTACTAAGATTCTTGAGCGGCTTGCAAAAAAGAGAATTGTCTCTTTTTTGACCAAAAACAATGTGCTGTCCCCTAATCAGTATGGATTTCGTCATCTAAGGGCACGCAGGATACCATTTTCAGATTCTTGGACGGTGTGTATCTATCTATGAACTCCAAGGAGGCTGCAGCAGCGGTATTCTGTGATCTGTCCAAGGCTTTCAATTGTGTAGATCATGGAATACTGCTGTCAAAGCTTGATTTTTACGGATTTAGAGGAATGACTTTGAGGTGGTTGAACTCATACCTGTCTGGTCACACCCAGAGGGTGGTTGAATCTGGATTCTCTTCAGGGATAGCACACCTTAAATGTGGTGTACCTCAAGGGTCAGTGTTAGGTCCTATTTTATTTTTATTATACTTTAATAACTTAATAAGCTCTCTACCACTGCATGGACCAGTGGTTCAGTTTGCCGATGATACTACAATTCTGTGGCATAACAAAGATCAAAAAGTAGTTAAATCTCTCATAGTCGAGGTCCTTCACAAAATTAAAGAGTGGTGCATCTGCAATCAGCTTGTATTCAATATTGATAAGACTTTTGTTCTGGGCAAAGTGTAATGTGGACGGTTTTTTGTTTGATGAGCATTATTGTCGATTTCTGGGCCTCTTCATTGATGGGAGTTTGAGGTTTCACCACCATGATTTGGGCCTCACTGCTAAACTTTCTTCTGATTGAAGAAGTAGTCCATACTTGCAGTGGAGTTAATATGTCAAAGGGTAACTAAAATAGTTTCGGTCACACTCTTTTCTTCTGGTTGTTGCAGTGAGGGTTGCCAGGCATGAGTTGGGAAGACTGTTTGCTCGTTCAGTTTATTTCGCCTTAATAGACTCTCATATCCGATATGGGTTGCCATTTTGGGGTTTGTGCTCCCAGGGACTCCTTAATGTCATTTTCACTATTCAGAAAAAAGCATTAAGGTATCTCTGTGGTGTTAGTCTGAGAGTCTCTTGTAAATCTCTTTTTGTAGCTGAAAGAATTTTAACAGTTTTCTTACTCTTTATATTGGAAACTGCTAAACTCATGCATAAGTGCGTTAGTCCACCATCCTGCACCAGTCATAATACTCGACAAGTAAACAACTTATTTCTTCCAATCCCCACCTCCTCACTTATGAGAAACTCTCTTATATTTATTAGTCCTAAAATATTTAATCATGTTCCTTTTTCGATTAGGACTGTTATAAACCTTAAAAAGTTTAGGATGGAACTAAAGAAATGAATCTTACCAAAAGCTTACTATAGCATTGAAGAGATATGTTAACGACTCATTTTAATATTTAAAATTAATTATGTATCTGTAGATCAGATTTTTTTTAAAATCTTGTTTTATTCTTGTTTGTTCTTGCCTTTTCTTTTCTTCTTTTTTTAGTTTTTTTCTTTGATAATATGAAATATGCCCCTATGTACAATCAAAATGGATTCTGTATCCTGTTTTCAAGTTTAACCAAATAATTACTAGTATTGTAAATTCTAGGATTATGAAGCTTTTACCACAAGTTTGTAAATTTAGTAAATAAAGTATATTTAGACTTGACTTAAATAAGAATTTAGTACATAGTTTGGGATTGATTCGACCAAACTTTGTTGCTAAAATACCATTTAATGCTTTATACATAAATTAACCATCGAAAGGGTTGAAATTATCGAAATTTTTTCCGGAAATAATCAGTGCGCTAATAAAACCACCCAAATATTTAATGAACGATATGAGAACAGTAACTTGCATCGCAAATATGTTCTAGAACTTCGGCTAAATTTCGTATTAAATTTATTCGTTCTGAATTTAGCTAAATTTCGGAAAAATGGATGTCTCAAATAAAAAACGCAACATTGAAAAGCCGATAAGGAACGAAGCAATAGAAGTGGTGGTTTTAGGGCAAGTTTATGTAGAGTACCCGCAAATTAGATACTGTGTGTGGCATAAGTCGACGTAGTATCCAACATATTCTAGAGGCCTCCTAATAGTTTTCATCCATATAAAATTCACCTTGACCAAGAACTTAACAAAGACGACTTTGATCGGCGATCACGATGTACATACACAGCAGCCACAAAAATTAAATTTGGACGATATTTTTGCCGATCATTTGATTGGTCCATTTTTTTTACCTGGAAATTTAACCTGTAAAATGTATTTGGAATTACTGGAAGACGTCATAGATCTTGCATTAACCATAGATGCCATAGTTGAAAATCAGAATGGTCGATGGTACATTGCGAATAGGTTGATGTTCCAACAGGATGGAGCTCCACCACATTATGCATTACGTGTTCAACAATATTTAGATCAGACGTTTCCCAATCGATGGATTGGTAGAAGAAGTGCTATTGAATGGCCTCCAAGATCGCCAGATTTATAACCTTTGGATTTCTTTTTGTGGGGTCACTTAAAAAGCAAAATCTATGCTACTCAGCCAACATCGCTAGAAGATTTGCGGAAAAGAATTATTGTGAATGGGTGCTTGCAAATTACTCCTCAAATATTTGCAAAATGTGTGGCAACGTTTTGAGCAAAATCTTTTATTACTGCATGGAGAGTCATGGTGGTATTTTTTTTATAAAAATTTACTTGCCTGACGGGTCAGTTCATTAATAATATTATCTTTATTATAATAACTACTTTCCTGCCAAATTTTAATGTATTGATGTATTAGTTTTATTTAAGCTTTAAATCGATAAATGTTCAGAAAGTACATTAATTTTACATCATTATAAACGGAATTGAAAAATTTTAAAATAAGGTATCACTCAACCCCCCTTTCCATTTAAGATTTTAGGGATTGTGTCACGCTCCGCCCAGGGGGCTGCACGTCTTAACGTAACTTTTTAACAAATTTGTGTCCCCCTCGAAAACAAAATCGAAGGGTCTGAGCGTTTTTCAAAAAAAAAACTTCCAATGCCTCTGTTTCGTTTTCGATGCGCTACCCTGTATATCTTAGAAACAGCAAGCATTATAGTTAAAAATGATATTCTACAGTAGCTTTTTTGGAACTCTACTAGATGATATCTTTTCACCGTTATATATCCTACATTCTGAGCCTATTAGAAATTCTTTTTTTTTTATACGGGAAAGAAAATCTTTTACTATCTTCCTCATGAGATAAGAGCCATAAATTGAATTAATACGTTTAAAAAGATTTCAAGAAAATGGTTAGTGGCTAAAGAGGAGGCGGCTCTAAAGGGATATTTTAATTATCACTTTAAATTGTGTAACTTTTTTAACTTTGTCATCACGATTAATAGTTTTTTTATTTTATTCCTGTAAACTAAAGGCAAATGCTTTTTGTTATCTGGCTTTTTTAACTCAATTTTTGGTAACTGTTTATCAAGGTTAATTATTAAGGTTCAGAAAAGCTTAACGTTTTCTTTATGAAAATAGGCAATACTTATTTGAATTTTATTTGGTCTGGGTTAAAAGTTAAAGATCTGCAGTTCCAGGTGGCAATTGATAATCTATCATTAGATTTATTTGGTTTTGTTGATATAGTTTCAAAATATGTATGCTGTACTTACCACCGTCGTCCACTGTTGCCCATCTAACGTGGTAGCCGCCGCAGGCTGTTGTGGTTCGTCTTTAGGTCCCCTGGCCAAAGCCCCCGTGGGGCCCGCGGCGCCACCAGCTACTTTCGCCTTAGCAGGACTGAGACGGCTACCGGGTCGCGCTCCAAATGGAAAATAGGGGCTGTCCGCCGCAAAAGGCTCCCCCGCGGCCTGCGTGGGGCTCGCCCCCGGACCCCCCGGATATACAGGACCGGTGGGGCTTAAGGCGTAAGCCTGTGAATAAAAAGTTATTAATTTAAGAGTTTAAAACAAAATTGTAAGGCTTACCATTCCGTTATCGATTGAGGCATAGGGACTCTGAAATCCAGGTTTTTCTGAAACAAAAATTAAGCAATTTAAGACAAATTTTTGATTATTGATATTTTGTCATATTATTATATTTTTTGTTAGATGCATTTAACTAGCCTTATATTCAAACGGTTTCTGTCTGGTTTAGGGCTTCACAAGACCAAGAGTCGTGCAAGACTAGATATGTGTTTATCTCATTTAAAGTTCTGCTCTAAAAAGACTCGGATATTTTATTTTTTACCCCTTCATATTACTGTTATTATAACCTAGTACAAAATAAATTAGTGTTAGAGCAGGATAGGACAACCTGGATGCTTACATTTCGACTTGGCCTTTTTCTTCTTTAATATTTCAATTATGTTTTTTCATGACAGATATATTTTGGTATCCTAGTGAAAAAACTTCAGTTCCTCCCACTCAGGCACCATTCAGGAATTTAATTTTGGGACTATGATAGGTTTGGAGAATTAAATACTGCCTTCTGCATATGCGTTATAATGATCGGTGATAATTCTATG
Source organism: Anthonomus grandis grandis (assembly GCF_022605725.1). NCBI lineage: Eukaryota > Metazoa > Arthropoda > Insecta > Coleoptera > Curculionidae > Anthonomus > Anthonomus grandis. The sequence goes on from NC_065549.1 coordinate 19,476,061, forward strand.
TCCTGAGTGTTTTTGGAGAGCTTTATAGATATTATTTCTTCTGCCGAAATTACCAGTGAATTGTAAAGACTTTGCTCGACTGCCAGATTTGCCTCATTTCTATAGCTAGATTTTGATAATTTGTGATTTTTTCGTGTCAGTTTTGCTGAGGTTATGAGTTCTGAGGAACTGCTACGCCGATAATAAGACCAGTCTTTCTGTTTTTTGTCGGTAATGACAATGTCAGGACTATTGTAGTCAATGGTCCTATCCGACTACAACTGCCTGGGTGGGTGTTTCTACAACTGCTTGTGGCTCGTATTTATAATATGGTGGACAGGTTTCAAGAAGACCATTGAAGAAGACGTTGGAGAATAATTTTAGCAGCTTGGTTGTGGCGACCTTGATAGACTTCTGCAAGTTTTTGGCAAAATGCAATAATATGTTCTATCGACTCAGCTAATGTATTATAATATCTGCATCTATTTTCGATTTCAAGTTGAAGGCAGTGTTTCTTGTTATTTCGTGTCCTTTACTTTACCTTGGATGGCTATAAAGAAACCCTCGGTCTCTGCACCACGCCAATGTGTGTCAACATTATTCGGCTGTAGATTCTTTGCCAACTTGCGATGTAGAGCTTGCTCCATTCACGCAGCTCGTTGATGATGAGATCTCTCTTTTGCCGATTTAGAGGTATATGGCCTCGGTTTTTACTGGGCTACCAATCTCAATAATGTATCGTTCGATTCAGGGAGTCGTTGTCTCAGACTTTGCTCTTGGGTTCTGCATAACATGTAGATGTTTACCATGCCCGCTTTTATGAGATAATTAAAGTCTTTTTGTTGCGGCATTCGTGTTTAGACATCGAAACTTGGTCAGCATTCGGCGTGTCGTTCCGTCTAACTGAGTTAGATTATCGGACCATTTTAAAGTCCCGAAAGTGTAGGTATGTTCCTAGTATTCAGAGCAGGAATTTGATCTTTGGCGGAGATTTTGCTATTTAAAATACTACTCTCTTCTTAATTTTTTTGTAAAAATTTCATTTATTTATTTTATAAACTATATTTATCATCAATATAGTCGTATTATTAATGCACTGTACTTAATTAGAAAAGCAACTTTGCAGCAAATTGGATGGTCCTCTTAGGCCAATTCCTTTAAGTCTATTAATAAGTACATAATGGGAAATTGTGTCAAAACCATAAACACAACCAAATTTTTCTTTTTGTTTGCCCATTTATATTAATATTAAGTTTGGTATTTAAAATACTACTTTCTAGAAATGTATCTTATTTATATTCTAAACTATATTCATTATTATTATTTACCAGAAAACACTTATATTGATATACTCAGATCCATTAAAGGTATCATTTATTTTAACGCACTGCGCCCAATTTGAAAAACAACTTGGAGCAAATTCAATGGTCCTTCTCTTATATCAATTTCTTTAAGTCTATATAAAAGCATATTATGGGAAACTGTGTCAAAAGCCTTTGTTAAAATTATAAACACAGTTAAATTTTTCTTATTTTGCGCATTTATAATAATATTAAGTTAAAAAACTGCATCTTTAGTATTTTTATTTCCAGTAAAACTAAATGGTTTATTAGAAAGTATGTTTTTGGATGCTCAAGATTTCATAATTTTTCCCTTTAGACGCTATTTCGGCTTTTAAAAAATGTTTGTAAAATTGTTTATAAGAGAGATTGGTCTACTAAACAGTTTTTCTAGAACTAGTTAAATTTATACACAGGTGACAAGATTGATGTTTTCCATTAAAATGGAAGAACAAAGGTACTAAAGTTAACAGTAGCTTAGAATGCTAAGAATGTTTTTAAATAGAATTGTGTCTTTTCCTGGGTCTCACTTATTTTTTACTAAATTACAGGGGTTAGAAAGAATTACACTCTTCACTTACTTTATTTGCGGTGTTAAAGGTGAATTGTTTATTTCTAATATAGTATTTGTACCCTCGCTTATGATTTGCCAGCCTTGTTTAAAATAATTTTTTGCAGTTTTCATTATTTTATGAGTAGTTTCTAAACCGATTATAAAACCTGGTTTCTTCATTACACTGAGCAATACATAACCATTTTTTTTCCTGATGATCAAAAGTGTCTTAAATATCTCAAAATTTTTTTTAAGAAAATAAAATTATTGCATTTTATTTTCATGTGTTGCAAAATACTGATTGTATATCCAAATATTTTCAGGCACCCACTAAGCAATTATTTGTTGTTAATCTGTGACATGGCTTGTATAATTTTTGTTGGCAACAAATGATGATTTAGTTACTTTAAAATGAATAACTCATTCAATCAAACATTCTGCTTTAAGTAATCTTCTACCTTTATTATTACTATACCTATGTATAGTTTCTACTATCTAAATCAATAATGTTTCAATGTCTATTTGGAAATTTAATCCCAAATGTTAGAGAACAACTTCAAAGTAATACCCACCTATACCTACATATATTCAATTAAAACCGAATTGTTACTGCTTATAATAATCCTAATTTAAGCCAATTATTACCTTAACTGTACGTATATACACGGACTTTACACAATCCGCCGGCAATTTCTATAAGGTCATTTTCCGCAAGAGCGGGCGTCCAAACGGCTTTTGGTGTGACACTTTTAAGTAAATTCGTGGACCGTGAACGGACCAAAGTCTCCGGACGCATTGGAGAAGACATATTCAGATACGGCGTTCATTAGCAGACTTGGACCTCCTCTGGTCCCGTCTTCCCTTTCATATACTGTGTCCGACGGACCGTGTGAATAATAATGGACGGTGATGACCACGTTAATTCAGTCAGAATAACCCTAAGGATTGATGTAATGCTTGCAGGTATTTTGAGCATATAATAGCTTCGTAGAGTTTGTTTTTAAGAAAAAAGAGAATTTTTGTATCAAGTGAAAAACAATGTCTGTAAGTATGCTCCCAAGAAGTGTTGAACTGAGCTGCAAGAAGATGGCAGCTCCATTTTTGATAACTTTAGGAAATTACAAAAAAATTATTAAAAGAATTCATCCCACACTTTACCTTTATATTAAAAGAGAAACAACATATACATATGATAAAAATAGAGAACATAAAGGAAAAAGCTTTGGTATCATTGAATATTGATTTTAAAAAGTTTTTACTCTGATTCTAAATTGACCTATACATTTTTGGTTGTAATCTTTTTTTTTCTATTGTTAACCAGTTGAATAAAAGCAATGTCAAATAACCACATCTCTTAGGGTAATCGCCAACTTTTTTAACATACAAAAACACCTCATAGTCGAGACCATTTAAGACAATCGTAATCCAACTTAGGCACAACCGGGCTCTCTAATTATCCCAAACATACATCCAGATTAAAGTTCCTCATAGTTCTATAAATAAAACACTCAATGTGCTTTAGTAACTGCCAGTGCAGAATTATAAATGACACCTTAATCTTTCTGATAAGAATTTCTTTCTAAAGGTAAACCTTTATTTATGTGGATAAATTCGCCAATATTTTTATTACAAGGCACAGCACCTCAGCACTTCTTCACCAGGTCAAGGTATATTTATTAAATTGTAGAATATACGTATATCATATACTATTCTGTTTACAAAAGGCAGAACATTTCGGCAATTAAAAAAAATTGACACAGGATTTACATATCTAGTTTTTAAACTTGATCACTACACCTGAAATATTTGATTAAATGGCCCCAATATCACATATATGCCTCTGTGTAGTGTATGATATACTTTTCATACACGTATATATTTTATAGTGTAAAAATAAAACATTTCAGTAAATAAGCACATTATAACAACGTATTTCACTATTATTCATTTAAAAAAAATAATTGTTGAGAAAATATTGTCAATTTGACCATTCCAAAAATGGTCTATTATTAATTTACGCAAAAACAGGGCCTCAAATAAAAAAACTTGAATATAAATGAATATGAATACAAATTTGCTTAACATTAAACAAGGATTTAAAAAAAAAAAATTATCCTTGAAGAAAAATGCAGTGGTGCACTTTTCTTATTAAAAAATACTTATGATAAGCCTCTTGCGGACGCCACTGCTAATTTTTTTTCTTGTATGATGCATAAAACACATCTACAAATTAAAAAAAAATATCTACATTGGTAGTAAAATTATTTACCAAAAAATCTTTGTTTTTTTAATTTTTAACACCCTGTCGATCCAAAAGTAAGACGTTTAGAACATACATTCATATAAAAAGTTTTTTCTTATTTTTTGCTGGAGAATCACTCTGTAAAGTTTGTCGGTAGAGAATAGTAAAGAATGAATGAATCTTTATCTGCAAAAAATACAACTACAATTGTACAGTAGAAACTATAATACATTCTATGTTTTTTAAGGCCGTTTTGGGGGATGCCGAATCCAGTGGTGTGCACAATTTTTTGCTATAAAATGCCTAGCATGGTTTCTTAAAATTTGGCCCTTAAAAACTGACATTAGTAGGCCTTGGAATTTGCATGGCAGAATTTTTTTTTGTTATAATGATGCAGTTTTTCTGGACCTAACATTTTAAAAAAACCCGAGCAAAATCGCACCAAAAATAAACTTTTTATCAGGGTGACCCGAAAACAAATGGGTCACACTGTATATATTTTTTAAAACACTAAGAAGTAATAAATCAATTACAAAAGATTTTACTTAGTAATATAGGGATAAAATATTGTAGTTATTTATAAGTTATGTATTTTTTAATATTTGTTCTTGTATAAAACGCTAATATACTAACACATAAATAAATAGTACGAAATAGGAATAAATACAGTTAGTAGTGGCTCCACTAGGCTAGGCATTAGTTTGCAGACCATGTACCCCAGTCGAACCCCAGGAACGTTGTTATATGGACTTATGTGAAGCAAGATTTTTTTTATTGTGAATTTAAATTTATTAGAGGGCAGATTTTTTATTTCATCTCACAGGCAATTAAAAAGTTTGATGGATAATATTTTAAAATTTCTTTGAGTTAAAGTTAGTCTATGTTGGGGAATAACTTGATTTTTGTTTCTAGTATCATGAATATGAATTGATTGGTGAGTAGATATGTTAGCAATATTGCTTTTTACATATTGGAGTACCTGTTGTATATATGTTGCAGGGAAGGTTAATATTTTTACATTTTTAAAGTGTGGTCGACATGAGTCTGTGTGTTTTAAATTTCTTAGGATTCTTAAAGCTTTTTTTTGTTGTATAAATATGGAATGCCAATTTTATTAAAATTGTATTAAAATTAAAAAAAAAAACAATAATAACAAATAGGTTGGTGACATGGAATCAAACCCTGGGTTGTATATCCAATACCAATTTTAAACGTTTTATCCCCTGATGATGGACACTGTGTCCAAAACATGTAGGGAAGTTTAAATAACTAAATGCTTAATTAATAAGTAGAGGGAGACTGCAGGATTTTCATTTTACCTTTGTCGGTAGAGTTCCTCGACACCCGGTACAATATAGCACAATTTAAGGTTAAATCAATTATAAATTCCATATCAACAATTATTTAACGATTAAAATAAAGGTTTTATACTGGTTTTCTATAACTAAAAATTCAACGTCTTTTTGATGGTCAGTGTATTTGTTTGGAAGCTCATTCTATTAAACGTATTTTGTACGTTTAAGTTTTATAAAATAATAATTGTATATTATTAACACGGAATAATATACAATTATTATATATTCTTGTTAAACGTGAATAACACAAACATAATATTAACAAAATACTAGATTCCTCAACGTATACAATGCGGACATCCGGTTATCCGATATTTATCGTTGAAGTTCAACCAAAAATGTACACCCTGTAAACCAAGAATAAACGTTTATTTGACTATCGTGTGTTACTTGGTTACAGTCTCGGCCAATCTCAAAGAATATATTGAAATCATCTGGAAACATAAGGGCCTTAAAATATATGCATGACGTTTATAATCATCAAATTGGATTTTTGTAGTACACCTGACGGGCTTAAATATTCGAAAACTTTGACCCAACACCATGAATTTCTACAATATTTTCTGTGGTTGACAAGTATAATAAAATTAGTGATGGAGAGAAGAGGTTACGTTTATTTGTTGGAGAACTTTAACTATGACACTGTTTCACCTTCAAACGATTTCTTAAAATTCGTAAATATAATATCAACGCAAGTTTTATTATTAAATTAATTTGTGTATATTTGGAGAAAATGGTTAAGTTTAAGAAAATTAGATAACACAAAAAAGCCATGTTAATGTACTTAGAATATGGTGTTTCATTTCCTTTTATAACTTTTCATAATAATGACCTATCAATTGTTTTGGAATTTTCCCTAGAATCTGCTACTTGGTAGAATACATAGCGTGTCTTATTAAAAAATAACGAAGTTGCGGCTTCTACTTCCGGGGCAATACAACCTCAAAATTATTTTAGGTAGGAAGAACATGCTCTAAAGCCTCGTCCACATATAAATTAAAAGTAATGGATCTCTTAAACATGTAATGAAACATCATGTTATCATCATGAAGACATTCAGTAACCATATAACTCGATTCCCAGTGCTATACTCCAATATTTATATCATGTGATACATTATAAAGCTTGTCCAATAATACTATAAAATAACCAAATCTTTTAACAAAATTCCCAATGAACCCCTATATCAAAGTTCACACCCACAAAAAAGGCCCATTACAACCGGAACCCTAGCAGGTAGCCAAAATCAAAGCATCAAGAAGGAAAAACCTCTGTACCTGTAGCTGTATGCTACCCTGCATCCCCCATATAAAACGGTTCAGGTTCAAAAAGGGTCCGATACACCCCTCGGGGATAATAATGGGCGGTAAACAAAAGTGCACCGGCAACGTCGCCGCACTTCTTTTCTCTGCCGACCGAGACCCCGAACTCAAAACATCTGAACATCTGTCCCGTCTTGGCCAACTAGAAACGAGCTACGGTGGTTACGATTACCGAAACAAATTCTCTTGCTTTTTTTGCTTTTTCAGGATGTGTAATGTAAAAATGTTAAGCAACTCTCTCTTGAAAATTATTCTGTAATAAATATAAGAATTCAGGGTGACATTTTCTTATGGATGCATCTCAATCAGAATCACTTAAACACAAAATAACTATTTCTGTGCAAATTGAGTAGCTTATTTAGGGTTTGCTACATATTTGGTTATTCTGTTGGACTTGGAATTAGTGGTCTTCTGCATAAAGATTTCGCCAGAAGTAGTGACTAGGCCATCCATATCATCCTTCATAGATACAAAAAACACTACGTCTTAGATACTCCTTTAGTATCTTCTATCTAAAATTTTTTTAAGGATAATTTATAGACATTAATATAGACGTGAGTGAGAGAGAGAGAAAAATATTCCCATCATGATTTATGATGTAATTGAAAGGATCAAAAAAGTTCTATAATGATACCCACAATTAAGGTACTAATTAACAATTATTAACTAGTTTAAAAGATGCCAGATCTGAATTTAAGATAAGGTAAGAATAAATGAAATTTCAACCTGAGAATGCCCACTAGCAAAACAATAGAAACATGATATGGTAACTGCTTTTACCTGCTATACTGATAGATCCATAGGACAAACATAAAATTTATTTATTGCATCAGCTTGGCCATAGTCTCTAAATCTGCAAGTAGCAACAACAGGATAATTGGTAAAGAGCTGCTCAAAAAAATTTGTCAAAATATACTCAGATGAGTCGGCTGCATTAAAACCAATTAGTGTGTTTAACCATCTATCATATTAGATCTATAAAAAAACATGAAGGGCTAGATTTACTAAGTGAAATAAGTAAAATGTATGTGGTTTGCATCAGAATAAAATTAGATCAATGAAATAACAGATAATTAATAAATAAATCAGCAAGAAAAAGTGCATCTAACAGCTTGACATAAAAATAATCCATAAGAAAATGTTAAAAAATAATGAAGTAAAGAAAATGATTAATTGAGCAATCTCTCTCGGACTGAAAGGAGAGTGATTAGCATCCTAACAGGGAAATTAGCAAGCATAGATACCTAGGAAGAATGCAATGATCACACCAAGACTAGGATTAAAATCTTTAACAAAAAATCATTATTTATTCAGGGGAATTTAAGAAATAGACTTCTGATATACATAAATTGTATAAGATGTTTTGAAAACAACTTATATACAACAAAAAAACAACTTGAAAGACTGATGAGAATGTTTAAAAAAAAAAGTTTAACAATTCCAGTATATTTTTGACAGTAAATATGAATTTTGAGTTTGAGTCAACGGTCTTAAGGTAGAATTTATGATGTTCATGCCTCTCCTATTTTCAAAGTAAGCATATAATTATTTCAGGTGGGAGGTGAGGATGGAACAACAAATAACATAAACATAACAAATGAAATCCAAAATTCGAGTGATGCATCCTAAAAGTGAAATTAGCAAGCATATATCCTTAGGAAGAATGCAATGATCACACTAAGACTAGGATTAAGTTGCTTAGAAAAAAAAATAATTATTTATTTAGGGGGAATTTAAGTAATAGACTTCTGATATACATAAACTAAATAAGATGTTTTGGAAACAACTAATATTCAACAAACTCAAAAAATAACTTTTTACTGATAAAAAAATTAAAAAAAAGTCTAAACAATTCCGGTAGATTTTTATCAGCAAATGTGAATTTTGAGTTTAATGATCTTAAAGTAGATTTTATGACATTCATGCCTCTCCTACATTTTCAAACAAAGTATTTAATTATTGCAGGTAGGAGGTCAGGATGTAATAAAATCTTCGATAAAGTAATGTTTGATGTGGTTATTAGATTTTATTGCTGATTTTATTACTAGAAATCGATACTTTTGATTCCAGATAAAATTTCTAGATAAGGTGGTGGTTGATAATAAAAATAAATAGTAATAATTAAAATAATCTCTAATTATCTGGTTGAAATAAAATTGTTTGCAAAGGAATTACTGTATGTCAGTAAATAATTATATAAGGGTATCATTTTCACACTGGAATCTTCGTAAGTCTCAGATGAACATGGTTAAATGGGGTCAAAGTTGATGATTTATTAACTGATATATCCCGAACAAATATGAAAAAAAAGGATATATTTTGATGTGCTTTCTTCTGAATTGGTAAGAATAAGATTTATTGTTATTGAAAAATTATTTGATCAGATGTCAATATCACAAAAAGAATAAATAATTATTATAATAAATTTTAATTATTATATCTCTTCACTTTTCAGTTTAGTTATACGACATATTATTTATGATGTAATTATAAAAATGCGGTAATCAATTAGTAAATAATTTTTTACGACATCCAGTTAGTCATATAATATATTTTATGATTAAGTGCCTGAGACTAAAAAAGTTCTAATTAAAAATATATATATCCCATTAAAAATAATTACTTTATTCAATATGTTGGGAAATAATGTGCGATCTGGCAACGTGGAGAATAAAAACCGGGCACACCACAATCATCACAAAGCGGCACGCGCTCGCTCGGCCACTTTCCATTCATTGTAATCATATTTTTCGGCTACCCTGACCCCTTCTTTCCGAGAATAACGGATACCCGACTAATCCCCTCGTTTTATATTCGAGATTACGTTATTTAAATTACAATTTATAAAATCGGTTTAACTGCGGCCATTTTTCCACATAAGCTAATAAGGAATAAGGGATGAACTGAGCGTTTGGTTATATGAACTTTATAGGGCATTCGAAAAATTGATTAGTTTTTAGTGATGCTTATGAATAATACTAATAGAACACAAATCCACTAGATATCACATTTTTAACCCTTCACAGGCACAAAAAACAGTGTATATTAAAGAAAAGTTATTTTATTTCAAAGATAGAGCAATATTTCAATTACATCATTTGATTGACATGCATCAATCATTGATGGGTGGCCATTAATCAAAACACTTATAATTCTTTTTGGAATTTTTGTAAGGAATATAATCTCTGTAATACATCATAATATATGCACTATGTAATGCATAATTCAAATTCCAGCTAACCACTTAAGTAAGTACAAAATAGAAAATCACTTAAAAAGAATGCTGGTTTAACAACATAAATATTACAATATTAATATAAATCAAAAATGTTATCCTAAAAGTTTGTAGATGTTTGTAAAAGGCACTAAATAGCAGTAACTGTGTTATACAATATCTTTAAATAAAAAAAAGAACAGAATAAATGAAGCATTGAATACATTCATTTATTAGGGAAACATAATAAAGGACTTGGGTTACTTTTCACTCAGACAATCCAAAAAGAGAAAATCCTTAAGGAAAACAAAGAAATAAACATGTATCTCATAAACTGAGGTACTATTAAGTAGATATTAAAGTATTTAGAGGAAACAAAGGAGATGTTTTGTCCATTTGTATAAGTGCAGTGAGAAATACCTCTTATCATGCAGTTCAGATCCTTTCATTAAAGCTTCTGAAAATGATACACTGATTTTAGATACACTAGATACACTCATGATACACTGATTTGACACATAATAGATGGCGCTGCTGAGTGAATAGCAAGATCGTTTGGTCTCTTAGTTTTTTCCAAAATTTTGGTGTTTAAATTAGTAAATAGTTTCCAAAAGTTATAGTAACCTATTGTGCAAGTGTCAGTTAGAACAACAAATTATGGTTAAATCAAAAAACGAAGAAACTTCCTACAAAAACTCAATGGATATTCAGAAGCTGAACGATAGGTTAGAAGAAATGGCGGTAAAGTTTGACAGTCAACTTAAAATTTTTAAAAAGGATCTTGGTTCGAAAAATAAGGCTAAATCGACATCTACAGACCCATCTGACGATACAGATATAAGTGCAACCCTAAAGAAAAAATTTTTGGAGTTTGAAAAATCTACCATTAGTAGTCTACAGGACCTAAGATCAGAGATAGCTCAACTAAAGATGGAAGCAGACAAGGCGGCCATATCAACAAATCAAAACAATTTACTTATACATGGCATACATGAACAACAAGATTTGTATACAACAGTTATTAAAATAGTTAACACTAATATTGGCATCAAAATTACAAAAAGCGACATAAATTTTTTAAATCGTCTAGGCGAAAAAAAAACGATAAACTCAAACACCGGCGTTGATACCAAACCCAGGCCAGTTATAGTTTCGTTTTGCCAACGGTGGCTCCGCGACGATGTTTTTTACAATAAAAAACATCTTAAGGGACATAAACTTTTAATTACCGAAGTCCTTAATCCTGCGGTAGGAAAATTGTTTAAGGTTGTAAGAAGCCATTTTAAGAATTCCTGTTGGACATCCCGGGGCAAAATTTATGTCATGGCTAATGGTGTGAAACATCAAGTGAGTTCAGAGGAAGACTTTCAGGGGCTCATTAGTGCTAACATGATTTCCGTTAGTGACTAAAAGTGATGTGTTTTCCCTCTTTTTACTTGGATTCAGGATTTTTGGGGTATGTCCTTCTAATAATATATTTATTATGCTTTATGCAGGTCAGGGGTCTTATTATGCTGTTAGGGGTTCTTCATTGTATGACAATTATATGTTAATATAATTTTAATTTGCATTATAAATTATCCTGTTCTTGTATATGTCAGGTTTATTTCAATACTTCATGGTAAATTAAAAAAAAATTGATTGTTTATTAGTAGCGATTTCAATTTTAAGTCAAGTTTTATTATTATTATTATTGTTATTATTATTGTTCTTATTATTATTATTAAATTGAGGGGGTTTAATTATGGTAATTAGGATAGGAATAAATTTTAACAAGTTTTATAACGAAAGTTCTTGAGCAATATGTTTATAATAAATTAAAAAAATAAATAATATCTTTTGGGGGCATATAATATAATATGGAATACTTTTGGAATATTATTATTTTGTTTACATCTGATTTTTTGCGCGGTAGGAAGTGGATAAAACTTAGAGACCATCAGGCCACATTTTTTTCTTATTATATGTTTGCATATTACCATATAATCGACTGTTTTTTTTGTGCATTTTTTTGTGGAATGACATGGAATTTGGAGGGATGGGGCGGTGGGGCGGTTTGGCACGGGTTGGGGTGGCGAAGGGTTGACGTATACAATGGGGGATAGTTTTGAAATCCTGCAGGATCGGCAATCTGAGGCCAATTTCAGTGTTGCTCATTTAAATCTTCGCTCCATAAAAACCGGTTTCGATGAATTTCTAAATTATGCCAGTGAATATGACTTTGATATTTTGGGAGTTACAGAGACTTGGCTTACACCAGATGATGATAGCTTGATTTTTGACATACCTAATTATAATTTTATAAGGAAAGATCGGAATGGGCGGGGTGGCGGGGTTGGTATTTATGCAAAGAAAGTCATTAAGTTCTCTTTAGTAACATTTCCCCATATAACTGATGAGTTTGAGTATTTAAGTATAAGGTTTATTGCAAATAAAAGAAATATTTTATTAGTAAATATGTATAGGCCACCCTCTTCTAGCATGCCTACATTTCTTGAACTTGTTGAGGAAATTTTTACTACATCTGTTCCATGCTATGATAGTATAATTTTTATGGGGGACTTAAATATAGATTTACTTAGACCAACTGCAGCAACTCAAAACTTTAAGTATCTTTTGGAAGTATTCGATCTTCGGCAACTGATTAATAACCCTACTAGAATCAACAATCGGTCTAATACCCTTATTGACGTCATTGTAGCTAGCAGTAACATCGAGTGTCTTAGCTCTCAATCTACCTGTATATCGGAGTCCATATCTGATCATAATCTAGTTCAAGCGATTTTAAACTTACCAAAATCTAAATTATGTAAAAAAGTTGTTAGGTCCAGGGACTACAATAGTATTAACATGACTTCATTTGGGGAGGAGGCCCAGCAGCTACAGTGGCATAATATTTATTATATTTCTGACATTAATCAAAAAGTGTCATTACTTAGCAATAATATTTCCTATTTAATAAATAAATACGCTCCGTTTAAAACAAGACTATGTAAGGATAGACCATTTACGCCGTGGATAACGAGTAATATTAAACATCTAATTAAATTAAGAGACAAAGCTCGGAAAAAATATACTCGACAACAAACTCTCGTGAATTTGTCATATTACAGGCAATTAAAGAATTATACTAAGCACGCAATTAATCGCGAAAAAATTACTTTTTTCAAGCAAATGTCTATAGAAAAGGGTAAAGAATTTTGGAACAAAGCAAAAAAACTTAATTTTACTAAAAAAAAGATTGACCCTATTCCTGAAAATCTCAATTTACCCGAGGACTTAAATAATTTTTTTTCGAACACCGTGGGCCCTACTAATTCAACATCATTAGAAAAACTTAACTTTTATAATTCAAATACATTTAGTCACTTTGAGACAGAATTTAATATAAGTCTTATAACTGAAAATAAAACTGTCGATATTATAAATAAAATAGGGTCAAATGCAATAGATGGTGATGGAATTTCCATTAGAGATCTTAAACTATGTCTTCCTTTTTGTCTTAAGCCATTAGTCAATATTTTAAATTCCTGCATCTTAGAAAACCAATTCCCCGATGACTGGAAAAAAGCGATACTCATTCCCTTACCAAAAATACCTTGTCCAACAGATTATAAAGACATTAGGCCAATAAGTATTCTGCCTGTCATTTCAAAAATCTTAGAACGTCACGTATATAACGAAATAGCTGACTATGTTTATAATTTAAAAATTATTCCTGATTGCCAGTCAGGATTTCGTAAATCTTATAGTACTATAACAAGTCTTATCAGTATTGTTAATGATATCAGGTTTAAAGAGGATTCAAAGGAAATAACTTGCCTAACTCTTTTAGATCTAAGTAAAGCATTCGATACCATAGATCACCAAATGCTTTTGGCAAAACTGCACTATTATGGTTTTTCGGCAAATGCCATAAATTTTTTTAGCTCTTATCTTAAAGATCGGTTACATTGTGTCCGAACGGTGAATGATGGCGAATTTAAATTTGAAAGACTGCTAAGAATTATAAATTATTAGGCAGAAAAGATGAGAATAACTTGCCTAACCCTGCAAAATAAATAGTAGTAGCAAAAAGGAACTAACTCATTAAAAAGTCTAATGTCTTTCCTTCTGCTAAACAGTAGGACATTAAACCTTGTTTTTAGTGGATAAATTGAGATGATAAAAAATGAAAAAAGCACTAGTAACTCCAGTACACTCACAAATTTTAAAAGCCACTGATACCTGGTTGAGGCAAAAACAATTATTATTTTTTTTATATATTTTATTTAGCATTTCCAATATGTCACTATGACTTAGTTGTGGCAAAATATCATATTTAAAAAAAAAGTAAAAAAGTATTTTTGAATCTGTTGTATAAATGATCTCTGATCTTTTGTTTGTTTTAACAATAACTTCTACATCTCGGATTATCTAATCTTTAGACAAGACAACTCATATCAAAATGGATACTATTTGCAAAAAAGAATTATCAAAGTTTGAGTTGACAGTTCATTAATCATGATGATATGGTTTAAAAGGCTTTAAGAACAACTTAGTCTCACTAATAACAGTTGTCAATACTATTTTAGGTTGATAAGCACAGATAGTTTCCATAACTTGGGCCATTTAATTTCTATTGAATAAAGGTTTTTTTTGTTTTCTGTTTATAAATATATCATAGTTTGAAAAATGTACTATATGACATACTAAAACTCAAAATATATTATTTTTTCAATACCACTAACACTACAATTTTTATTAATAAGATCTTGTTAAATTCCTCTATTTTATTCTTCAAATTCAAAATATGCATTATCATTCTAAACATTTGTTGTTGCGAACTAAGCTGTATAAAACAAAAAAATAAAAATAGGTGAGAACAAATATCAAAAAATATATGAAATACCCACAAATTAATAATTAATAAATAAAGTTCCAAAAAAAACATAGTCAAACTTATACCAGTAAGAACTAAATACATTAAAAGGTATCATTATAATATTCTTCAATAACATAATAGGATCTTACAGCAAGCAATTTATTTACTTCCTTTTTAAATATATAAGCCTAAGAAATTTATCTTATTCTGATAGGCAAATGGTTAAAAATAGTTGATGACTATTATACCCAACAGAGACATGCACCAGGGCTGATCTGGGAATGGGCAATGGCACCCTATGTACCTATCTGCTTTGTGAAGTAAAATAACAAATCCTGACTCAAACTGCCACCATATTTCTTGTGTATTAAAAATACTGTTTTAAATATAAAGAGATGAGATTGTTAAAATTTTGTCTACAACAAAGAGAGTCTTACATGAATATGTTGCTTTGGCGTTATTCATGTACCTAATTGCCGTTTACTGAAACACAAATAATGTATGCATTAAGTGTTTAGAACAAGAAGTCAAAACACATAGGCCATACCATAAATGGGATTCAATTAATGCCAAAAAAATGCTTGTTTAGTCCTACCTTATTGGAGATTATCCTAATTGCAAAAAAGTTTAATACAAATTTTCTGCCCAGTTGTTCAATATGTTGTTGAAATTTTAGTATCTTATCTATTTGAACGCCTAAGAATTAAATATCTGGTGTAGTGCTTCCTTAGTTCTAGTAAGTAAACTGGTCCCAAGTCACATTTAAATCAGATAATGTTGATTTTTGAGATATTAAAAGAAAGTTTATTTGAGTTGCACCAAGTTTTAATTAGAGGCAGATCATTGCATTGTTAACAATTTTTGCCAGGATGTGCTCATCCACATCACTCCACAGGCCAGTAGCATCATCCGCAAACAAAGTACACATCCCCAAAATCTTTTGGCTCAAAAATCATTACCATAAAACAAAAATAAAATTGGCTCAAGAACCGAACCTGAGGTACACCATCATTCAAGGTTTGCTGGGTAGAGGAAGCACCATCAAAACACACAGACTGAGTGATATCACTCAAATATGAATGAAACCATTCCACTGCCTTACCCCTGAAACCACAGATATCCAACTTATGCGACAATATTCAGTGACTAACACAATCAAAAGCTTTTTTTAAGTCATTAAACAGTGTAGCTGCAACCTGTTGGTCATTTAACTTTAGATAAAACCTGTCTAAAAAATTAAAAGAAGCAGAACTCAATACATTATTTTTTAGTGAAAAATTTAAAATTGGTAATATTAGCAACCTTTAAACAATGGGAAAAAGCACCTGATGTAGCAAAAGAAATATTTATAGCCTATGTCAGTGCTTTAAGAGCATTATCAGGAAGCTGTTTAAATATTTTAGACAAAATTCCGTTCCACCCTAAACCTTTGTTATTTTTCAACTGTAAAATTATTTCTTTAATTTCAATAACATTAATTGGGGAGACAAAAAACATTTCATGCACAAATGCTGAATTTATAAAGACTTTAAAGTCTGTGTTACACTGTATGCCATTTGATAAATTTTTAGCTCAGTACAATAATAGTTATTCAGTGCACTAGCATTTAACTTAGTATCAGTGCATTTTTTAAGAGACCCCTAAGCTTATAACCAGGTCTCCTTCTGCCTTTCAGAAGAAGTTTGAACCCTTGCAACATTTCTTGACCTAGCGAAGCAAATTTTGACACAGTACCTCATGAGAACCTTCTTAACGTCCTAAATATTTATGGTGTCAGAGGGGTTGTGTCAGAAGTGTTTAAGAGTTATCTGGCAGGACGAAAACAGATGACTAAATTTAATGATATCTATAGTGATCCCTCAGAGATGCTGATAGGAATACCACAGGGTACCATTTTTGGGCCATTATTTTTCTTAGTCTATATAAATTCATTAACAGATATCTTACTTGAAAATGGTATGGTGGTTTCTTACGCTGATAATACTGTGGCAATTTTTGTGGGTGAAACTTGGGAAGAGGTGTGTGAAACAACATCTTTAGGTTTAAGATTAATCAAAAATTGGCTAGACTCTTTCAAACTTACATACATTAAATATTGACAAAACCAACATAGCTTTCTCGCTAACAAATGCCAATCATCCTAATTTTAATAGCATCCAGGTAAATGGATTTGAGAATGAAATAAGGGATGTACAATTTATTAAATATTTAGGAGTAATCATCGACCAGAGCCTCAAGTGGAAACAACATGTGTTATGATTAACTAATAACATTAGAAAATTAATTCTGAAATTTTATGAGATTAGGGAAATTCTAAACAAACAACTTTTGATATATGTTTACAAAGTTCTTGTAGAGTCTTTACTGAGATATGCTATAACAGGGAAGTTCTTATGAAAATGCATTAAAACCTTTAAAGACAATCCAAAATTACATTCTTAAAATCATTTTTTGAAAGGATAAAGTGTTTCCAACCTACCTAATATACAATGAAAGAATACTGGCAATTCAATCTTTATATATTTTAAGTGTTTGTTTTTTTATATATGAAAACCCTGAAATAGGTGTACATGTTAGTCATACTTACTCTACCAGGTTTAATGTTGAAGGAAACTTACAGATTTCCAATAGTACTACCAACGTAAACCTTAGGTCATTTCACTACCTTAGTGTAAAAATATACAACATTTTACTGCTAACAGTAAGGATGACAGGTAACAGAACTCTTAGTATTATAGTTATTATGGTACATACAGTAACAATTTAATTTTGGTAATATATGAGTATGAGTATTGAATTATTCTATAAAAAACCATAAGAGCTAAATAAAAAAGAATAAAATTAAGTCAATGAAATCACAGATTTACTGTTTTAATACGCTCTGTTTAATATGTTTTAATATATGAAAATGATGATTCTGGTATGTTATCAATATTCACCTAGCATATTCCAAAGGCAAGATTGATCCCTCATGCTTGCATTAGAAAGGGAAGACCCAATAATGATTGAGCTGACCAAGTTTTAAAATAAATTGAAATTAATCTGATTACTTCGGCATCACCAATCGAAAGGCTAACCGAGATAACTAAATCGGTAGTAAATGAAATCACTAGGGGTGCAAAACTACAAGGCCTTGCTGCAAAATGTTTGAAAAATCAGGAGGATTTGAAGTTTTTAGATAATGTACTATGGTTGAATGAGAGCACATTTAAAAAAAATGATTTTATGAACATGCACAATTTACACTTTGACATGACATAAAAATAATCTATAAGAAACATTTTCTTAAAAAATAACTAAGGAGAAATAAGACCACAAGGAGAGTGATTGGCACCCTAACCGGGAATTTAGCAAGCATACATCTTTAAGAAGAATGCAATTATCACACCAAGACTAGGATAAAGACTATTAGGCATTAAAGATGTGAATTACTTAGGTTACAGTAGGTTATGAATCAAAACAGATACTAGGTATTTGCAAAAAAGCTTTGTTCTCTTCAAGGCAGTGATACAAAAAACAGAGGGAGAATATAGTTCATAGTTCAATAAGCATCATGATATGATATGGTTTAAATGACCTTTAGAATAACTTAGTCTCACTAATTCTCATTACTAGTTTAGATTGACAAGGACATTTATGGTATCTCTATACCATAAATTGGGTCATTTAATATGTATAGAATAAAGATCTTTTTTGTTGGTTGTTTATATTTTGCCTATAAATATAGTTTAAAAAATCTAATAGTTGTTAAAATGTTCAATGATTTCCATGGTTTAAATTGTGTCCATTTAATGTTAACTAATAATATAACTCACTCAGTCTGGAAGCAAAGCATAATTTGAATCAGTAAAATCAAAGTATGCTTTATTGTTACAAAGCATTAAAATGTTTGTAGGTTTCATTTTGTATTTGAAGATATAGGCATTTTTCATAAACAGAACTTAATTACTAAAGAATATTATTATCAAGTTCATAATAGTAATAAGACATGTCATTTAAGTATTAAAAATCTTTGAATAAGGTATAGGTTATTAATGTGATAGAAAAAGAAAAGCTTCGAAAAACCAAATTTTAATATTGAATTGCCATCAGAATTTTTTAATTTAAATTGACATATTTATCACAGTATTAACTACGAAGGAAGCAAAAATATTCAATCACACATTTGTTTATAATAAGCATCAAAGGCCTGCAAAGCCACAATGCTTAAAAATTAGAAAATCACTAAAACTGATTGGCCCCATTAAAATGTATTTAATATTTTTGAAGCTATTTAAACTTTTACCTCTATATTAGCAAATAAAAAAAAAAGAATAATCATTTCCATTGTTAAAAATTGCCTTACTAATGTAAGTTTTCACAGGTAACTAATTTAAACATAAAATATTCAAAATATAGAAAAACACAAAAGAATAAACATCACAAAATAGATTATTATTGTAGCAATTTGTCTACTTGTGCTTCCAGTTTATAAAAAATGTTTCTTAATAAAAACTCTCCTAATAAAGCCAATTAACCCAAATTAAATATTTATCAAACAAATTACACTTTTAATTGAAATACAGAAAACATTTTGGCTGCCCCCATCATTTTTATTACAGTCACCATGAAAGCTATTATAAAATTTAAAAACCTCCTTATCACAACTATTTTGACATTCTATAAACAATAACAAAAACCACTGCAGACCTTTATATTTACAAACACAAAGGATTTTTTCCTGAAAATTTTACAAAAATCCTTTAAATTTAACTAGAGGATATTCACTTGAGAACCTTTTAGAATTTGTAATGTATTTTTCAGAGAATAAAGACATGTCTTTGAGATATAAGGTGACACAAGGGAGATACATGATACATACAACAGATCTCTTCTCAAGTTCCAGAGGTAATTAGCCTCGAGAATTTAACAATCTGGCACGAAATAGGCACTGTATTCGCTAAATAACACATATAAACACAATTCTGGCCACAAATAAACGATTTTTGTCCTGAAAAACGGACAATTTAAAATGTTTTTGGACACAAGCGTGTTGTTGATCGAGCCAAGTTTGGCCCATCATTTTTCGCGCCCCGGGTCGATTTTTCGCGGAAATTTCACTTTGCCCTTAAAATATAGAAATTGCACTTTACATACCTGGTGCTTTGTTTGCTATTTTATTAAAACAAGTCGTGAAAACTTCGTATAAATGTTGCATAGGCTCATCATCGCTGGCAGCCATTTTGGGCACTAGACACTACTGACAACTTGACAAGCGAAACACAACCACTTCGACAACCAATCGCTTGTTACCTGTCAAAATATGGCGCTCCATTTAACTTTTACATTCGACAAATTACGTTTTGGCCATTTTTTTAATGATTAAGTATTTGTTGAGTTACGTATGAAAGATAAGATGGTATTTAGTAAGTATATGTCAATATAGAAGTAAATTTTGTAGAATGTATTTATTAATTGGCATTATTTGTTTATTTATATTAAAGGTAAGCTAGCGACATCTGCCGATGGTATTTTACATCATAAAAAACAATAGGAAAGAAACCTGTACTGGCCGCAATGAGAACTACTAATTTCAAAGCTAGAGTGCACTGGTCTTTGACGCAAGATAATAAGATCAATAAGTTTGTTGAAAGGTAGAGTTGCTATTGGGTTGCTAAGTTTCGGTGGTTTCCCATTGGTTTAGAAATTAATTAATATTTATTTATTAATAGTAAATTATTCATATTATTTATTAATTTCATGCAGATTTACGACATTTGCACCTTTTTCATATCTTCATGAAAATGCAAATGAGGCTATAATTTTTGAATGGGAGTATTTTAATAAAATATCAACACTATCAAGGCAGTACATACATTTCAATTATTAATTTTTCTTATTACTCATTATGTGTATCACAAATTTACAAAGTTAAATAAAAACGCTGAATTGGCTTAGTAAAATGTCAGTTGTACCGTTTCCTAGACAAAAGTGAAACTTATTATAAATATTATTAAGGTATGTAAATTTAAATTCAATTTCAAATTCATTTTTATTAGTGACAATAGATCAATTAGTTTTCACAAGTCATAAAATATAAAATACAAAACATATATATTTTTTTTTAATTAAGATAATAATACATTCAAATAAAAAGTTGAAAAAAGAACAATTAAGGACCTAAATATTTCACAACCAAATTTTTACAATCTATATATAAAAATAAAATAGTAATTTATATACCTATGTCCCTCAATAAATTATTTATAATTATAAAATGCATTTTCTATTAAAAAATGTATCAAATCTCTCTTAAATTGATGTCATGGATCAAAGTAAACTCATCAAAAAGTACAAACAATATTTTCTGTGTTGATTTTAATTAAATCCCTAACTGTAAGTACCATTATGCTTATTTTGTTTTTGATTACCATTATGCTTGTTTTGTGCAAATCAAAGCTTGGTTCTCTCCTACAGCCAAAGTATATAGATTTCAATGTTAGACTGTGCTACAGCCTCTCAAAGGTAGCCACAGCTTCCACTGCAGAACGTGCAGAGGCTGAGATGGTGTCTCGGGCAAAAAGTGTAAATTTTACACTGGACTCATTGTATTGTAAATTAGTCAGAAAAATTAAGGATATTAAGGGTTCAGGAACTAATACTAATACTTAACATTTAATAAACTTAGAAACTTAACAGAACGAACGAAAGTCTAAAAAAATATCTGGTAAAAAAATTGTATTCATAAAGAAAAAGAAACAAAATAAAAAGTCACATATATAGTGCGCAAAAGGTCGAAACTGGCTCGGTGATACCCCGACAGACACGGGAGGACTGATCCGCGACATCCGGGAGGGCCTTCAGGAACACAGAGGTTCTTCTACGTATATATTATAGCATTTTAAAAACGTGTATATTTTCATTTCAAAAACTTTTGCGTGTTTTTGTGATTCGAGGAAAAACTCTTTTATATATTTTTCAAAATTCTGACATATTTTTAGTATTCCATAACGTTGTGGCATTATGGTATAGAAAAGACTTCTAAAAATTTGCTGTTCGGTGACCCGGAAGTTTAAATAGATGTGTGTTCCTAGTATTGTGATTATGAACAAATGGAATAAAATTTTTAAAAATGTAAGGTGGTTTTTGAAGTTTGATAACCTTGAACATAAAAAGATACATATGATATTTTCGCTTGTTTGGCATATTGAGAATTTGGTTGTCTTTTAGATACGGTGATATGTTATGTCTCTAAGGTATAGAGTAAGCAAATCGCATAAATTCTGTGTGTACAACTTTTGAATTTTTCTACAAAGTACACCAGAAATCGAGTTACTATAATACTAATAATAATAATACTAATAATACTATATAAACAGCATCTCCATAATCAATGAGAGAGATTACAAGGAACTCGCAAAGTAAATATTTAGTTTTTAAGGAAAGATATTTTTTTAAATGTAAAATATTTTTTAAACTAAGATATGCCAATTTTAATTTATTATTGACATGACATTCAAATCTTAGTTCGCAATCCATAAACATTCCTAAATTTTTTACCTCATCAGTAATTGGTATAAAAACATTTCCAATTTTAACATTAAAATTGTCTTTGACGAGCTCTTTAATCTGATAATTTAAATGATATATCATTACTTGAGATTCAGAGGGATTCATTTTTAAAATGTGTTCTTGTGCATATAGAGCATTATTATTTAAATCAGTATTTATATTTAATTCTGCTTGTCGAATATTATTAATGTTTAATGGTAAATTATGTTGAGAGTCATCTACATACTGAAGAATTTCAGAGTGTTTTAGTGATTTGTTCATGTCAGCAACATAAATTGAAAAAAGTAATAGTGATAGAATTAAACCTTGAGGAACGCCTTTTTCTATTTTGTTAAACTTTGATTTTAGAATACTGTTTTCATTTTTAATAACTATACAACAAAATCGATCAAAATGGTAACTTTGAAATAATTTAATGCTATTATAACTCGAAACACCAAAATAATGTAATTTGGAAAGTAACAAGTTGTGATCTATAGTGTCAAAGGCTTTACTATAATCTAACAAAGTAAGACAGGTTAGATCCTTTTTTCCTCCTTGTAGTGGTGCTAAAATTTTTCCTATTTGATGCTGTTGTCATGAAAATGATATAAAGTTAATTTAAATATCATAAGAGATGCAATCAAAGGCCTTGATAAGGTCACAGAATACTGAGGCACAAACAGATCCTTCATTAGATTAGGCTAAAACAGGGCCGCTGAGAGAAAAACGAGTCCCGGATCTAAAAATTTACGAGCCCCTATACAAACATCCATAATTTCTCCAAGTGAATAAAACTAATCATGAAATATATGTGTTAATTATGGATACAGGGTGTCCCATAATTTAGTCGACACAGAGCAACGGCATATTCTTCGCTCAAAAATATTATGATTTGATCAAATTCTTTTATTCCGAAGAACGATAATAACCAAGATACAGGGTGTTAAAGTTTACATTTTATTGTCATAATTTTTTAATAAGTTTTTCAAAAGGTAGCATCTCAGCACAAAATTTGGTAGTACGGGGTTTTCGGCGGCGATAAATTCGTATTCAATTTGCAATTTTTGTGTACATCCTAGAAGGGCACTGTCAGCGACACTTCGAGGTGACAAACACCTGTACAACTTTTTTGTGCTTCAGTGTATATGAGTTCTTTATAGGAATCTTAGCTTTTCAAATAATATTACTTTAAAAAGTTATATCTTTGTCGAGTCGTTCAGAGCAGCCGTTATCGAGATCATTGAATTTTTAATTTTAAATGCGGCCTAAATCAAAAATTTGTATTTGCATTTTTTGTAGGGAAATTCAGTTTTTCTTTATCGAGGGGTTAATTATTCGAAAATACTTACAGAGCTAAGCAGTACTAGTCGAACCTAACCCATATAAAAAAAAATAAGAAAGCGCCATATCCTGCATTATTGAAACCGTGACTTTTGGATAAACGTAAATTTTTCAATAATTTTATAGTAGTTTTTGATAGAAATAAATTACTGTAAGACGGCGTTATGGTGATATCAAATATTATTTCTGCCAAAGTTTGGTGCTCAATTAGAGCCATTAAAGCCCTTAAAAAAATGTCGGCCCAAGAAAATTTTAGCGCACGAAGATCACTCCGATATGAATATGTTTCCAAATAGAAAGCATCTTAATTTTAAAACTTTCAAAAACACAATAAATATTTGGTGTGCTATTATTGGTAATTATTTTTGGCGACCAACAAAGTTGATTTTTATGCCGGAACATTCTACTAGCTTCTACTCACTTTTCCGAACCTGTCAGGGAATATCAGGATTAAGTTTATCCTAACCGCTGGATCGGTCTTGAGAGGCAAATGCCTTAATCGTCTCGAAGCCCTGATTTTAACCCCCTCAACTTTGCCATATGGGGGTACATGAAATCAGTTATTTATCAAGACACAATTAATACTCGGGAGGAGATATGGGACCGAAACGCAGCCAAAAAAAAAATGCAGCCAAATTATTTCGAGACAACATATTGTTTAATATCAGGCAGTCTTCCGATAAACGGGTAGCTAAGTGTATAGAAGTTAACAGAGACCGAACATCAAAACTCGTAACGAAAGGTGTGATATGTGTATATATATTCATGGAAATCATTCATCAACACATTCAGCATAAAATAAATTGTGTTGTACAATATCATGATTTCTAAGAGAAAGAAAAAACTGACACGAAATGCCTGCTGAAACTAAACATACAAATTTTGAATTGAAAAATTAATTTGTAATTTAAAGTCCTCAGCTTTAATTGCTCCCTTAAATCACTTTACTAGAATGACCTTTAAAATTTTTAGCAGAGTTTTTTTTTCACTTTTTAGTGTTAAGGTGATGACAGCATGAGTTCAGTTTTTTTATGTAAGGACTCTTCAAAACTACTAATACATAAACTTTAAACTACTAGTATACATATGTAGGTATGACATGAAAAATAAGTCAATGATTTGTTTTTTCCGCACGACCTCAAGCAAATGCTTTTCTAAGTTTACATTGTTAAGTACAATTGTCAGAGGATTCTTATTATAAGAGGTTTAGATTTTCTCGATTAAGACCTTTGATTATCTTTCTTTTTCCTTATTAAGAGTCTTCTCAAGAGCTAGGACAATGAGAATGCACCCTCACACAATGTTATCTGATCGATAGAGAGCAACGTGTTAAGATTGGCGGTTTTTTGTTCAACCCACTTTGGAGAATTTAGCGGTCCTTCAGGGCTCCTACCTAGAACCATTGTTATTAAGCTTAGAACATTGAATGCCATAAATGTGTATTCAATGTTCTAAGTTTATAAAGAGAGTCTCATCTCCTTGTCAAAATATTATGCAGCGTATTCCCTTGAATTAGTAACTCAGTCAAGAATTTGGGTGTTTTGTTGGACTTTTAATAAGCTGGTTGGATTTATCAAAAGATCTTGCAAAGACTTTGTGTCAGCATTAAAGAAAACGTATATTAATCTAGATTTTAATCTGAAATATTTACCTAAATTCTTCAACATAATTTGGTCACCTCATTTTCTGATCCAAATTGAGAGGCTTAAATAGTTCAGCTCAAGTTTATCAGGTTTGCTAAATATGCTCTTATATGACATCGAACCTGAATCTTACTTCTTATACAATCTGCATATCTACTTATACAATACGTCGTCAGGCGCTTCTCTAAATTCTCTTCTGCAGAACAATCTGTTTACTAAATAATCCGATTAACAGAATACCTTCTAAAGTTAATAGATTTTTAAAAGATTCTTCTGAAGTCTTCAGCTAGGGCAAGTATTTAGGGATAATACCTAAGCCCCACTTTTTAAATTAAACTTATCCAAGTATGGCTTATTAGTATTATAGTTACTAGTACTTAAGATTACTGTTAACTATGTAGGTACTTGAAATTTGATACATTACGTTAACAAATAAAGTAATTTAATTTTTCTTTAAGATTTACGAGATCTAAGCAACCGGTGGTGGATCCAGAATCCTACTCAAAAATTGACGTGCACCAAAAAACAAATTGAACTGCCAACGTCAACATGAATGACTTTTGACACATCACAAATCAACAAGTTTACCAAATTTGAAAACAAATCATTTTAAAAATAAATTATATGTATTATAAATATAATCGTTGACAAATAATATAATTCAGATAATTTTTATCTTCTACATGAGCATTATTTTATTTAAGTCTCAATGAACTCAATCATGAGAACACTTCGTGCAGCCCTTATCCAGTCTCGGGTCAGCAAAAGTCGCACAGAAAATCTGGAAAATGCAGAAAAACTTATTACTAAAGCAGCAAAAACATTGCGAGCAAATATCATATGTTTACCTGAATGTTTTAACTCTCCTTATGGCACCCAATTCTTTAATGAATATGCAGAAAACATTCCCAATGGACCAACATGTGAGATGTTATCAAAAGCTGCTAAAGACAACAACATTTATCTTATTGGTGGAACTTTTCCAGAGGTTGATAATAACAAATACTACAATACATGCACAGTGTGGAATCCTGAAGGAAAACTTGTTGCCAAATACCGTAAAATGCACTTGTTTGATATAGATATACCTGGAGGAATTACTTTCAAGGAATCCGATGTGCTTTCGGCTGGGAATCAGTTAGCTATCTTTGAGGTATATGGTGTTAAAGTAGGACTTGGCATCTGCTATGATCTGAGATTTGAAGAACTTGCAAAGTTATACAGGCTACAGGGAGTAGAAATTCTTATTTACCCAGCTGCATTCAATACAACCACAGGACCATTACACTTTGAGTTGTTGCAAAGGTCAAGGGCAATTGATAACCAAGTATATGTGTTTGCTATAAGTCCAGCAAGGGGAGAAAAGGGCTATATTGCTTGGGGGCACTCACAAATTACTGATCCTTGGGGCAAAGTTCTGAGTCAGGCTAAAGAAGGTGAAGATATCATTCAAGCGGATATAGATTTAACTGAATGTGATAAAGTAAGGCAGCAAATACCAATATTTTATCAGAGGAGGACTGATATTTATGACACTATAAAGATGGGAATTAAATGAGTCAACTATTCAGGTTCTTGTTAATGTTTTAGGCTAAAATTTGGTGTTTTAAAGGTATTTAGTTATTGCTATTTAGGGACAACATATAAAGCAATATTGCTTTAGGTATGAATAATTTTTAAAATAAATAAATTTTAATTACTGTTAACCTTATAGGGTGTTTTTGAATATATTATCATTTTTTTTATTGGATATACTCAATTTTATATTTTCACTACCTACAGACACAAGATGCATAACCTACCCATAATGGCAGCATAATTCATACATATTTTATTTATTGCCTAAACTTGGTTAATTGATTTACCAGATTTTAGAAAAGCATATAAAAGTCCTTATTTAAAATTTGAGCCAACATTTGAAAATTAGTAGAATAGTAATATGCAGTGTTTATTATCACAGAACTTAAAATATTTGTAAAATTATGATCAATCTACTAAAAAGTTTTATTATGTTTTTTTATGTTTAAACTTTTATTTGTGTTCTTAGATCTGTGGTATTAGTAACAAACCTATTTTTCTTTGATAAGCTTAGAGTCATTTTTATTGTAAATAAGTACTCAAAGTTTTATTCAATTATCCTCAACCAATATTCTATTTGGAAGTTTATTTGTCAAAGAGATCACTGAATGGCTTTGCCAGCAGCACCTTTGATGATAAAAGCAACTGCAAAATAGATTATTGGTGGAGGAGAATGATATTCTATCATTGAACTTTAAATTAAAATTTGTTTTCTTTTTAAAAACAACAAAATTTTAAAAATTTTTTTTACTTTCAAAATAAAAAAAAATAATTAATAAGTAAAACCATAAAGATTTGACACAATAGTAAATCACTGTTATGTTATAATAACTGATTAAATTCACAGGGCCATTTTTTTCTATCATATCTCTAGGGGTTGCAAAATTGTAATTTTTTTTTCAATACTATTCTATAATATTGGGAATAACAAGGATAAATACTAAGTCCATATGTACAGAGTCTTTTCCCGTAGATTGACCGCCCCTCTACAGGAGTTAGGTGAAAAGTAAAAAAAAAAATCATACAAAACTTTTGGGGTTTGACTTAAAAATTTTTGAATCCAATGTCAAATTTTTTTTTTCTTTTAGAAATGTCAAATTTTGACAATTGGTTAGTTTTTTCTTATGGAACATTCTATATATGACATCAGTTAAAAAGAGTCAAATTTTCTGATTTCAGTTTTTTAGAAAACAACATATGATTCAGAAGACTTTATCATTTTTCCGTTTTGTAAGTTAAATGAATTAAGTAGAAATAATAAAACTTTAAGATTTAATACCTATTAAACAAGATTTGGTTTTTTTTTTGAAAAAAATACATTATTTAAATAATTGTTTAAATTTAAATTAAATCCAAATAATTATAACTGCTGTACATGACCACCACCATTATTAATACAATTTATATAATATTGTTCAATTTTTTGTATCATATTAATTATAGATTGTCTATGATTTTGGGTAATATAATTTAAAATAGAATTATTTGTTTCCTAGTAGATGTCAAACAATAACAATGCACAATGCACCATCTACTAAGACCTTTAATATTTAATTTTTTTGGAACCCGATATTTCGAAAACAGTTTAATTAAAAATGGTTAAACCATATATATATTTCAAATCAGAAAACTCCTCTGTTTTCAACTATGAAGTCATATACAGCATGTTTCATCAGAAAAAACTAACCATCTGTCAAAATTTGACAATTTAGGGAAAAAAAATTTGATATTGGATTCAAAAATTTTAAGTAAAAAGTTTTGTATAATTTTTTTTTCTAAATTTTGA
This sequence comes from Anthonomus grandis grandis, assembly GCF_022605725.1. Lineage (NCBI taxonomy): Eukaryota > Metazoa > Arthropoda > Insecta > Coleoptera > Curculionidae > Anthonomus > Anthonomus grandis. Next base: position 19,504,811 of record NC_065549.1, read on the forward strand.
CTTAATCCCTGTAGAGGGGAGGTCAATATATGGAAAAAGCCCCTGTTCAAAGTCACAAGAGCACAATATAGCATAACTGGTGTACAATACCTTTTAATGAAGGAATATTATATCAGTCTAATCAGCTTTTTTATTAAATAAATATTTGATGTAATTACTGATCCGCAAATGTTGAGATGCTAATGAGGACCTATAAAACCGCATCTTCATCATGCTTTTATAATCTTATTATAATTTGGATTTTATAAATAGTTTTTGTTCAAATTAACTCTCACGACTTTCAGGAAACAAATGAAATTTAAAATGGTAAAAATAACGTTTAAATTAAAATTTGAAAAATAATCTCAAAAATATAGGGAGCTCATGGCCAATATCACCCTGTATAATAAAGGTATCATACCTGTCTAACAATATGATCTACCTTTTTATAAATGGTTTGTTACAAAGACATTAAATAGCCTACTTTTAATATTTTACACCTGCTATCTCAACAAACATCTCCATAGCGACTCGATTCGTTTCCGTATCAACCCCCATTCAAATACGTAAACATATCGAAAATATTTTTATTTTTTTTGCAAAAACCACAAAAACAACTCATAACTTTTTTTATACGGTCTTTTTTAATCTGTTCATTCGGGCATTTTAATTTGGAAAATTACAAAAAGTGAAAATGGGGACCGACTTTCGGAGGGAGTGGGTCAAAAACACCGTCACGCGGGTCTTCGGCCTCGCGTCTGGCCATTACTTCGAGGACATGATGGCCAGCGCGGACGAGTTGGAAGACAAATTGTCTTCCTACTTAGAAGACGACCTACTCGACCAGGAGCTCGACACGGTAAACAACATGAGGCTCTTCTACGTGCAGAGGACCTCTTTTGAAAAACTGGTCGAGAAGGAGATCCTGGTTCCTGAAATTGGTAAGTAAAACGTTTAACATTTGCAAGTATTATTTTGTAAAACATTTACCTGAAAGCTGTTCTTGTAAAGTTTCTTCAGCTGTTGCAAGTGTCAGTTAAAAAGTTCTAGTTCTATGTATGTTTAAAAATTAAAAGATACTTATTAGGTTGTGTCGAAAATACAAAATAAAATGGTTGCTATGACATTTCTAGATCAGCAATTGTTTTAAATGCGCATACGATTCAATTTCTTCTATTTGTTTCAGTATGAAAGAAATTTAAAACTCAAGTATACAATTAATAATGAGATAATATAATAATAGGTAAATAATACGTAATAAATAATAATACGTCATTTAAAATGACCTTTGAGAATTTCTTCAATACAAAAAGCAAATTTCTTCAATTCCAAATATATGTTTATTTATTCATTTGCAATAAATAAACATATATTTGGAACAAACATAGCAAAATAAAACAATAGACATTCTTTGGTTAATTTTCTGGAAAAAACATTTCACTAAAATACTGACAACTTTGAATTCTTATATATTTCGGGCGGGCATTTCCTCCTGAGCAGTAAATATCACATCTTTTTATAAACAATTTAGTTTCTTACATTCACTTATATAACAAATCTTTAAAACTAAATATTGTTCGTAAAATAAGTTCGCATACTAATATGTATAGTTGGAAATATTTGATTTGTAAAATGGGTTTTCCTGTAAAATTAATAAATTAAAAAAAGGATAATTTCAATCTAAAAACCGTAATATAATTTTAGTGAAGAAAGAGGTTCCCCATGAAGTAGTACCAGAAGTAGTAGAAAAACCCAAAAAGAAAAAAGGCGGCAAAGAAAAACACAAAAAAGGAAAGAAAGGAAAGCACTCCCCTGCTCTATCACCTATATCTGATGTTGAAAATACTGCGGGTATTCAATAGTTAAAATTAAAACATACTATTTTTTTTTTAATTTTCGCTATATTTTTAGGTAAAGGAGAGCCAGCTGACACAGAAAACCCCGAGGGAAGGACTGAACAACAACCTGACCAACCTCACGAAGAGTCACCAGGGAATGACCCTAACAAACCTGAAGATGACTTGCCTGTTACCGAAACAGAAGCCTCGACTTTGCCTTCAGCTGAGGTTACCGATGTCGAAGTATCTGATATGGAAGATACAGGTATTTATAGCTTCCATGGAAAAAAGTAATTTTTGCACATGCTTTTCAGTTTCGGTTTTTTTCCGATTTAGGGCAATAATAAATAGAATATTAAATGTTAAATCATTAGTTACTACGTTATATAGAACTCTTAAGAACATAAAAACGTATATAAATTATAATTTTCCAAACAGGAGGCAAAGAAAAAAAGAAGAAGAAAAAAGGTAAAAAGGAAAAAGGTCAGAAAGGTAAAAAGAAGAAAGTTTTGGATGGTAAGATTGGATGATAAGATCATGTGAGATAGCCATTATCTATTAAACTGTGTTTTTAGAGCCAGAAGAGAAGCCTGTAACTGAAGAAGAAGTTGAAGAAGACGAAATTATTTACGTTCCCGTAAGTTTTAAACTTTAGGCCAGTTAACTAATATTTTTATATGAAAAGTTAAAAAAGTTTTTTGGAGTGTACCGGATGATTTTCGAACACTTTGAAAGTGGTTTTTAGAACTTTATCAAAGCTAACAAAATTCTCTATTATACTTTTTGCCATTTCAAACCCTTACATACCTACAACAGACTTCTACAGTTTTGTAATTGAATATAATAAGTCTTAATATATTTCTCCACACAGTCTCTTGAATATTTTTAAACTCAAATTGCAAGATTTTGATTCGTTAGCGGACTTATAACTTTCAATTGAGTTTTTTTTTTCAAAAAATGCATAACAATTCGATATACAGCGTATTCATAAATTCACTTCGAAAAAGCGGTATTTTAATCCATAAAATCCAGCTTAGTATTAAACAATCTAATAAAATTTAAAACTTTATACAGGGTGTTTCAGAACAAAATGCTAATCTTTATGGCGGTGAATACTTAGAAATGTGCATTTTAGGTCCTAGATATATTAGACCTCTTAACTTTTAAGATATAGAGTGATACATTTTTAAGGAACGAAATTTTTTTTTGTTATAACTTGAACTTTTTAGATTTTTTTGTAAAATTTAGTACACCTAATAGAAATTCTCTTATATAGAAGATTTTTTAAAGTTTAAATCAGCGATGTCTGTACCTGAAAGTAGATATTTTTTGCAAAATATTCATTTTTGTACAAATTTGGTTTTCTCACTCTTTTCATCTGACATGCGAAGAAGAAATTTTAATTGTATAACCATTTTTATCACAATTTCTGTCTGCGTCCAGAAAATCACTTCATAAAGAACATATGTATATGGTTAAAGAGACTTCCTCGCTGTATGGTTTAAATTTTATGTAGCAAAAGTTGGCAAGAAACCTTAAAAGAATTATTTTGAAAAATTTGACATCTTCAGGATCTGTCTCAAAAAATTTAGGATTGAGCAAAAAATATGTTAATCAAAGTTTTAGAGGATCAAGTCAGCTTTCGTTTTCTACTAAAACATTTACGGCCTAGTACACATATTTTTCAATATTTAACAAACAGACCAAAATAAATATTAAGACCCACAACAGACTACTGATATATTTACCTTATAATAAGCCAATCCAAGTTTTGAAGTAGAATCCCTAATGTTTTTATTCATATCGCGTTCTACTCTCGCATCTATAACTGTACTTTTCCTTAATTTATTTACTATCTATTCAATCAATTCAAAAATGATTTATTATCAAGATCTATTTATTATATCTTAGAAAATTATCCAGGAGCTTGTAGTAGACTACACCCTCACAGGGGCCTTTAATTGGATCACCGAGGGAGTATCAAACACAGACAATAGATTCGTTTATTTTTTTCGGCGCACCGAAGTGGGCATCCCAAACTTTGAAAGCATGAATGACGCAAATATCGAGATGCCTTCATACATCATTGTTGGTTCAGTCGGAGGCAATTTTATTCAGAGTGTTTCGTTTTTAACACAAATGGTAAACTTCATAGAAGGTTCGAAATTCATATTCTATTAACTACCTAATTATTATTTCTTAGCTTTTTTTGCCCCTGTTTAAAACAACATTTACCGAGCCATCACTTAAGAAGAATTTATCGGACACCATATTGGCCAAAACTAAACGCAATGAATCTGGTGATTACCGGCGTATGTCCATGAAAGTGGTTAGCGATGCCAAGAAACAAATGGAGCAGTTTTCTGTGGTAGCAGGGACTGGCGGAAGTAACCATTTTCTTTCAGACGAGGGTGCAAAGTCTAATACACCATTAAAAGATGAACTTTTAAATGAAGTTGCAGGATTTGGTAATATGCTTCACTGGTAAGATATCTTTTGTCTTTTGTTTATTTTGATAGTTATATTAGTCGAAAAAATAAGTCATTATTTTTTCCATTTTTTATAAATCATTATCAATGTTTAAATAGATATATGTTTTTTTTTTTGTACACGGTGGCAGGAACCTATAAACTACTGTAGTCCCTCAGCTCACCAACATACCAACATACACAACATACATTTATGGTCTCACCAACAAACTTGAGTATATGGGTCATTCTTTTTTAAGATAAATTCGTGCGCATTAATACTTCCATTTCCAAGGAAATAAAGATTATGTCTGGTGTATTGTAGGGTGACTCTTTGCCTCTTCCTCAAGAATCATGTCAATGGCTTTTATAGGTAGTGTACCCTTAATCATTTTGACTTAAACATGCAACTTTTGGTAAAACCTTCAATTAAGTTGTAATTTATTTTAACATTATCGGCAGTATTTAGCAACGGATCAATGAAATGAAAGGTTTAGGTGTATTTCCCGATAAAAAGGTTACCTTCAATAATATGTATTTATGTAACAATGTGTGAAATGATCCTTTTTTTATAAATGGGAAATTTGTCGCATGGACCATAGCCGAATGTCACAATTCCCATGAATAAAAAAGGGCATTTTAAAGACGTAAACATAGAACATTTCTACTACTGAAGAAAACATAAAAAAATCAAAAATACCAAATTACTTTACGCACTTAAACGACTTTACAGTAAAAAAAAATATCAAAACATCTTTTGACAAATTATAAAATAAATGTCAAATAAACGTCAAATTACTTTTTACGCACTAGTGTGTAAAAAGACTTTTAGGCACTAGTGCCCTGGGAAGTGTGTAAAGTGAGTACTTTACGCATGATAGTAAAAAAACATATTATTTCAATTGTTCAAAAAAAACATTTTAGCAATTTCTCCAGTTACATATATACAATATTACATTCGATGGATAGACCTGGTTTTGAATACACTGTTCTTTGGTGCTCATATTACAACATCTGTGATCTTTTTGAGGCAGTGCAAAATCGAGTTTTAGGAAGTCTTGCATCTAGAATTGGCTTACATCCAGATGTATATACTATCAATTATTCCATTACAGTTCATATCATTATTATACAGAGTGTTATATAATAAGATGCTGATCCTTAAGGGTGTTAATCTTTAGGTGATTTTAAGAAAAAAAGCTTAAATAAAACTATATCCTAAGCCCCTTAACTTTTGAGCTACAGGACGTTAAAAACTTAAAAAATATGTCGATTTTTCTTCATAAGTTTAATAACTCCCTCGATATGTTTATGGAATTTAGCACACATCCTTTGAGTATCAACAGCCATTTTTTATGTAGGTTTTTTAAAGTATAACCAGTGGTGTCCGTCCAGTCCAGGAACGTAGTCTAAATATTAAAAAAAAAATATTATGTATGTCACTGATTTGCCGTAGAATAAAGACTATTTTTTTAATCCCCATTCACTTTAGGGTTAATTCGATTGCTTGATTTTTTTGCGTCCGATATGCAATTACCGCGGAAAAAAACATTTTTATGCATGGGCAATTTATTAGTAAAAAAAAATCAATTTGTTTTTAGTTTAGGACATAGCTTTATTTGAACTTTTCTACTTAAAAGCACCTTTACACCTAACACCCTTACGGATCAGCATGTTATTCTGAAACACCCTGTATACAGACATTGTACAGGGTGTCCCATTTTGGGTACTTTTTACATTTCGGGTTATTTTTAGAGAGTTGCGGTTTTCGAGACACTATGCTACTTTTCCGTAAAAAAAGATGCCATCAACAAAATTTTCATAGCCCTTTTAGTTACAGGGCATTTTTGAAAATTTTGCATTTTGGGAGCCCCATCGTATCTATTATCTTTTTTAAGTTTTTGTAAAAGTAAAAATTCATTCTTATAGATTTTTTTCCGTAGAGTCCAGTGGTGTAGATATATATTTTTTTTGATCAATAGTTTCTTGGGAATAGAGTTATAACCCAAATTTGTCTTTTTTTTTTACCTTTTTAAAAATATATAACAGTATGGACTTATTTTTAAAAATACGCAAATCAAAAAAAATTTTAAATTTAAATGATCAAATTCATAATTTAATGGGAGGCCATGGCTATTTATAACACGAAACAAAAAAATTACATATAAATTGTTTTTTATTAAATTAGCATATTTCTTTAAATTAATTGGTAACATTGATTTATGTCTTACTATTATCAAGCTTAAGTTGAATTAATAGTAATAGTAAGTTAAGTCAAGTAGTATCTTTTGTATTATTTTATTTGTGTAAAATTAGTGGATACCGTTAATAAATAAATAAATAATTTTATGGGGGTACTTATATACAAGATCAAGTGTATAAAAGACAATGCAATAATCTCATAAAACTTCAAGACGCAATTCATTTAGCATTTCAAAATCTGAGAAGGAGACAAATTATTATTTTGAATGCTATGCAACGGGTACAAAAATGTGCCAGTTTTGTATCAGAGAAGATAGTGGTCATTTTGAACATCTCTTGTAAAAATGTTGTTTTGTTAAACACTATAAGAAAACAACCATATAACAAAACAACATTGTAAAGTCCAGTGCAACGATATATTAGAATGGTCACCCGTCAAAACACCAGCATTTTACTTCTCAAACAATGTAAATAGAAGGTGGATGACATCGTTTGGTAGGTGGAATGCTGGTATTTTGACGGGTGACCATTCTAATATATCGTTGCACTGGACTTTACAATGTTGTTTTGTTATATGGTTGTTTTCTTATAGTGTTTATTAAATCTATATATTTGTTTTTTATGTTCCTTTATTACAAAAAAAATAAGAATGACGCAATTCCCCATTCGTCATTAATTTGTAACTTTTTATTTGTCTATTATTGCTATTCATTCATATTCATGGCATACTATTAAATTATGCACTTTATTTAGAAAATTGTTAGTTATTTGCGTATTTTTGAAAAAAAAAGCCAATTTTATCAACTATAAATATATAGAGTGTTTGGGTTATAACTTAACAAGTATTAATCAAAAAAAAAATATATATATACCACTATATTCTACGGAAAAAAATCTATAATAATTAGTTTTTACTTTTACAAAAACTGTAAAAATAACGGAGATACGACGGAGATCCCAAAATGCAAAAACTTCAAAAATGCTCTGTATCTTAAAAAATAAAAGGGCTATGAAAATTTTGTTAAAACCATCTTTAGTTTTACGAAAAAGTAGCAGAGTGTTGCGAAAACTGCAAATTTCTATCTCTAAAAATAACGGAGATATCCCGCGAAAGTACCCAAAATAGGACACCCTGTACATACATATTTTAGAGTTATTTATTTATTCCTTTATATTGTATTTATTTATCTGCTTGTCTAGTTTATTTACATACACATTTATTTGTGTTGTACATAGACATTGACATGTTTGTTCATTTGCTTATTTATATTAAAAAAAAAAACTGATAGACGCAAGATCTAATATTAATATATCAACTCTTACATCATGGTGGCTTCAAGCTTAATTGCTAAGCTCATTGTTGGATTGAGTGTCCTTACTTCCTGCAGAAATTAATTCTAATAGTACTTCACGCCTAATAAAAACTACATATTTTTTTCTGGGTTCTGTTCTTTCTACAATGTTAATCATACTAAAAGAATTTAATCATCATGAGTTTAGTATTCATGTTTTAGTACGAAACTTATAATAATATCATTACGAGAATAGAGTTATCTGCTACATCTGATTTTAGACGTATACTTATATTTATTTAGTAATTGAATATCTGCATTGTGTTGACTTATTTTTGTGCTTAATTTATCATCTGTCGTTAATGTTGTGTGATATTTTGTTATTATATGAATTGCTTATACAGTGCGTTCATTTCAAAATGAACCACCCTTCAAAACTTAAAAAAAAAACGTCAATTTAGTTCAAGATAAGATTATATGTAATTTTATATTTTACTGAATGAATCCACAAAAATATGGTATAAATATTTAATTATGGACTTACTAATGATGTGTATGACATGAAGTTCAATTTCTCACGGTTTGTGAGTAGTCGGATCAACACAAAATATAATAATTTTTCATTTTGTTATGCTTTGGAATAGAGTCTTTAAATCTTTTAAAAAATCGATTAGTTTTATTATTTTACAGGTCTATATTGCACGTCAATTTTAATATTGCTGAATTAATCCTAGGGTATGCGAACACGTTGAAGATGATATTGACCTACCAATGGCAGACCTAACGGACATTTTAAAATCCGACAAATCTAATGAAGAACTAATTAAAGATCCCAAAGTCATTGAAGTCTTAGAGGAAGCAGTCTTGGGCTGGGAGAAGCACATTATCAAAGTTATCGAGAGTTATCTGGCAAAGGTAAAATAGCTGTTTGTATCTTTATGCTGATAATTAAAAAGTTTTTCTTTGTAGGCTCCAATTGGGAATGGGCCTCTCCCCGAATTCGAATATTGGCATGAACGCGAGGCGGCGTTCAGCGCCATCGTTGAACAATTGAAGAAACCAACTTTGGTACATATCACTGAATTGTTAGAGCAGTCCAAGTCTCCGGTAATCGATGCTTTTATTCATTATCAAGTGGAACTCAAAAGATACTATGCTGAGGCTCGGGACAATGTCAAATTCTTGTCGACTATTAAAAGGCATTTAAAGGTATGAATCTAGTACACATATTTAGTTATTATAGTTTTTTTTTAATTATTAGGTCATAACCAACAGTTACGACTTTAGAAAAGTAAAGGATTGTATTCCTGACTTAATAGAAGGATTGCACTTAATATGGGTTTTATCAAGATATTATAATACGGACGAAGTGATGGTGCCTTTTATGGAGAGAATTGTTTGGTGCCTGCTGGAGAAAGTTAGAAAAATATTGGATAGCCGATACATATTTAGGTATTTTTATTTTCATTTACTAGAATTCAAAGTTTTTTTTTAACTATTTAAGCTCAAAGAACTTGTTAAGAAACGCGCTTAAAACTAGCCTACTTTTTTATGCTCCAAAGATATTTATCTATTACGAAACGAATCGGCATATTCTGGAGTAGAATTAAATCTACAACCGTTGAACAGCAAAAAAGCAGGTTGTCACATACTTGTTTTAACTCGTTAAGGCGATTTTACATTCCAGTCCGTTTTTACATTCTTTATTAGTTTGAATTCTAAAATATATTAATATAAAAGTATTAAAAATGCCATATGAAACTTATAATTTCTGTTTTATATTTACCAATATTTTTAAATTATGTCTAAATCCCCAGGGTATACATGTAGGTGTGTATGTTATAGTTGTTTAGCGATAAATATAAATTCAAGTGCTCTGTAACTGTTTTACGTATCATCACTTCTTTGCCTTTATATAAATGATCTTTTTCCTGCTATGCCTCACATTTATACACAGATAAAACTATAGGTAATTCATTTTAGTAAAAGATACATCTTGAGAGGATTTACCTTTTTTAAGAAGGCCGTAGAGTTATAATAATTTATTTTGCGGTTTATTTGTCAAAGATGTTGCTGAAAGGCTCTTGATGATAAAAGAAACCGCAAAATAGGTAAGTGGTTAGTTATAGGTTATTGGTAGAAGGGACTACATACAGTGAACGGGAAAAATATGGAACAAATTCAATAAAAATTAAATGAGGGCGTGTTCAAAAAATACTCGCACACGTCGAAATTTTTGGTTGCGCATTTTTTCAACAAAATTTTGTATACAGGGTGTCTCATATGTAGTCGTGGTCAATACCAACTTTCTTATTTAGGGGAACACCCTGTATGTTATTACATTTTTGGATTCTACAAAATTATTATTTAACATTTTGATGTAGCACATGCCATACTTTTTTTCAACTGTTTCTAAGATACGCGGTTTTAAAAATTGCTGTTTTTATTAATTTAAAAGCCTCTAAAACTTATTTTACTAAAAATAGAAAAAAACCAATTTAATTTTTCTATTCTTACTTTTTAAATCCTTTTTTTCTAATAACATAAGAAATATGATACATGTCATATTTCAAATTTTTCAAAAAAATCAATGTACGTAAAATTATACATGGAACTCAACGAATTAAATATTTTAATTATTTTATTCTGTGATCAAAATGCCCACCATTCACTTCTTGGCAAAATGCTAGTCTATTTAAAAACTCATTCAAAACATTGCTAAGAGTATTTTCATTAATTTGACTAACTTCATATTTCATTTTAAATTTTATGCGCGGTTTCTCTTTATAAACTTTTAATTTTAAACACCCGCCAAAGAAAAAAATCCAGGGGTGTGAGGTCTGGGGATCTTGCAGGCCATTCAGTGGGACCTCTCCTACCAATCCACTGTCCGGGAGATACCTCATAGAAATAGTCACGAGCAAAATGGGGTGGGGCACCATCCTGTTGAAACCAAATAGATCTATTTGGCATATTAAGCTGATCGAAAAAAACGGTCCAATAATTTTATTATTTAAAATAATATCAAAGCTACAAAATTTTCCAATGGATTTATTATACAGGGGTTAATAAAAAGTTGAATTTTACTATAAACTTTTAAACACACTGTGGAAAAAATTCACAACCGATTACTGATTCTTTTTGTTGCATTCAAGCCCCATCTTTTCTTAACCATATGTTTTTTGATTCATTCCGATATCTGTATTCTTAAAGAAAAAGCGAAAATTTGATTCGAATTCAATTCTTAATAACTTTTTCAGTATTGCATCGATTTTGATTATTTATTGCCGAATCTTAGGACGTTTTGTTGCCATAATTTTTTTCATATCAAAGCTACAAAAATTTCCAACGGATTTATTATACAAGGGTTAATAAAAAGTCGAATTTTATTCTAAACTTTTAAACACCCTGTGGAAAAAATTCACAACCGAATACTGATTCTTTTTGTTGCATTTCAAGTCCCATTTTTTCCTAATAATATGTTTTTTGATTCATTCCGATATCTGTATTCTTAAAGAAAAAGCAGTGGCTTAAAGGAAATAATGCAATAATACTTTATTAGTAATATATTTTTTTTAAATATGGTTAACGGCGGTATCAAGATTCATTCTTTTTCCTAAAATTGGGTATTTCCCTTACGAGCTTGAATAACCACTGTCATTCTTTCGGGTATAGGTTCTATTAAAGAAGCAATCTTGGGATATTTGTTGCCACTCGTTTGTCAGTGCTTCTTCTAACGCAGCTAAAGATTGAAACTCGCCGTAGTTCTGCCTAACTCTTCTTGCCAGTATATTCCACAGGTGCCACCAAATTGCATTCTAGGAGAGATACAACATTGAGAGTATCTTTATCGGGGCCTTCTCTATACTCTTTAACGTCCGTTAGGTATCTCGGTATCTCGTAAAACGAAACTCGTCGGTAAAAAGAACGTTTCGTCATTTTTCCATGTCCCAATCTGTATGACTTCGAGCAAACTCTAGCCGCAGCCTTCGATGACCCGCATCTAATAAAGGATGAATAAATACAGGAAATGCAGATATTAAAATGAATCAAAAAAGTTGTTAAGAAAAGATTCAAAATTTCAAATGCAGTAAAAAGAATCATCATGATTTGGTTGTGAATTTTTTCCACAGGGTATTTAAAAGTTTAGAGTAAAATTCGACTTTTTATTAACCCTTGTATAATGATAAAACCGTTGAAAATTTTTATAACTTCGATATGAAAAAATTATGACCATAAAACGGCATGAAACTCGGCAAAAAATTATCATAATCGATACAATACCGAAATATTATTAAGGATTGAATCTGAACTAAATTTTCGTTGTCCGGTTAATTTTACAGGCCCCTATATATTCAGAATACATGGTATGGAGGAACACATCGGTATTATACCGGGCGGTACGTCGCCGAGCGGAACATGAAATCCCATGTAAATTTTAAGGGGGTCAATTATTGGCTTCCCTGTACATTTACAGAAAAAATGTAAGATAACTTTTTGAAGAGACCAATCTGGCAAACCCTCGTGCAAAGTTTCAAAAAAATTTAATAAGCGAATCTTGAATTATTCAATTAAATGTAATTGCAAAATTACCAAATTTTCGGTTCAGGTAAAACCAGACACCAGCCACCAGCAAACAATTTGTTATAAGACTTCGTCAAATCTGACGTACAGCCGAATACAAGAAATGTTTTAAATTGAAATTTATAAAACGAAAAACGTTTTATCGATCTCAACCATACATTCAAAGTAAGACACGTTAACATTACTTTTTTACCTAAACTTTTATTTAATATAATGATGAAGTTAAACCAATAACAATTATTATTATCGATTATTAAAAAAATAATTTTATCATACTTAGAATTTAATTAAACCAATAGCAGTATTTGAAATATTTTAAATTTATTTGCCCATCAAGCCTATCTGGTCCATTTCAACCATTAAACCTAATGTTAGTAAATTCGAGTCCAAAGACATTGCAATAAATAATTGTAAATGTTTAACTCAGATAACAAGATCGAAAATAGATCCGAAAAAAGAGAGAAGAGAACTCTTAATATTTGACTAAGTGTGGAAAAATAAAATAAAATACAATAACTTTTTTAAAAATAATAGAGAATTACATAAAAACATCAATTAATCAAATGTTCAAACAACCCCCCATTAACAGCTAAACAATATCCTAACCGATCATAAAATTCATTTCTAACGTTACTAAGTTGATATTGGGGAATTTTATTACATTCTAACGAAACAGCGTTTTGTAACTGGCTTAGGTTCTCATATTTTACACTTTTATAAATGACACTTTTTAAATGACCCCACAAAAAGAAGTCATTCGGTGAAAGATCAGGTGACCTGGCTGGCCAAAGTATCTGGTACCGTAGACCAATAATATTGCCGCTAAAAGCATTTTCCAAGCACTCTCTAGCCATACGGGCATTATGGGCCGGGCAACCATCCATTTGGTACCAGATCATTTGATCTTCCTGAACAACTTCTTCCAAGGCGGATCCAATTTGATCTTGAAATAAGTCCAAATAGGATTCAGCTGTTAGGTTATTGTCCATAAAGAGGTGTCCGATAATTCCCACGAATACATTTGTTTTTTGGGGATATTGTGTCCGAGTATGAACAAAGCGATGTTCATTTTCTTGTCTCCAATACCGGCAATTCTGAACATTTGGTTCATTGTTGAGGGTAAATGTACATTCATTGGTAAAACAAATATTTCTTAAAAAATTCTTATCATTATTTGCTCTTTCCTTTATTTCAAAACAATATGCCATTCTTCGCTCTTCATCTCCTTCCTGCGGCTCTTGGTGTTTTTTGAATTTATACAAATAATATTTGTGTTTTTTTAAAGTGCGCAATACCGTTGTATGATGTTTATTTACCTCTTGCCCAAGAACCCTCGTACTAACCATCTTGTTTTCCTTCACACTCAGTAGAATATTAAGATCTCTGTTCTCTCTTTCTTCGGCTCTATTTTCGATATCCTGAGTTGAACATTTAGAATTATTTATTACGGTACCTTTGGACTCGAACTTATTGACAATACGTTTAATAGTTGAAATAGTTGACGGAATGGGCTTGGTGGGGAAATAAACTGAAAACATTTTAGATACTACTCTAAAACTGTTACCCGCATAATGCCACTTAATTATCGCTATCTTTTCGTCGATTTAATAACTCATACTTGTTTTTAAATATCGACTGTCAATGATATATTGACACTTTTCCTCACGTCAGTGACAATATTCATTTTACTGGTTTGGTTTTACCTGAACCGAAAATTTGGTAATTTTGTAATTACATTCAATTGAATAATTCAAGATTCGCTTATTAAATTTTTTTGAAACATTGCACGAGGGTTTGCGAGATTGGTCTCTTCAAAAAGTTATCTTACATTTTTTCTGTAAAATGTACAGGGAAGCCAATAATTGACACCCTTAAAATTACATTTACATGGGATTTCCTATGTTCCGCTCGGCGTAGCACCACCCGATATATAAACTGTGTCTACAAAATCTGGTACATTTAAATCAATTTATATGATCAGTTGAGACATTTAACAAATTTCTTTGCAAATCTTCGTTATTTTTGATAATATTCTTAAGAGGGTTTGAGTCCAACAAAGCTCATTATGGCCCAATTTCAACGTTTCTTGTTGCTAAAATACTTTATAAATTAGAAATTTTGTCTAACAAGGTCCAAGAGCTACCAAACATGAAGCTTTGAAATTTATTACATAAGTGGAAGGTTTGAAGGAACACGTGTTGGAAAGTTAAGGCCTTGTAGATATTACTAATGGTGGCTTAAGTTGTGTGTGTTAACTATTTCTTCACGGAAAAAAACTTAACCACAACTTTCGATGGTTCTTGGGTTTATTAGCAATTTGACAACGAACACATCTTTGGTACCATATCTCAACATAGAATAGGCAACAGTGTTAGATATATGATAATTGTCATTCAGTGAATATTTTAATAAAAATTTCCAAATATATTTAAATTGCTAACACAAAGCGCTTGCTTGATTTTCTTTTAATATTTACAAAATTTTGAGAACGTTCACAATATTTGCCAGGGAATATGTAACTAAAAAATTATGTATAAAATAAATGTTAAATAAATATTCACATTTTTAGAAAACCCATCAACGAAGTAAAAAGGTTGACGATTAATGCAGCTGAAATGTTGGATACTTGGAAGTCAGCATACATGATGACCAGGCAAAAAATTGAGGATTCTGGAAAAGGGCAAAGATGGGAGTTTGACAAGAACAAATTATTTACTTCTTCGGAATATATGGCGAAAGTCTGCCGGGATATCTATATGTTTGCTGTGGTTAGTAACGATATTTTTATTCCAATATGTTATTACTTTTCTATTTTTTGAGAAATTTAAATTTTGGTTTTCTATTTATTGTTAATCTAACAAAAAGAAAGCCTTATTTTATTAATTTTCTAATTTATTTGTAGACCGTGAGTCATTTCAAAAATATATTTGGGGCGGAACTGCGAGCCATAGTGAGTGATCCTCAGACAATTGATAATGTCGCTAAAAGAGTGGATAAGCTAGTAATACAGATTGAGCAGATTGACTTTGATATTTTCGATCCAAATAGTAAAGAAAATTGGGATGCCGTTCTAATAAACCATGACAAGGAAGTTAGGAAATTGGAGCTTGAGGGAGTTAATTTCATAGATCAAAGTTTTAAAATGATTAGGTATGCAATGACGATTTATTAATATTAGTAATAGCTTATTAATAAATTATAATACTATAAGAGTAATTGAAAAAGTTAAAGTGTGCTAAAAGTATAGAGTTAATAGTATTTATGCCAAAAAACTTGTTCTTATATTTTAACCTCACGTAAAACGTCCAAGTGTTTTAATATTCTAGATATACCTGTCCATTCTAGTGCTAGATATACAAAAAATATATATAATAATCACGCGGAATCGGCCACAAGTATAGAATCAGAAACAAATAATAATAAAAAGTTTGCTTAAGTTCATGCACCACCTAAAATAGTCAGGCAAATATTTCACTTCAATCCAGAAACAATAAAACGAGTTTCTTGAAAAATAGTTTAGAACATTGAAAGAGTAGAATCAACAAACAACAACAAAGTTTGAGTGCGTCATATGCTCAAGGGCAAGGGAGGTGTTTTATTTACAAACATATTCACCAATTCTCTGTTGTCAAATTTTTATACATTTTCAAAAGAGGACATTTTCAGCTATATATTAACACATATAATGTTAATTTAACGTATTGGTGTCGGATTAGAAATAAAACGTAAAAATAGATATATCTTATTCTAAGCACGATAATAACATCTTTAAAGAAAAAAAAATTAATAATATTCTTATTCCTAAAACCGGTTCTAAAAAATTTGGAATGGCTACACCGGAAACAAAGGCCGATGTCATCTTGTCCAACGGTTTTGTGTTTACATCTGGGATTTGTCAACTTCTGTGTTTTTTCGTTAGTTTTTGGTTGAAAATGGAAAAGGTCGCATTTGAGTGTTTTTGTAAACTATTACGATGTTAAAAACATGTACCGTTTGTTCCGCACCATGGGAAAAAGGCGATTCTAGTCCATCTTTTCATAAGTAAATACCGATACTATCATAACACCATATCAAGAAAGAACCATCATCATAAACGTAGAATACGGGATCATAGAAATAAACCTAAATAAAGTTATTAAGAAATCTATAATAATTTTAAAATATTTAACTTCCATAAAAATGCTTTTTATTAGATAGATACCTTTACTATAATGAAGTACGTTAAAAAAAGCATAAAGAATTCACAAACGGTAATGTTGTTTATAATTTAAAGCATAATCCATTATTAATAAATATTTATTATGTAAATATTTCATGTAAAGATTTCTTGTGTCGGTGAAATCAACAATGCTATCGAGGGGTGTTGCGATATTGTTGCCTTTTTCTCTAATATCTGCCTTCATTTAACTTTGAATATTGATGTCTTTATAGATCTTATTATATTTTATTTAAAAAAATGATTCATATTTTATTAAAGATGCACTGTAGTATTGTTTTGTGCCTGGCAAAATAAGTGACAAATTTTTATGTATTTTTTGCCATTTCTATATAAGCATTTGGCATCATTGCATTGGATATGTGGCAAGCAAATAAACTGCCCGTAGTTCAACGGGAATGCTAATTCTAGCGTTTCAATGTTCTAAGAAAAATAGTGTGTCAGGAACCCTTTTTTCTGGGGCTTTTTTATGCACAAATAGTCTTGCTTTATATTCGTTCAGACCGAATAAATGTAATGATTTTTGTGTATTTCTGATTTCCTGGACAACTTAGGTTCTCCAAATGTAGTATTTATGTGAACACTGGCTAAAAAAACATCAACATAGACCCCCGTCAGACCATAGCTTAATAGACATATACTGTCGGTCAACGTATTTATGTAGAGAATCAGCAATTTTATTTCATAAGGAATATAGATATTCGAACTGACTGCATTATACTATTTGCATATATGACTATGTATCTCTAGATCTCACTGCAGCAGAGTAAATGATTAAAATATAAACGTGATTTATATATAAACGTTTTTCAGGCAACTGACCGTAACAGGCCTATTATGATTTGAAATAGTTCTTTCGGGATAGGTTTTAATATTTTTTTTGTCTTAATAGTTCCCTAGAATATGCAAATTAAATATATTTTTTTCTTTTTTGAACCTTCATTGGAAATCGCGAATGTGCTTTATTTGAACAAAAATCTAAGAATAATATTTTATTTTAACCAAGATACTTAAGTACATTTAATTTTTTTTCAAAACCGTTTTCTCAACGATCAGTCTCTCTTCTTCTAATAATAAAGCATACAATTAAAATTTGATTTAAATTTTCAGATCTTCCGAAGGAGCTCTAGAAATGATGGTTAAATTCAAACATATTGAAACTCGCGAGATGATACAAAATAAGTTGATGCAAAAGTTTGACGTCATTCTGGACCAGTACACTAGGGAAATATTGACGGTTGATGATAATTTTACTGTAAGCTATCTAGATTATTTAAGTTAAGGTAAAATACTATTTTATTTAATTTTAGCGTAATAAACGTCATCCGATTCTTAATAAGGACATGCCGCTCAGCGGTGGCTCAGTTTACTGGGTGCGTCTTTTATTTCAAAAATTGAAAAGGCCTATTTTGAAATTTCAAAATGTTCCTGAATTAATGAACTCTCCTTTAAGGGAAGAGGCCTTTGAGTCATACCTCAAACTGGCGAAAGACTTACGAGCCTATGAAGAAAGTAAGTACAACTTTTAGTAATTTTTAAAGTTATACAATCTTGGTCCAGTCTGCGTCATTATAATGCAGAGTCTGACTCATCTCAAGATACTCGTGAAATAACAAAGTTTTCAGAAAATTTCAAAAAAAATATATATATTTTCTTTATAACTCTAAATTGCATTACGTTTTATAGTCAGTAAGATAGGATAGTTTAAAATATCGTTATTTAAGTTATCATCCGTCAGTTATATGTTTATTTAAGAAAATAGGGGAAATCCCATTTTACAAAAGTAATACTATACTATACTCGGGCCACCGAAACAATAAAGGAATAAAGCGATAACTAGATAACCGTCCCCCGGAAATTACGTAAAATTACATTATAACATAAACTTAACTTAAATAAATTAATAAAACATAAATAACATACATTAAAAAAAAAAGGAAAAAATCTGTTTTGGACATCATACATATGAAAACCCAAAATTTTGGAAATTAATCGATTCCATCGCCAAGTAGTAGTTATTTAACAGCGAGAAGATATTACATTCTATGTAATCTTTCCGTTTCCGATACATTAGAAGAAGTCTAAATAGAAAAATTACTTAAACGAAAAAAATTAAATTGTAAGCTGGAGGCCAATATATTTAAGGAATATTTGATAAAAATTTGATGCAGTTTAGTGAACCTTCATCCCGAGATGCCTAATCCGAGTTTTCCAACTAAAATGTTGTTAGAGACAATCCAAATTGTTAACTTACTTGTTTATTCGTTTTTTTTTCTTATTATCCCTGTTATTTTTGCACAATAGCTTTCAATATTTACATTATAGGTAATCAAGTTATCTACAAATCTATATCAATAAATTTTGGGGTTGCACATATTATTTATTTACCAATCTTATTTGTTGTTCCGCAAGGTTAGGCAGTTTTTCAACTTTTTCGTTGTAATAACTTGCGAAATTGTTGCTTACCTTCCAATAAAAATGTAGATAATGAAATTTCCTACAATATTCATATAAACAATTTTCTTGTCTGAGTTAAAATTTGGGGATGCGTTAAACATTGAGTTATACTAAAAGGAACGTCAGGTTCACCAGTAAGCACCGAACCTTTGATTACATTATTTGGCACAGCATTTGTTTATAACATTTATTTGTTTATATGCAATTTTTTTGTGCAGAATTGCTCTTAACATATCAAATTGTACGTGATTGTATTGAAGTCTTACATACATCAACATATTTATTAATTTAACGCATGTTACATTTGGGAAGTTCACTTTAGTACTCTGGAAACCATACAGGTATGCGTTCAATTCATTAGTTTACACGTTTCATGTAAATATTATAGATTGCGTATCCGAATTATTTTGAATTCAATTTCTAATTTCACTGGGCCAAAAACTGGAGACTAGCACGAGGAAATAAATGCCCAAGCCTGCGAGCAATGGTAATTCGCATCATAATTTCAAATAAAATTGAGAGAAAGCCGACACCCGTTTTGAAAAAAGGTGACATGCAATTTGGCCAACTATCAAAAACATAAACTTGAAATAGGATTTGATGTATACAGAACATTTAACATTCGTGAACGGAAATGGTTACAAGAATCAATGTAATTGATGACATGTTATTATTACCTTATAGCAGGAGAGCATGGGATGCTAAATTTGCAGTTACTAAAGCGTCATGGGGTCCTATTAGATTGAAAAGATTAGGTCCTAAGACGAAAAAAAATGTATGTTAAGTTTGCCATTTTAGTGAGGAGGTAAGCGTAATCTTTAAAAATGTAAAAAAAAACAGTCACATGGAAATATTAGAGCGCGTCAGATATTTATCGTGTATACACGCTATGTCTTTCTGATAACCGAGAGATATTAATCTGACGAGTAGTGAGCGGAACGTTGTCGTAAAATGAGGTAAAAAAATGAGAAAAAAAAAAGTTATTCGAGCCTGTCAGATTTTTATACAGACGGTTCACTTTGGTGTTCTGGTCGTCCTGAATGATAATCTTACAATTATATGGAGGAACATTGTTAATCTGACATAAAAAAATCCTTTTTTTTTTAATTAGACAATTTAGTAATTAAACAATATGCATTTATATGTATATTCATTTATTGATATAAAACTAGATAATACTAAATAAAAATTTAAAAAATAAATGCCTTCATCCTCACTGAATTCCTATACAAAGTTGGTTTTCACTTGGTCAATTTCTTCATCATCTCGTGTTTTTGTAAGTAAACATGGTTATAAGATTTACACTTCGTTATTTTATATTATACTATTAAAGAGAAAACGTACCTGAATCTAAATCCATATCCCCTAAAATGTCAGGTGCTATGACGATAGCTTCCTATGCTTCTAGATTTTTTTTTGTTTGTTGGTTACCAACAAACCAGGTCGGTAACCAAATCAAAGTTCACTTTCTTCACTAAATACACATTTCTATTATCACTCATTATTTTAATGCATAAAAAATTTATTACAATAAATTAACATCTTTGTCTTGACATAACAAACAAATCGGAGCGTCAAACACGTTACTATTGTGATCAGCGGATCACACTAATGACTGGGGATGGCGCGAGAGAGTGAG
Source organism: Anthonomus grandis grandis (assembly GCF_022605725.1). Classification (NCBI taxonomy): domain Eukaryota; kingdom Metazoa; phylum Arthropoda; class Insecta; order Coleoptera; family Curculionidae; genus Anthonomus; species Anthonomus grandis. The sequence goes on from NC_065549.1 coordinate 19,525,486, forward strand.
AAATGGAGAAAGTGTGAGGAGAAAATAGAAACGCGAAGTAACTATATACTCCACGCTATATTTATGGTTTTAGCTACATCGCCCCATAAAAATCGTCAGATAATATTTTTTCCGTAACGCTTAAAGGATTTCCTTTAAAATAAAAAAAAATCAATGACGCTCGAGTATTTCAAGATGGTTTTTTTACAACTTTGTGACTCGCCTATTTCCTTACGCCACTCTCAAATCGTCAGATTATTGAAAGATACACTCTTCTTAGTCTTCTCCATGTACTTAACTTACCCTGTCTTAATCTGACGTGCCCGAGTTTTTCTGATGGTCGATTTTTTTTTAATAATCTGACGGACTGCTGTCAACACACGCCTCTATAGTAAGGATCCGTATTTGGTAGAGGTACATTATAAAGTATAAGGTTTCTTCCTACATGATTTTCTCAAAATCGCCGCTTGGGCTCCCCTACTATTATAATCAACCCCATTCTACTGTGAATTAAACTCAGTTGAGTTGATATGGGACAAATCAACCAAGAGAGGTGGCTTAAAAAAATATTTTTTAATGAAACGGTGCACAACCTTAGTGCTGAAAATTGGAACAATCATCTTAACCATGTGGTCAAACGTCTAACCAAGTATGTGGACCACGGATTCTATGATTGTTATATATAGATCAGTACCTGCTTTATCAAAAAGTTTCTTTGTATATAAGTATGAGGAAGCCATGACGCCTTAGACCTCCAAGTTGCCTTGGATTCTTTGAGGATATGGACTCAAAAAAATATTTATTTTTGAATATGGATAACTGTTGTATCATTAGTTTGTAAAGCAATAGATCCAAAATACTCAGTCAATACATTTTAAACCAATTCCATTAAGTCTTTAACTATAAAGGACCTCAGTGTTTATATTGACAAAGGATTGTCTTTCACACAGCATGTTTCAATAATGTGTTTTACGGGTATGAAACTGTTTTATAATTAAATACACTTAGCCAGGGTTTAGATTTTTCTTAATATATTTTTAATATGTTACTCTTAGAACATTGAATGGCCCTTAAATAAAGAACGAAAAAATAAAGAACTTCATCGTGGGTTGTTTTAATATAGTATATTATTATACATAAAGGTTTATTGCTTAGGTATGATAAGTGCTATAAGTGAAATTTACATAGATTTAATATTCTGATTTTGATTATATTTTAGGTGAATATATTAGTATTACTCTTTTATAAAACTCTGTGATCTCTAGCCTGTAAATCCTTGTACCCTCTAGAGTTTGACGCTGTTCTGAAATATATAATTTTGTTATTAAAGGTTATCGTATATAATTTCACTATAGGAATTAAAAAAAAAATTTCTTTAGCTAAGTTGGAAGAATGGAAGGAGCAAAATGGACCATTATTAGAAAAAGTAATGCAACTAGATATCCTAAAGATCACAGATGCACCAAAGAAAAAGAATTACTTTAAACCACAAAAAGGTTCTACGCAAAATATTAGGAGCAGTTCTGTTCAAAACCTTAACAGCTCGCTAGTATCCAAAGCTGGTAGCATGATACCTATAAAAAGTAAGTTTACGCTTAATACGTTATTAAAGTCAAAACAAAAATTATTAAATCTTAGGTGGCAAAATGCCGTTGCGTCAATCTATGATGAGCCACTCCGCAGCGACGCTAATGGGTCGGATTCAGTCGCAGAAAAATTTGACTTGGCATGAAATTATGGGCACCAATATCATGATTGACTTCGGATTAAAATTTGATCTTAATTTTGATGACTCTTTGTGGAAGTCCTTTAAGAGCATAGAGATGTTTGAACTATTAAAGTTTACGTTGCCCGAGAACTTGCGCTTGATTGCCATGAGAAAGGAAAAAGTGTCGAAGGCGGTTAATGCTGTCATAAAGATGCTAAAGATGTATAATGATATTATTGATAAGCTGACCAAGCCTCAGGTAAGTCATTTTTCTTAAGATTAATATTGTGTAAAAATTAAAAATAAGACAAAATAGTAAGACTTGTTTCGCATCAGCATTTAACAAGCTTCTCTACAAAACTGAATTGAGTGGTATTTAATGTAGGTTAAATGTAAGGTGTAACAGATTAACACAAGATATGCATAAGGCTTTCTTTGTGTTTTCTAATTTCTTTTTCCTTCGTTTTCATTTCGAAGCAGCCTTTCCCAAAAAGTACTTTGAATAAAAAAATTAAAATTCAAGTTGGATTATCTTAAATAAAAAGACTATAGTGCACAGCAATTACAGTTCGGTGCACTTTACTTAGGATATAATTGTTTTCTAATAAGTAAAGTAAGTTTTGACAATATATTTTTCAGTTCCATAAATATGATTTTAGAGACGAATCTTTTAACTGCAGGCAACAATATGTTTCTATTACTCATTACTCAACAGTAAAAGCTAAGTCAGATTGGAAAATATTAATACAAATGTGACTGTTCCGCAGGGTTTCGTGCTGGGTGCTATTCTTTTTTTGTTTTACGTAAATGAATTGCGGAATGTTATTCCTAATGCACTTGTGTTAATATCAATTAAATTGGATAGTATGCTTACTAAAGAAATTAACAAAACACTAATTCACGTCAAAAATTGTTTTTATTGTAATTCCTTATACCTGAATATATTAAAGACGCTGTTCAGACGTACGCAGTTTAAAAAAATAGATGTAAAATTTTTATTATATATCGATACATGCTTAATATGGAAAAAATACTGTGAGAGTGCAAGATCTAGATTAAATTCTTTTGCATATGTTATTTTAAATCTTAGAAATATTTGAACATTTCAACAAATATTATGTTTTATTATGTTTAAGTTGAGTCTATCTTACGATATATAGAGTGTGCTTTGGGGAATTTTTCATACATAATTTCTGACAATTTCTCAACTCTCCCTTTTGTGAATTTTTTTTTTCATAAACAAAAGAGAATTAATTGGTGCATTGCTAGAATAAATAACCGAAAGTGATTTTTTCCTATAATCTTATATATTTATTATATTTTATTTATGTTTTTTCTTGTTTTACATTTTAGGCATTATTAGTTAAGTGTTTTTAAAGTTAGGTTTAAGTCGTTATAAGACGTCGCTCCTGACTATTCCAATATAATTTTGTTATTGTCATACTGGAAAATAGATGAATAAATAAATAAATCTGTATATTTGAAAAATATTAATCTGAAAAACGAACTATAAAACTACAAAAAAATCCATAAATGATAATAAAATCTCAAACTAAAAAGTGGATCAAAATCTGCATGGACTTTATTATAAATTATAAAAAAATTATTAAATATTTAACTAATAAAAATATGACTAGCATAAATATCTCATTGAAATGACTGTCATGTCTTAATTCAACAAAACTGTTTAAGCCTTCAGAAATTAAAATTTTCATCACAAAATAGTGCGGAATGTATGCGAAAATACCATTTTTCTTTCTCCTATCAACCTCGAAGAAAATTTTAATTTAATTATGAATTTGCGCAACAAACGTTCATCAGGAATAGATGAGGTACTACTTTATGTAATAAAATAACGGTAACTATAATCAAAGATGCAATCGTCAAAAAATAGATAATTACACATTCATCCCAAAGAATAGTGCTGGTCATACACTTTTATAAAAGGCAAAAACACAAAATCTACAGCATCATCAGACCTAAATAATAATTAAGATGATGTAACCTAAAAAAAGGAAAATTTAACAAAAACTTACCATAACATACACAAAACACCATATATATAAACAAAGCTTACAATAAAGTGGCACTATCTGTGTACAAAGAACTCAACTAAACAATCAAATCTCCTTATACATTTCAGAAATGTAACCATCATTTGAGAGTCTAGAACTATTTAAGGTTATTAAAAACTAGGTGGCCATAAAATTCCAACCTTTCATTAACACAGGACAGATCTGGGCTTTTAAAAGCTTTACTAATTTCCATTGTCTCCAACAAGTCTAGTTTTTTACTTTTATTGCACTGATGAAGTATTTTTATATTTTGGCTGTCAGGAAAATTATGTTTGGAGTCGAGGAGGTGATTAGCAAAAGCCGATCTGGTGACTGTGATATGGTATTTTTATTTATATTGGTATTTATAGTGGTATTATTATGGTTTTGATATCGGTATTTTTAAATTTATTATATTGGGCCTTGTGTTCACTAATCCTAGTAGAAATCTTCCTACCAGACTGGCCGACGTACACTGCAGGGCACTCTTTACACCTAATCTCAAATTCCCGGAGAAGATAGCGGGGTTTCTTTAGTTTTAATTAGATGTGTTTTTAATGTTATTATTGGTTTAAAAAGCTGGGGTTATGCCAAAGGGAGAAAAAAAGCGGGGTCGTTGTGACGAAATTGGTCCAAAATAAGTAAACGACCTAAAAGTTTTGATAGTTTGTTTGTTTGATAAAATTAAATGATAATTTATACTTGCTCACATACTGAAAATACATTTTATATATAGGTTTAAGAGGGAAAAAGTTACTGACTGCTAATTGTTTAATGGTAAGGAATTCTTTTTTAAAAGCTTCACGAGAAAGCGGGATGTTAAGAAGTCTGTAAAACAAAGAATGGAAAGCAGCATATTTATGTGAGGACGGTGATGTTGAATTATATTGTATAATATTATCTGTTGTTGCTTGTTTACGAAATATTTCAAAGGATATCTTATTTTTTTCCCTCTTAAGTAATAAATCTAAGAATGGTAAGGTGTTGTTCTGTCCCCGTTCGATTGTGAACTCAATTTTAGAGTGAAGAGAGTTGACAAAATTATGGAAATTTGTAAGCTCTACCTCACTTCCATTCCAAATCATACATATTATATCATCCACATACCGTTTATAAAAGATGATGTTATTTTTAAAATTACTGCTCATTATTTTTGTTTCTAAGTTACTACGAAATACTTCACTAAGAAATGGCAATAAACAAGAGCCCATTGCTAGTTCTTCTTTTTATTTAAAAAAATGGTTGTTAAATTGGAAAAATTTTGGATCTAACACAGTAGAAAGAAGCAAAAGTAGATTTTCCACCAAGAGAGAAACAAGTTTCCCTCTGAGAATATCTTTGACTAAGACCAATCAGCGGGTGGAATGCTTGAAAATAAGTTTTTCACGTCTAGCGATATAAGCTGGGCTGTATCTGGAATGTAAATATTCTGAATGCTTTTGGCAAAATTCACTAAATTTGTTACAGAATATGGCGCTTTGAAGTTTGAGACATTTCTAAGAACATTATTAAGCCAAGATGATAACTGGTAACAAGGGGAGTCAACAAAGGAAACCACAGGTCTAATTGGCATGCTAGTTTTATGGACTTTTGGCAACCCATATAATAGAGCTGTTTTAGGGTTCATGGGATTATTTTTTGTTTTGTGGAATTAAAATATTCTAAGGTTACCAAGGACCATTTGATCTTCATTTGACCTGTGGGATCTCTGTCGACCTTTTCAAAGTCATCTTTAAATAATAATATTGATACAAAACATTTTTATTTTTCGATGTTTATTTTTATTTGAAACACATTTTATAAATAAACCAAAATTAACTAATATTATCTTTTTTGATGATATGGAATACAAAATTATTAATACTTAGTAAGCGCACCGTTGTTATCAATTACAGCTTGCAAAAGTCGTAGCATACTTTAAATTGAGTTTCTGGTATATTCTTCGATTATTTGGTCCCATGCGTCATCTATCTTTAGGCGTAATTCATTCTGATTTGTAGGCCTAGTTAAGTTATCTTTATACATATATTTTGCCAAAGACACCAACCGATGGCATCGTAACATTGTTTAGGATATTGTAATATCCTAAGGCATTAAGCCTTCCCTGCACTATTTGATAAACGCCTGGTCTTTTAAAACTAATCCAGGCCCAAACGCTTATACTAAAACGTCCACTTTGATTAATCCTATGTGTATATCTTTCATCATATCTGGTATTAGAAGGCCTGTAAACGCGGATTTTTCCATTATTGCACGATTGGGTTTTTTCATCTGAAAATATTACCGTTTCTCATAATTATGTTGTTTTGGTCTGCATATTGATGGGCAAATTCTAATCTTCTCTGTTTATTTGCTTCGGTCAAAAATATTTTATTTATACTACGAGCTGTATTAGCAGAACCAGGAAAATGCGTGTCTTCTTTCGCCTTTATTGCTGTTTCAAACGGATTGTTTCTTAGAAAGCCACCTAACTCTCTATCTTGAATGTCGTTTGAAATTTTTGGTCGACCAGAACCTGGATTTCTTACAATAGCTCTATATTCTGCAATTGTTGCCTTAGCTAACGAAACGGTATTTTTGCTAATACCCCATTCTTCTGCAATTCTTCTTATAGGAACTCCATCCATTAGACTAGTGTATATTATCACTTTTTGTTAAGGAGATAATACGGGCATTTTGAAAGAACGATTTTGTTGACGCAGCTGTTACAAATTTTGACGTCGCTACTGATTTTAAAAGATATCAATAGTATAACGTTTGATCGACTATGTAAAGCACTTTTTTTTTTTTTTTTTTTTTTTTTTTTTTGGGTCGGTGGAGAAATTCTTTATGAACACTGGTTACGCGGCGCCGCCCCCAGTAGTGTGGGACTCAGTGTCGAGTCTGTCTCGTCCTATACCCACTAAAACTCCACCGCTGGGTGGTGCCTTGTGGCTCCCTACACTGCGGTCTGCTAAGAAGCAGTCCTATTGTGTCAAGCACTTAAACACGTATTAAATTTACCAACAGAAATAGATAAAACAGAAAACACAAGCTGCAGTATTACAAAAAAATTCCATACAAAACTGCATTTATGGATTCGAGAAAAGTCGCAGAATGTAACTGATCTAAATGTTCTTTAATACAAAATGACATTAATACTTATGACATTATTACTTATAGTGGGTGACACATAAAAAAGAGAACACTTAATAACTATGTTACTATTCAAGATAAACAAATAAAATTCGGTATATCGATAGAATTATTATCATTATAATTATTATTATTAAGGTATCTTTTGACATATTCAGTTATTGTCTGTCACTTCCAGTTTAAGCGGTCACACTAACTTTCTTATTTTAAATGGGACACTTTATATATTATTACGTATTTCGATAGAAAATAATTTTTTTAAATTTTAAAGTAGGGTGCCATGAATGTGTTAAATGTTTTAATTTTTAATCAAGCACGGAAAAAAAATTGTTTTCGTTACTTTTTTTGATTTAAACCTTTTACACGTCTCTTCAAAATGTCCAAACCATTAATTTTGGCATTTAATTATTTTTTTTAAATAGCACATTATTGGGAACAACCACTTTTGAAAATGAAATATTATTATTTTTTTAATCGGTTGATAAATAAGGTTAATAAATAAGAAGAAAAAAATTAAATCATAAATAAACGCGTTTAATTAATAGAAATAGCATAGAAGGCTTTGATTTCTTGACTAGGAGGCACGTTCTATTTATTATTCTAACAAATTTGCCGCATTTTTTGAAAGAATTTCAATGTTTACTAATATTTGAAATGTTTGCTGACTGTATTTCTGAAAAACTGATTTAAGTAATAAAACACAATGTAAATTATTATTTTTCCGTGATTACTTGTTTAAAAAATAAAATTTTTATATTTTGTCATAAATTCAATGCATTTATGACACTTTATTTTAAAATTTAAAAAAATGTTTTTTTCTATGAGCATAAAACAAAAAATGGCAAATGAGATATCATTATTCTCAGAATGTTATTTTCTATCGAAATACGCAATAATATACCAATTGTCCCATTTAAAATAAAAAAGTTAGTGTTACTTCCTGTTAAACCGGAAGTAACAAAAAATAATAGAATATGTCAAAAGATGCTCTTACGACTATGTTCAGTTCTTGCGATTACAGACCTTAAAAAACTATTGGCAACCTCGCGAACTGTGTACTCGACTAGTGAGCGGAAAACGCGCGCAGGTATTTCGACATCGTTTCGTTTGTCGTTTTCAACATAGAGAAATGAATATTAAACTTAATTACTCTGTGGTTTTCAGCAGTGTGAGAGAACTAGCTTACGAGTCTGTACTTCGGTCAGAAATATACTTTATTTACGTTTCATAACCTAATTGTATGTTCTCTCGCATGTATTACTTTGACCCTTGTAATTTAAGACGTTATTAAATTAAAGTTTATTTACTTGGTGTTATTAACGTTAGAGTGGCCGAACCAGGCCTTATATACAGTCCACTATAAAACAAACAAAACAGACTATTTTATTGATATACCAAATTTTATTTGTTTATCTTGAAAAGTAAAAAAGTTATTAAGTGTTTCCTTTTTCCTGTGTTTTTCATTTATTTAATTATGTTATCTATTTTTTTTTTATTAGGTTATTTTTAATAACATGATGTCGGGTGACGCAGGAAAGGGGGAACAACTGTAGACATTTCAAGAAGAACAAATAAAATTTGGTACATGCATCGATAGAATGGTTATGAGAGCATCTTTTGGCATAGTCTGTTGTTTTCCGGTTTAACCGGAATTGATACCAACTTTTTTATTTTAAATGGAACACATGGTACATGATATTTCCTGGTATTACTGATATTTCGATAGAAAATATTGTTCTGAGAATAATAATGGTGGGTGAGAATAATAATAATAGGTGTGTGACTTTTTTTTTCTTCTATAGTAGATGCCAAAATGTTAAAAGACTGGTTTGTACATTTTAAATAGTCGTGTAAAGGATTTAAATAATAAAATGAAACACCCTGTTTTAAAATTTAAATTTTTTTTTATGAATATAAAACAAAAAGTAGCAAATCGTTCAAAGCTTTCCCTATCACCTATTTATAATTTATATATATTCATCTATTTTTAATTTGGTCAATTCCTATAAAATTGAATAATTTACAGGAATTTTTTTTTGACAAAGATCCATTACAGGTTGTATGATTATCTACTAAATTATTTACTCCAATTTAATTATTTTTGGATCGCAATGTAATAAAAACATCAATGAATTTAACGATACTGTCGCTCCCCTGTGATATGTTTTTGACTAGACTTTTTGAAGAGACAAAATGTTAAATATTATGAGATTTTAAAATATTTTAAAGAACAACCATAATTATACAATTCTGAATTGTTTGAATCTTATAGGTGATCCTTCTAAAAGCTAAACTCCGCGACGTGGAACTTTACATCCAGCAAGGACTCTCTCGCATCAAATGGTCGTCATTAAGTGTCTACGAATATGCGGAGGAGTGTGAAGTGCTCATAACCGCTCTCAATACCCTTTTCGAGCATATCGAGCACATTGAAAAAGATTTATACCACAGAATCAGAATCTTACGAAACGCCAATCTTTTTGATTTTATACCGGCGAAACAAAATCCTGAGCGGCTTCCTTGTAAAGACTTTTTTAATACAATGTATGACAAACGTACTGATAAGGTATCAAGTATGATAAAGATCTATGAGTCCTTCGCTCCCATCTTGATAAAACTGGAATATCTGGTTCTGGGTACTAACACTGGAAACTCGCCGGAAATGTATAGTTACTACTCCTTTTGGGAAGTTGAAATTTTCAAATCTCTAATAGGAATGACTTTAAAGAACCTAGAAAATTTTACTTCCAAGTTTGAATTAAAAGAATTACTCTTTCAAGTAGACGCTTTGGTTGTTACACCAGAAATACTGCTTAGACCCACTGCTTCAGAAATCTATAACATCATTGTGCGAAACACTCACGACTTCTTTAATAGACTCAAGATATTTCCTCGATGGATGCACGAGACTTGTCTGATGTGCAAACCTATCCAGACGTCAAAAAGGGAGGCATTTTTATTTTCTTTTTTTGAAGAAGTTATGAGGGTTCCTGATATTAGCGAAGCTGTACAGAAGCTACAAGAAACGGCACATAGGTCTATCATGCTTGTGCATCGGTATCTTCAAAAGTGGAAACGATATAAAATGCTTTGGAGCTTTGAAAAAGAATCGACGAGTGAAAAGTTTATGTCGGGAATGGTCACGCTAGAAACCTACGATGCTAAGTTTATGTTCTACAAGGACATCTCTGATAATATGATTAATAATAAAAGTTTTATAGATATAGACAGCATCCGCCTTAATCTTCGTCCGTTATTGAACACTATTAGTTTTCACTGTATTGAATGGAAAAATACATTGGGCAAGTTATTGGATTTAAAAACTTATGACGAGATGATTGATATGAAGAAAATGATTGAACAGCTCCACTCGACTGTTAGGGGAAACATAAAAGGCTTGGAAAGGTTCAAGGCAATCATGAATGCTATTGCAACAATTCGTAAACACAATATTCAAGCAGAGTTAGATTACTTGAGATTCCAAGAAATATACTCTATGCTAAAGCAACATGACATAGAGTTTGATCCAGAACATGAGATTTTAGCTCATCAACTGGAGAAAGATTGGAAATCCCTGTTACTTTCAGGACTTTATCGAGAACAAACATTGGAATCGACTAAAGAACGCTTTGCTTTGCTGACCTTAAATGAAATTAACTCTTTCTTGGATGTTTTAAGAGAGTTCTTAGAAAGGTTTAACAAAGAAGGTCCTGGAGCAGTAGGAGAAGATCTAGACTCTGGTGTCAAACTAATGGAAGAATATCGCATCGAATTTGGCAACCTGGAAACCAGAAGAGTGGATTTAGTTAATGCAGAGATGCTTTTTGATATTCCTTTGGCGGATTATTCAGATTATATTAAAGCAAAAGAAGACTTTGAGGGCATGGATGTTATTTACAAAGTTTACAAAGCTCAAAAGCATGCTAGAGAGCTTTGGGGCAAAACTTTATGGGCCAATTTGAATCCCCAAGCTTTATTGGATGGTATTGATGGTTTTCTAAAAGAGTTTCGCAAAATTCCCAAAGAAATTCGTAACATGCCTGTTGGTTTAACACTGGAAATTAAAATGAAACAGTTTCGAAACTCAGTGCCACTAATGGTAGCCTTAAAGAATGAAGCTTTAAGAGATCGACATTGGAAGCAGTTAATGGCGAAGACTGGAATTGTTTTCGATATGGCTCCTGATAGGTTTACTCTAGATAACATGTTTGCAATGGAACTACACAGATTTCAAGATATGGCCGAAGAGATTATTAATAACGCCATAAAGGAGTTAGCTATAGAAAGGGGTGTCTTGGAGATTGCGGACACATGGAAGACAATTGCATTTATCGTTTACAAGCATATGAAAGGAAACGATGATCGAGGTTTTATTATCGGCCCTACAGATGAAATAAATCAAGTTTTAGAAGATAACTCTATGAACTTGCAAAGCATGGCTGGTTCACAATTTGTTGGTCCGTTTTTGGGGCAGGTGCAGAAATGGGAGAAGACGTTGGCAAATATTAGTGAGGTGATAGATGAATGGTTGTCGGTGCAAAGGAAATGGTTATATTTAGAAGGAATATTCGTAGGAGGTGATATAAGATCACAGCTTCCGGATGAGGCTAAGAAGTTTGACGAGATTGATAAGGCATTTAGACGAATTATGTTTGATACCGCTAAAAGGCCAATTGTATTGGAAGTGTGCACAATCCCTGGAAGATTAGAAGAATTCGAAGGGTTGGGTATTGGTCTTGACCGATGTCAGAAATCCTTAAATGACTATCTGGATTCAAAACGGAGAAGATTTCCTCGATTTTATTTTATATCCACTGAAGAGCTGCTATCTATTCTGGGCAGTAGCGAACATACAGTTGTTCAAGACCACATGATTAAAATGTTTGACAATATTAAATCTTTACGATTCGGTACTGATAACAATGATCGTGTAATAGCATCAGCTATGATATCTGGTGAAGGGGAAGTTATGGAATTTAGAAATGTTGTTTATATAGAAGGTAAAGTGGAAGACTGGATGAATGACGTCTTAAAAGAAATGCGTAAATCAAATAGGTTTATAACAAAAAGTGCCATTTTCTACTACGGTAAAATCAGACGACCACGTGTTCAGTGGATGTTAGAATACCAGGGAATGATATGTCTAGCAGGGAGTCAAGTATGGTGGACCGCCGAGGTTGAAAACGTATTTGTAAAGATTAAGAAAGGTAACAAGAGAGCTATGAAAGAGTATCTTCAGCAGCTGAATAACCAATTAAATGAAATTGTTATAACCGTGAGGGCCGATCTGACACCTAATGATCGCACAAAATTTCGAACTATAGCCATCATTGAGGTTCATGCAAGAGATATAGTGGAGAACTTTGTAAGAGACAGCGTGACTGACGTCTCAGAGTTTGAGTGGGAAAGTCAACTTCGCTTTTATTGGGTCAACCAATTAGATAACCTTTGGGTAACTCAATGCACTGGCTCGTTTGAATACGGCTACGAATATATGGGACTTAACGGTCGATTGGTAATCACTCCTCTCACGGACCGGATTTATCTCACTATTACTCAGGCACTTATAATGCACATGGGCGGGGCTCCTGCAGGCCCAGCAGGTACGGGTAAAACCGAAACAACAAAAGATCTCGCTAAAGCTATGGCTCTCTTGTGCATCGTAACGAATTGTGGAGAAGGAATGGACTATAAGGCTATTGGAACAACCTTGGCTGGCTTAGCTCAATGCGGCGCATGGGGATGCTTTGATGAGTTCAACCGAATTGATATTTCTGTTCTTTCTGTTATATCTACCCAACTGCAGACTATACGGACTGCCTTAATGATGAAATTGGAACGCTTCACCTTTGAAGGAGTTGAAATTGCCTTGGACTCGAAAGTTGGCATTTTTATTACAATGAATCCTGGTTACGCTGGTAGGACTGAACTTCCAGAATCTGTAAAGGCATTATTTAGGCCTGTAGTATGTATTGTGCCAGACTTGGAAATGATATGTTTAATTTCGCTTTTTTCGGATGGGTTTTTAGAAGCGAAAGTGCTTGCCAAAAAGATGACTGTTCTTTACAAACTAGCTAGAGAACAGTTGTCTAAGCAGTACCACTATGACTGGGGATTAAGAGCCTTAAACGCAGTGCTTAGAATGGCGGGAGTTTTAAAAAGAGCTTCGCCTGATATTAAGGAAGCTCTTGTTCTAATGAGAGCTCTAAGAGATATGAACCACCCAAAATTCGTTTATGAAGATGTTCCTTTATTTTTGGGATTAATTAGGGACTTATTTCCTGGTATGGACTGCCCGAGAGTCGGCTATCCAGATTTCAACGCCGCTATAGAACAAGTGCTGACCAAAGATCGTTATATTGTTTTACCTTATCAAGTGGATAAAGTAGTTCAAATGTATGAAACTATGATGACTAGGCATTCTACTATGATGGTTGGTCCTACTGGAGGAGGAAAAACTGTGGTGATAAATGCTTTGGCAAAAGGTCAAACGGTTTTGGGTCTTCCTACGAAGATATTTACTTTAAACCCCAAAGCTTGTTCAGTTATTGAACTCTATGGTATTCTTGATCCCTTAACTCGAGACTGGACTGATGGGCTACTATCCAATATATTTAGAGAAATGAACAAACCGACCGAGAAACCCGAAAGGCGTTACATCTTATTCGATGGAGATGTAGATGCTCTATGGATCGAAAATATGAATTCTGTGATGGATGATAATAAACTCCTCACACTTGCGAATGGTGAACGCATTAGGCTGCAGGTGCCTGTATGCGCATTGTTATTTGAAGTTGGTGACTTACAGTATGCATCACCCGCTACAGTATCTCGAGCCGGAATGGTTTACGTCGATCCGAAGAACTTGGGATATCAACCATTTTGGGACAGGTGGGTAAATAGCAGAAATCACGAGCCAGAACGTTCGGCATTTTCTGAGTTTTATGATAAAATTGTACCTGATTTGATGGCCTATGTCATGGAAGGAACATTGGGCAATAAGCAGGTTAATCCACTGAAGACGGTTATACCACAAACAGGGCTTAATATGATTACTCAGCTGTGCCATATGATTGACGCCATCTATCCGCAACCTGAGGAAGATACTAGAGATCCTGAAGAACCAGTGGATACAGATCTTATTAATGCAATATTTGTCACGTCTCTGTATAATTCAGTTGGTGCCACGCTAATAGATACTTGTCGTTTGGAATTTGACGAGTACATGAAAAGTCAAATTTCCATGTTAGCTACAAACGATACACCTGAAAATAAATGTGATTTGATTCATATGCCGATGGCGTTTCCTACATTTTACGACTATTTTCTGGATGTAAAAGAAAAAGTATGGGTAGCCTGGGATTGGCTGGTACCTGAATATATTCATGAAAAAGATCAAAGATTTTCTCAGATACTTGTTCCCACAGTGGATACAGTTAGAGTTACCTACATTTTGCAACTTATGAATAAAATCAAGCGCCCAATAGTTTTAGTTGGAGATACAGGTACTTCAAAAACAGCGATTATTCAAGATTTTCTTCGTCATCTTGATCCGGAGGTTTTCATACTACTAAACATTAATTTTTCTTCCCGTACTTCTTCCATGGATGTCCAAATGAATCTTGAGTCATCAGTAGAAAAAAGAACAAAAGAGATTTACGGGCCACCAATGGGAAAGAAACTTATTTGTTTTATAGATGATATGAACATGCCACAAGTAGACGATTACGGTACACAGCAGCCTATAGCTTTGTTAAAACTTTTATTTGAAAAAGGTGGCATGTATGATAGAGGAAAAGATTTAAACTGGAAAGTTCTTAAAGACATTTCATACTTTGCTGCTATGGGTATTGCTGGAGGTGGTAGAAATGAGGTAGATCCGCGATTCATTTCCATGTTTACCGTCATGAACTTAGTTTTCCCTACCACAAATACTTTACACCATATTTATTCTTCAATACTAAGCGGTCACTTATCTTCTTTTGCAGAAGAGCTACAAATTGCACCAGTTCTTCTTACAATGACCCTAAATCTTTATAATAACTTGATAATACATCTTCCTCCCACGCCCAGTAAATTTCATTATATTTTTAACATGCGAGATCTTTCAAGAATTACTGCAGGTTTGTGCAAAATTACTCCAAAATTTTTCCAAACTCTGCCTCAAATTGTACGAGTATGGAGAAACGAATTCACAAGGGTGTTTTGTGATAGGCTAATCAATACTGAGGATCAGAAATATGTTCGGAATGAGTTAGTGGAACAAATAAAAAAGTATTTTCCAAAAGTTACAAAGGCTGAAACCCCTAAGACAGATGTAGACGATGACGATTTCCAGTTTGAACCTGATGCACCTGTTGAAGAAGCCCAGGAAGAGCAAGCCGACATTTTGGAGTACTCCATGCGCGATCCTCTATTGTTTGGAGATTACAGAAATGCCGTAAACGAAGGAGAAGCACGAGACTATGAAGATTTGCTCGACTATGATGCTGTCTACTTCTTATTCCAAGAGATCATTGAGCTCTATAATGAGCGCAAGGAAAAACTAAATATAGTCCTCTTTAATGATGCTCTTGAACATTTGACACGGGTCCATAGGGGTTTAAGATTGGAAAGAGGGCACGTAATGCTTGTGGGTGTTGGTGGTAGTGGTAAATCAAGCTTAACCAGATTAGCAGCTTTTACAGCGGAATGTGATGTGTTCTCTATAGTACTTTGTAGGGGATATAATGAGATTATGTTTAAAGATGACTTAAAAAAGCTATACAGTCAGTTGGGTATTGATAAAAAACCAACAGTTTTTTTCTTTACGGCAGCACAAATTGTCGAAGAAGGGTTTTTGGAATTTATTAACAATATTCTAATGATCGGATATGTGCCTTCGTTATTTACTGATGATGATAAAGAACAGATAATCGGACAATGCAGATCAGCCGCTGTAAAAGCAGGATATGGGGTAGCAAAAGATCATGTGTGGCAGTATTTCATTAGCACGTGTATTGATAATTTACATGTGGTATTATCTATGTCGCCAACTAGTGATATTCTTAGTAAGCGTTGCAGAAATTTCCCTGGCTTAGTTAATAATAGTACTATAGACTGGATATTTCCTTGGCCTTTGCAAGCCTTATTTGCAGTAGCATCAACATTTTTGAAGGAAAATCCGAACATTCCTGAACAATACCGAGATACTATCATTGAACATGTTGTTCATGTGCATCAAAGTGTCATTGACTATACACAGGCTTATGCTGTAACACTTCGGCGTAAAAATTACGTTACACCCAAACACTACTTAGATTTTATTACCAATTATCTCAAGTTGCTCGAAGAAAAAGGGAATTACATAAATGGACAGTGTGATCGATTAAACAGTGGTCTTCTTAAAATTGAAGAAGCAAGCGGCGAGCTTGCCATTTTAAACGCTAGATTAGAAAAGCAAAAAATTGTAGTTGGTAAAGCTACTGCGGAGTGCGAAGCTATGTTGGCAGAAATCGAAGCTGGTACCAATATTGCAACAGAGAAAAAAGATGCGGCATCTCTTAAGAGTACGGAAATTGAAGAACAGGCAAGAATCATAAGTATCGAACAAGCAGAAGCAGAAGAGGCGTTATCTGCAGCTTTGCCTGCCTTGGAAGCAGCTAGGCTCGCCCTAGCAGATTTAGATAAGTCTGACATTACTGAAATCAGATCTTTTGCTACTCCACCTGAAGCTGTACAAGTAGTATGTGAATGCATAGTCATTCTGCGAGGATACAAAGAAGTATCCTGGAAAACCGCTAAAGGTATGATGGCTGAAGCTAGCTTTCTTCGAACATTACAAGAAATGAACTGTGATGCAATTACGCTTGCGCAACAACGTGCTTGCAAAGCTCATATGAAGAAATCCAGTAAGCTTGATGATATGGCGTCGGTCAGCAAGGCAGGATATGGTCTTTTAAAATTCGTACAAGCCGTATTGGGCTACTGCGCTGTGTTCAGAGAGGTTAAGCCCAAGAAAGATCGAGTAGAACAGTTGGAAGCTGAATACAACAACGCGAAACGTAGTTTAGAAAAGCTCTACAATGAAATTGCAAAACTTGAAGCTGATTTGGATAAACTTAATCAAAAGTATGCCACTGCAATGAAAAGAAGACAGGAGCTTCAAGAGGAAACCGATATTATGATGCGCCGTCTAGAAGCTGCTGATAAACTAATATCTGGTCTCAGCTCGGAGAAGATCCGTTGGAATGAAGACTTAAAGAACCTGAAAATTGAAAAAGAGCGCCTGGTTGGTAACTGTATACTTTGCTCAGGTTTTCTTGCTTACTGTGGCCCATTTACTTTTGAGTTTAGAAGAAATATGGTATATCAAGATTGGTGTACGGATATTCAAGATCGTCAGGTTCCAATGACTTTGCCCTTCCGACTAGAAAGAAATCTAACTACTGATGTAGAAGTGAGTCAGTGGGTCTCAGAATCTTTACCTCCTGATGAGCTAAGTGTACAAAATGGCATTTTAACTATGCGGTCCTCAAGATTTCCTTTGTGCATTGACCCCCAACAACAAGCCTTAAATTGGATCAGGAAAAGGGAAGAAAAAAATAATATGAAAACGTTAAATTTTAATGACTCAGATTTCTTAAAGCACTTGGATATGTCCATTAAGTACGGAGCACCTGTATTATTTCAAGATGTAGATGACTATATTGATCCCGTCGTTGACAATGTAATTCAGAAAAATGTTAAATACTCTGGTGGCAGAGTATTTATTGTTTTAGGAGATAAAGAGGTAGATTGGGATCCCAATTTTAGACTCTATATGACTACCAAATTTTCTAATCCTGTCTTTAACCCTGCTGTTTATGCTAGTGCGGTAGTTATTAACTACACCGTGACGTTGTCGGGATTAGAAGATCAGTTGCTGAGTGTCGTTGTCAGGAATGAAAGGCCTGACTTGGAAGAGCAAAGGGAAAACCTCATTACTGAAACCAGTGTAAACAAGAATTTGCTGCAAGTTCTGGAAGATTCTTTGCTCAGAGAACTCTCTACTACAACAGGGAATATGCTTGATAATGTTGAATTAGTGACTACGTTAGAAAATACCAAAAGCAAAGCCACAGAAGTCATGGAGAAATTAGATCTGGCTGTTCAAACTGGTAAAGATATTGATAAGCTTCGAGATGTCTATAGGCCAGTTGCCAAGCGGGGTGCCATTTTATTCTTTGTACTATCGGACATGGCGGGAGTAAATGCCATGTATCAATACTCCTTAGCTTCATACTTGGGAGTATTTTCCTACTCTTTAAGAAAAGCCTTGCCTCATACCATACTAGAACGACGACTGATGAATATTATAAATATGTTAACAAAAAATGTTTATGATTACGGGTGCACTGGCATATTTGAGAAACATAAGCTGCTGTTTTCGTTTCAAATGACCGTCAGACTGGAAGAAAGTGCTGGTGAAGTAAAGCAGACTGAACTCGACTTCTTTATTAAGGGCAGCGTTAGCTTGGAAAAATCTACTAGGGAAAAGCCAGCCACATGGATTACCTCGGAAGGATGGGAGAATATTTTGAAGCTGTCCACAGAATTTCCACTGTTATTTGAAAATTTACCTAGTCAGATTGAGAGAAATGTAGATATGTGGCAAGAATGGTTCGGTTATTTCAATTATTAAAAAGTTTATTGTATTAAAGTCTAATTTATAGGTATGATTTGGATGCTCCTGAAGCTGTAGACTTTCCATTTGGATACAAGGAGACATTAAAGCCTTTTCAGCGACTTTTATTGCTTAGATGTTTTCGAATCGATAGAGTGTATAGGGCTGTGGGAGACTACATTACCGACATAATGGGCGAGGAGTATATTATGCCTCCAGTCATCAGTATGGATAATATTTTTGAACAATGCAGCCCCATGACTCCTGTTGTATTCATTTTAAGTCCTGGCTCTGATCCTACTGCCGAGCTGATGAAACTAGCTGACAGGTAAAATAAGCTTTCATATCGGGTTTAACCACCTAGTATTATAGTGGAACTTCTTTCTGAAGTTTCAATAGCACAGATGATTTTATCAGATGTTTTCTTCTTCAATGCTGAAAGCAAACTGATGCGTACTAATTAGGAAATTGTATGAGTACATTTTGACGCCTAGTCAAGATAAATAATCATAATTAAATTTATTTTGATTTAACAAAGGAGTTGAACTACAACTCCTGTAGTGGAATGATATTCTTTCCTACTTGCAACACGAGTTTTTAAACAAGCGCATTTAGGTTTTTGGCCTCTCTTTGTAAGTCTTGAATTGAATTGTCGAAACAGTGGGCTGCCAAGACAGTTGTGCATATAGTCTAGTATAGTCTCCTGATGAATCCCTCATGCCTCACCAGGGGGTTACCAGAGCCCAACGGCCTTAGAGAAACCGATAAGGCTCTCTGGTCTAAGGGACTTAAAGTCACTCGGTACACTGAAAGTGTTACACAAATATTTGAACCTGGCACGCGTGAGTGCTGGGCACTCCCCGACTACATGGTCAACGGTTTCATCCTCCTCATAGCACCATCGGCATTCTGGGTTGTCCGCAATACCGATAGTATGGAGATGGCTTCTTAAGTGCCAGTGACCGGTTAAAAGACCTGTCACTAGCCGAATTTCGTGTCTTTTTAGGCGTAGTAGATTTTTGGTGAGACAGGCAAAGGGCTCACCTATGTGCGCTTTGGCCTGTCTCATACCAGGGGACTCAGTCCATCTTCGGTGGGTCCACTTGTCCAACAGACCCTTCATTGACGCGACCGCAACGCATTTCTTTGTAAGTCTTTCTTCGTAACCAGGTACGAGATCTTTTATACAAAACAAAACAATTAGCGTCCGACGTCCAGGTTAAATTGATGCAATTCATTAAGCTTTCGATACTTCTTGTACAAGATACTGGCTCTAGACATTCAAATCTTGAGCTACACAATTTGCCAAAGTGTATTCATATGTGATAGATAGTAAGGAAATGAAATTTTCCAAATTTGTGTCTAGCTAGCGTGCACTTCTCCATTATCCCCATTTTAATGAGCAAGTCAATTAAAATGAATTACTGAATTACTCGCCTTGTCCCGTTGAGGCTTTTAAATGCGCTAAAGGACATCATTTATGCCTTATATGAATTATCCTAAGAAGATTTAAAGTCTTGGAAGTAGTCTTTTATGCTTCTTTGGATCATACAGACTTACCACACCACCTTCTTTATACTATTGATCTTTAGTATTTGTCTCGTAAATGTATTTTAACCATTCGCCGGTGTTTTGAAGAGTGATGCAAACCTAGTTATGAAGTGCATCCGTTTTCGCATAACGCATAATCAACGTCAACATCCCCTCCTTGTAGATGGTCAAACTTAAGATGACATAGCAGTCACGAGTTCTTTTTCATGACTATCATAGCCAAAGTTTCTCCCGCGCTCTCATGATCGATTACACGATAATTCTGCAAGAACAAATAAAGAGAGCTATTTCAGTCTCTTTCATGGTTTAAGCCCATTTAAAAATATCGTTGTTGCCTTTGTATCCATTGTCCAATTAACTTGATCCTCGTGATTATTGAGCTTGACATTTTTTTTCATATAGATATTTGTAAACAAATTACTGGGTGTGGCCAAATAATTACGCTCTGATTAAGACAACGTTTTACTACAGTAGCCAATTATGCGCACGTTGCAAGCATCAGTATCCTTTCTTTAGCTAGTTAAAAGCCTGCTGACATGTATGGTCCCACTAGAATTTATATTCCTTTTTTGCAGATTTGGGTTAATAGCATGCTGCGTTCGTGTTTTTCTTTTCATTTCTTTCATTTTTTTGTTCATTTTGCTTGTTGACCGCAACGTCTTGTTGACTGGACACAACATAGCAACTGCAATAATTTAAGGATAGCTTAATTGTCTTCCAGACGTCTTGGACATATCCGTCTGTATGATTAGGTTTCCTCTATAATACTCGGCTCTCAACCAGTTACCAAGTATCCTTACGCTCTTCCCATTTCCTAAATGAACCGAATACTGCTGTAATGAGCATTTAAATGGCCCAGGATTGATTAATCCAATTGATCAAACTCTAAATGTCTCTTGACAAATTGATGTAGATATTATTCGATTAACTTGGATAATATTCGATCATTTCATTGCAACACTCATTATAATCTGCGTAAGCCTAAGGACGTTTACAATAAAATATTTATTTTATTGAAAAGTTAGTAAGGGAAGTCTTTTCTCCATAAATAAAATTCTAATCCTTTAATTTCAGGAGTATGTATTTCGGCAAGTGTTCTTGCGATCATCAGACTAGAGTTACTTAACACACACACAAATTCTAAACAATGATTAACTAAACAAAGATTGTTTAAAATTTGTATGTGTATTAAGTAACTCTAGTCTGATGATGGCAAAAACACTTGCCGAAATATATCACTCCTGAAATTAGAGGATTAGCATTTTATTTGTGGAGATAAGACTTCCCCTACTAGCTTTTCAATATTATATTGACTCCACTTCAGAATGGACTTTTTCCTTAATAAATATTTAAGCATGCTCATATTTTTATTGGAACATTGTAGGTGTGGTTTTGGCGGTGGCAAATTTAGATACCTATCGTTGGGCCAGGGACAAGAACCGACAGCTCTGCAGTTGCTCGATACCGCAATTTCCCGAGGACAATGGCTTATGTTTCAAAACTGCCATCTTCTATTGTCTTTTATTAAGGCATTGGAGAAGCAAATTGAAAAAATCAGTAAACCTCATCCCGATTTTAGACTTTGGTTGACCACCGATCCAGTGCCAACATTCCCTATTGGGATTTTGCAAAGGTACAATAAAATTAAGCGATTTGACTTATTGCATTAATAAACACCTAAATAAAATATATTTTGTTTCCAGATCACTTAAGGTAGTCACAGAGCCCCCAAACGGTCTTAAACTCAACTTACGTAACACTTACTTCAAGATGCGTGGTCAGTTGTTAAATTCTTGCGCACATCCAGCTTTTAAGTCGCTTGTTTATGTGCTCGCGTTTTTCCATGCGGTAGTTCAAGAGCGTCGAAAATATGATAAGATTGGTTGGAACATATGTTATGACTTTAACGAATCGGATTTTAACGTTTGCGTCCAAATTTTGGACACTTATCTGACAAAAGCCTTAAAGGCGAAAGATTCTCGAATACCTTGGAATAGTTTGAAATACCTTATTGGGGAAGTTATGTACGGCGGTAGGGTCATCGACGACTTTGACAGGAGAATTGTAGCAACTTATATGGATGAATATATGGGAGATTTTTTGTTTGATACTTTCCAGCCGTTCCATTTTTATCATGATAGTACTGTTGACTATCTTATTCCTCAGGACGGAGAAAAGGAGGACTATATAGGTATTTTTTGTTGTATACGTATTCATATTTTGAGTAATGGTGTTTAATTGACAGCCTTTATCGATGAACTTCCACTAGCAAATAGTCCTGAGATATTTGGACTTCATTCAAACGCTGAAATTGGATACTATACGCAAGCAACTAAGGAAATGTGGAACATTTTGATCGAATTACAGCCTCAAGTCTGTAAGTATATTTTTTATTATAATATAGTGTTTTCATTGCCAAACAAACTACCCTAAATTTATTTCTAAAAAACCAGGTTGGTTTTAATACGAATTGATTTTTGAAAGATATTTGACAAACAAACGTATAACTTAGTTAAAAATTAATATCGTAGGTTATAGTAGGTAATATATACTTAATGTGAGTCTATAACCTACTAGTCAACATTTTTATTTATCAATCAGTACGATAGTTTCTTTTATCAGAAAAATCTTTTAGGTTTAAGACAAATGTATCATCCAAAGTTCAAGAGCCTCCGAATTTGAAGTTTTTTTTATTAGCAAACATTTTTGGGCATAACTTAAAAACGACTTGACATATTTTCATATTTTTTTCACATTGTGATTAAATAGTTCCTGAGTATGAATTTGAGGGTAAAAGCATGATTCAGAGATAAGGCAATTACTTTATTATAGGTATACCGGATGACAATGGATAACACGAATACTCCATAACTTCGTTATTTTTTGAGAACAAAGTTTTAGACTGGTCTTGTCATTACAACTAACCATTCTGCATGTTTAAATTTCAGCTGCTTCTGACCAAGGAATGAGCCGCGAAGAATTTATAGAAATCGTGGCGAATGACGTACTCAAGAAAATCCCTGAAGAATATGAAGTCTGGAAAGTTCGTAGATACTTTCAAAGAATGATGTCCCCTACGATAGTTGTTCTTCTTCAAGAATTAGAACGCTTTAACAGACTTATCGCCACCATGAGAAGAACCCTGGTGCAGCTAAAAAAAGCGCTTGCGGGCGAAATTGGTATGGATGCTATTCTGGACAACGTCGCATACTCGTTATTCAACGGCCAACTACCAAACAGCTGGAGAAAATTGGCTCCGGCCACTTGTAAAAATTTGGGAGGATGGATGGAGCATTTTGAGATGAGGCAGCAACAATATTTCTCTTGGGTAAGTAGGGTTGTAGGAAGTAAACTATTTGTACTATTGTTTAACAATTTTTTAGTCTACAACTGGAGAGCCTACAGTGCTGTGGATCTCTGGTCTTCACATTCCAGAAACTTATTTGGCAGCTTTGGTGCAGATTGCTTGCCGGTTGCATAACTGGCCTTTGGATCGTTCCACATTGTATACTTATGTGACGGAGCATGTTGACCCTGCTGATGTTGTTCTTCGGCCAGCGGCGGTAAGGTTTTACAATAAACATAATCTTAAAGTTGTAATACTTAAAATCAAAAGACGACGATCAATCAGATCTATAATCATTAAACATTAAATCCAAAATTTGTTTCGCTTCAATCTGTCGGAATAGCAGAAGCCCTGATGCTTTTTGTCTATGATTTTCAGTTCTGATGAATCAACAGCGGTCATAAAAAAATTAATAGTGTTTAATTGAGTTTTACCGGTTTCAAGTTAATCACTTTGCCTTCTCTACTTACGCCTGTTCTTTTTCATTTTCAAACTGTAGCAAAACTGTAAAAATTCAGGTAAATATAAAAACTATGGATTGAAGATTATTTATAAGTTTGATGACTTTGCTATTTTTAAGGCAGTCTTCCTATACAGTCACTTCCTATCCCAATGGAAGTCAGCTCACATCATTTTAATCTGTAAGCAGGGTGAATCAGCAAGGACCATAATAGCTACAGACCTATCAGTCTCCTATGAACCATAGAGGAAGTCGTGTAAAGCGGAGATAATACTTTAGGTGCATCAGATCACCAGACTGCACTATCTCATCTTAGCTATCTAAGTTTGGTCTATAAGCAGGGTTACCATACATATTCATCGACATCTCCAAGGCATTCGATAAGATATGGCATTATGCACAGTGGATATCAGATAAGACTTGTCTACTTATTCTTGCAGAACAGAAGCTTCCGCATTTTCGCTGACAAAACACCTATTCCTACCCCATTAAATCTTAGTAGAGTCTTAGAGTAAGTCTTAAAAGTCTCACTCCTTTCACCACTCCTGTTTAACCTCTACATGTCCGACGTCCCCACGAAGGAGATAAATCTAATTCCAATTCTCCGAGGACACAGCAATTGCAACAGCGGCTTCAAGGATAAATTATCCTAACCAGTTAATGACATTGATGATCATTGGTGGCTACAGATCAATCCGC
Source organism: Anthonomus grandis grandis (assembly GCF_022605725.1). NCBI lineage: Eukaryota > Metazoa > Arthropoda > Insecta > Coleoptera > Curculionidae > Anthonomus > Anthonomus grandis. The sequence goes on from NC_065549.1 coordinate 19,550,062, forward strand.
CGGTCATGTTTACCAAGACTTCAAGGGAGAAGTTGAAGTGGAAAGATCTGTCTTTTCTTTGGGTCAAATACGTTAACTAACTATAACACTTACATAGAGAAATAGCAATACCTTTGATTTTTTAGATGCAACGTCTTTTTAATCATACTTCCCTATACCTATCTCTAGCGGTTTTTCGGGACAAAAAATAATTTTGCATGTTTTTTGTTAAAAAGCCAGGGGATTACTGACTCTCTATTTCTCAGCCATTTAAGCTCCTAAAAAGCTCAAATTTTAAACATCACTTTAAGAGACCATCTTAATTCACTTCTCTTAGTCCAATTTAATCAGCATACAGTATACAGGGTCCTCGAAATTGCGAAAAATCATATCTTCAAAAAAAAAAAAATGGAACCTCTATATTTTATTTTTTATTCTAATAGACAGTTAAAATGCCTTTGATTTAATATAAAGCATTCCTATACCTAAGTAGCCGCGTATTGTAAGTTAATTCTTATTAATGGATAAAAAAAGGTCATTTATACTACAAAATACTCCGTTATTTATACGTAAAAGTAACAAAAAAAAGTATCATAGGAAATTTTAAAAATGCCTATTAATATTCTCTAAACATTTATAAAATCGATTTCTGGTGGATATATTCGTCGCTCTTCTAATTTCGCTTTTAATCTGGCTGTTCAAAATAGGTAATAATGCGCTGATGTAGCTCTTTTTTACTGTTTACTAGTATTGCGAACATCCTTTCCTGTATATTATCCCACAAGTAAAAATCAAGCGATGTCAGATCTGGCGATCTGGCCGGCCAATCCTTTGGTCTCATACGTCTAAACCATATATCATCAAACATGTCGTACAGTTTGCTTGTTACACTGTCTCCACAATGAGGTGGGACTCCGTCAAGTTAAAACCAACAAGTACAAAAATCTTGCAATAGCAGATTTTCCAAAAAAATTACTTACAACACTTCTTAAATTTTCTAATTAAATTTGGCTGAATTTCAATCATAAATTAGACATTTTGTCATAAAAATATTTTCACAGAATTCTACCCTTCTGTGTCTTGTGGTCTCAAAGGCTGAACTTTGGTGAACTTGAATGAACGCATCAAAAACCAAAACTCTCATCAAAACCATTTTATTAGCTAAGATCTTCCATTTTAGACTTTTTAATTAGTTGATCTTAAAACACTATGTTAATATTTTAACTTAATACGTCACTGTCATTTATTACCCATTATAAAATTTCCATTGCTAACTAAGTAATTTACTAAATAAAAATGTTTAAAATTATGAAATTTCATGAAAATAAGTATTTAGTTCTAAAGCGGCTACTTAGGTGTAGAAATATGTTATATTAAATTAAAGAGATTTTAAGTGTTCATTAGCATATAAAATAAAATATAGGGTGTTCCATTTAATAAAATGGACTTTTAGCTATTTTAGTTTTTCGAAAACCCTGTATAAATCAGGCTATGGAAAGTTAATCAAGATGGTCTTTTAAAATGGTGTTTTAAATTTGAGCTTTTTAGGAACTTAAATAGGTGAGAAATATACAATTCGTTTTCCCTTGGTTTAAAAAAATACTTTTCTCGAAACCGCTAGAGGTAGGGTATAGGAAAGTATGACTAAAAAAGACTCAAAATGAAACAGGGAATCAAAATGTCTAAAAATATATATGGTGGTTAATTTAAAAAATCAGGTGTTGCGATTTTTCTATAAAAGCGGCAACGCTGCAGTGCTGAAAATATTTTAGACAGACAGAGCATTGTCTGTTACCATGGTTACCAAATCTTCAGAAAAATGCTACCGTTCCGTTTTCCATATATAGCTAACGTACCATTCGTCGTCAATACTATAGAATAGATAGGTCATATTATTTTTATAGGTTCTTCCTTGAGTTGGGTCATTTTCACATTAATGCCGATATTACAAATTTGTTTCTAAACGATATTTTTTACCGTCGATACCAATTATTGATTATATTAATAATCTATCAATATTAGCCTAATGCTCACTGTTTATTGGTTAGCAAACAGCTCCTATAAATTAATTACCGACGAGAAGTACTTACTTTTGTACATTATATTAATGGAAGCACAAAAGACTCGTTATCAATTTGTAACTGATTTAATGTACTTTTTTATTAATTTCAACAACCATTTTAGTCCAGTGTAGTTGTAGTTTTTGCAACATTGATTGAAATATTCATAAATTTTAGGGTAACTGCTTAGTGCATGGACTTTACCTTGAAGGCGCCGCTTGGGACATTGAAAACAACTGTCTAAAGCGCTCAACACCGAAAATTCTAATAGAGAAGCTTCCAGTTTTGGGTGTGGTGCCTATTGAAGCGTTTAGGTTAAAGCTTCAGAATACTTTAAAGACCCCAGTGTATACCACTTCTTTGAGAAGAAATGCAATGGGAGTGGGGTTGGTATTTGAAGCCGACTTGAGAACTACGGAACATATTAGTCATTGGGTATTGCAAGGAGTTTGTCTTGTTCTAAATACAGATTAGCCTTTTAAAACGTGGTTTGGACACTTAATTGTGCAATGATCATATAAAAACAATGTTCGGGTTTTTCTACTTTAGTCTAGTGGTGTTTCGCAAAATGCAGTTTTAATATTGGCTAGCTAACATTTATTTAATAACTGTGCATGATACGGACATTGGATTTAAGCAATGTGAGTTAATATTATACGGTTAGTTAATAGAAGTAGTAGCAGTAATACGTGTTCAGATTTATGTGATCTCTATTTTCCATTGTATGGGAATAAAGAAAAGCTGTTAATTTTTGACTAATAATATTATTCTTCAATAATTTAATTAAATTATTTTAAGTATTTCTTCAGATATTGTCTAAAAAAATATTTTGTTATATGGTATTTTTCCATTTTTATGAAAAAATCTGTGATATTTATTGGGTATTTACATTAAAGTAATTTATATTTTTCTATTTTTTTATTAACAGTTTTTTCAGTACATTACAAAACTTATAGTTGGAAAAATGCGCCTCAAAAAAAATTGTAGGAATAATAAATTTAATGTTCCGCACACCATCAAATCTACCATTCAGAATACCATGTCGTCTACAAAAAAAAATATAAAAGATGTTTCCTAAGCAGCAAAACGAACAGTTACCTTTTTAATTAGTCTTTTTGACATCCTTCACTTCTCCTTCTTTGATTTGGCCCCTACCAAATATCTTCGCTAAGCTGTCCCAAACACCCCCGAAGAAGAGGGCACACATGAGGTTTTCGAAAGGAATGAAAGGATCATGAATTCCTAAGATAATAGAAGACAGCTTGAAATATACGAAGAAAATAACAATTCCGAAGTAGACCAATGCATGGGGAGCTGAGATCAATTCAGTTTTCCTGTCAAGTATGAAGATTATGGAAGCAACCAATGAAGCCTTAGTGTAGCTAAAAAAAATATTTAATTAGTAATTTTTAGGGTAATATTAATAAATTAACATACAAACTAGGTTGCATAAATTCCATGGCAGTGGGAGTCCATACGCCGCGTATGAGTCTCTCCATAAGTCTGGTGAAACCAGCTCCGTTACCTTTGAGCGTACCGATAATGATCATTATGAGGTATCCATTAGGGTACAGTTTGGCGGCATGTGTGACTCCGTCGTAAACTTTTTTGCATCTGTAGATTTCTTTCATGGCAGAGAAGATTATTTTAATTGGTAGGAATTTTGCTAATTTGTACCCTACGTCGAGGGGTGTATAGAAAACTACATACCTGGAAATATATATTAGTAACATAGCCATAAATATAGTCTATCATGGTGCCTAAAGTGAAAAGATAAGTTAACTTAGATATCTACATATTTATTTAGCTTTTCTTCAAAATAGCATATTTGTCGGGCAGTTGCGACATCTAGAATTCCAGAGAAAATTTAGAGTAAAACTACCTTGAAAAAATTTTTCATTTCTAGGCACTTTCCTTTGCTAATTCTTAACTGAAAAAGTCAAAAAAACAAAATCTACGCAGTTGTTTCTTTTCCTAGTGAGCTTAAGAAATATAAATTACAAAATGTTTGACGAAAACGTCTGAAAAGTGTAAGCAAGATAATTAAAATTCAAATTTATTCAAAAAAATATACGTGTTTACGAAAAATTATTTAGTCAGTTTACAATTCCTATAGGTCAAAAAAAATTGTTGGAGTACCTAGCAACATTATGTACCTGTATGTACTCTTGAGTTAATATTTGAAACAGCAATAATACTGTATTTATTTTCTATCCTGGTTTAACGGATACCCGCCACCACATTATACACAATTATCCAAAACTAAGAAATTAAAACAATATTCTTTAAAGGAGACAATTATTGGGAAAGTACCTGAACAAAGGATTTCCTGTGTGCGTTGATATATCTCTATATATAAAAAGACTATTCCTAACTGATAATCTAAAAATAGAAATATGAAATTTGGAAACAACATTCCTATGGTTATGTAGGCGTCCACTAAGAAGAGATCTTTTGAAATTCCATCGGGAAAGGGTTGAAACCACCCCTTACGAATCATAGCTTCAAAAAATGTACTTTTTTAAAAAACGGTGAAACACGTCATTTTTATTTTATTTTTTTACCTAATTTCCATTTTTTGTTTTTTTTTAAGGGGTTAAAACCACCTTTTAAGATTTTAACATCTTTTTTTATCCTTAAATTCATTGCTTTTCGGAAAAAAAATGCAAAACACTTCAATTTAATTTCATTTTAATGAAAACAACAGATTCTCGAATATTCTGCCACCCTGAAGGAGTGAAATGGGGTGAAAACCACTTCTATGAAAATTCTTTCATTTTAAACTTATAGCGTTGAAAATTGATATTTTTACATATTACAAGAGGGGAAAACAAAAAATGTTCTTTACAAAGAAGTCCTTCAGTAGAACTTTTCTTTTACTTTCAAATTCCACGCGAGCAACGCCGCCGGGCATTCAGCTAGTATTCTATATCTTTTGTTAAACAGTTTTAAGTTATTTATTAATCTTATTACAATTGGCAACAAGTTATCAAGTTTCGGGGCTACATAATTAAAAAACCTAAGGTGAATTGTTCGAATATTTTTAACAGGCAAAGCAAGAAAATTGCTAGATATCTTTCTTGTGTGTTATGGTTGTGTTTTAAATATGTGTGAACATTTCTGTTCTTATGATTATTATATCTTAGATAATTTTTAAGATATAATTTTGAATAATTTTTAATGGTCTCAAATTAGATTGATACGCTTCACCCCATATTATAAGGCCATACCTAAGTAATGATACCTTTACCCTAGATTTATATACTTGTATGAGTAATTTTCTGCTTAAAAATCTCAAAGAATATAGAATTTATGAATGAGATACCACACAACTTTTCTTTAAACACTTATATTCTCTGTCCTTATGCTGTCACTCACTTTAATTCGAAGGTTATTTAGCACTATTGGATGAACTTGTGTGCGAATGATATGAAGCGATGGTATTGTCACTTATTGCAGTTGTTGGTTCTCCCAAACGTTCATCGGCCAAACAAGTACTGCCAAAATTTAATGATGATTCAATGTTCCAGTATATAGCGTCGAACGCATCTTTGATTTGTGAATCAATTATTTGCATTATCCTTATTTTACCCATGAGGAAGTTTTTATATATTTCTTTAATTGATGCTCATTTAAAATACTTAAATTGAAAGGTATAGAATTAAATAATTTAATATTTGCTTCGTCGCTAAATTCGTGAGAGGCAAGGGGACTGACGCTAATCAAGAATCCCAAAGGAAATAGAACTTACTTCGTCCACGTCGTTGTTTCCGAATTAATGAAATTACTCGAACCTGGAACTGACCTTGATAATTGACCTCAAGATCAAGATGGTTAAGGTTATTTAAACATTTGTGCTTGGTAAAAAAAAAAAAAAAAAAAAGTAAAGTAAAGTACTTTTAAAATACTTAGTTGAAACAGAAGCATTAATAAACAGCTTTTTGTAATTTGAATATTTTGGAATAAATGTTAAAATTTTTCTGTTTTCGAATTTACTATAAAAATAGGGGTTCCCATTTAAAAAAATACGCTTAACTTGAAAAACAATCTCAAGGTCAAAATGATCTCCGAGGATACATGTCTCCCCCTCTGTCCTGAACAACTTTTGTTTCAAACATTTATCGTCGGAGCAATTTCCATATATTACAATGGCCCACCCTGTACAGCCAATATTGATATCGTACAGAAGATATGCCTATAATGACACAACATATTTCCAACATTCGATGAATGTTGTGAAATATCTGTGAACATTTAGAAATTATGGGTGAGCAATTCGAATATTATCGAAATATTTTTTTGGAACATCCATTCGAATGGCTACTTTTGCAAATAAATTTAAAAAGTTGGCAGATACGAGAATAGTGCAAGAGACCAGAAAACTAAAAAAAGGATCATAAAGTTCAAATTTCATGCCGAAATTTATACAGAATGCTCCGAACGAAAAGTTCTGAAAGATAAAATTGTAGCCGATTTATTAGAATAAAACAGCCTGTATAATGCAACCAATTATTTTGATATTTTGTAGTTGTAGAGATTCTAAAAAATAATTGATGTACCAAATTTGAAACAATTATCATCTTAGACTATACATTGTTGGAGAGCAAAATATTAGAAAAAAAATAAAACTGTCACTTGCGGCGATGCCCTTTAGACCATGCCAATATTTGCATTTTTTTCTTAATTCTAACAATTACTATCATCCCCTGAAATATTATATTGCATAACGTTAATTAACAGTCTGTATAGCTTTATTTTGAACAACGGTTGCTTCAAAAGTGTCGACATAACATAATTTTCTTATTTTTTTAGACCTGGAAGTTATATTTATAAAGTCTCAACATGTCGGCAATTAAAAAAAACTTCTTTTACTGTTCTATGTGTTGTACACATAAATTTGTTTGTTCTAATTATTCATAAAATAATTACCAAACGGCAGTAGCAACCAAAACCTGAGGAGTGTTTTTCAATGGCGCTAAAATAGGTTCTGCAAGGAGTCCGTTTGCGACCATACCTCCTGCAAAGACCACAAGCATATACGAAAGCCAGCAGGACAAGGGATGTTTTCTTGAGAACGTCTGGGCTCCTGAAAATGTATTAGTTTTTAAAATAGTGGGTTTTGTTGTAAGAACTCTTGGCTCTTACTTACCGGTTCCCAAATCTTCCCTGACTGATAAAGCACACAGTGTACAGTGGGCAATATCAAAGTATGGAAACATTTTCAGTTTTACCACCTGATTGGCGATATCTAGGAATGCTTCTGGATCCATGATTTTTTCAGTTCTGTGATCTTATTAATAATTTTTTTTCCTGGAATAAATATAATAAATTATATTGTGTCCTAAAATGCAACCTCTATGTATTTTGAAAAATATCCATATAAAGTCAGAAGTAAGAGTGGTTTTGAAAAATATGAATATAAAAGTCAGAAGTAACTTTTGGTTCCTCCAGTTGATTTCTATTCTATTTAATTGGGTGTAAAAATCTAGACAATGAGAGCAAAATTGTCTCGTACTTTTTTATTTTTACTTTAATTATTACCTAATAATAAAACGGATTTATTTTAATATACCTATAGTAATAGCAAACTAAATAAAAAAAATTTTTACATGTCCTCCTACATCTTCGGTTCTTATAAAAATATTTTGGTTTTATATTTTTGATATATGTTTGTAAAAAAAAACAAAATACCAAAATTTAATGTTAGTTTTTAGACCAAAAAAACTAAAATGTTTGTTGTTAAACATTGTTGCAAAAATTTTAAAAGCTCTATTATTATTAAAAAAATAGGCTTCGTATTTTTTTTAATCCGATTTTTAATAATGCCACAAAAATGCATGCTTTACAACTAATAACAACAAATTAATCACCCTAATATGACGTTAAATTTCTGGAATATTCTCTCTAATTTTACAAATTTTTATTCAAACAATAAAAGTTATAATTCCTGTAATTTTACTCGTATAGGGTTTTCCCACAAATATTCTAGGATTTTAGAGGTTATTCCTATATCGCCGAAATATTCTTGGTATCTCACCAAGTTTGCAATAATGGTTGTCTTAATAAAAATAATTTTTGATATGATCGTAAAGGGTAAAAATACACATTTCCATCTAGAGAGATTCCGAAATATCCTTTTTAAAAATTTATATCTGACTAGTCTATTTACATATATACATGTTGTTGTTCTGAACTTTGTATTACTCTGGATTGACGGTCAAGCAAATTTTATTGGCACGAGAACTCGCCTAGGTGAGCCTTAAACTTATATTTTTATATCTGTTTATTACGTTTTGGGGTTAACGTAATAATGATTTTGTAAAAAATCCATGTCAAGTATATTTCTGAGTTTAGAAATGTCGAGTAATTTGCTCGGGTGGTGTCTTTGAGTTCATTTGTCCTAATAGCATATTATCACGCATTTTTAAATACATCGGAAAATTTCAACTACATCATAAATAAAGACGATGTTGCACAAACGTCGAAGGAACATTCGAGATATCACATCAGTACGCCGTGTTTTTTTCAAATCATAGAATCATGTGTGTGGTCGAAATAAAACCTAAAAGCTATGTTGTTTACCATTCTTAGACGTATAATCTTGCTACCTGAGTATCAAGCTTTCTCATTGCGGAAAATTGAATTTGACTAAAACTTGAATAATACTCTTATAGAGTCAATATAGTCCAATAGAAAACTCAATTTCTTCAAGAATTCAGTCTACCTTTTTAAGATTTGCTTCTCAGACAAATGTTAAATTGTTCTCAATGGCACTGTCCATCGATAGGTATACTAATTATCCAGTAACGAATTGTTGTTACTGGGTCGACACGAATCCAAGGATATACCATGAGGTTCATACATAACAACCTCAAAAAATAAAACGTGTTTTCGGTGATTTATTTTTCTTACAGGGTAATTTAAAAAGGATACTGACATAGGCCTATTGGAGTGTACATTTTCAGTAATTAACAATATTAAACGTAAGTATACTACTTAATAAAATTAAATTTAATTTCTCGGCAATGCGTAGCTTAAATTTAAAAAAAACTGAAGCGTGATTTTAAAGAAAATGTAATGCCCTTTTAAAAAATGTATCACAACATACTGCTTTTTGCATGCAAAGCCGTAAACATTTTTTAATTTTAAAATTTTTCGGAAATCCCCGGTGCATCAAAAAATATTAAATAAGTTAAAAAAAAATTGCATAAAACACTTCACTAGTGGATGTGTTTTTTATAGCAAAATATGTATGTCTCTTAGTCATCAATATCTACAATATTTTACCTGTTGTAGAATCTTATGATTTTGCATTTTTTAATTAAAACATCCTGTACTTCCTTAACGAGTAATTTTTCGAATTCGAAATTAATTATATTATGTTTGAGGGCAGAATATGTTCTGCAAATTCATGTCTTAATACCTCAACCACCCTTCCTAAACTCTTAAATGTGCCAGTCAGGACCGCCAGTACTCGGATAAAACGCGTTAATTTCGAAATAAGATGAAAAGTCCTCGATTAAAAGAAAAAAGACCAATAAAATTACTATTTTTGCTTCATCACGCTGACCGTCATCGTTGTCAGTTCAGTTTTTCATTAGTTCCGACAAGCTTAAAATTGTAAGTTAAGAATGATCTTCAAATTGGTTGAGGTTAAGTAAACTAAAAAAATAAGTAAAATAATTATGTGGTGGTATATTTTTTTTTAGGTTTTATGATGTTATCAAGTTAAATAAAATTAAGTATTTTAAACTACTAGAAAAATGAAAAAAAAATAAAATCAGACAATTGTCCGGCTTCTAGGGAAAGAAAGTGAAAATATGTTCGTCTTTTTCTAATCTAAAATGAAATATATTTTACTATATCTTTTCTTTAAAATATATTTTATTTAGTTCAGCCACTAACCGCCCAACTCTTTCAAGATTAAATCCAGTATTTACTTGTATAAAAACTTTTCGATTACTGATATATGATTAGTTTCCGTCTCATCCAGTCCACCACTGTTGTCAAAGAAAAGTTTTGTTTGAGATCGATTTTTTTGTTTTAGAGAACGAATTCCCAAAGAAGAATGAACGATTAGAAATATTCTCAAGGAAACCTTAAAAACCTCAAAAACTTAGATGTTGATTAAATTCAAAAGAGCGGCAGTTTGAAGGGAGTTTTTCGAAAATTTGGGGTTTTAAACTCAAGGGTGCAGGAGCATATTAAGGTTAAAGTGAAGAAAATCTCGAAAAGGTCCTGATCCTACATTGGGAAGTAACTAAAAAATTGCTAAATGGCTAACTAATTTGGTAAAATGCAGTTTCCCTTAAAAAAAACCGAACATTCAGACACAGTTCAAAAAAAAAAAAAGACGAGAAATAGAAAACGTCGTTAAAAGAGGACACCTAGACGAGAAAGTTACGGAAGAGTATATTCGAGCTTAATTTAACGATTTGGCAAAGTATCTTGAGGAACATAATTTAAGTGATGATCTTCATGACTCTACACCTTTAACTCAGATGAAACTGGATTTTTTCTTTGTCCGACTTCTTCTAACTATATAGGGAAAGTTCTTAGTATTAAAAGCCAAAGCACATACATAGTTAAGAAAGGAAGTGAGAAGGGAAAAATGTAACAGTGTCAGTTACTTTCTCAATACTACTCACCAGACAGTGGTATTTGTCCACCTCTTGTAGTTTTCCTGTATATGAGACCTCCAAAATCTGTGCCTCTGGATTATGGAGAGATCAGAGTCTGGATGTAGACAATCAGAGATATTTATTGAATATGTAAAAATGGTTTTAATGATTGGCTGATAGTAACTGATATTACAAAACCTAGTCTTCTATTAGTCGATAGTCACAGGTCACATATGTCGCAGGATTTAAGCGATTTTTGTCATGATAATGATATCATTTTATATGCATTTCCTCCAACACAACACATAGCATATCATAGTGTGGGCTATACGTACATAATCCTAATGCAGTCAATTAACCTTATACCAAATACGTGCAAAATGCACTGGAAAAGATTCAAAAGATGCAGGTCAAAGAAAAACCAGACATAAGATCAAGTATAATCACATAATAACTAATTTGTGACTACAAAAATATTTTAATATAAGATTTTTAAGTAGAATTAACGAAACTGTCCGACTATATGAATACTGGCATATTCACCCTAGTTAACGAATCGACCTTTACTAATTATACTAATAACCTTAGGATAAATTGGTCAAAGCAGCAGCCAGCAAAGTGCAAAAAATGTTTCCCCGCAGCGCGCATAGCGGCGCAGTTATTCATAAATGTATACGCGCTTATGTTTATTTAAATAATAATTGTGGTTTATCTAACTACCTCTAATCAGGGAAAGCCTTAATCTTATAAGCTCTACGCCACTGTTAGATCATTGAAGGCCACCAAAGCAAATGTAAAGCAACACAAGGCATTGTACACACATCCAGAAGCAAAAGATAAACTCGCGCGCCCTCGTTAAAAATCAATCACCTTTCTCTCTTAGTAGTCGATTTCGTCCGCACTCGAGTGCAGTGCCGTTCGTTCGAAGTTTTTCTTTTGAGTTTTTTTGTGTTTTTTTTCTAATTTTGGACAATTTTCAAACTGTTTCAACGGAGCCGTGGCATTCTGATGGTCGACAGACGACGACGAACTGGATATTATCGGTCCAGCGATTCGATTTTTGGCTGCAGTCGCGGTTTTGCCGGAATCCGCTGAGTCGAGATATTCTATTTTAGTACGACGGATTAGACAGCTATTGCGACGAGACGTTAATGCAACAAACGAGGAACGGTAATTTATTTAATTTTGTATATAATCATTTATCTAGAAGCCTGAAATAATTTATTTAATTAGATCTAGGCAGAAACGCTATTAATATTTGGACGATATTCACTACCTTCACTTGACAGTCATTTATGTGAAGATATGATCTGGCAATAAACACTTTAAAATTATTGGAATTCAATATCTGCTAAAAAAGTAAACACTAATTAAACAACTCCTGGACAAAATTATCGCACCACTTGATTTTTAGAGATTTTTTTTTAATAAAGATAAAAAAATAAGCAAACTTATAAGCATTGTTAACTATGCATTATTAATTAACAAAAACAATTATATTCTATTTAACAAAACGAGATTTAAGTAACTAAATTCAATACAGGGAAAAGCATCGATTTTCACTAACTTCAATTTTGATACAAAAATAAAACAATAGACCCATAATGAATTCTTAATAACGTGTATTGCCACCTCTAGCTGCAATGACCGCTTGAAGTCTTTGCAGCATTCCTCGTATCAAATTATGAAAACTTTCCTGCGGATGTATTTATTCTCACTCCTCACGAGCAGCATGTTCCATGATAAAGCATAAACCTAGTTTTTGTCCAGTTCTGCTTTTTATACGAGAAAAGATATTATAACTGTTTTAACTGATATTTATTTTTATTTAAATTTTCTTGACAAAATAATTAGTGGAGCGATAATTTTGTCCAGGAGTTTATATAAGAACCTTTATAAACGTTACACTTGCACGTCCTAAAATTCATTTATAAAAGACATACGATCTAACTTAATACCTAAAAAATTATTCTACAGAAAAATAGAAAATGACACAGGCTGCCATAGTGACTATACAGAGTGGCTAAACGAAACGGCGGCCATGTCGGGCTCGTAAAAATTTTAAAAAGAAAACGCTCAGACACGCCAATTTAGATTGCCAGGAGGAAACATTTTCAGAGTATAATACCACCTCCACCTGTCATCCCTTAGTCAGCGTGGAACTTACCTCAAAAATTTTAAATGGAATAGTGGGTCAAGTTATACCTTGTTTGAAAGGGCTTTCGATTCTCTTTATAGCTATACTTAGTATAAAGGATTTTACTTCAGCGGCTCTCAAACTATTGACTAGTATTATTAATAATAATAATAGCCGTAATTTTTACAGCTCATACAAATAAAGGTATTTGTTCTATTGTTATTCCTAAAGTTTTTTATATAAAAAACTGTTGAAATAAAATTTATAGGCCCAAGAATTGAAAAAATCTGACACATATATCTCCATCAAGATTAATTTAATATTTACGTTTACACGTTTAATTTTTGAGTATGTTGAGATTGTGTTCCGATCAATAACGTCAATTATGACGGTTTACTCTACCGTTTATGAAAAATGAACACTGAGAAACAAATGTTAAACACATAATTGGGATTATTGAATGCTCTTTCACTAGTTATTTCACAGGACTCCAAGCGCCGATCCTCATGGTCTTGATTTATTTCATGTACCAGCTTTATTTTATAGGGGTGGAAATTATGAGGTTTTAGAATCCCTTGATTGATCCCAGATACAGAAGATAATTTTCGAGTCACCGCAACCTCTACAGCTTTGTCCCTTACCAGTTTCTCACATTCCTTTTTTTATTGGCCACTGATCCTGTTTCTCTGAATTTTCTAATTAGTTTTATGATATACTTTCTTTGCACTTTCATTGAAAAATGCCGCTGATCGAATTGCGTTTTGATTGTTAGCAAAAAATAACTCCACTATCTCTATTATCTCTTGTAGACTATTAGTTTCATAGGATTAACTTAAAATCAATGATCCAATTTCACTCTGACCAAGTTGAACTGACCTCTAAGTGACATTATTATTTATTGTTTATTTGTATTATGACATTCTTATTCTTTTTTCTCCTTAATGTCGATTTGAACAAAATCTTTATTATTGCATGGGTTAGTGCAATAACATATATAGGTAGTATATTCAGGAGGTTAACGGTGGCTATTTTGTACAGCTATTATTTGTACAGCATTTGTTGGACTACTGTTTATGTATGATTCTTATAAATTAATAGTTTGACAAAGAATTACGATTTAATACAGGTGTTCTAAAAAAAAATTAAATGTTAAAATATTCAATAGTTTAAGAACCGCTGAAGTAAAATCCTTTAAACTAAGTATAGCCCTAAATTGAATCAAAAAAACCATTCAAACAAGGTATAACTCGACCCACTATTCCATTTAAAATTTTTGAGGTTAGTTCCACCCTAAGGAATGATAGATGGGGGGTGGTATTACACTCTGAAAATGTTTCTCCCTGGTAATCTAAATTGACGTGTCTGAACGTTTTCTTTTTAAAATTTTTACGGGCCCGACGTGGCCGCCGTTTCGTTTTCATTTAGCCACCCTGTATACTTACAGAGAAACCATAAAAGAGTTTAAACTAACAGATCTTGAGACATATAAACCAAAATTGACACATATACCTCTATAACTCTGTACATACACTGTAAAGAGGGAAAAGGAAAACCTCAATATCCAACAAAGTAGGGAACGTAAGTAAATAACTTAACAGCTTTGTTGGGAATTCTCCAGTTACTTGTAAAAAACGCACCTGAAAAATAACTTTCTTTTCTGACAACACTAAACACTTTAACTCAAAAATAGTTTTCAAAAAAATCTGTGATGACTTAAATAAATAATTATGTTTGACAGATGACAGAAAGTGTTTATTAAGGTGCGTTCCGAATTTAATCCCTAATTTTATTTAGAGATTTATTAATGCAACCTAATCGTTGATTGAATATTTGAGAATCAATATTCAATAATATTGCCAATACACAATTCCCAACTATTTAATCAACGCTCGAATGCAACCTAATTTGACGTCACGCGAAGCAAGAGAGAAGCCCAAGAGATCGGCGAGTAGATCTGTGGTTGCCATGACAACGGACAGCGTCATGCGTCTGCTCAATAACACCTCTACAAATACCTATGTCTTTGAGTGGGTGTTGGTCTGCTGCGGTCTCAAGTGCAATCTTTCGGAGCTCAGCAGTGCCTAATGGCTTATTTTCATTGCAGATTCGTGTCGTCGTTTCGGTTGGACTTATGTAGCTTGTATGTTTAGAAAAAATTATACAAGAGAGTAAAGATCGAAAAACAATGTCATCGTCAAATGGACTTATACGTAATTTAAATTCAGGTGATAATAATTTCCTTTTAGAAGTCCTTCATAAATTTTAATGTATAATTAGTATAAAAGTAATAGTACTTCACAAGTATGAATAAATTTTGAAAAACAAACAAAACAAGGAAATTTAAAAAAAAGAGATAAAAAATATTATACAAAATAAACATATATATAAAAATAAATACTTATTTGATTTAGTAACTAATATACATCTAACTTTCATAAATTTATATTGACTAACCAGTTAGCAACTCATCAGAGTCCCTCGAAACTCTACTTTCAATTTTCTCGAAAACCATTGGGCGATGTGCAACAAGAGTAAGAAAAAGTATGTGGTATTAAAAAAATAACCCTAAAAAAGAAAACCGACCGATTATTTTATCCTTCAATATACCAGAAAAAACATTTATTTTAAAAGAATTATGCTTTTTATATTTACTACCCGATTTGGATTGTTGTCACTTCCCATCAATATTTAATATATTAATTTCCCATCCACATTTAAACCACACCGTTGGTAATAAATGTGGCGTCATCCGTGTACAAGATTTTTTTTTTGAAAAGGCTCCGTCATCTTTAAGGTACATAACTTGTAACCACAGGCAATAATCTAATCTGAGTCCTCTTCTTCCAGAGTATGTAAATACTTTGGTTTGAAAGGTCTTATACTTAACTTAAAGAAGTTATTTACAAAACAGCCCCTACCCTTGAAAAAACTACCCTTTGCGATATTTCAAATAATTACTTAGTATCACCATTTGATTTAGAATCAAAATTTATGATAGAGGATTTTTTTGGCAATTTTATCTCGTTTTTTAAGCTTACAATTTCAAAAAAACGTATTTTAAAGTCATCCTTTCAGTGCCCATAACTCCCTTAATATGCATTTTTCGCCCTATACTTATAGGGACTATTTTTTCTATTTTTTAGGAGTACTATCAGCCTCCCAATTTTTTTACATTATTTCATTACACTATTCTTCAGTTTCTTTTACTTGTAATAAAAAAGAATTTAAAGTAATGTTTTTATGAAACCTATAAAATTTTAGAAATTATTTGGACTAGGTACTCGAGTGAGCACTTGATTATGAAAGATATTTTTCAGCTCTAAAAAGAATTAAGTGTTTTTAAGAAGTATGATGGCTTAGTATAGACTTAATGCTCTTGCTATCCTTTCGATAGAAAAAACTTGTACAGAATATTTTAGATCTTGACAATAAAGGGATTAGCTGCCTAAAAAAATAAAAGAGTGGATTTTAATTTTGTTTCTACACATTTCTCTTTAAATTCCTTCTTTCTATATTCGGTTTTACCCGGCTTGATAATAGGAGGTTTTAAATAGAGGAATTCTACTCGGTGCGAAGTAAAGAGCAGAGTTTTTAGGAGGACTCGAATGCTCAAATTTTTTTTTAATGACTTTCGGCAAAGAATTTGAGCGCGGTATCTTCAGTTTTTGTAGCCTCCGCTCGATCAACTAGGCCGCCCCTTTTTTATCCCTCATTTCATATTACCATTTACTTGCGCCTACCCAAATAGCGACCGTTAGTAACCATATCAGCGTTCTCTTCAAAAAAAATTAGACTATAATTGACATCAAAAACATTGACAAATAATTAATTTCAATATTTTAATTTCATTATAAAAATGATATTTGTGTTAACGTAAAAACTATAATTTCAATCAGTCTTTAGTAGATATACAAAATGGAGGAAAAAGTTATAATCGGGGATGATATTCTCTTAAACTTAAAATATTAGTTATAGTTTAGGCTTGTACGTGTGGGTCAGTTCTAGTTTTTTTAAAATAATTACATAAAACATAAAACATATACAGTAGACACTCAATACTGTGAACTCAAAAAAACAAAGGCTGTTCACATTATCGATTTATTCACGTGTACTAAACATTTATAATTACCAAAAGTAACAGAAACAAAACGTAATTAACATAACATAAAGTTCATATTCTTACTTAAAAATATTATTTACTGTAAAGAAAAAAAGATATAACAAATTTCAAACTTTAAGAAATTAGTTTTTCTTAAAGAAGTCTGAAATTTTTGTTTGTTTTTTAGGTTGTTTTACTTTTAACATCACAGCTTTCTCTCTTAATTTTTTAAAGACTACAAGGTCATTTATGTCAATTCCATTTTCCTCTGCTGCCCACAGAATCGCTATATTAAAGGCATTAATTGCCCTATCTAATGAAATTTTATTTGAGGGTTCCTGCTCAACCTCATTTAATACTTCTGCTTCATCCGATTGACATTCTTCAATGTCGTCCTCTGCAAAATTATTGTCACACTGATTCCACTCTACAATGACAGAATCTTCAAAAGTTCCCTAAAAAAAATTGTAATCCAAATTAAGACTTAATATTCAAATATAAAATGACAAAATTTACCTGAGGTGTCAATGTATGTAAAAGACCAAGAGACTCAGATATGGGTTTCTGAGCAGTGCTGTCCCATTGGTGTTTTAGGAGAGAAAGAGGTACATTTTCATCATCACTGTCTACATCATGTGTTGAGGGCACCACATTTAAAATGTTTTTCCAACATTTTTTGATAACTTGAGAATCAAGATGATTCCAAGCAGACATTAAATTGATCACTGCATCTTTTATTGTCAGGTTTTCTAGGGCATCAATGACATTCGTATTGTTGGCCACTATGGATGATAGAAGAGTACCTATGTTGTATACCGATCTGAAGTACAATTTTGTTAGCCTAATAACATTTTGATCCATAGGCTGTATGAGTGGGGTGACATTAGGTGGCAGGTACATGGTTATAATTTGTCCATCTTCACTTTTTAATTCTTCTTCGGTTGGATGCGATGGTGCATTATCCAGAAGAAGTAGAGCTTTCAATGGCAGACCTTTATTTCTTAAGAACCTCTTAACCTTCAAAAAAATAACTATAGATAAGGAAAACTTACCTGTGGTACAAACGAATAATGAAACCATTTTTTAAAAATTGCGGCAGTCATCCAAGCTGATTTAGAATGTTCATAGCCAACAGGACACTCTTTCAAATTTTTAAACGATCTTGGTTTTGCCGCTTTACCAATCACCAATGGTTTAATTTTATGGAGCCCAGTAGCATTACTGCAAGCCAAAAATGTTATTCTTTGTTTCTCCAATTTTCTACCAGGAGCTGTTTTTTCTGTTGACAAGACAAATGTTTTTTCCGGTAATAATTTCCAGTAAAGTCCTGTCTCATCAGCATTGTAAACTTGATCCAATGAGATTCCAAGCTCTGCTATTTTATTTTTTAGAGCCATTTTAAATGGGTCTACAAGCTCTGGTTGAGATGAAGTTTTTCCCCAGAAATTTTTAAAAAACGAATTCCAAATCTTTTTTTGAATCTTTGTATCTATATGATTTATCCCTTTCATTGAGCTGTGAATAAATCGATTTTGCTTTTTCTTTAATCATGTCGCCACTTACCATTAAATGTTTATTCCGTTGGTCAAGAAACCACTTGTACAGTCTTTTTTTCATTCTTGGAAACTGGAAACCCTTTAGGGTTTGTCTTTTACCTGGTCCAACATACGTGTTTCTAACAGCACTAGAAATCAGTTCCTTTTTCTTTTTTATTTTGCAAATGGTAGATTTTGCCACACCATACTTTTTCGCTAAATATGTAACACCTTGTCTATTATTTAAGTCTTGAATTACAAGAGATTTTTCATAGAGGGTTAAACACTTTGGTTTTTTAAGCGACATTTTGTTTAATTTATAAGCGATCTAACACCAACACAATTTAACTCACACTAATAAAAATCACTAAACTTTATAACCACTAAACTTCAAAACCACACTAACAGACAACGTAAACAAACGATAACAACCTGCCTTGCTTAACACGCAATAGATTCACGGCGCCCATCCTACGAACGCCCAAATCAGCATATCGGGGAAGTACCGGCTGCTTTCGCCTACGTTACTGGCGAACTATCGGTCCAATTACATTTGTTTCCATTAACGAGGGATCGTTTGTTCACGGTATACGGTGGTCAATGCATAAAATAGTGCTGTTTCCGTTATGTGGGGTTTCCGATATTCACACTATCGACTGTCTACTGTATAGTAATTTTCCACCCATAACCCATATTTACCAAGTTATTGTGTGATTTCAAGATTTTATTGATAATTATTATTATTAATATAGGTACTTGGCATTCCATTTAAATTTTAGATGAAATAAAATAAACACTTCCGCAGAGCACGTATAACGTGTAGCGTTATCACAACTAGTCCCTATCGGCTTAGTACACATCTAGAGCAATAAGCCGGCGACAGAAAGTTATTTTTAATTACCTGACTTACGTCTATCTTATCGCTGTAATCCTTTTAAAGTTAATCAGTTTTTCTTCATGTTATGTTTATTATTAGGAAATATTGGGTGCATAAAATTTGATGGGAAAATTCAATTATGTCGCTATTGCTTACAAATTCAAATACTATTCGAAGATTATCAGACTAATACGTTTTATAGGTACCAATTATGTAATTTGTCTATATAGGATGTCCAGTTTAAAATGATGTACATGGGGGTATTAGAAACCATTAAAGACACAGGGTAGACCAAACGAGAAAAAAGTTGCGTAATCAAGTGTGATAAATAATCTGTCATCTATTTCTTTGAACTCGGAATAGCAACAAATATACAGGGAAAAGCAAAAAAATTGCGGTTTATAAAATCCTTTATATTTTGTTTATTATAAAAGATGCAATGTGACCTTCAAAATCAGATTGAACTGAATTCGATTTTAAAAATATAGTACAAATTAATTAAAAAATTGGTTTGTACAAGAGAACTGACAATATATGCTATACGAGAATATTCACTCGTAGAAAATTTTTTTTCGCCTTCAAATATATGGAAGTGTTCACGTGTGAACTTTGTAGTTTGATCATTAAAAGCATATTCATAAACAATTTAATTAATGGTCAATACGAGGATCGTGGAAGAAATCAATATGGGAGTTTTTGAGCGTCTTTTTATTAACACATTAGTAAGATATAAAATAAAAATATTATCTTTGTTAATCGGACAATTAAAATTATTTTTGGTCGTATATGCAAAATAAAAGAACAGCTTTTGGTCTTTCTTCTAGAATGATCTATAAAAATCAGCAAGAGATTGACCTGGAATTTTCGAATTGTTTTTAACCCGGAACAATTTGGGTTCATAAGTGGTCCACCGATGCTCACTTAACTTTATATTTCAACCATACACATGACTGCTTAGAGGGATAATTCGTTCGAATCGATGTTGATTCGATCTATACAGATTTTTCCAAAACTTTTAGTCGAGTCAACCATGGAGTTGAAAAATTATATTTTTCGAATTCTGCGTTTATTGGGGGAGAAAACGGATTTTTAATGTTACGGCCACACACTCTAATAAATTAATGGTACAAGGGTATCCCAGAATTTATTGACCACTCTTACTTTGCTTTTTATCGATTTGGTAGAAAATCTCAAAAACAGTGTGCTAATGTTTTCTGGCGAATATGTACTAAACAGCTTCACTGTTTAGTACATATTGGGTGCTTGACTGAAATGTTACTCCTAGAGGAGAACCTTAATTCAATTTTTAATTGGTGTTACTTGTAGAAAATGTAACCAATATATGGTATTGATGTTATCGTTGTTTATATTTAAACATAATATTTTATTAAGATTAGAAGGATTCAGAATTAATTTTAGAGTGTTGTTGCCTTCAGGAATTATTACAAATATATATGTATATCCAATTGAATGACGAAAACTACATTAACGGAGTAAATATAACGCCAGGCTCTACACTCCAATATCCATCAACTGCATTTATCAAATTAGATTACAATTCACTCCCAAACAAGATCCACTTATTTATCCGATCTTTGGCCAGTCAAACACGTATGTAATATGATCAGTAGTAGAATAACAATGTTTCCAAACCCTTTAATGAACTGTAAAAACTGTGTGTTACCCGGGAATGGGCACATAATGCTCCAGGATTGCCTAGATCACCTCATCAGGAACATATTATTGAATTTGGTCAATTATTTACTTTAGAGATCTAAAGATTTTTTAAATATGCTTTTTTTGTTACAGAATGTAAATTTTTATAAATTGATGTCTCAGATCCAACACTTGCTCTAATATAAAACATAAAAAAAATTGTTTGACTACTTCAAGTTAACGTAATACTAATAGAGTTATTATTTATGGGATATACCTTAATTTTTAATCAATTAAAAATCTCATTTACTCATTATTTAATGTAATTTACCTATAACTGATATTTTTATATTTAATATGAATTAATTAAAATATAAAAACCGCTAAACCCGAGTGGAACTAATTTCTAAATTATTAATTTATTCTGCTTTACTTCCTATTAAGTTAGATTAAATCGGGAGGACATTTTTTTAACATCCTGCGAGAGATTTTTTTATGTACAAATACGTATAATACGGTCCTGGATTTGTATTTATTTTGTATCATTCTACATTACGATAATTACAATGTTATCGTCAATGATAATTAGTAGTGTTTAAATTGTAGAAAATTTGATCTAACAGGTTTTCAAGAAGATAATGTATACCATATGTATTTTACTGTGTCCCTAGTCAATATGGAGTAACGGGTTACGTACATACAGTATATAAGTTGTGTTGGTAATTAATTGTTTGAGGTAAGTTTTTTACGTCTCGGGTACCTACTTGGAAAGTTTTTGTATTGGTTATAAGATAATCCCAGAATGTTTCAAAGTTAAACCCCACGTTTGATACAATAATTTTTCACACACAATGTCTGCCACATGATGGGAAATGGGGTTAATTTTAGCTTTTGATTGCAAGTTGGTACTAATATTCGCAAATTTGTGTCAGTGCTACGGTAAAATTTAGTGACGTACCCAGATTGTGAAAGCGTAGCAGGTGTATATTAGAAGGACACTAAAGAATATATTTTTCATTAATAGGGCCAGCTTTGTTAACAATTATATTTTTCTTAATTAAACATTAGTAAGTCAATTCGTTAACACATTTCACTCATATTAAAGCAGATATTCTGTATAACTTTATTTAGAAACAATCAAAAGCTAATAGGGAAACTGTTGTTTCAGTGCTTGATTATTTATATATTATAAATTATATGACTAGGACTTAAAAGGCACCAGGAAGTGCGTACAAGTGACCAGGACGTAAAATTTTTGAACGGAGATGTTATAAGGTGTTAAAAGTGAACCTGTATTTTGCTAAACATGTAATTGGTAGGTAGGCAGATATTTTTAATAGTGAGTGAATTTAATAGTATTTTGCGGTTTTCTTATTATTAGAGGTTTATTGAGGATATAAATACAGTGCGAACGTAAAGGTTGGAATAAATTCATTTAAAATTCAGGGGTATGTTCAAAAAAAATACGCTCGGACATGTCGATTTTTATTTTTAACTGCGGGTTTTCTTACTATAATTTTATGTATACAGGGTGGCCCAAAAATAAGTTACGGTCATCAACGTAATTTTTTTAAATGTAAACACCTATTTTTTATTTTAGATTTAGGTTCTACATCAAATTCTAAGTACATTTCATGTACCATGTCCTATACCTAAACTCGACCGTTGACGATTGAACACAATAAAAGCCTATTTTTGGAAGAGTTATTTATATCAAGCAAGAATACATAAAAATATTTTAATTAATTTATTAAGTGTTGAAAATGGCTGCCACGAACCTCTTGGCAATATCCCAGTCGATGCTGAAATTCTTGTAAAACGCTATCGATAACAGAAGGTTCTATCAATCTTATTTCTTCCGTTATTCTAATTTTTAAGTCTTCAATGTTGTTTGGCCGATTAACATAAACTTTGGACTTAAGATACCCCCACAAAAAAAAATCTAAAGGAGTCAGATCCGGCGATCTGGCCGGCCATTCAATTGCACCCCTCCGACCAATCCAACGTCCAGGGAAAACGGTATCCAGGTACTGGCGCACGGGACGAGTGTAATGGGCTGGAGCTCCATCTTGCTGATACCATAAGGAATTATCTAATATATCCGGGTCTTTTGGATCGGGGTATAAAGTGGCAAGGCATGGAACCAAGTCATTTTCTAAAAACTCTAAATACCTCTCACCATTCAAGTATCCTTCAAAGAAAAAGGGCCCTATAACCCTGTTTTCAATCACCCCCGCCCAAACATTTACTTTTTGAGGGACTTGGCTGTGGCACTCCATCATCCAGTGCGGATTTTCAGTAGCCCAATATCGGCAGTTTTGCCGGTTTACACTACCATGAAGACAAAACGTTGCCTCGTCAGAAAATACAATTTTTTTTGAAAATTGTGGATTAGCATGGCACAAGTCCATAAGTCTCTCACAAAATTCTAAACGCCTATCTGGGTCATCTTCATTTAGTTCATGAACCAATTGAACTTTGTAAGGGTGCCATTTATTTATACCTAAATACTTAACGACGGATGTCTGGGATATCTGATTTTCTAACGCAATATTGCGAATCGTTTTATGGCAATCTTCTTCAACTGCCAGCAAAACATTTAGTTACTTCTCTTCTGATATACTTGACCGACCTTTCGTATAATTATCCCTGACATGACCCAAATCCCGATATTTCTGTTCTATTTTACTGACAGTACTTTGAGATATACGTGGCCTATCAGGATACTTGGCATGATAAATTTCACAGACTTCCATCTGAGTGCGCATCCTGTTTCCATAACCAATCATCAAAATCTCTATTCGCTCTCGCTCACTAAGACGTACCATTTTTTGAAATTTTAATTTTATCTTTTGATAAACTTAACACAAGCAAAACTTTGCTTAGGCATCTAAATCAAACTAAATTCACTCAAAATTATTTGATGTCAACAAATTGTGACAAGTTAACAATCAAAAACACCAACCACAAATGTAAATAACCAAACAATAACTGATAGGTTGCTTGATATAAATAACTCTTCCAAAAATAGCCTTTTATTGTGTTCAATCGTCAACGGTCGAGTTTAGGTATAGGACATGGTACATGAAATGTACTTAGAATTTGATGTAGAATCTAAATCTAAAATAAAAAATAGGTGTTAACATTTAAAAAAATTACGTCCGACCGTATGACCGTAACTTATTTTTGGGCCACCCTGTATACATAAAATTATAGTAAGAAAACCCGCAGTTAAAAATAAAAATCGACATGTCCGAGCGTTTTTTTTTTGAACATACCCCTGAATTTTAAATGAATTTATTCCAACCTTTACGTTCGCACTGTATATATTATATTATACAGTGCATGCAGGAAGAAAAGAACAAATTCATTTAAAATTCAGGTATTTTTTGTTCTTATATTTTTTGGACACATTGATTAGCATTGCCACTTGCGCGTTTTTTTGAAATAAAAAATTTCTATAAAGGGTGCCTCAAGTATAAACTATGGCGTCATCGTTCATTTTCTTAAATAGAACACCCTTTATATTTGGACGTTTTACAATTCTATGATGTATTCTGAATATTTTCACTGCATACTAATATTCTGAATTTTTGTATAGCAAACCATATGCTTAAAGTCAATGGTTTGACAAATATGACGTTTTCTGAGCAGATTCTTGAGGCTAAGAATAACAATGGAAGGAAATGTAATTTGAAATATTATTTTCTTTTGATAAGGCCACCTTTACGTTAAATGGACAGGTACTCAAGAGTACCACACACCCTCAAAAAGTTAATGTGTGGGCAGGTATTGGGAAAAATCGTATCCTTGGATCCCTTTTTTTTCAAGAAACATTAAACGGAAAGCGCTACTTGGACTTTCTACAGTTTAAACTTATCCCTGCTTTAGTTGTTTTATTCTCTGATCCGCAAGAGGCTGACATACCTAGTAACGAGATATGGTTTCAACATTGAATGGCCACCAAGATAACCCCATTGGATTTTTTCTTATGGTGCTATTTTAAATCCAAAAGTTTATGTGACTACAAGTTTATGAGACCAAATATTGTTGATAATTTAAAGCAAAGAATTCGACAAGAAATTAGACTAATCGTGCGGATCGATTAGTGATTGGTGAAATGTGCAATTGTAAGTTTTTTACCGACTTCAAAACTGCATTAAAGTAAATCAACGACAAATTCTATATCAGTTGCAATAAATATTGTATAAATGTCTATTTTTTAATGTCATATGTTTCATTAGTCTATTACGTAAAATTGGATCAACCGCTGACTTTAGGCATATGTATGCTATACAAAAAGTATTCAGAATATACCGTAGAATTGTAAAATGTCATGATATAGAGAGTGTTCCATTAAAAAAATGAATGTGGAACGATGACGCCATAGTTTGTACTTGAGACACCCTGTATAGAAAATTTTTATTACAAAAAACGAGTTGGTCACATAGCCAATCGACGTGTCTGAAAAATAAAAGAAGAAAAAACACCTGAATTTTAATTGAATTTGTTCCTTTCATTGTAAATGCACTGTATATTCATATAATTACAGCATATTATTAGCCTACTATATCTGATACATAACATTATAGTTTTTTTGAATGCTGTTTCAGTGTATAATAGACTTACGAATTCACATGTCCATTGCTGCATTAAGATAAATTTAAAACCGCATTTTCTTTAAAAAATCTCATTATAAATCCTCACTAACATACATTATATTTTTTTATTGTTTTAGTTTGTCGTTGCTTATTTTCCCACTCAGAACAAATTTCTCACCATTTTCATATTATTTATTTGTTTTCATAATTGCTAACTATATAACCTGGTATATTTTTTATTCTTGTAATTGTAGGTAAAGTTGATTAGCCCTGAGTTAAACTTCGCGTACGTACACAGTAAACAGTCAACGCGAGTTAGATGAACGTTTTGTAATCTGAGAATTAAAAGAGTGAATATACTTCTATGCCCTGACATAAAAGTATATTACTAGCATAAGTGTGTTCCACGCAGGAGTTTGTTTCGGAGTTCCGTTACATTTGATGTCGGAAATAAAGTATGTCTGAAAGCTAAATTTAGTGGGTGCCTTTAACTACTGCCTTTAAGAAGTCAGGCCTAAATAAACACACAGAAACAATAATCTCTTTAAGTTGCTGTTAAATAACTTTTAAAAACAAGAAAATAAACAGGAAGAACGGGAAACACAGATAAGAGCAAGAGGAACGAAACCGACAAGAAAACGAACGAGATTCACAACTTCGAGAAGATTTTGAGAAAAACAAAAAGAGTCAATGACCCCACCTCGAAGCCACAGTTAAAAAAGGATTGGAAAAAGTACACAAAAAAAAACGAGAACTAGAAATGAAAGTATAGCGTGCACCTATTCATTCCGATTTGGGAATGCAAACAATTATGAAAGTCACAAAAAAGCCACCAATGTTTGATCGAAAAGAAGCATGAAGTACCTACGTTAATCAATTTGAGGCGGGGAAAACTACTGGGATAATGAAGAAAAGGCAATCAATCTTAAAAGGTATCTGAGAGAAGCTACAGATGTACTAGGAATGGTTTCATCTCAGGATCAGCTTAATTACGATATATTATAGCCCAATTAAATTCTAGAAGACAACCAGCCTTGATGAAGGCCTTAAACAGTTTAAAGCCGATGTCGCTTGAATACTAGATCTGGCTTACACTTCCTTCCCAACGGAGTTTCGAAGACAAATCGCTATAAATTGTTTTATTGATAGAATGCGGGATCAGGAAGTAACCAGGCCCTGACCATGGCTCACCATAAAAATATTTTAAAAGTGTGGCAACTTTTTAAGCAAGCAAAAGACAGTCATGGATAAGTTAAAGTAGTATAGCAGAGAGTGACCTACAAACTTAAAAAAACCATTTGGCAGACCCGAGAAACCAGGCAAGCTTCCACTAGTCAGGCTGAGGCTTATCCCACGCATAAGATTAATGCGGCTGCTCTGTCTTGGAGAGAGCTTAGAGTGCCAGTAAAAGTATGCAACCGAGATGGTATGTCCTGGATATAGGATCACGTCATCAATCTCACGATCGTAAAACCGAGCATCATAGCACACAGCATCAAATTTAATCCTGGAGTCTGAATGGACAAGAAATTTAATCCGAATCATTGAACGACATGCAGCTAAAGTCAACATTAGCTGAACAAAATTCCAGCAGCCAATACTAGGGGCAGAAAATTTGTGTCCCCATAGAAATATATTTAATCCAAGGAAGAAACTTTGAGTCATAAGTATTGCAACAAATATGCCAGTTACTGTGAATCAAATGGTTGAAAGATTTATTCGCATTTTGGAACCTACTTGACAATTGTTGTAAACTTTAAGCAAACTTACTGAGATATCTATATACAATCATTTTTATTAGCATATCGTTCTTCTATCCGCTAGTTTAGTAGAAAAAATCCGGCAAAATTCATTATCTTTGGACCATGGGCGAAGTTAGAGCCTCAAAAAAGGGGGGGCTAAAGCCCCTATCCAGGGGCAGAGTTACACGAAGAGGTGAGGGGGTGGCCATCAAAGAAAAGTCCGCCGCAGGCGCCGCCGGAGGTAACAAATTTTTTGGTGGGCACCTTCATTTTTACTTATAAGCCGTTAAAATTATTAAAAAAAAGAATAGTCTTAAACGGCTTCTATTCTAATTTGCTGTCCTATATACCTACATAATATCATAAATTTGTTTTACTTTTATTTTCATATTAGGTTTCATCCAAGAAAAACGTTTCTGAATTTTATTACAATACCCATAATGTATGAACCATTCTGTATATGTATTGGAGTATATTGCATACACACCAAAAGTCAAAAGTCGCTAGTTTTTAAAAAAAATTTAAACTTTCAAGAAAAATTTCAAAGTTCAAAATAATATCATTTTATTATCTAATTGTCGGACTTAATTAATTTATACAAAGTTAAACACGACGTTTCGGTTGGTAAGTATCTCCAACCATTATTATATTAAAATGTTATATTAAGTGTAAACTAGCAGTTTACACTTGGTAACGCTTGGAGATACTTACCAACCAAAACGTCGTGTTTAACTTTGTTTAAATTCATTAAGACAATGCAAATCCGACAATTAGATATTACTTCTCCATTGTCTGCCACCTTCAAAACCAATATCATTTTAATAAAACGCAATAATTCTTCAAAAATAGTAAAAGCAAAATTTATTTAAAATGTCCTTAAATAAAATGAAATCCAATAAAATTATCTTACAACTACTCTAATAAAAGTTTGCGATTTCCTTTTTTTAAAAACTCTTTTAAAATTTCATCTGGCGACAATGACTTTGTTAAACCACTTTCAATACTAAGAGTGGTTAGTGCTAAAGAACTAAATTGATCCTGACCCATCGTTGACCTAAACCAATTTTTAATTCTTCTCATTGTTGAGAAAGAGTGTTCGCAGGACGCTAAAGAAATTGGCAAAACTAATGCTATTTGCATAAGGGTATATGCATTTGGAAAAGTCTCTTTTCTTAATACATCTTTAATATCAGAAATGGTAATGTTGTGGCTCTGGCTTTTATTTATGCATTTCCCAATAACGGTCATTTCAGCTTTTAATAGCTCCTTATCGATTAAAAAGGTATCTCCATACAACTTAATGAATTCCAAACTACCATCAAAATCCATCTGCAAAAAATTGAAGACAGATTTAGCTAATTTCTGACTTTCGGAAGAAAATCTTATTTTTAGATGATTTATTATATTGTCGAGAGACCTATAATAAATTGAAATTAGCCAAAACTTTTCTGCCTCATTTTTTATCAAAGGTGAATTTAAGAACGTTTCTTCGTGTACTGCGGAAGTGGAAGCTTCAACCACATATTCTTTAAGTCTTATACTTTCTGTTTTTTTTACATTTTGAACAATTTTTGGGGGGGGGGGCTAATTTCATTTTAAAGGGGGCTAAGCCCCCCCTAACTCCGCCCATGCTTTGGACATTATTATCGGGAGAACCGACAAGGTCCATATGAACAGGCGATAATTTTAGGTTTTACAAATGGGATCTGGTTTTGTCGTTCATCTTGGAAACATTTCAAAGGCAAGGCAGTCAACGCATATCAGCTAAGTTTTGTAATCCGACGTTAGAAATTAAAAGAGTGTGTTCCTGTCATAAGTGTCTTTCTGAGTATTTTATATAAATATATGAATCATTCAATAATCATATGAATATGAATAAGTATTCAATAATAATCCGGGAGTATGCAAAACTCAACCATGGACTGCCCATGGTTGAGGAAAAATTTTTAAAAACGTAAGTAGAGACAAAGAGATAAAGAACAAAAAAGATAAAAATAAAATAACACAAAATTGGAATCACAACAAGAATAGAGGCAATTTTGTCTCGCTTTCTAAGCCATGAAAATTCTGGTTACTTTTGCTGAATACTGGCGAATATAACTATGGACAAGCTTAAATGATTAAACTGTGCAATAATTATTATTAATTATTCTATAAGCAATTTTAAGAAATGAAATGTGCTTTTACAATTACAGTATCTTAAAAAGAATTTACATACATAAAATACAGAAATAAAAAAAATTGTCTCTTAAATTGTATCGTTTTATTTTTCTTACCCATAATTGCAAATAAAGGTTTTAAACATTTTACCGCTCTAAGAAATTGTTTTACACGGAGGTTAAATAACACTCTTGACCTATATTTTCAATTATACTTTATAATTAATATTTTCACTGGAATAAATCCGAATGAATTAAAGTGGTCAGTTATTGTGCCGATATATTAACAAAATGTTATGTGTATTCTCCAGGCCCAGAATTTCTTATTAATTTAACAACAATATTTATAGCCTCTGAGAGTTTTGAAAACGCTTCGAAAAAAAAACTTCGTCCTCTCATATCTTCCAATAACATAATAATTTATGTTTGTTTTTTGCTTTCAAGCTGGAATTAAAAACCATATCTCTAAAACATTTTATTTATCATTCAGAATATTGTAAGCATGCCTGATGGACCAGGATACATCGCATCATTGGACATTGGTACCACCACTATTCGCTGCCAGATCTTTGATTCACGTGCCAAAATTAGAGGAAACTCTTTTGACCAAGTAAGAAAATATGTCTTGACCAAAATCAAATTTAAACTTGTAATATTCATAGGTTAAAATACATTTTGGTGCCTCATCCGGTGTAGAAATAGATCCGGACGAGTTATGGGATAGTATAATTCAAGTAGTAAAAACGGCTGTCCAAGGTATTGTGTGCTCTATATTTTGAACGTTATGTTTGAAATGAATATTTTAGATGCTGAAATAAGCATAAGTGAAGTCAAGTCTTTAGCCATAGCAACCCAAAGAGCAACTTTTATCACATGGCGAAGGGATACTGGACAACATCTTCATAGATTTATTACCTGGAAAGACCTTAGCGCAGTGGAATTGACTAAAAAAGTTAATAGTTCATGGAGGATTAAGGTAGAACTATTAAATTACCCCCTATACAAATGTAGTTTTAAAAATTCTATGTAGATAATGAAACAAGCAGCTTGGTTCGGCCATTTCATTACTCGCATAACCTCATTGGGAGTCCTGAGCCATATTAACTTTGCAAGCACACATGTAAGTATATGAAGATTATATAATTATTAAATTTTATTAACTTCTTTCTCTAGGTATCCATGCGTTTTTTACACATTCTCCAAACCAATCAAGAAGTTCAAGAAGCCTTACAGCAAAACAACCTGTTATTCGGCACCGTTGACACGTGGATAATTTACAAATTGACAGGTGGTCAGCTATATGTCACCGATATTTCAAATGCGAGTGCTACGGGGTTGTATGATCCCTTCAATTTATGTTGGAGCTTTATTCCTAGATATATTGGTATTGGTAAAATCAGTTTTTTACCCACCGTTGTAGAGAATGATTTCCAATATGGAGAGACTTTGCAGAAAATTTTTGGGGTGCCTATCAAGATTGGAGCTGTGGTATGTAATGTCAATAAATAATAAATCTAGATCATCTTGAATGCTGAAAATAATAATTTCTAATATATTTTTGGTAATTCTACAGTTTAGCGGCTTTTGTCCAAAATAACGAATAATGGTCAGGTTTTTGGCAAAATGGGTAGATTTCGATATATATTTTTCACTAAGAGTGGCGGAAAGCAAACTTTATCACGAAGAGGGTGTTATCACGCACTAAATCACTCACTATGGGACATGAATATACCAAATCGCCACTTTAGAGAAGGCACTCATGAGTCAGCCACACTTGGGACAAGGCTGAAGCTGCAGAGTGACAAAACGCAGTAGACGACAGAACTCTCAACACCACATCTAACCTCACCTTAGTTGTAACCTATTTGTTGTCAAAACTAATCGAATACAGGGTTATTCTAATGACGTTATTCTATTCATGTCCCATAGTGAGTGATTTAGTGCGTGATAACACCCTCTTCGTGATAAAATTTGCTTTCCGCCACTCTTAGTGAAAAATATATATCGAAATCTACCCATTTTGCCAAAAACCTGACCATTTTTCGTTATTTTTGACAAAAGCCACTAAGCTGCAGAATATTGTATAAATACAATATAAATATAATTCTGTAGTTTAGCGGCTTTTGTCAAAACTAACGAAAAATGGTCAGGTTTTTTGCAAAGTGGGTAGATTTCGATAAATATTTTTCACTAAGAGTGGCGAAAAGCCAAATTTTATCACGAAGAGGGTGTTATCACGCACTAAATCACTCACTATGGGACATGAATAGAATAACCTCATTAGAATAACCCTGTATTCGATTAGTTTTGACAACAAATAGGTTACAACTATGGTGAGGTTAGGTGTGGCTGTTGAATGAAAAATATTTATCGAAATCTACTCACTTTGCAAAAAACCCGACCATTTTTCGTTAGTTTTGACAAAAGCCGCTAAACTGCAGAATTACCATATTTTTTATAATGAAATAATACATACATAATCCATAGTTCAAAACCTTTAAACATTACTAGCAACTATTTGTTTTAAATTATTTTAATATTTATAAACTTTGTTAACCAAGTAAAATCTCACAGTTTGAAAAAGATCTGCATAAGCCAATAAGTTTTTCCAAGGTATTCACTGGTATTAAGACTAACTCAGATAACTAATTTTAAGATTAAACTAATAAATTATTAAGATTAGTTGAAAGTAGTATTTTCACGCAACTTTCGTTTTGGTAACACCAGCAAAATTATCTTTTTTATAGTTGCTTTAAGTAGCAAAATCTGAAGCAGCGCGCAAATAAATTAAGTTTAGAGATTTGCAGCGGGTTCTTTATATAGCAAACATTATTTGTTATCCAAAATTCTGATTTTTGGATAACACATATCAGAACCGTCTTCTAAAATTTCGGATCTAATGAAATCCCAATATCTCAAGTCAATCCAAGTATATACTCTATTCACTGCAGTTACAGTGTCAAGAACGATTACATTGCAGAAAATGAAGCAATTATATTTTCTCTCCAATGAAGATAGTAGAGTCTATTGGAATCGTCAAAAGCCTTACTTTTAAACGTAATGTTATTACTTATAACTTGTCGTCAAACAAACTCTAGAGTTACAAATTTCACGTGTTAAAAGAAAAAGCATGAAATTTATTGAAGTGCTTTACAGTTAAAAGGAGATACCAGATAATCATACTCCTTGCTCTACAGTCGACAGATCAGCTTTCTCTCGGGCTTAAGTATATTTTTTAGTTTTAATTAAAATTTTATCATTAATCTTATTTTTACCGAACGTAGACCTTGAAGATTTCGAACAGCACGTGGATATACGAACCAGCCATGTGCTTCGAATCTCCACCCGCCTGTTTAAGTTCCCTTATAACAGATTCCATGAGGAAATTTAGCCATACAGATTCAGACGATGGCTGTACTCATACGAAGCTGAGCATTAGAACCTTGACTAGTGACTTCAGCAAGTACTCTACATAAGAGATATTGTTTTATCAAGGAACCTCGATAGCACCTTAATTAAGATCCCAAGTATCATCCCTAATGCATATTATGCAGGATGTGCAGTGTTTTCAGTAAATTTCCCACGACTGGTTTCATGAAACAGTGGTAGTAGAAGTAATAGTAGGGGAACCGTGTACGGCGGATAGGCCTAAAAGTCCCTTTCCGCCAACCCCTGAAACTCCGTCATCGCCGCTGATGGCTGACTACCGGTCTCCCTAAGTAGGCGACTCATCCTCCTAATAAAGGAGAGAGAGCACTGCTGTGACATCCTTGAAGCCGATCTGGCTCAGCGGTGTAACTTGCAGCTGCTTGGACGCCATTATACAGGTCCTAAGTGTTCCTGGGTTGGTTTAGGCACCGGTGCAGATGTTTAGGCCGGATGTCACTAGCCCTCTGATTTGTTCCCTAGAGCAGTAAGGTTCCTGGGTCAGTTACAAGTTTTCTTTTCTTTCCAACTACGACACTAACGAGTTCAGCGGTAGCGGCGTCACACGGATCACACGATGCCCCAGCCTCCCTACCAATCCCGCGAATATATGAACTCCCTCTGATGCATGCATGTTACCTTCTCCGTATTCTCGGGCTTGGGACCCTATATTACACTGGAAGTGGCCGATCATCAAATGACAATATGCATATTCTACGTTTATTTAAGGGGCCACCTTTACCTGCAGTGTCGCAATCGGAGTTTTCATGGAACAGTAGTCAGGAAAGGAATATCTTGTGTCCTAATAGAACATCTAAAGTTTGGGAAGAGCCCACAATTTGTAACTGCGCCCCGTGCCTATCGACACATTCTTATGATTCTGGCTTGTGTGACTTGAACTTGAACTTTTCCTTTTTCTCGTGTGAATTGCTCATCAAAATCCAACTCACGCGTGGGAATTATCACCTTTGCCTCTGTCGTTGTACGATACAGACTGTGGATTACGATATCTTTTTTATTTTCCTTTCAGATGTCAGATCAATCGGCATCGATGTACGGATCAGGCTGTTGCAAAGAAAATGACGTAAAATTAACCTTAGGAACTGGTGCCTTTTTAAATTTGAATACAGGACAGCACATAAGGCGTACTGCACATGGATTATATCCGTTAGTTGGCTGGAAAATCTCCAAAAAAATGGTTTACTTAACCGAGGTTGCTTGTTCAGATGCTGGTTCATTGATACAATGGTTAATGGAAAATGGTAAAATTTATTTAAGTTTATTCTTACATTTAAATATATGGTTATTTGTAGAATCGCTTCAGCATCCTGAGGATCTCACCAAAATTGCTACTAGTGTTAAAGATAATGGTGGAGTATATTTTATACCAGCATTTAGTGGGTTAGGTGTAAGTTTCATCTAATTTTAAATATGGAAGCCAATAAATAATAATATTTTAGCCTCCTTTTAATAATGAAACTGCTACAAGTGGTTTCATTGGAATCAAACCAGATACCAAAAGGGCACACATGGTTAGAGCTGTATTGGAAAGTATAGTATACAGGACCACACTTGCCTATAATCTGTTAGAAGAAACTTGTGGTTCGGGAAAAAGAACTTATATACGGTATTTGAAGATGTCTTTTATAAATCAAAATTTTAGGAAAGTAGTATTTTTGTTTTAGACTGGATGGCGGAGTATCAAAGAGTGATTTTATTTGTCAGCTGCTGTCAAATCTAACAAACTTGCTTGTCAAACGGGTGAATTTGGAAATGGCTACTCTGGGAGCAGCTTTGCTTGCTGGCCAATTATGCGGTTTGTACTAATTCGTAAAAATTAAGCCACGTTCTTGCTTAGTAAACTTTGTCGACTGACTGTGTATCGACGCCATCGACAACCAAATTAAAAAAACTCAACATGTCCACACCTAGTAATGTTTTGGACAGTTGACACCAGATTGTTTAAATCATCGCATAAAAGAATATTTTGGATTCGATCAATTCTTAAAAGTAGAAACCGGTACAGCGGTAGTACTGTGATAATGCTAGAGATCTTAACAGGTATAATATCTGAATCCCAGATACATATATAATGGGAGTTTCAGGTTTCGTTCTTTATAATATTCCTTTTTACTATTCCATAGATTTGTTTTTAATGTACACAGCTGAGGGTTGCTGATTGGTTTTATGCTAATCAATTAACCATGCATCCTTTGCAGGATTTTGGAAATGAACCAGTTACTTTTCTGAGAATTAAAATTGATTCGAAACTTATCTGAGATGCACATATTGATTACAAATGTCCGAAGGTGGCTTCTGGTATCTTTGCTCTTCGAAACTTAGTCCACAATGTATCTGATAAGACTGCTTTGTATCTGCATTCTTCTTACAGGGCAGATTGTAGAGCACATTTCGCTAAGCTTAATATATTGACTGTTTCTAGCCTATATATATTTTATTGTCTCTTGCATGTTAAAACAAACATTAATAACTATGAAACTTTTGAAGACATACATAACTGTTTCATGAGAAATAACACATCACATTTCATAAAATACATCATATTAAAACTGGTCCTTCTTTTTATGGGCCACTGTTCTACAATAAATTGCCACATCACATTAAAATGTTGTCTCTTAACGAGTTTAGAAGAAAATTAAAGCAGTAGCTTAAATCTAAAAGTTTTTTTAAGTATTAATGAGCATCTAAAATACATCTATCTTATGCGGTTCCTTCAAAGACCTGATCGAGTATGAGAAATATCTTAATCTGCAATTCAGTTGGGTAGGTGTAAAGGCCCGAAAGGTACTGTTAAGGTTACTAAACTTAAATGGTTGGTTTGATGTTTGTTCACAGATATTTTTATTGATCCCATTACCAAAATCTTCAGCTTATTAATCTTCAGTTGGTGGAGCTAAGTGGATGAAAAAATAGGTGCAAATTAGTCTCAGATTTGGTGCTAATGAATATCGATACTTACTCCCAAAGGGTTTATCACAGCTACAGCTGGGCTAAATAGCACTGATAATGTACTGAAAGTTTCAGATAAAGAAGATACTTCCGCATTGATTTTATAATTTCTTAATAAGACTTTCGATGCCTCGTATCCAGTTTTACTTTTAGCTAACTTACATCATTAAGTTTATCAAAAACGAGCTTTAAATTTGCAAGGAATTTTTTTTTGGAGAAAGATCGCAATACATATATTCACATATAATAATGTCTAAAAGCTATCACATAGAAAGCTAAAAGAGGTGCTATATTATGTTGGGAACTGTAAACTGAAGCTAATATGTAGATGACAATACAGAAATTTGGGATCATGTTTCGACAAAAGTTGAAAATTTAGGGGATGTTTTTCAAAAAATGCTACAGATATAAGGGTTTCTCGGCAAAATTAGTGTAAGAGAATCATTTTCTTCACTTTAAACTAAAAACAATTAGTTCCTAGCGGCTTTTATTACAATGCGACTGTTAGAATGTTGTCTACATATGATAAGTAGCAAAAATTGCAAAACTAAAATCGCTAAGATTTCTCTTTAGAAATCACGTTAAGTTGATTACAATTCTTAAGAAATACTATAGATTTAAAGGCCCTTTTGCAACTGAGATAAGGCAAAAAACTATTTTTTATTAATTGACTGTTATAGAACGCCTAGTTACTAAAAACCAAAGGAAAGCGTGAAGAAAAAACAGATTACGAATAGGATCGAATAACCAATTTGTATAAACAGCTTTAGAAACTTCGGTTTTTGGAATACATCAGTCACGCTAAGAAAGCTACATGTGTTATACTACCTACCTAGCCCGAATATATCCAATAATCGATGCACAATATTCAGTGGAATAAAGCTAACACGGGAGTTGAAAAACCGAAACCGGAGGTGCTAAAGCTGACCACACAAACTGACTGTTCACTCCTGTTTGTGATGCCTTATGATTTTTCTTTACTCTTCCATTTGGTTTTTTGGTTGCTCTGACCTGAAAAATTCAAAAAGCAGAAACACACGTCGTCATGTATGTACCATCTTTACTTCTTTTGCTTCTCGTCTTACGGTTTATCCCGATAAATCTATCCTTTTACTTTTTAACTCCCCGTGCTAGTTTTCTTTCTTTGAAATTATTATTATTATGTAAAGATCTTTTGATCTATTTATTTATTCTTAAACTAGTAATAATTTTTATTGTAGATTTCTGGAAAGATCCGAGTGACGTGGTGGACCTAAGTAAGGTAGAGGATATTTTTAAACCTACGAATAACGAAACCATTGTCAAAGAGATTAAGACAGATTTTAGAAATTGGCAAATAGCGGCTCAAAGATTCATGAATTGGTATGGCTGACTAATTACTGATATATAACCGTAAAAAATACGCTTATCTTTAAAATAAGTATAATTGAGTAGAAATAAGGTTTATAATAGTGAATATTTTTTATTGTTTTTTATTCACTCTCTTATAAAATAAAACAATGTTATAGATAAAAAGTACCTTTTTATAAACCCCATTATACAAAAAGTACTTGGCAAAGTAATGGGAAGGAAGTGTCATAAAGATTAGCAGTTCGGACCAGCACTGGAGAAAGCAAAAATTCGAGCTCAACTGGATAGAGTCCAACATCTTGCAAGCCTTAGCATATAACGGCCTGAACTAGAGAGCTTGAGACTCTGTTGAGCCTTCGTCCTTTGGACCTTGTGGTGCAATTCGAGGCAATAAGGATTGCACATAGGCTATATATCCTTCGTGATCTATGGCCTGATAAGACTGGTCATGAAAAAATCTAATCACAGGCCGTAGAGGAATGTCCTCTCCTTCTGATGTGACAGTGGATTGCAAGTATTTTATGACCCATATCGGAGGCAGAGAGGAGTGGCAAGAACTACATTGCAAAGCAGGGGAGACCGTCTGGTATACAGATGGCTCCAGAATAAACCATAGAGCTCGTGGATTACCAATAGGATTCTCTGGGGAAGCACGCTACTGTCTTCTAGGCTAAAATCTTAACTGCATTATTAGAACATCCTAAATTGCAGACACGACAATACAGTCGTATTAATCTGCTTGGACAGCAGGGCTGTCATTGCGGCTGAAAATGTGAGTTCCAAGCTCGTTTTGGAACTGGTGAAGATGGCCTGCAGGGTTCAGCTGGTCTGGGTGCCTGGCTATGCTGTAAAATATAGTTTTAACATAGAGAAGAAAGAAAATCTCTATAATTATCTACATGACTAGATTTAATAAACCAGGTACTACAAAACTACTATCATAAAGTGACAAAAATGGCTGACTATCTAGAATTTGTGGGGGATTAAGATGAACACTTACATATATATAAAAGTTTTAATTCTTTAAAAATGAATTACCTAATTAATTTTTCGGAGACTCTATTGCTACTGTTCTTAAAAACTAGGTAAGATTTGTATTTTTGAAATTATTCCAGAGGCTATTAGAACAGTTATAAGCCATATCTACAGGTTACATCCAAAGTCCGGAAATCACATTCAAAAATTACTTTTTTCCCTTACATACAAATTTTTTGGTTTTAAACTTTCTTTATAGATCGCTAACGATTATCAAAAAACAACAGCTGCATAAAAGAAGAGAGTGACATAGATGTCTATCTACCGAATCACCAAACAGTTTTACCACTAACCAAAACTCTTTATTTTATTCCCAATTTTGAGAATAAAATAAAGAGGATGTAAGGGTCACACCAAAGGTTCTAACCATGGGATTATCGACTTACCAACTGAATTGAATGAAAATCCTTTTTTAGTCCATTTTATACATTTTGGTGAAGGGACTGGGGTAATTTTTGGTTTTGATTGAAATAAAATTTTCACTTTATCACTATAAAGCGAAGGAAAAGAAATAATTTCAACGAAAATACATAAAAATTGTATATTAGGTAATTTGTGAACTATTAAAATTTACATTTACATACGTTAAAACCACTATTCTTAAGTCAATCTTAAAGTCAGTTTACCTTGATTTTGTTTTCGAAAAATGTACTTTTAAATAAATACAAATAGTTTTCCATAGCTATTAACCACCAGTACAAGAAGCGGAGCACATTATCACAACAGTATAACACCACAGGCAAAGTTTACTATAATACTACTGTTGCTAAGATTACTAAAATACTTATTCAGTATTTTATTCAGTAAACTTTGCTACAGGAGTGGGTTATCTCATGATGTCACGCATTCAAATGGCGCCGGCGCAGACCTTATAAATGTAAACATTTTCAGGTTAAAATTGTTAACCTGAGATAGTCTCGTAATAAACGGGTATGTTCGTTTCAAATGATTTGATTTGTAAAGTCCTGTATTTAAAATTTCTATTATTTATACTAAATAAACTTACATGTACGGCAGACGTGGCTTAATTTGGTTGCCAGCCCTGTTTATAGCTTAAATTGGTGGCGATACTGGCGATAACAAATTTTTATAGCTGACACTATATTGCTTCGGTGCTATATATTGCTTCGTGTTTACCAAGTTTGATTTGTTTTGTGTTTAAACTCTTAACTTGCAATCGAAAGTTGTTCTTTTTTAGAATTTTTTTACGTAAACATGTAACTATATTGACACATGTTAATATATGTTGACTTTGCAGAATTTTTTAGTTCAAGGAAAATGTAAAATGCGCCAATGTTACCCTTGATGACATGCATCGAAGTTTATTTGGTATGAACTATAGGGTTGGGACTTAAAAATAAATGGAACCGCGTACAAAAAACACTCAGTTAATTGGTATTTTTAGTCGCGCAACTTTTCGAATAAGACTTTTATTGTATTTAAATTATTCGATTCCCTATAATATAATGTGCAAAATTATATGATATGCAATAATGACTGTAGTTATATCATTTTTACAATATTATAGTATTTTTGAACGAAAACAGGGAATTACCAGAGTAAGCCACAGGTCATAAATTTGAAAATG
This sequence comes from Anthonomus grandis grandis, assembly GCF_022605725.1. Classification (NCBI taxonomy): domain Eukaryota; kingdom Metazoa; phylum Arthropoda; class Insecta; order Coleoptera; family Curculionidae; genus Anthonomus; species Anthonomus grandis. The sequence continues at coordinate 19,589,897 of NC_065549.1, forward strand.
CTCAATATGCTTGTCAGCTAATATTACTTGCATTGATGTTTTAATAGAATTAAAAAAAAGGAAAAATCGAGCATAAAGAGTTTTCCTATGCAAAGTTCAACTTTCTACATACAAATTTTTGAAAAAGTAAAAACTATTGAGAGTCGGACAGTAAAAACAAATTACTATAAGTAATTAATAGTATCAAAATATAGTATCAAAAATGTTCAGGCGTACACCTTGCGATGAACCTGAAAATGCTTAATAAATGCAGATCTATTAAACACAGAAACGGTTACTTCAAAGAAGTCTTCATTTTATTGTTTACGTCATTTCGACTTTATTCGAGTCAAAAAATCTCATTTTAATTCATATCAGTATACTTTAAAAAATGTAAACGGTTTCATAAAGAACATTTGAAGAAAAAACGTAGTAACAATAACATCAAACAGCTGTTCCAAATTGTTAGTTTTTTTTGCCTTTAGAGGCTCAAGGATTGGCTCGGGACTGCTCGTGTCCCGAACATTTTCTTTGAAAAAACCTAATAACTCAACAGCAACTACGAGTACAAAACAGAGGGCGCCCATGTATGTGCACTGTGTCCTATTTTAGATGAAGTTGCAGGGATTTCTGTAATTTTTTAAGATATAGCTTTGCAATTTTCGCGACCCTGTATCACTTTGAAAGCCACAAACAGAAATATTCCAACTACTTTTGTTCCTGAAATATAGGGCGAAATCAAAAATGTTCACTTTTCGACATGTTATTATTTCTCAGACCCTGTATAAAATAGAAAAAAAATTAATACTGCTTATAATAGATATTTTTACATAAAAGTCAGTGGCGTATTTAAAAACCTTTTTTAGAGCACTGTTTTTAAGTTTGGGCTCAAATTTGGTATTTTTTAAATGGAACACCCTCTATATTTTAATACATTGATGTATTACAACCTAATCTTTAATAAATTTTACCTTCAAAAATCAGAAAAAATCCATATTTATTTTTGTTTTTCTAATAGTAGGCCATGAATTCTTTCACACATGCATAAAAATTCAACATGCATAAAAAATGTTTTGTTTATTACATTTATGGAGACTAAGTCACAAATCAATAATAATGGTTGACGGTGAAACATGGAATTTCAACATTTTTAAAAGTATGATATTATAAAATGTTTAAAACTTTTCTACCGAAAATGTGGAAGCAGTGCTGTAATTATATTTAAACATGTAAAGAGTCGGCTTATTTTATTTTTTTACAAAATAAAAAAGATTTTATTAGGTTTTAAGAAAGAAGTCATCCATCTCGGGTTACGGTATTCCGGCTAAAATCTAATCTCTTATATTATGGCTGCTATTCAAAAAACCTAGGCAACCTCATGTTAAAAGAAATAAAACTGGCGAAATAATTATTTTAGCGTGTGTGGAAAGCAGGACCCCAAATTTCTTGTAGAAAAATAGAGAAAGAAGTAGAAGTTTCAAAAACAAAAGTGCAAAACAAATTTAAAAAAAGTAAATTTAAACCGTATAAGGTGAATATTGTTCGAGAATTGCATCCTGATGCTCCATTTAAACGATTGGAATATTCTAATTGGTTTTTAACTAAAACTAATGAAGTTTTTGCAAAAAAGGTAATATGATCTGACGAATCCCATATAAGCAGCAGCGGCATATTTAATAGAGTCACCGGATTTAAGTATTATTATGAAAATGTAAATACGTTAATTATTCTCCTAGTTTTTGTACAATTTTATTAGTATTCTGTAGTTAAAGTTGATTCGTAGGGTTTCTTTAGAGTTCTACTTACGTTTGGTTTATTATTTTTACCTATAGTGTTTAGTTTTTAAGTAGTTCATTTTGTTCGAGAGCCCCATTTTGGCCCCAATTTAGGTTATTTAGGTTATATTATTGTAAATCCCTGTAGTTCTAATTTTCTAGAATTTGTATACTTGCTTGCTTTGACTATCAGTATTCTCCTAAATTTATTGGTCTCTTTAGGCAAAAACAATGAAGATAATTCTAAATATTTCGAAACTGTTCCATCGGGTTTTAAAAAGGACGCGCTTCATGACAATTCATTCAGTTTTTAATTGTTTAGTCAGTTTTTACCTTGGAAACAATTAAACGACAGTCAAGGCGAGTTAGGTTAGTGTTTTTGACTTTGACAATAAAAGTGTGTTCCCGAATTTCGTTACAGTATTTTACACTTCTTTGTATTAGCATTCTTAAAAAATTAAATTTATGCAAATTGGCATAATATAAAATAGATGAACTCGGAGCCTCAATCGAAGAAGCATTCAGAAACTTACAAAGGCAACCCTTTTATAATTTTAAATGCGCGAATTAAAGCTGTATGTGGTTTATGTATAAGACAAAATGTCAATGTTGTAAATGCATTTTTTAATGTTCAATCTTACCAATATTATTTTTTGTTTAACTTTTTTAAGTTTATCTTTAAAATATAATTAAATAGATAGGTTTAAATCACATGGCATTTTAAAAAAGTATTAATTAAATGCATGTGTGAAAAAACATATAAATATGGTTTCTTCTGATTTTTGAAGGTAAAATTTATTAAAAATTAGTTTGTGATACACCAATGTATTCAGAAAAAAAGTGAAAAAATTTGACGTTAAAATATACTGGTTGCTCCATTTAAAAAATACCAAGTTTGTGCCTAAATTTTTTTTATCTACGCCACTGACTTTTATATAAAAATATCTATTATAAGCAGTTTTCAATTTTTTTTTCTTATACAGGGCCTGAAAAATAATAACATCTCCAAAAGTGAATTTACAAAAAAGTGATACAGACGCGAAAATCGCAAAGCTATATCTTAAAAAATTACAGAGATACCCTGCAATCGCATCTATAATGGGACACAAAGTGTACATCTGAATTAAGTCTCGTCTAAGAAACCCACCGAGAACGTAACGTGTAAGTACCGAAACCCACACCCGGGTTTGTCTTCTCATATTCAAAACAGCCATAAATTTACCTCTTTGACCCTAATTTGATGCATTATTTGTTAATTCTTAAAATAGCACCTATAGTTCGATTTCTCTCTAATTTATTCGCAAGAAACTCCAAGTAATTCGTTACTCGGTCAGCACGCATACGAAATGTTATAAATTTAAATTGGCGGTGAATTTTTCGCATAACTTCACCTATGTCCCTGGAGTTTCCTTTCGAATCGGAATTCCTCTCTCTCGCTCTCTTTTTCTTTCGCCCCTCCAACGTCCAACGATTGTGCGCTTTCTGCAATACTGGTTTTATCGGGCCTTTTTTTTCAGATTTTCGTAACGTTCATGGTAAAATACGTTTATGTAAATGTACTCAATCTTGTACAATTTAGTTTTCGGCACCTCGTCCTAGAGATTTTAAAGCAGAATTTAATTTTCTTTCACTATCATCAAATGTCAACAATGATTCTTTTTATACGTTCATAATTCGTCGAAGTTATTTGGATATTTGGTAAGACATGCTTACACAATTGGGGTAGTCCAAAACCTTAAAAGAAAATTATAAACAGGGCACCTGGATCAACACAATAAGCATTCACAAAGTTTTTTGACCGATCGCTGTATGTGACGATATATTGGTATCTTTGGCAAGGTCTGGTTTGTCTTGGAAAACTCAAAATAGTGCCTGAGAAAACATTTTGCCATCATTACTAATTTAAAATAACTGTCAAAAAAAGGATTTTTAGTTAAATATTAACGTGTCTTTAAGATTAAATTTTCTGCTAACTGTATTAGAAAATATATCACGTTAGTAAAAGACATATAATTTTTTATTCCTGCGAGTTAATATACAATAATTATTAAAATTATTTCTTATAAACTTTATTTTCTTAGAAAATCAATGCAACTTTTCAGCATTTTATACGATAACTGATAGAAAACACAAACCGCAAGTGTTTTTTAAGTGTAAATTCCTAATAAATTAAAAATTTGTGAGCACTAAATTTTAGTGTTATATAATAATCTTATTTCTTATAAACTTCAAGCTAAATAAAAAAACGTTATTTTATTAAAAAAAAACAATAACAACAGCAACAATAACAAAACAAAACAAAATATTTACATTAAGTGTTGGTCATCTGATTCAATACATTATCTTGCTCTTTTTAACAAGGAACAGAGTATTCTTTGAAAAATCCCCACTTTATTTCGAAATTTATTCGAAGGTAATTAGTTCTCGAGTTTCTATGGGAACCGCACACATTTTCAATTTTAAATACTCTTAAATTCAAAAATCACATATATTTACATCGAGGGATAATATTTAAGCCAAGCAATCGGATAATCCCTTCCTATCCATTTATTTTGGCACATCTGATTTAAACATTACTGAACGTTTACATCAAAGTGTACGGGACAGCCCATCATGCATGAACCAATAATTTAGACAGATATTTAAAGGCACTTCATCCAGCAGTTGTGGTAATATGTTTTGTAAAAAATTTAAATATTCATAGCGTTTAAGCGATCAGACAGTTCGACGGGCCCTAATAAAAACGTACCAGTTACTCCTAACAAAACATATAATTTTAAATCTGTGTTGACGATGGGCTTCTTAAACGTGAGGATTTTCTTCAAAATTTGAATAATAATGGGCGTTATGGATATTAATAATTCCATTTATAGTAAAAAGAGATCCATCACTAAACAAAATCTTAGAAAAAAATTGATGATCGTGTTTTTTATTTTGCAGCCAGTGGGAAAATTCTAAACCAGGAGGGGGGGTTGAGGGATATCTGGTTCCAAAAGCGCCTAAATTTTTTTAAAAAATACAATGGATAGAGATTTTTTTTATGTAAAATATTTCACACAAATGATTTTGATGAATGATTAGCCGCAGCAAGTCTTCCTGTCTTTTGGTTCTTTGGAATGGCTTATCTTGTTTCTCTCAGCCGCTGATGAAGTGCATTAAACGTAGATTGCAATTGATGTCTTCTGTTACGAAACTTTTCAGCATACCAAAGAAACTTAGTGTAAACTAGGGAAATACGTTGCTATGTTCTTATTTAGTGAAATAAGTATTCCAAAAGAAGATTTTTGTTTATTGACGCAAAAAAGTGCATCAAATAAAAACATTTAAAAATACAAATTTACTCAAAACGAAACAGGAATTTAAAAAATTAAATTATATTTCACAAATGCAGTGGCGTATGGTTTTTTTATTAAAAGTACTTACGATTATACGCCCGTAAAGAGACAACGGAGGACGCTGTTTCCAACCCTAATTGTTTTATCATCGATGCCATTGCCAGTGGCCTCTTTAAACTTCATTTATATATCAGATAGATTCATATAAAAAATTTTTCTTATATTTTATCGGTGAACCATCCTGTAAAATTTGTCGATAGAGTTCCTGGACTGGATGGTTCCTGTCGATAGAGTTTATGTCGGTTTTATATTAAAATCTAAACTAAAAAATAAACATGTAACAATTTTGAGCTTTGTTGAAAAAGTCGTCTTTTTTTTTAAAGAAATCCTGCGCTTATATTTTGCATTTAAGGGAATAATTTATGCATTTTCAACCAACAAACTTACAAACTATAGAATTGTGGTGCTCCGCCAAATTATTATCCTTATTTAAAATTAAGCTGGATGTACTTGTTACGACTCGTTCAAGACAAATCCCAATATCCTGAAATAAGCTTAATATCAGCAATAAATTTTTTTTCAATGTCTGTTATCGTACATGTGAAGTGTCTCAATAATGTGCACATCTTATGTTCTCCAAATATATGAAATGCCACATTTCTTATGTTTCATGACTCTCATGCACTTTTCCTCTTAGGAACCGTCATCTTAATTTTTTCTGTGTATGACTATTTTGTTTAATGCTATACACATTCTGTGTACATTAGCAGCCAATAACTTCGTCAACATTGGTGAAACTGGTAAATTTTTGGAATTGCTTTGGTTTCTTCCTAATTTCAAAAATTTGGACGACTTAGAAAATACTACTGAAAGTAGTATTTTCTAAGTCATCTAAGTCATAAGGAAGTGGTATGTTTTCTAATACATTACAGCTATAATTTTCGTAAAAAGGTGTTTTTGCCCTCTCGTCATAATTCACATTGTATGAGCGTTTCGAGTAATGCAAGGTATGTATTCCATTATCATCTATATTCCCTTCCTTATCACAATTTTGGCTTCTTCATTCGCTGCAACCTCCATTGACTTCCACGGACTTTCACAAATCATCATTTGTACAGGGTGTTTCAGAACTATGGGATCAAACTTCTACGGGTTGTTCAGTGCAACAGTAGAATCCATTTGAGTATAGCAACCCATGTCCGGAAATGTGTCACTACGCCACTACGGCCCTAAGACGCGTAAAAATTTCTAAAAAATATTAATTATAGTCCATATGAACTCAATCCGAACAGCAGAAAAACTAAAACTCGGGTCATTAGCGGTATCTTCTTTGTAAAGCATAGGCGTGCCACAGAAGGATTGTAAAAAATATTTTTCTTTACAGAATGATCGATGACGTCTCCGGCTTTTATCACTGTGGAGATGGTAGTACGGGCAAGTTTAGTCAGCTCACAAACTCTTTTTAAAATGTCGTTTTGTGAGGCCCCGAGCATTTCGTTTTTTAGGCAATTGAAAATATTTAAAACAACTCTCTGGGTTTGAACATGTAAGTCTTTATTTAAAAATTCCGATTGCGCCAAGTCGGAATTAACTTCCAAATTGTCCATTTCATTATCAGAAACATTAAGGTCTCCACAATGGCATTTTAAATTGTTAGATAAAAAGTATTTAAAAACAGTGATAACAACAGTATTAATAACGACAAAAGCAACAACAAAAACAAAGACCACAACGGTAACAACAAATTAATTTATAAAATTACGACACGCGACCAACACACTCTTAAGACACCTAATTCTAAACCAGAAATAAAACATAAAACGCCACTGGCACCAGGCCCATGTAAAATTTATCGTATAGGCCCGGCCCGTCCACAATTCAAACCCCAAGCGCCGGTAGTAATCTTTTGTCTTCGTCTTTTACACGTCATTGCTGGGGACTTAGCCTACCTCTCTCTGACAAAATTTCTCGTTGAACGGGTTTAGGAATTTCCAGCGATCAAATGTCTTTAAATATACGAGGACCGCTCATTATATATTTTACTATTTGTTTCAATGCGTGAATTTAGTATATTGACCGTACTCCAATTTGTAAGGTGTTCGAATTGAAATCATCTACACTATACCTAAATAGGATTTGCTGCATTTATTTTTACCTTTTGTACATGATACCATAACCACAATTGTTTAAAATCAACGCTTATCAATGTCAATTCTCATTGTTATGTTTAAAAATTTTATAGCTTACAATTTTTAAACATTTATTGCTAATGGAAAACTTTACCAATCGAGAATTGGCGGATATGCATTTGGCATACGAAGCAACAAACTGCAATGCACGAGCAGTATCGCGGTTGTTTCATGAACGTTATCCCGAACGACAGCATCCTGGATACAAAAAGATGCATGAGACTGGTGTTGCTCGAACCGTAAGAACGGTCGAATTTGAAGAAGAGGTGCTTCAGCGAGTTGCCGATGAACCATCAAATAGCACACGTGACGTCGCTAAGAATATGAATACGAGTAACGCTTCTGTCTGGCGGGTACTACACGAGCAACAACTCCATCCTTACCACTTCCAGAAAGTTCAAGGTATGACTGCAGCCGATTATCATCCTAGAGTTCAATTTTGTCGATGGCTTCTGGATCACATCATTGCACAACCAAATTTTTTACGATGTTTTGTGAACCGATGAAGCCTCTTTCACAAGAGACGGTATTTTTAATAGTAGGAATAGCCATGTTTGGGACGAAGAAAATCCTTATGCAATTTTTCCAAGAAAACATCAGAATCATTGGTCTGTCAACGTATGGGCAGGCATTGTTGATGATTATTTAATTGGGCCATACCTTCTATCGGAACGGCTAACAGGACCTATTTATCTGCGTTTCTTGGAGGAAGTTCTCCCAGAACTCCTTGAAAATGTTCCACTAAACGTTAGAAGCAAATGTGGTTTCAGCATGATGGAGCGCCGGCTCACTTTGCTGTACAGGTACGCGAGTATTTGGCTCAGCGGTTTGGGTACCGTTGGATTGCCAGAGGTGGAGCAGTTTCTTGGCGTCCTAGGTCACCCGATTTAACATCGCTTGATTTTTTCTTGTGGGGGACATGTAAAGTCTTTAGTCTACGAAACTCTGGAAAAATGAGGATCAAATTTTTAGTGTAGTCCGCCAAAATCATGTGCGGCGTTTAAATCGGTGTATTGAGGTTGGAGGAAGACATTTTGAACAATTGTTGTGATGGTATCATATACAAAAGGTAAAAATAAATGCATCAGATCCTATTTAGGTAATTAATATTTTTTCTAAATTTAAACGCGTCTTAGGGCTGTAGTGGCGTAGTAACACATTTCCAGACATGGGTTCCTATACTCAAATGGATTCTACTGTTGCACTGAACAACCCCTAGAAGGTTGATCCCATAGTTCTGAAACACCCTGTATATTAACTTAATATATAAAGAAAGAAAGAAAAATATTTGATGTTGAACGTCAAATATTTTCCTTCCTATTATGGTATTTTTTACTTGACTATAATTGGTAAAACGGTTTTTTTTATGAAGAAACATACTCATATCAAAGTTTTTAAAATTATACCTTATTTTGAGAATTTCGTTACCAAATTTGACATGCTTCACAATTTCCATACTTCGAATAGTTTCATTCTCATCACTATAAAATACGGCAGATTTATTTAAAATATATAAATTTAAAAAACCTCTCCATGTATTTATATGAAGGCATAAAGAATGTATAATATTTATAATATTACAACTTTATAAAAATATGATATGTTTATAGAAATAGCCATAAAAAACCAGGACTGAATAACAGTATTAACTTCTATTCTACGTTAAAAATATATTTTCAACAGATTTTAAGCAAGTAGCTCTTTGTAAAATATCCTGCGTACTATTAGAATTTATAAGAATAGAAATATTTTTATTTAAAAAAAATAGTTGGTGACTCATTTTAAATCATCATAAAATATTCAGATTGCCACTATATGCCCAAAGATTTTTAGAAAACATTGGTATAAAATATCTTTTAATGACACCTGTGAATTTTAATATACAAGACTGATATATCTTTCTTATAATATTAAAGAGATAAAAGATATTTAAAACGATACTACCCCTTTTTCTAATAAAATTTTCCAAATATTTAAGGGTTGGATTTTTGATTTAATTAAAGACACAAAAGTAAAATTCATGCAGAAAAAATCTCCCTCAAAATAAAAAATTACCTCTTCGGTTTTTTTTTCAGATATTTCTGGGGACTGTAGTATTTAATTATTGTAACCCTGATGTATGATTAGGTAAATAATAAACAATACCTGCAATAAAGCTATAATTCTATTGACAAGTAAAAATTATTTAATATTTACTTATGTTGATTGCAATTGAGCAGGTCTTAACAATATAGATTCTTCTGCTCTTTCATCTTTTTGAGGAATACTTTATGTGGCCACTACTAACAATTTTTTAACAAGCACATATCTGCCTATAACAATATTTAAATAAAATTTCGAGACAGTTTTACCACTAACCAAAACTCTTTATTTTTACTCTCGACACGTGTTTCGCTAACGATGTTAGCATCTTCAGTAGAAGAATTAAAACTACAGCTTTAATAACACACTAAAAACACAGTTTTAATCTTCAGAAGATGTTAACATCGTTAGCGAAACACGTGTCGAGAGTAAAAATAAAGAGTTTTGATTAGTGGTATTAATAACTTAATTAATACTATAAATGAATAAAAAACTTTATAACTTTTATTAATGACAGAAACTTTTTTTCAATAATAAGCCTTCCAAATAAAAACGCGTTTTGTGGGTGTCCAGAGGCTTCTGAAACAATAAGGAGAATTGAAGAGTGACATATGCAAAAGAACCCAAGTGCCATTTCACAAATTTTACAGTAGCGACAAAACGTTTTAAAACAACATAAATTAAAACCAATCCTTTTGTATTAACCGTTTTTATTATGTTCGGGACAGGCAAAATTAAAGTGTCAAATACAAAATGTACAAATTTTATAAAAAACAGTTTTATTTTTCAAATTTAATGTCAAAACGGCCCAAGTACCAATATTATTTCAAACTCAAAGTAACTTCTAAACTCTTTTTAAAACTGAACTATTTTAAATAATAACACATTCGAACGTTAGTTTGCGTGTTCACTCATCTTTTGTATAAGCTCTTCATAAAAAACTTGGTTCTTCGGCTTTAGATAAGGTACCATATTCCTAATTTCTTTGATTTTTGCAACAGGCCATGCTTTTTTAGGATTTGAATCAGAAAATTTTACAGCTAGGTCTTTAAAATACTCTATGGTAGTATGTGCCTTAAAAATATTCACTTTGCAGTATGGTGCTAAATCAGAGTAGTTAGTTTTTACTTCAATAGAACCCTCTTGTAACAGATTTGCATCTATTTTAATCATTACAACCTGCGATATTCCAAGATTATCAGTTTGTAGAGTCTCTTTTGCCAATGACATCCAGGCAATGAAATTTCCCGTGTGCTTGACTGTAAAGGGATTGTTTTGTCTGGCGCTCGTAATTATTTTGATTAAATCACGTGGAACTTCGGGCTTCTTCTTTCTTCTTACTATTTCGATTAGTCCGAAGTCCCTATCACAAGACAGGAACGTATGTCCTGTTTGTGGGAATTTGTGCAGAATTTCATCAAAAACTCCTTTGGCAACAAGAGTAATATAGACTGCTAAGATTCCTTGATTTTTATTTTGACCTCCGCAGTTGTCAGACCATACAACCAATGAATTTAGTTGATTTGTCAGAAAGTCAAAAATACAAGCACCTATTTCGTTGCAACCACGTTTTCCAGTAGTTTGATCCCAAAGGTAAAAGAATCCCGTTCCCTTATCTTCATGGTGTATACCAAAGTTCACACAAGCTAATTGGCGACTGTAATACATCTGAGTGTGTGTCAATGAAGGTATATAGAACTATTTTTGTAAATCAAAAGAAATTATACAAGGAGACTCTTCTAATTTTGCAATTATTGCTCATCATTTTTTGTGCAGCTTCTGCTTTCTTATGATGTAATTTTTGTTTCAATTCCACGTCCTTTTTTTGTACGGGGTTGGCAGCATTTCTCAAATCCACTTTATACAGGTCGCACTCGGGACAGGTATCGACCCTTGGAGGGCTAAAGGAATTGTGACAACAAAACAAACGTGTTGCTATTGGTTTTCTGAAGACCAAAACAGCGAGTTGAAAGCGTCTACTTTTGTTTCATGGACTATTTAGAAAAAAAATGTGTTTTAACAAACGTTCCCATCATTATTTATTCGGACGGATGTACGTATCAAAATAGAAACAACATAATGGCGAATGCTCTTTTAAACTTTAAGCGGTCGAGTTGGATTTTAGTTTTTTTAGAAACTATTCGCTAGCAGGCCATTTAAGGTATTCTTCCATGGCATACGCCCAGGAAAATCTGCAGATGATCCTAAAGTTACTGACATAAAGTGCATAAAATACGATAATCTAATTCAGATTAAAACAGATTTTGATGGTGAATGGCAAACTTTGCCGGTGAGGCCGAAAAATCTTGAGGTAATAATGGAATATCCCAAGATGCATACTCAACAATGTAAAATTCCTGCAAGTAAATTTAAACACTTGCAAGAGTTAAAAAGTGTTTTGCCACGAGATGTCCATCAGTTTTATGATAGTCTCTCTCATTTATAGGTCTGATAGTTATAAGTTTGTTTTTTGAGTTTCGTTATTAAAAGCACAATATTTTTTAATGTAGAAGAAGTCGTCTATAATGAATGCCATCCAATATTTTTTGGCTCTCTTAGTTATTTTGGAAATAAAACTTTTGATTTTTTAGAGAGTAATTTTATTTTATACCCTTTATTCTTTTGTTTCAAATTATCCTATCTGTCTGTTTTTTCATATCAATAAATCCTATCTTAAAATAAAAACTTACAAAAATTTTTTTATCAAAGTTAAAATAAATTACTTAAAAAACCCTTTTATAAAAACACTGTGAGCAGCAAAAATTTGGAGAATTTTAATAAACTAACACAATATCAGTTTTTTGGCTGTTGTGAAAAATCGGGTAAAATTTAGTTAGGAGAAATTGCAGGCTCACAGACGATATTTCACTCTTCAATTTAAGAGTCAATATTTTTGAATACTTGAATATGAGACGTCGATTTTTGTCAGGGCTATTTCCATCACAATATTATTCGGTGTAGAAGCTCTTTGGTGGATGCAAGCGGAATCAAGAAACAAGTACTAAATCTATACCTAGTACAATTACGCCACTGCAACATAGTACAATTTTTCCCCGTTCAAGTGAGGTTAGAATGGATTCTCCTAACCGATGAAACACCGTGTAGAAAACGACTGGCTAGGGATCGTCATCGGCAAAAGCCATGTAGTCGCAATCATTGGTGTTTTGAGTAACAGGTTTTTGTATCGGAATCTCCTCTGTTCCTTTCTCTTTCTGGCATTTCTCTCTTCGTTTTACTCATTCTTGTTTTGGCCTTTTCAAGGTGATTCTTATGAAAAGAAATGCTAGTAGAATACGGATAATCGAGAGGCAAAGAATATGTAAAAAGGATTTCGCTTTATGATTATGTGATCATCATAATAATTGTGAGGGTGTTTGAAATGTGACCACGTTCCAAATTTCGAAATAGGGCACGGTATTAGCAGAAATATTTTTTTTTTATAAAAATACATTTGAAAACATTTTTTTAAATTATTTTTTTACACTAAAGCAAAGGCTAAGGATATTTAGAGAACAGTATAAGTTACTCAGTTTTAGTTTTATATATATCTTTCGGTCGTGTAGAGCTTGTAGAACCTTGTAGTCACACTCTGTTCTTAACATTCTGAAAATTCGTTTATATTTTCTAAAAAGACTGTGAAGAAGCGAAAGGAAGAATTATAAATTTAAAAACAGTATCTTAATGAGTAATTTAAGGTCGACGAAAAAATACATATAAGTAAAGGGTAAAATCACTAAAGCGCTGCGCAGGCAACCGATTGTCACGAGCACATAGTTTTGAACGGTTAATTACCTCAGGAGTATCCTTCCTCCTTCCTAAACTTTCGCTTAAAGGATAGAACTGGGATGGAGTTTGTTTTATACATCTTTTAATACCTTACATTTCACGTTCTTAATTTTTACATTTGGTCGATTCGTGCTCGATTATTATCTGAATATTCAGATGAAAGTTAGTAACAAGCCTACGATCAAAAAAAATTATGACTCTAATAAGTAATATTTATTAACAAACAAGAAAAGTAATAAATTATTTAACTCCCGTATGAATGAATGCTGCGTTGTGCGGAGTGCCGAAAGTGTAAAAGACCTCCATTAATTAGAGAGCGACCATATTGATTTCAAATTTTCTTCAACTTCAGTACGTAATTAGGCGATCGACTGTCTCGTAAAACATTTAAATAAACATCTGCAATTAGATTGGCGTTAATAAATAGGGTTAAACATTTAGAATATCAATCATGTCACGGATATATACTCGTTACCAAATTAGGGGTTTAATTAATTAAATTTGGTCTTTTGGTCGTAATTATAGTGCTTGTACAACGTCACACCTTGTATCAACATTCTGAAAATTGGTTTAAATTTTTGAAAGAGACAAAGAAAGAAAAAATGAAAGAGCGGATTTTAAATTTTAAAACAGTATCTTATAGAGGAGCTTAGTCAATAATTTAAAGTTGGCGCAGAAAAACTACGCAGTTTTATACGTAAGCGAAAAATGGCTAAAACTCTGCGTAGGCAGGCAATTGTCTAGAGCAGTTTTCAACTTGCATCAATTAAAGGGTGGCCGTATTGGTCTCTGATTTTTCAGTAATTTAAAATTGGCGCAGGAAAACTGCGCAGTTTTATACGTAAGCGAAAAATGGCAAAAACTCTGCGTAGATAGCCAATTGTCTAGAGCAGTTTTGAACCTGCATTAACTAAAGGGTGGCCGTATTGATCTCTGATTTCTACAACTTCAATACTAGAAGATAGTAATTAGCGAAGTAAACGATCTTGTAATTAGGCGATTCGCTGTCTCGTCCAACATATTTTAATACACATTTGCAATTAGATTGCCGTTAATAAATTGGGTGAAACATTAAGAATATCATTAATAATATATCACAGTCTCGTCTGAAATACTACCTTAACCGTTTTTTACTTAGTACTAATATATGTCCCCAAACCTAATAAAGGTTTTCACCAAACCAATATCGATAGTTTTGTTTCAATTTAAAAAAAGTACATTCATCTGAGAAAGGTAAAGGATTTGCTCTGTAGCAAATTACGAAATTTTATTTAAGTTTTAGTCATAGGATCATCTAGTATCTGAGTTTGTCGTTTTTGGTGACTTTCCGAATAGAACCTACAGGAATTTTAGTTTAAGAATTTTTTTTTTGCCAGTGGGCTTTCACAGCACCCCAAATGTTGTGGCTTTATCCCAAATTCCACGATGCCTGTTACGTTTAGCATTACTTATCTGGAACCAGCATCTCTAAATTTTCAAAAACTTTCGACTCCGATGCCTTTCGTCGGAAAACTTGTTCCTATGTAAAGACCATAAATAATTTAAAAAATTTAATTATGGTTTACCAAGTAATGATTAAAAGACTATTGGGACACAAGCAGAGACTGTATATTTAGATTCTAAACCTCAATATTTCAATGAAAATTTCTTAGCCACGATCTTTTTTTTTAATAAAACAGCAGAACCTAGCCGATTAAAAGACCTTTAAAACTTTAAAAGTCTCGCTCAATTCCCCTTCTCACTAAAGATTTTTACAATGTGAACTATTGTTCACAGGTGGTAACTTTTCAAATGTACACACTGTATTTTTTAGTTGGCAGCAATCTTAACCTAGAAAAAAAAACAATATGAATAGCGTAATTGCGACGCCAGTGTCAAAGTAAAATTAGAACGCAGGTCTGGAGAGAGCGGGCGAATCCGAATCCGAAGAAGATCGACATTTCTCGGAATAAATTTGGTGACTGACTGTGGGGACAACGTAGACGTTAAATTTAGCGGTGATGAGCTGCTAAACACATTGATAATAATTTTTTATGCAAACCACGCGCGCACCAGCGGTTTGAGATGTACTTACGTCAATATTGTTTGTTTTGATTTTTTTTGTATCAAACTGAAATTTTATGATGAACAAAAGATTAAAATTAAAAAAAAAATTTATCGTTATTTTGTGGTTTAAATGTTACTGTTAATTAACACTTTAAACTTAACAGAACATCAATGGAAACGAAGTTTCAAAAAACAGATATAGCAAATCAAATATAGCATCGACGCCAATTGTCAGATTATTCTTTTACTGGTCAAAATGTAGAACATTGAAAAGCTAGATTAGTAAACAACAACTTTGGTTGAGTTCAAGCTGTTTTGTTAACAAACATATTCATCGATTCTCTGTTGTCAAGTTTACACGCATTTTCAAAAGAGGAAATTTTCAGCTATATATCAACATATATAATGATGTTAATTTAAATTATTGATGCTAGATTTTGGATTAAAAATAAAAAGTAGAAACAGATGTTTTTCTAAGCGTAAAAATAACATCTTCAAAGCAAAAAAAAATTGCTTTGTGTTTACATTCCGCTTTTGTTTTCTTTAGTTTGAAAAAAGACGCATTTGAGTGTTTTTGTGAACTATTACGATAGTAAAAACTTGTGCCGTTTGTGCCGCACCATGGAAAAAAAAGTTCTTTTTTCGAAAAAAAAGGGATCTTTTCACAAATACCGATATTGTCATAACATCATATCAAGAGCCAACCGTCGTCATAAACGTAGAATAATAAAAACCTATTAAGGAATCTATAATAATTATAAAATATTTAATTTCCATAAAAATATCTTATCATATTTTATGAAAAAGAGTGCTCCATATTTTATTTAAAAGGAATAGTATTGTTTTGCGTCTATCAAAATAAGTGACAAATTTTTATGATATTATAAAGTGTGTTTTTTTGCCATTTCTATAAGCATTTGACATCATTGCTTCAGAGAAATCCGGGGATGTTTGACATTAACAAACGCTATAAAATCAAATTGATTTAACATGTAAATTTAAATTTATAATTAAACAAGAAAAAGAAGCTCTTTTGCTTTTCCTAACCGGAAAAAATATGTTTTACGCATTTTATGTTTACTGACTTTCTGCCGGGAATGACGAAATGTAGTCCAATGTTTATCTTTATCTCAGCTCGAGGAATAGGGCCAATCAAAATTGCGAAAGAAAGACCCTAGAAGCAAAGTCTACAGGAAAAAAAAAAAAAAAAAAAAACGTTTTATAAAATCGTTTATATGTTGTTTATTATAAAAGATACAATACCGAAATTTTCAGGGACTCAGGGTGAGGGTAAGAAATGAGCTAGAGGTAAGAAATATGTTGCCGAGAAAGAATAAGGCCAATTTTTTTTTCTTGTTAGCGCCATATTGAATTTTTGCATTTTCAAATTCTCCTTTAGAAATGGTCTTTAACTATTTCAATTGATATAAACCATTTAACCATTAACCATTTCAATATATAGACTTAGCCATAAATGGATAACTTGTGCGCAGAAACGAATCGTAGGTTCCGATACGATGAAGCAGACGTACCTCATTGATATTCGTTTTAGTATATAAAGAAATTTTTCTCTCAACTTTTAAAGGGAAAATAACTCGGTCAATCGGCTATATTGGTTCTGTTTTTATCAGTTACGTATCTTATATCGTTAAGACCCTCTCACAGTCGTTCTTATTTATATCTTTATCATACATATTTTAGACAATCACATGACAAAAAACGCGTGTCAATCGTATGCGATAACTGTTACTTCGATCGGATCAGAAAATATCTCATCAATTGGTCGTTTTTGTGAGTGATTATGGTGGAAAATATTAATGAGAATAAAAATTGCGACAAATTGGTCATCAACTATGGCACGGATTTCGACTACCAAACATAGTTACCGATTGAGAAAAACACAAAAAATCCATTAACTATATCAAAAAAAGACACACAAACGACTATAAGAGTAAAGGAAAACTTGTAATTTTCTTGTCTTATAGAAACTGATCGCCATTAATACGTTTTATCGACTATCGGTCATAGCATCAAAGTTTATATATTCCAAGTTGTAATATATAAGATAGTATAGTACATACGTTACGACGTCTCTGAGAGAGTCTAAGGGTAGCACATTAAATGTCTTCCGAATTCGGTTCGGACAAAAATAGGACGCGTGCATATTCTTGTTTAAACGTATTTTAAAATTTGTTTTATGGAATTCGAAAAAAAGAACTGGGAAATCAAATAGAGAAATGGTTTATTTTCATAACGGTTCTACTTACCGAGTTAGGACTCTCGGACGATTGGGCTGTAATCGTAATGGCAAATTATGAAATTTGGCAGCGATTTGATCGCAGTTACCTAAGCAGCGCCAATTCCTTCATTCTGCCCTCTAAAATTAGACATACCGATATTTAACACTTATCAAACACACGTGTCAAGTATCATTATCTTATCTTATCGATACTACAACCACCATACTTTGTAACAACTAGTGAACCGAAGAGGCTTAGTAATAACAACGACGGAATAAAGGGGCTCTTCGAGATGCTATGATTTAACCGATTTCATTGAACTGGTAAACAGTATTATTTCATCTGTATGATACAATTTTCAGATTGCCATTCAAATTGGGTCGTGTACAGGTTTGAATGTTTGGTGGGTTTTATTGTACTCTTTGTTTGAACTCGGAATAGTAACGGATCTACAGGGAAAACAAAAGTTTTATAAAATCCTTTATATCTTGTTTATTATAAAAGATACAATACTGAAATTTTCAGGGTGGAGGTAAGAAATAAGTTAGGGCTAAGAAATATGTTGAATGAGGCCAAACTTTTGTTTTTCTTATTAGCGCCATATCAAATTTTTACACTTTCAAATTCCCCTTTAGAAATGGTCTTTAATCATTTAAAACATGTATTATAAGTAATAAAATTATCAAATTTAAGATTTTGTGGCAGTAGGCTTTGATATATCTATTCAATTTCCTTATAGTGATTTTCGATAACTGTTTCAATTACCTAACAGTTGTCAGTTTCAAAATGAATAATTTTCCACATTATGAAAAATACGATATATTGGAGTATTTTATTCCCCCAAAATGAAGTCCAAGCTGAAGAAATGGATTTAAATAAATATCGTAATAACAACACGACAACCTAGAGTTATGTTTAGGTGTCTCAAAGACAACTTTGTAGCTTATGGAAGTTTTGCTCACGTAAACAAAAACCAAAATTCCAGACGAAAACAGAAAAAATGTGATAATGCAAAGCCATGGTTGAGACACATCGTACGTCTTTACATCAAATTAAAGGTACAATAGATCTTGCGCGGTTAACGGCGAAGGCTATGTTAAAACGTCATAAATACCACCTCTATCGTGAAGGCCCTACCAGGGATTCCAGAATGGCAATGCAGTTAAAAGAATGACATTTTGTCAATAGTCTAAAAAATAATGAGATACAAACCTTTTCATTAAAAGTTCTTTTGTCAGTGAGCCTGTGGACTATTTAATCGGAAAATCGTTTTTGGTCGGATGAATCCACGGATAGTTCGTCAAGTTAGGCACCAAGATAGATTTGGATTTAACGTTTGATTAGGTATTGTGGGTACCAACTCGATTGGGCCTTTTTTAATGAGAACTAAAATCCCGAGAGATATTTGAACCCCTTATAAACTAACGTAGCGGAAACTTATGGAGCTTCCAGTAGCTACGCTGCAAAACTTGTATTTCTACCAAGACGGCCCCGGAGCTTCGACATTTATAATGGATGTATTATTACAGAATTTTTAAATAACGAATTTCCCAGCAAGTGGATAGGCCTGGGAATACTGTTCCCAGACTGATATAGACTGCTAGATCTCCTTACATAAAACCGCTTGATTGTTTTAAATGTTTGCTCAAAAATTTTGTATTCTGTGGGTCATATGAAATTGAAGGAGAGCTGAGTACAGGTACCCACTCTGTTATAGAAGCTGTTAACACAATTACCTATCAAGCAGTAATGAGACAATGTATGTTGTACGTGCGAGAAAACAGTGGCTTATTTGAACACCTACTTTAATCCTAAAATGTTACTTGTTCGTTGTTCAATAGTAATTTAAAATAATAAATAATGATGATTGGGCTGAGAATATTCTAATTTTATTGTAAACATCGATTTAAAACCTTTACTAAATACCATCCCAATCGTAAAATCAATAATTTTTACCATTTGGTTTGGAATAAATATCTTAAACTTTACTTATTGCTAAATTACCATCGATGTATGAAGCTTCTATGGTGAAAATCAGAATCGTATTGTTGGCCATCTCGCTTGTCAAAATTGACAGGGAGCAGACAGAAATGACGCATAGTTGTTGACACTTGACATTGACTGATAGAACATCATTTGTCATTGTCCTATCATTTGAGTTTGTTTTGCATTTCAATGGATGCTGAAAGCGTGGGCTGGAATTGCTATTTTAAATTAATAATTTTTTTTTTCTAAAAAGTTCTCTTTTAATATCGGGAGCAATCTCTTTCAATATTTGCAGCAATTCCAGGTTTCTGGCAATAAAATATTTTTTTTAATTTCCTTTAGTTCCCATAACAAGAAAAACATGGAGAGATATATGCAATGTAAATTTTATTAAGACTTTGAGCTATAGAATTTCTTCTGATCAGTTCTGTCCACACGTTTTAATAATGCTGATACTGCTGGCTTTACACTATAATGCATATTTATTTAAACACTTATTTTATCTTTTTTTCACATGAATCATTTAGTGAATTGATTCATAAGGTTTGCACTGTCTATTTTTTTAATTTATTTCATGTTCGTATCATACCACTTCCTGTGTTCACTGAGACGAGATATAGGTATAGATACTAAGAGACCTGAGCACCGGGAATGGATCAGAACTAATGTTTTTGTTACACCCTCTGTTTTTCAACAGTTTCTTTTTCTTTTAATTATTTTAATATTAATTAATTAATAAAAATATTACATAAAATAAAAAGAAACTCTTATTTTAATATTATAGTTCCAAGATATGTTGTTAGTATCATGAAAGATCAACAAATATATACTATGTAAGTGATATATGTTTCTTTTGTTTTGTAGATAGATATATTGTTTCTTTAGATAATACTCTATTATAGAATTTTTAATTAATTTTTAAAATATGTTTAATTTTTTTTAGTAAACAGGTACAAGTAAAATACAATAAATTTTACATATTAAATAAGGATAATTTATCCTCTATTGAATATATGTGTTAATAAAATAAGGATATTATTAACCGAATGGTAATGCCTTTGGATGTATGATAAAAAAAATCTTGACAACCTTTTTTAATCTGTTTAAAATTAATGTAGTTCAGTGCTAACAAATACTTTTAAACATTTTTAGATTAATTCTAATTTGTTTAATGTCTGTTATAATAAATTATTGTATATCATTTTAATTAAATAATAAAAGGATTAAAGAAAAACATTGTTTTTATTTTGATTTGTATTTGGTGATACGTAGTACACTATTGTTAATTGATTATTGCAGTGAATTAACTCATTTAGATATGTAAAATAAAGCTGAAAAGTTTTATTTTTATTCTGATCAATATCTGATGCAAACACCTAATCAAAAAGGTTTTTTCTCTTATTAAATGAAATTTGATTTCCCGCCTTAATATGGCCACGCCTTTCTACCATTTTCATTGGTCCAATTAGGCACGTCAAACTGTCAAGTTGGTTACAACAGTTTCCGTTGCCAAGCGAGAGGACACTAGTTGATTTGTCAGAAGAATTTCTATCAGTTTTTAAGCAACCACCACTTCTCTATATGTTTGTGTTTTATGCGCTTGATTATCCATAATCTATTTTGCAATGAATTAAAGATAAAAAAGCGATAAAAATTACAAAGCAAACAGTTAAATTAAAACATAGCGATCATCAAGACTCATTAAAGCGTATCTATCTATCGATTTTATCTACCAAGTCGCAGTAGTGTGCAGTTCGTACGCTCTCGAAACGCGGATAATTACCATACTCATTGAATTTAAAATTCTAAAATGGCGGCAAAACTGTTTCAAGTGCCTCTCCAACCAATAAATCTTAAAATCTGATGAGAGAGGAACAAAGTATTTTAAGATATCTGAACCGGCTGAATCAGATCGTCGTTGATACGATACGGCTTTCGACTACCACCTACAATCTGACAGGATCTTGTATATAAATCTACGATGTTAAATTATAATATAGAAATATTGAAATACCATCAAATGGCAAGGCAGCTGCAACAATCTTAATGCTTAGATCTATTTAAAACTAAATTAAATCCAGTATTAAACCAATCTACCACATCAAAAGTGTATATACCTACATAATTAATAAATTATCTTGCTTTCTCACTCTCCTCGTAACCCGTATATAACCGTACAAACATAGACCTATTCTAATCGCTCATTTGACGTTTTGTTTTGTTGACTGTTGGCTAGACTTTGCCCGCAATCGAATGTTTTTGTTCAATTATTTCTGTGATAAAGATAAGGCGAACTACAGCGAATATAACAGAGAAAATGAATTCGATGAGGGTCAAGTATGGGAGACTACAATATCATTAATATTCATACATCTACAACATACCCGTGATAATGACGCTAGTAACAACATACCAGCATGTGTGGCCTTTTAACCAAAAAAATAAAATAATACGTTTCATTACATATTCAAACAAAAATATTGGATTTTGATCAGACTCTTGCTAGCAATTCATACTCCATTTCGAATCTCGTTGATTCGTGGTGCGCTGCTACGATAGAAAGAGAACAAAACAACCGGAGGCGGCCAGGCGGCAAGAGGTGAATCCAAAGAAAGACAAAGACGGACACAGAACAGGTTCGAGATTCGAGGAAACGGCATAGTGAATGGCGTGAAGCGGGGCGGAGAGGGTAGACGGGCAGGCGATTCCAGCTCGATGTTGTCAAACTGCACCGAAAATATTCAACTATTTGAAATTTTTTATAATCATTTTCTTCACGTGTTTAATATAAGTAAACATTTTTTCAGGCATGCTTAATGCAAAAAATTAATCTGTGTTTACATAGAAGAAAAACCCAACTACTGCAAAACCTAGACCGTTAGCAGAAGCAAGCACTTCATCGAATTATTTAAACAAATTATGATGGGTTAAAAGGTGAATCGTGTGATTCGGTTTAGAGAGATACAAACAAGGGCATTTTTAGGTCGTCTTCATGCGATAAATTTATTATGGTCTAAATAACACCGTTTGCGCATCAAATGCAGATCTGATGTTTCTTCTCAATGTAAATAACTCGTTTATTATCATTATTCCTAAATAAGCAGTATTCATATATTTAAAAATTTATATTTTTATTGTTAGAGCTGTTTTTTTAAATCTCTAATAGTATTTCTTCGGACAAAAAAGACAAACTTGTGAAAAAGTGATCTAGTTGCCTCAAACTTGGTGAATATACCATTCCGTCAGTCAAGTTAAAGAGACGTCTAAAAAACGATTTTTTTTTGAAAATTTTTATATAGAATGTTGACTTTGAACATTTTATTGATAAAAAAGTGAGGATGAAGTAAAAAAATGCAAAATTTTAAAAATTATAAAGGATTTTCTACTTACGTATAATTTACAATTACACCCGGCTTAACTATACTCTATTTGCGACTAGCCATCACGTTGACCTTGATTGACCCCACGTTGATTATTATATGCTATTAATTTAAATTTAAAGCCCTAAGTAACCAAATTCTGTAACTTAGAAGGATTTACATCACTTCTTTAGGTCATATACACAAATTTCCAGACGCAAATCAGGAATATCAAATATGTAAATACTAAATACGGATTAATTCATAAATAAAAGAGACTGTCAAATCTCACTTACGTGAACAACTATTATTTTATTATTTATTGGGAGTGGCTTTTGTACACGAACTTAAAAATATACCTGGACTGCTAATGCATATGGCCACGATACCCAAAAATTACCACTGCATGGTGGCCGCCATTTTTATAGTGGTTGTGTCCTTTTGATGTTGGTCACTCTGAAAATTTTTAGTGTTGCCAACAAAAAATATATTAAATAACGGTAATGAAGTTGACATTTGACGTGAGTATAGCGGATTGCCTACTTTTTGACGATTTGTAAACGACGCTTGGGTATGTCGTCTGGAACAGGCGATGTATCTTTCTCCTTATTTAATACGTGAATAATGTATCACCATCTTTATTTAAAGGTATTTGGTTAAGTAAGTTCTCAAAACCGAATTATTGTGAATTGACCGTATGTGTTGTTTATATTAGAATAATATATTAAGTTGTTGACAGAATAATATATTTTTCCTATAAAAACCCTTTATAATTACAAACCCTCATAAAATCATCTATATTTTGATTCTTATATATGGTTGTATCTATTAATGTGGAAACACTGTATATGGAAGGAAAGTTAAACTCGTAATAGTAAAAATAGAAAGAAAATAAGTGTTTTTAACTGAATTTGTTAAGTAAGCAAAAATTTAAATGAATATTATGATTTTCATGGTATTAGGATTTATAAGATTCAAGATTATCAGAATGATAAAACAAATATTTTAAAGTGCACGCATCTATTCCAAGTTGATTGAAACTTTGTCTCATTATAGGTGAGGATTACTTTCTTTCATAACTTTTAACGAAATTCTTAAAGAAGTACCAGAAAAATCACAGACCTAACGCAACTATCTTAAATTCTTACCTATATGTAACTTTCTATTTTGTATTTTTGTAAACATAACCTCTCAAAAACTTTAATTGTTTTGTTTCCCTACAGTTGGCACAATTAAAATTTGTCAGAGTGACCAACATCGAAAGGACACAATCACGCAAAATGGCGGCCCCTTAGTAGTGGTCATTTACTTTTCATTGAATTTGCAGTCCAGGTATATTTATAAGTTCGTGCTTTTGTACTAGTACGATTCTCGTAATTTTCTGTCATGTCTCATTATAGGTAAGTATTTGTTTATTTATATAGGGTATGTACCGTTTTCAACTGTCAGTACAGGATTGTACTGTGCTGATTTTACTGTAATTTGTCGTTTCGATTTTATACAGCGTGCTGTTTTGCTCCAAAAAAGGAACAGTTTTCAGCACTGTTTTCACAACCACAACATAAACTATAAAACCTAGCCTATAAAACTTTCGAACAAACGTATTTCCTGTGAGAAAGTAAAATACACATGTACTTTTGTGCCTTTTGCTTTCTGCAGTGCAGTATGTGCACATTTACGAGTTTTCTAAAAAATGTAAAGGGCTAAAGAGCGCAAATTTGTGGTCTTAGGAAAAATTATGTATTTACCTACATTACTCATGAAAAAAGTAAATTTCATACACTCGTGTGAATTTCAAAAACATCACCACTTGAGTGAAAAATATCACTTTCTTCACTAGTAATGTAATATACTATAATATTATCTTTTGAATTTGTACCTAGGTACCTGAACTGCATCCTAAATTGCTCTTCGGAATATAGGTTTATCACGTTTTCCAAATAATTTGGAACGCGAATACAGGCCTGTCCTTAAGCCTGTAATTGGGCAATATAAAAGTCTTCTTGGTCCAGTTCATCTTCCTCATCATCAGTTAATAATAAAACGGAAACGGTGTTTGCCACTATCATGGCTGCTACATTATTGGGGTTCATAGCCATAGCTTTTATTTTGAACAATTTATGTTTTGAACTGGAAAATAATTCCCACAACGTAAACAAGAAGATTCAAGAAATCAACAACACTTCTGACAGTTTTGACATTCCCGCACTATTTTACTGTACCTACAATAGCTTTTATCCCCAGTCAATCCAGTAAAGATTAATGACGTCACTGACGCATTTATGACGTCATTCAGTACTGAATCAGTAAACTGAAATAAATATCGGAGCGACGTCCGGTAAATTCAGTACTGACAGTTGATAACGGTACATACCCATGATCATAATATATGCACATGGGACTATGTGGTTGGCGCACATGTGGAGTTAGGATTGCAAAAAGGGATTGGAACCTTGGGTTGGCGCTAGTGGGTTAGGTAGTCGTTTGAGTCCTATTTAGGGACTGGGATAATAGTTAGGAAAAGAGGAATTATCGGCACAAACACCCAATAAATAATAACATAATATTTTGTTGACGTGACATTTGACAGTCTTTGTTTATTTATGAATTAATCCGTATTTACATATTTGATATTCCTAATTCGCCTGTAGAAATTTTTGTTTATGACCTAAAGAAATGTAAATTATTCTAAGTTATAGAATTTGGTTAATTAAGGCTTTAAATTTGAATTAATAGCGTATATAGTGATCAACGTGATGGTTAGTCGCTAATAGAGTGCAGTTAAGCGGGCTGAAATTGTGCATTATACGTAAGCTCTACCTTTATAATTTTTAATATTTTGCATTTTTTTACTTCATCCTCACTTTTTTATCAATAAAACGTTCAAACTCAACATTCTATGTAAAAATTAAAAAAAAAAATCGTTTTTTAGACGTCTCTTTACCTTTACCGGACCCTAGATCAGATATACTTACCATCACAACTTTCTAGCTAAAACTAATTTTAAGATTTCGTACTATGGTTCTCTCGGTAAATTTGGGGGTAAACCCAAATTTGGCACTTTCCAAAACCATGTATGACGTTTTATAAACTTTCGGGTATGATCAGCTGACACTTTAGCTATCCCACAAAAATGTCTCATAATGTTTGTGTGCTTATTCACATGTGCATCACAATGTGTTTTCGTCTTCTATAATATTATACTTAATAATTTCTACTATAAATTATTTCTCTGTATTTAATATTTAATTTCCGTATCTAATTTACTCTCTATTTATTTCATTTGCTCAGTATTTAATTATTTCTCCGTATTATAATTAGTCATAATTCCAGTAAAAAATAAAAAAATAATAACAAAAAAGTAGCACAGGGGACAGGAGACAAAGATCCACGGTCACATATTTACCTCATGAGTAAAAAAATTTATTAAGAGCTGCCGGAAGTTGTCGAGGGTATAGATAGGCATCATCAAAAACATTTACGTTTCAAATAATTCAAGAAGTACATTCCTCTGTCGTAATCATCTTCATGTAACGCATTCTGCATGAGGTGTAGTTTGTTAGGATGGAATCTGTTAGTCTTAAGTATCCTATGAATATAACTTTTGCTTCTACCTGTACTTATCTCCAGTTCTATTGATATGTTTCTCTTAATAAGGGTCATTAAAGACTTGCACTGTTCTATTGACATTTTGATTATGTCCTAAACAAATTAATCAGTTGAGTGAAGGAGTATCACCTGTCCACTTGATCGGAAAAGAAAGCTATCCACAAGCGCTTCTTTACTACCTTAAATTAAAGATGTCGTGTCATCGTGTCGCTAGTGTAATATTTTTTATTACTAACGCCTGATTAAAGGGTAGAGTAACAAGAATTTACAATTAATGAAAAACTTGAACACAGCTTTTGTTAAACTCTATAGTATAGTAATGTAGTAAAATAGTAATAGGTAACGTAACGTATAATCACTATATTCAATTATCCTATTTTTTAATTTTCTCTCAATACAACTATGTATATACCAAATCGCATTCCATTTGAGTATTTTCCTTAGGAAGATCTTCTTTGGAAATGTATATCTTAGGCGTAATTGCAAAATTTAGAAGGACATTTGATCAAATGTTTTTTGCTGGTTTAAAATATGCATATCAGAAGAGATTATGATAGGTAAATTATGTTTTAAACAATGCCTTTTTAAGTAATCACTCAGACATGATATACATGTGGAGGCTTGTAGTCCAGAATCAATTTCCGTAAACCCGTTGCATGCAGATTGATGTCCAGTGGAATTATAAATTGTTAGACCTTAGCTTAGACATAATAAATATTGGTGCAGGAGCGATTTTCACTGCTTGAAGATCCATACATAATAAACTACATTCATTGTTAAGTGCTTTAATCTTATCGTTAGAATGTTCTTTTTCTTCTTTATCATCAATGTGTTTTTTCCATATTTGCTCATCAAAGTTTGTATTTTCATACTTACACATATCACAATGATCCTTCTGGAAGAAAAATAAGATTAGGTTCCTTGGTTTAAACGTTTTTGAAAATATGAATCCAAAGAATATCTTTTTTTCTTCATAAAAGTTATGCGGTTGTTTTAATGTATTATATTGCTATTCTAAATATAATTTCTTAATATTCTTTGTTGCATAGTAAGACGAATGTTTAGGAATTTCGTTAAAAAAACGATTGATGATTCAACAGAATAGATGACATGATGACAGTTTATATTCTTTGCTTTTTATTTAATTCTCTCTCGACTCGTTCATGTTAAACTTATTATCTTTTATTCAGCTTACCATTATGGAGCTTATAAACCATGGAATAACGTCGTCTACTACCTTCATTTTCTTTCGTTGCTATAGGTAGATGATGATTCAAGACTTACAACTTACATGATCAGCCACAAACCCGTTCATTCCATGTCATTTTCTTACAAAAGCTAGAAAATAACTCTTTTCTAATATCTTCATTAAAAGTACTGCAGAACCTGTTCTTAGATTTTAAGTACATTTGTGATAAACATATGGCTTTTCTAGCTTTCTTGCTGCACGTGGAACGTGACGTTTTAAGTTTTATTTCGAGAAAATCCGACATTTCTGATCACTTGATTTTTATTTCTTTTTCATTAACTTTTATTAGCTATATTTTTTCCTTTTCGTCGTCGGTCATATCTTCCCATTGAGCTTAAGTACACTCTTGAACTTCATGATTTAGAGTTTCTTCATCCTGGTCGTATTCGCTATTGCTTTCAGACTCGCTACTAGCAACGTAGTCAGCTTAAAAATCACAAACACGTGATTTGAGATCTATATTATTGGTAGAACAGAGATCACTCGTAGTAGGTTGGAAATCCATATCGCAATCAAGACCAGGAAACAAAATTAAAATATTTGTACATATAAAAAATTAAAAAAGTAACTGGTTTAGATAAATTAAGCACTAAAATTATTTAACATTTGCATGAGTACCTCTTGAACCCACTAGTTCATATTATTAATCTTATTTTTAAATATATGTATGCCTGTTTAGAATTTGTGTTTAGTTGCAAATTTTAATGATTTTTTCCTAAAATATTCTCTTACTGCTTAGCTATTAGCTACAAATAAAAAACCAAATTGCAAATAAAAGTTTTTATATATTTTTATTAATCTTTTATGGAGGGTGTACAAATTTTTATATTTTATTATAGTATGTTACAAATGTTACAAATTAATTAAAAAATAAAAAAAATGTATTTTATTCTTTTATTTTGTTTATATTATTATATTTTGGTGTATTAGCCATTAATATTAGCGCGTACATGTTTTTTTCTCTTTTCCTTTTTTTTTGTTGTCTACTTCTTTGTAGGGAAAATAAAAATTGGACAGATCAGGCTATACTGTTCTCCAAAAATGTAAAAAATGTAAAACTCCTCAAATATATCTGCATCAAAGTTATATTTTTCATTATGCAGTGCTTTCATTTCAAAAAGAACTATTCTTAATAACTTCTTTAAAAAATACGTCAATTTAGATATATGGCGTTTAATTTTATATTTGACTCTGTCAATCACCTATTCACCTCCAGTTTACCTCACTTTGCTATGTCAAATGGGAATTCCATCGTGTGACACATCATTGTAAGCAGCATTAAAATGTCTATTCAAAAGTGTCAAAAAAAATTAAACCGGTTGACGTACCAGCGAATAGTGACCAAAAATTTCTGGAAATAATAGATATTTTATTAACTTCAAACTTTTGTATTTCAAATGGCTACCCTAAGTGTGATACATCATTTTAAAGGGCGTACAATCTCCTATATAACCAAAAGGAAAAAGACAAAATCGGCTGACGTATAAGAAAATAGTAAACAAAAATGTGTGGTTATAAAAGACATTTTATAAACTTAAACTCTGGTGGGTCAAATGGTTGCCCCATAGTGTTATACTTATTTCAAATGATAAAAAAATTTCTATCTTACTTCGCCAAAAAAATTGATGCAAGTTAAAGCGATTTACCAGTAATAAGGTATGGTAATAAACAGTTTAAAATTCTTGCCAAAATTTTTCGCAGTATAATATGTGGCGTATTTATTTTATTACAGGTTCAAGAATAACACTGCAGTAACTAGCATTTTTAATACGTTTAAAAACTAGTTTATTTTTGTTAAAATTGTCATTCTGACGCTCAGTTAAAAATTCAGAAGTGCGAATAATTTAAAATTGTGTATACACTAGCCGAAAGAATAGAAATTATTTTTCTTTTTGGCACTGAAGATCGGTGCGCATAACCGCCAAGACATTTAATGACAGACATCCAGACAAGAACGTAGGCCATAAATATGTACTACAATTAGTAAGGAACTTTGGGGAAACGAGATCTGCAATAAAAAGTGTCCTGAGAAAAGAGTTGTTAATGAAGCATGCCAAAATGAGGTACTGGGACAATTGGCAATGGATACAACATTATCTATCCTCAAAGTTGCAGAGTTAACTAATATTTCAACAGGTTCTGTACACAAAATTTTGAAAAAAAAAGTCTCTCGAGAAAACGATTTTGATAAGAGAATTGAATATTGAGAACTTATGTGCCAGCGAATTGACTCCCATTTGGTAAAGAACATCTGCTTCAGTGACAAGTAAAAATTTTTTCTAAATGGACTAATAAATCGGCATAACTGTAGATACTGGGAGGATAAAAATCCACATCTTTTTCGAGAGGATCATACTCAGAAATCATCCTGGAAAAATGAATATATGGGCAGGAATTTATGGTAACGAAATCATTAGACCATTTTTTTTGGAAGAAAATTTAACTGGAAAAATGTATTTAGACCTTCTCTAAAATACAATATATCATATAGATGAAAATGGTGTTGAATACTAATCGAAAATAATTGGTATTTCCAATAAGATGGAGTTCCCTTCACTACGCAGTTCGAGAGTGGCTTAATAAACGGTTTCCAGGGATGTGGATTGGCAGGCGTGGTGCAATTGAATGGCCCGCACGGTCGTCAGACCTACCACCACGAAATTTTTTCCTTTGGATGTATTTAAAAAGGAAAGTTTATAACACCACCTGAAAATATTAATGACTTGTCGAACATTTTGGAATATCTGATTAAAATTCTGGAAAGTAGTGGTTTCGATAATGTCCAAGAAATAATTAAATTAACAAACCTTTGCATGTCACAAAATATTTTACCTATATCTGAACTCATGCTATGAACAACTGGAAGGTACAGCCATGGGTAATTGCCTTTCTTCCTTCCTAGCAGAGCTCTTCAAGAACCGTTTTGAGTTAAATGCAAACAATACATTCCAATACTTTCCAGGAGTTTGGTTAAGATATGTTGATGTTTTTGCCGTGTTCGATAAAAGCAAATGTTATAAAATAATTGAACAACTTGAGTTGTTCTACAAATTTTGTTTCATTTCCTCTAAGTACTAGCAGATTTAATAAAGAAAAAGCAACAATTAAAAGACGATAAGATTATTAATAAACTAATTAGAAGACATAGGTTTAAAGTTAATCTTAAAAACTCAAGCACATTTCAAAAGCATGAAAATAAACAACTTTCGTTGCAATATCATACGATCCTATTTTAACGAGAGGCTTTGATAGGGTTTTCAAACACTTAGTCTAAAGCCGCATTTACACGGCAATTATTGCTCGGCCACTCAATTGATCAATCTGGAGCAATTAATGGAGCAACATCTAGCAAGTTTATTAAAATACGGCAATTATTTCGGCAATATTGCTCCATATATTCTGTATTGCTTAATGTCGCCGAGACGAATTGCCGAATATCCGCTGAACATTGAAATTTAAGTCAATTTTATTTTGTATCTCGCTTTCACATATTTATTTTTTGGCTTAACGTCTCGCTTCCACTGCGAGAGCGAGGTGCCAGGCGTGCATGCGGGTTTTTTTTTTTGGTACAATCATTTATTTTTAACAAGAATTTTTATTATTTGTGTATATGTGATGGTAATATATTGAAATAAAAAATTAAAAAAAACCTAAAAAAAGATTTCATATTGATTTTCGATTTTTTGTCTAGTCGCATGATAGACTTGATTAGAGAGAATTCGCGCACGCGACTACTTAAAAGTTAACAACAATGAAAATATACCAACTTACCTTTATATATCCACGAAGAACATCTGCAATAGCTCTGCATACCGTAGGTACAAACAGTGCAATGCAAGAATCAGAAATTCGAAACAGATACATTAAACTTTTGTAGGAATCTCCAGTAGCCAAAAATCGGAGGGTTAAGGCAAGTTTCGTCGATGCAGAAATTGGGTCTCTAATATTGGTCGTCTGCTTCGTAATTAGTGGGCTGACTTTATTTAAAAGAATTTCAAAATCACTTCGGGACATTCGAGTAAAGTTTTTAAATAAAAGATCGTCCAATTCATAACACAATGAAGAATGTTTTCGTCTTGGTAAAAAGGATCGTACCCAAATACGTCTGTTTCTTTTCTTTTGTTTTTGGCTTAAGATAACAAAAGCGCTACAAGCCGCCGCTGCTAGAGAATCAACGTCCATTGCGAGCGATAGTTTTCAACTAAACTGGTCGTGTATGAATTTATTGCTAGTTTCGTGGAGTTGCGCCATATCGCTCAATATTGTTGCTGCAGAGCATTTTTAAAAATTGAAACTTGTTGCCATTGCTGAAATTGCTTTCTATTTCCGAAAGTAAAATTGACCAATATTGCCTAAAATTGAGCAATTTTAATTGTAAGGGCACCTTAAGAATGGTCTATCAAAGTTTGGCCAAGTTACGAAATATTTAAGGAAACCCAAAAGTTAAAATAAAGACCAATGGAAAGTCTGAGATCTATGAGATTAATTGCAATCAATTAATGTCAGATTTAAAGAATATGTAGCTCATGTGAAATATGAAAGAGTTGAAAATTCAAGCATGGCTGAACATGTTTTAAATACGGGTCACTTTGTAGGGATAGACAACATAAAAAGCAGTACTTAAAAGCAGTTAAGAACAATAGGAAATTAGATGCATGCGAAAGTTTAGCAATATTCAAAAATCAAAAAAACATTCTTAACAGGGATAGGCTTAAGGTCCAATCCCTTATAGTCAATTATATAGTTTAATTAGTGTTTAAGATTTGTTCCGCCATGCTTCATTGCATTTTCCGCCCTATTAGTTACATCATTATTATATATATATATATATATTAGCATATAAGGCCATTTGTAAGTAGTTTTAGTTCACTGTTCTTAATCTTCTCCCAAAGATACTAACATCGTTAGTGAAACACGTGTCGAGAGTAAAAATAAAGATTGGTTGGAAAATTTTGGTTCATGGTAAAACTATCTCATAATATGAGTGTCACACCAAAGGTTCCAACCATAGGACTATTCGCTGGTACGTCAACCGATTTATTTTTTTTAACACTTTTGAATAGACATCTTAATGATGCTTATCATAATGATGTGTCACAAGATCGGGATCCCCAATTGACGTATCAAAGTGAAGTTAGCTGGAGGTGTTTAACAGAATTTTGTCAAATATAAAATTAAACGTCATCCTGTATATCTAGATTGACGTGCTTTTTTTAAGAACTTATTAAGGGTGGTTTGTTTTGAAATGAAAGCAATGTATATTTTAAAAATCTTCGCTTTACGACTATTAATTTCGGTTTTATTAAAATTTTATTAAACATTTGTTATTTTCCTCGTTAATCCATATAATATTATTCTACGTCTTGTACCTATGTCTTATTGTTTATTTTTGTAATTGTTTTTTAGTTTATTACTAAGACAGCATATATTTTTAGAGGATGTAAGTTTTAAGAAATAAATCAATTGATATAAAATTGATGCTTTTAGGATTTTTATTTTCCGTCACAAAGTTTTAAATTTTAATTCATGAATAAATTAAAGGATAAAGAAGCGGCAACGTCGCACCAGTCGAGAAAGAAACAATTAATGCCGGATTGGAGTCGCCCGCGACCGAGAGAGTGACAAACGGCTGGTTCGTCCGCGTTTGCGGGACAGAGACGGCACGTATCGAGTAGTAAACATGGCGCCGTGTGACCCTCCATATCATTTTTAAGTGTGTTCCTGTACACGCAGTATCTCGAGATTAATTTCACGTACTTTCGTAAAAAAGAAAATAATAGGGTTCGATTAGTGCGGACGGGGCACTGCACTATCCGCGTAAACCGATACTCTAGACATACCCTTGAAGTGCCAAAACGCATGACTCGTTGTTTATTTTCTGAAATTAATTAAGTGCATTATTATACATTTATTATTATAGTGTCGTCGCCGAATATTTCAAAGTGCCAAATGTATTTACATAATGTAAACAGTAGGTTCAGTTAGACTGTGTATGTGGGCGAGTGTCGCTTCCAATAGATAAGGTAGGTATTAATTAAATAATAATTGTATTGTTGACAACTTATAGTAAAATCACGGAATAATACAATAATGACTAAATAACAAGGCGGGTTCCAGGAAAACGGGCCTTGAAAGCTATTTCGCCTGGTAATGTACCAGTTCCGGGGTTGCCAGCTCATTTTTGTTTATGTCATGAGGGATTCCCTGAATGCTCTACGGTTTTATTGGTATCTGGTAATTCCCTCTGCCCGCCGTCGTCCCCTCATAATAACCCGGCCTTGCAGCCGTTCAGGTTCACTCATTTATGTTGCTTGTTATCACTTTCTATTTTTCACTGCTTTGTTAACTCTGAACTGATCATCAAACGTTATCAGTAACATATTTATGATTAAATTGTGATAATCGAAAAAAAAGTGGTGGGGTTATAGAAGTCAGATTTTGCTTTATCGTAAATTATTTTTATCTGGTTATCCGCTAATGCACAAAAATAAGGAAACTTATTATATTACAAAATATATTTCATTATTCTTGTTTACTTCTTATCTGGACATTCATTCAAGAATTTTAGTTATTCTAGACATCCATATTCTTCAATACTTCAACTATCCATTTCTTTCAGATTTAAATCAAGCAATATATCTTAATTATAATTTATAATAAATCTCTTTATTCATAAAAAACACATCAAGAGTGTATTTAAATAAATGGTGTCATGAAAATCACAAAATACATAGATTCCAGCATTGTACAAGACCTAAAGGACCTGACAGGATTAAAACTTAAAAATTAAACAATACTTAAAAAAATAAAATCTTGAGTTTGAAATGAGCTGAGAGATCACAAAATATCAGCTACAGTAAAAGAACACTCATAACATACTGAAAAAGAGCCCTCCTAGAACATTTCAAATCTGGAATTCTGGTTAGTGAACTAGGAAGCACTTAGATATTAGACCATGAGGGGCTCCATTCAGCCTGCTATGTTAGGGCTATGGTTTGGAAAATAAGGTCTCAACAACAACTGTATTCCTTTGCATAAATATTAAATACTTGCAATCCCTGCAAGGTAAGCAAACAATGCAGAAGATGCCCTATCATGGATCCTGTGGTCTACAGCCTATAAACCTACATGTAAAGCCCTTTTTTGAACCAAAAATACTTTGTCAACACCAACTGCATTGTCCCAAAACCTGATACCAAATTTAAGAATTGCTTCAAAGTTTGCTTGTTGTGAGACAAATGTTCTCAGGTAGCAATCTCCACATAATTTATTTAAAATATAAGTTATTTTTCAAATTCCAATTTAGATGCCAATCAAATTAAATAAGATATGGAAAGTCAAATCACAAAATAAATCTTAAAATACTAAGAAAACTTAGACAATTCAAACAAGTTTCATCCAGTTTACTGTCATATATTTTATTTCTTGTAACAGATAGCATTAACAAATTTTTACAAAAACTAATTTCTCTAATCATTCTGTATAGTGTATTAGCACTGTTGCAGTGTGGGATTTGGGTAGTCATAATTTTGTGACCAGAAATATGTTGTAGGGGTTGCAAGTGTGTCGTCAGTGGAAAGTGTAATAAATATTGATGTACCATAAGGATGTATCTTGGTCCAAGTGTATTTTTTTTATTTACATCAATGATCTTTAAAATATTGATCCCATTGCAAAGTAGATTTGGTGATAGCTCAACATTATCTACTATACTGACCTTACATTAGTGGACCAATGGTTTGCTGAAAACAGGATCATTCTGAACCAAGGCTTAGGTATAATTTAGAGTTAAAGCTAATTTTAATGTGCCCTAGAAGGCAAAAAACTAAGGCAAAACAATCTGCCATTACAACAAAATAAAAATAATTATATGATATAGGGATGTAAAAGCTATATTTAGTTTACTGAAACCTTTAATTACTAAGAATTATTTTATATATATACAGTATGTGTCAATGGCTTAAACCTGCAAGTTTAGAGAATTAGAAAGCCCAGTAAAATTTTCCAAAAATAAGTTGCATCTAAATATAAAATTAAGTACAAGCAGTGAGAAGACTAACTCATGAATCTAGTTGCAACAAGACAAAGTTCTGGTTAATATGTGCTTCTGCTATGTGAT
Organism: Anthonomus grandis grandis; assembly: GCF_022605725.1. Lineage (NCBI taxonomy): Eukaryota > Metazoa > Arthropoda > Insecta > Coleoptera > Curculionidae > Anthonomus > Anthonomus grandis. Next base: position 19,625,651 of record NC_065549.1, read on the forward strand.
TTAACTGACAAAATTGTGATGTTGCTAGAAATCATCAAAATATTGATATATTTGATTAATAGTGAAGACAGTTGGAAAAATTAGCAGCAGCAAAGAGAAAATAATTAAAGGTCAAGAAAATTGAACATTACACCTACTTCATATGTTCTTAAGTTCAAGTTAATTTTTAAAGCTTATTTTTTCAAATTTTTAGGATAAAATTTAATGCACCATCATAAACACAAAAGGATATAAGCTCATAATGAACAGTATCAAAGGTCTTGCTGTAATCAAGGAGCAACTTGCCTCTGATCATATGATGCTAGAATTCGGTTAGTGGATTCTGGACTGGTTTAGACATAGCAACTAATTTGCTCAGAGTTAATATTTCCCTATACTGGAAGAAAAATCAAAGAAGGCTAGTAATGACAGAGTTAGGATATTTGAAACGTTTTAGAAAGTTTAGAAAGTTTTAAAAGACAAGAGACTGTTCTATCACCTCAGTGGTGAACTCTTTCAAAGGTTAACAAGAGGTCAAAATCAGTACTAGTTAATTTTGTCCTCTTATTCATTTATTAGTTGACTTATTCATTATCACCTGACTAGCAATACAAGAATAATTTCTAAACCAGTTTTTAAAAATAGTCCAATATTGCATCAATAATTACTGAAAAACCTACATGTTTAAAAAATGGTTTTACCATACTTGTAGAAAAAATTTAGCTTTAATTACCAGTCATGTGATCAACTTTTTCAGGAATGTTATTACTATTTTCAAAATAATTAACTACCAGGAATTTTTGAAAATGTAGAAAAGTTGTACCAAATATTAAGTTATAGTTATATTGAGTTAAATTAATTTAGAAACATCAATTTATTGAAATAATGGTTGCTATAAAGTCACATAAAACTTGTGATTTGAAAAGGCTTTGAATCATTTCTGTGAAAACTAGCATTTGCTTGTTTGGTGGGAAATTTGAATGTATTTATTTTCTCATATAGCATTATGTAGGTTCCAAGAGCACAGCAAAAATGATGATTTGATTTAATGATAATTTTTTTACTTTTTTTTTGGCATTACTAGTTTTCTTCAAGCTAAACTAATTATTTTAAAATATTCTATATGGCTTTTAAATGTAAGGTAGGAAATGAGGTTTCTTCACAAAATTTATTTGTGAGCATTCATGGAAAAACAAATACTTATTCTCCCAAGAAAAACAATTTTGTTTTATTGTCAAGGCGAGAAGTTAATTATAGAACATGTAGAAGAAAAAGAACATGAAATATAAGAATACAAATAAAATGACTTGTAACAATCAGGACTTAATACTACTACATAAGTATATATTTTAGTCTTAATATAAATTTGTATGTGAATATTTTATGATATGAAAATCATGCTATATATGATAAGATCTGGGTAAGATTAGGTCCATATTGGGTTACATATGTTGGAATTATATGCAAAAATGCTGTCATAAGTAAAATCGAGGATTTGCAAAATCATTCATTTAAAGCAAGATTAGAAAAAACTGGAATCAAAACAGAACCCAAGGAAATCCCAATTTACCTATTATAAATTCAGTAGATAGGCCCATGAAGACATTTTAACAATGACCTCTTAAGAATGATGGAAATCTGGCTCCTGTGAAGCATTAAATAAAGTTTACTTATAAAGATGAAATAACACTGGACAATACATGAATGTACATACCATAACGAAATTATATGATAAATAATGGTTGTGAACTTTATTGTGCTATAGGCAATGACATATGATGATTCTGGACCAATGAGGTTATTCTCAATCCTTGACTTTGAAAGTATGCCTTTTTTTTATACCTGGTATAACTTGTCATCTGTTGCTGTCATCTAAATACTTTCCCCAGTGATTAAACTCCTAAGAAGAACTCATGAAGAAGCTTGTATCTAGTGAGGACATCTAATTGGTGTAAGTTAGGATATACCATAGAGTCTCAATCCTCTCACTAATCTAACCTGACATAGATGACTCAATAGTGAGAAGTAAAATGAATTATAACTACATTATACATATTTCATATATTAAATAACTGTATTCTCCTAGGGAAAATAAACTTCTAATATATGAACAAGAGATCTATTTTGAAATACTTTTATATCAGAGGAGACTTAATCTATGTGATAAGTTTTGAAATGGTGATGTAATATTGGAAATATCTTAGATTTTTCTTCTAGTTCATAAAAGCTACCTTTATGGACAAATGATATATAGTTATTACTATGAGATTGTACAGATCTCATTCTATCATTGGTAAAGTCCAGTGCAACGATATATTAGAATGGTCACCTGTCAAAACACCAGCATTTCACCTGCCAAACAATATCATCCACCTTCTATTTACATTGTTTGAGAAGTAAAATGCTGGTGTTTTGACGGGTGACCATTCTAATATATCTTTGCACTGGACTTTATATGATCGATTTATAAATTAATTGAAAAGTTTTTCAAAAAAAAAAATAACACATCAAAGTTTTTGTTTTTTTCTAGCAATTAACCGCTCATTTAACATACATTCGGAAAAGAATTGGCTGATTTGACTATTTACTTGGCTTCATTCCAATGATTTTAGGTTAACATATAATTCTCTGTTCTGTTCAGGAAATGTATAGAATTCAATATATTTTAAAAAATTGATCTGTTCTAGTACACATACTAAATACTAACCAATTAAAAAGCCTCCGCCATTCCAGTCCAGACTGTATCTGAGCAGTCTGGAATGGTGTGATTATGAAAATTATGAAAGAAAAATAAAAATAATTACAAATTCTTAACAGAAATTGATGAATAGTGAGAAAAAGTAGCTGTAATCGCAGATCAAATGGTTATAGAGGCATTTACAAAGAGAGATCTTCAAAAAGAATGTAAAAATAACAAATCAAGTATATTTGAAAAATATACAAGAGAGAAAACATATAACTATAATTTTGTTACTAATAAGTAATTATTCTTTGACATATGTTTTAATCTGTTTTATAGGAATGAATGATCAACTAGGGAAATAAATTGGCTTATATTTAGATGAAACAGATGATAAATGACCTTATAATTTTTTTTCCTGAATGCTTTGTCTACTCAGGATATGGGTTCTATGGTCTAATAGTGAAAATTTCTTTTAAAGTAACAGAACAATGCAGATGCTTTTTTAATAGGATCACATGAAATTTTAGAGATTGAATTTTTATAAATTTATTTGTCATGTGTTGCTTTAATACATAAAATATAAAAATATTGTAAAATAAGAATATTTAATGTTAAAATATCTGCATAATGTACATTCTGTTAAAAGTGATAGAAATGTTAACAGTTACGTAATATGCAAAATCTGCACTGAAGGTAAATTAAAATATGTATCATGTAACATGCAAGACGCCAAGATAAGTGAAGTTAATGAATTCATGTGCTACAGAATAACATTGGGTAACAACACTGGTATTAGTTGATTGGTTGGATGGAAGTATGTTTATAAATAAATTGTTGAATAAAAGTATTTATGTTCTTTTACAAACAGTTATTTTTGTATTATGCATTAAACAACTGATAAGACAAATAATTGTTATTTTCAGTTTATCAGGATATTGGAATGAAAATATGAATTAGTATTATGTGTATATTTTCAATAAAAACTAAGTACTGAATTACTGAAATAAAATTGAGTAATTCTACTGTTGCAATGGCGACATTCCTTATGGAGAATAGTGTACATTAAAAATTTTTATAGATTTTTCATCACAAACTGGGCCATTCATTAACTTTAAAATACAAAAGATAAAACTTCAAATGTTGGTTGAAGGGATCCTTTTGTTTAGATATATATTAAAAATCTTACTTACCAAATTAAATCTTACCAAAATGTAAATGAAAAAGTCATTATTATTAAATTGTTTTGATAAAAATGGTCCTTTTCATTAGTCCAATAATAGCTATTTCTACAAATGTCTTCATTTTTTTTATGTTAGTTGAGTTTAAAGGATAGGTTAGTCAGAATATTAAGTTGGGAAGTAGAAAAAAATAAAGGTTGTACTTGTTGCTACATGTTTCAGCTTATTGGCTTCTTCAGGTCAAGGCAACCAGAAATCCAAAGAAAAGGATATTAAGAAAGAATATAAATATTAGAAAATATAATATATTCTAAAAAGAGCTTAAGCCCTTCAAGAGAAAAACATTAAGTTTTCCTTTGTTGGTGACTATCATTGTTGGATATAAGTGTGTAATATTGAATTCAATAAACATTTAAAGGACCTCCTGACAAATAACATAATTTTAATGTATTCTTAGGAATATTGTTTTCCTTTTTAAAAAACATTATTGATCAATTAGCTGATTATACTAATTACAGTTCAAAATGTAACATTTCCACGATGGTCAGTTACTGGTGAAGTTTCGTCACTGGATTTTCCTTTGTTACGCGTCCCCTCTCTTAGATTATATAAGCGCTGAATGCATGTCAAACCTACGCAATTTGCAATCATCAGCGCCAGGATTCAAATCTAGTCTTCTGCCTCATATTTTTATTTTTTCTTTTTTCAATTCTAAAAACTTATTATTTTTTAATGGCTTAAAAATTGCCATTGTTTCAAAAACCAGTTTTTTTTCGTGTTGTTGAATACTTATTTAGTACTTATATTTACTTCAATAACTTATTTAAGGTTAATAATATATATAAATGGCCGCACTTAAGTAGGTTTTTTTGAGACGTTAAAAAAAAACATGAAATATGACGTCTCCAATAAAAAGTAGGACGCGGAAAGCATTTTTGGAGAGTGAGAGTCTTTTACATGAAATTCATAAAAAAGAGTGGTGTTTATATCATTTATAATTAATCAGCCAGTTGTCGAAAAGACTTAATTTCACCAAAAAATGCCGGAAATCGTTAGTTCTTTTACATGGGTACAGCAGACCATTATTCTTGCCAGGCAACGGGACCTCCTTTTCCAATCCATCCTTGGGGAAATCGCTGATCTAAATACCGGCGCACGTTTGCACCAAAATGTGGAGGTGCCCCGTCATGTTGAAACCACATGTTTTTGTAAGGTTTATAGCGATGTTTCGCAATCGAGGCAAAGTAAGTAGAAACGCCATCATGCGAAATATGGCTGTTTCTGGTATTGAAGTAACCATTGCGCGTAAAACATGCCTCATCTGAAAATAATATTTTTTCAAAATTAGACTCGTTACAATTCAAAAACCATTGACCAAAAGCCAACCGGTGTGGATAATCTTCAGGATTTAAAGCTTGTATGCGTTGTAAATGAAAAGGGTACAAAAGTTGTGCCTGGAAGTACCCAGTTCTTAGATGATCCTATCTGGTTTGCAATTGCACGAACACTTGTAGATTGGTTCTCTTCCACACTTCATATACTTCATAATACTTCTTCTTCAGCCTAAACTGCACTAGCTGTTCTTGGGCGACCATCCTGGTGGAGCTCTTAGTGTTGTGCAGTCTCTCCAAGCGATGATGGATAGAAGAAAAGGTTGTACGATGAGGTTGCCTACGATTTGGATATCTCTGCTATGTATCTATGTTTTCTGCGCTGTAAAAAGCGATTAAGTTCATGCGCAAAATAATAGTACAAAAACGGTTTTTTTGCTCTAAACCGCTAACGGCTCATTTACGGACATATGTTTACTGGACAGAAAATACATGTTTTGATGTCGCCTACCACCCCTTGAGGTGTGTCGGTATATTTTTAGGACATCCGGTATAATTAACTATTTGAGCATTGAGTTTTTAAACCATATCCAGATGTTAAGGAAGTGCAGAGACATTCTTTTTTTTTTAAGAAGTTGGATAGAAACCTTAAAAGTGTGGCTTTATATGCCTTGTATTGACAGAGTAGTTTGCAGATGACTGAACTTATCTTATGTGTTTTTTTTATTTTTGAGTATTTTTCTTTAATTTTGAGTTTCCCTTTTAAAAGTAAATTATGTACGTACTTCAAAGCGCAAATATTAACGAAATGATCTAGACAAACCATAACATCTTCCATCAACTTTCTATTAAAATCTTAAAAATGTTCTTAGCATTAGTAATAGATTCAATGACAGCATCAACGAACCACGCAATAATATAATTTTCTAAAAACTCCCTGAATTCCGTTAAACTTGGCAACGTGCTCTTACTGGCGCCAATGAGACTATCACTTTGGCGTCATACGCTGTCTGTCTCGGTCCGAGCAACACTGGGTCCCTCCCCGTGCCCCGCTCCGCCATCGTTATTCCCCTCGAGCCGCGCAGATTCCTTCAACCTCCACATGTTATGAACAACTTCTCCGTAATGACGTTTACTAACGAGGCCTGTTGCCAACAAACGCCGCGAATATTTTCGAAACGCATCCATCGATTTATGTGAACCAGCGTCTATTTTTCGCGAAAATATTCGCGCTATGGAACGACGCCGGGAAATCCTGGAACTATCTAAATCTGAGGTTTTCGCCGTTTATTTTTGGCTCTGGGATTTTTTTTTGTAAACATTCTGGGGATTTTGGAAAAGCATTTCTAACGATCATCCGCTTTAAATAGATTTGAACACCACCTCTGTTTTGTATCAATGCAACATTCGTCAACTTCGCTTTAGTTTATTATTTATAATAATTTAAATTATTTAATGATTTCTAAAAATACTAGTCACACTTTCAGATTCAAATTTTTTTCGATTTTAACACACACTCATTATTAAAATTATCATTTACAGGATAATCATGAATTAAATTTAAAACATTAGCATTTCAGGTAATGGAGCATTTATGTTTTGGTTAAATGGAAAGGTAAAATAATAAGTTCTGTATGTCTATACCCCTTTGAGTATAGTAACATATTTAATGTTACTGTTACCAATGACTTCTAATGATTTGATATTATCCCAAATGATAGCAAATTCAAAGAACTTCTTTCTTACAGATTTACAGTGATAAGCCACCACACTTACTAATATTCTTCATGGCTGCACAACAGATCCATACTGTATCTATCATACTGTAACCATACCAGCAATATTCTGAACCTGAGCAATGCAATATTCTGAACCTGAGCATTGAAGTTTAACACCCTAAATCAAATGATACTTTTGTTACATAAAGGGAAAACCATTAATCAACATATAGTGAAATATTGAACTTTACCTACTAATGATCATTTTATAACAATTGATGCGTTCATTTTATAACATAATCGCATAACGTGCGATCATTTTATAACAGTTGATACTAAATTCTGCATTACTGCAAGACTGAATCATTCCTATCAGAAGCCACAGATCCAAACACCTTCATGTCGTTCGCAAGCATAAGGAGTGAGGACTTTGCAGTTTCTAATTTGGGGCACATACTACTAATGAGAAAAAATATAGTATTAGAAACGCAACAAACCTAAATAGTAATAAATTACACTCCAAATCATAAAGTCGCCAAGCAATAAAGCTAGAAAGTTCCCAGAGTCAACCTGCATTCCCTTTGCCTGCTATGACCAATGAATGTTTTTCAGAGGACAAGATTTTGAAAGTGGTGGATCTGCCTCAAGGAAATCCATTTGTTTATAAAATCTAGTCTAGAAGACCAGATATGAAAGATTCTTCTCTGAGAGAAAAAGAAATGTAAAGATAAGCAGGAAAATGAAATTGATGTGACATTGGAAACCATTAGTTATTCAAAATTCTCGAGAATGAAAAATCGAAAAATATTCTCGACATGGAGAATTTTTTGAAAATAAATTAGGAATAGATTTAAATATGAGATGAGGCATAGAAAATACAAAAACATATTTTTTTTTTGATTAAACAACATAAAAATGGAATTTTCTCCTTAACAGCAAATAATTGATGTGGTGATCTAATTTAAAAAATGAGTTCTTGTCCTCAGATTCAGAATCTACCATTAGCTCATCTTGGTTCAATGTCCTGATGAGAAGTTGTAGGATTATGTTTTTCATGCTCAGTCATGGATTAGTCTAACAATTTTTGTATGTTTTGGAGCAAATTTTGCTTCACTTCGATACATCACGAGTTAATCTTTGAAATATTTGCATGGGTTATAACTACGTAAATTTCCGTGTTTTTCCCAAATATAGCACAAAAACAATTAATACTAAGACTTTAAATAAACTAGTGACTCCCCGGCTACACCGAAATTCGATGTTGACTGAATTCGGGAATTTTGTTTAAAAATTGCGGGATTCTCCCACCGGCCAAAGCGAAAAAGCAATATGAGAAACATACTAGGTGAATTGGCAAAAACAGTATACATATCCTCCTACAAAGAAATTGTATTTTTTAAATTATAATTATTTATCCGATATATCCTTTTCTTCTCTAATATTTATGTTTATTTCGGTTTCTTTAAATGCGATTTAATAGAATAGAAAAATTATCTGGAGCTTAGAAAACTTTCGGCGAGCATTTTCTAGCCGAGAGTATTCTCTTTCTTTTGTTACATTACTAGTTACCACCCAATATGCATATTTCAAGCATGAAAACTAGTAGGGCCGTAGTGGGAACCTTGTGGTATTCCTGAGATCCTCTCTTCTCATGCACACACAGATACTAGAAGACCTCACACCGTAACCCCTAACTCCTTAACATAAAGATGCCAGTTACACTTAATTGTTGCCAAAACCATCACTTTAATTACTATTTATTTCCGCTCTTCTTTTGATCTTCTGTCAAGTCTGGCTTTTAAAAGATTAAAGTTATTATACAATCATAAGCAAAGATTGTAAACCAAAGAGGTACATACGTAATAAGTACCGTTCCCTGAATAAATAAAAAATTAACGGGTCTTGGACCACTTACTGCCTACTTCTTCACATCAACGAATTGTATGTTATTCCAAGTGATTTTAAAAAAGTCCTAATTTTTCATCAAAAATTTGGCTTTATACTAATTTTGGTTTAATTTTTATAGAATTAAATGCAACTTTATAATGTATGCAACAGCACAAACTCCAAAACTACTCCAAAAGTATCAAGATTTAATGAACTCTTATTTAAATAAGTCAATGGTTTCATCATTTTATGGGATGTGGCACCATTTTTTAACAAATATCTAAATTAATTTCCTCTTACTTTGTGAGTGTGGGGCCAAGTTCTTGATAACGACAATTTACTGACACATTTCCATTATTTGCTACACCTACTGTTATGGCAGCAATATTTTCTGGATTTCTGCCATTATTATCTGAATAAATTCAATTTCTAACTTATTCATTCTTCAAGTGCTGTTCCACCAAGACTATGCACCACGACACAAATCGATGGGAAAACTGAACGAATTGTAAATATGAACCAGTTGCCTAGGTTAAAGCTATTATGTTGGATTGTTGGAGGAGTTAAGAGGTGCATGTGTCAAGCTTGTTGCTAATGAATAAAGTCCAATTTTCGGGAAAAAAACTCTGCACTGGTTGGAGTGATTGATTAACGTGTTGTATTGAGAACAATATGAAGACATGTCGGAAATAACTGACCCTGTATCTCTTGTACGGTTCCAACCAGGTTGGAGCCACCCTGTACTTACTATTAGCCAACATTTCAATTAAAATATAAATTGTTCGCTTCCGAAACGACCTTCACTGCCCGCAGTAACCGGTAGTAGGTAGCAGACTTTAATAAAATTATGACTCAAAAGGTCCTTGAATCGACATGAAATTCCGAGTACAGCACGAACTGACAGCGGTGGGACAACAATTCAGCAGTTGTATAATCACCTTTATGGAAATTTAAACGGAATGGTACCCAACCCAATACGGTTAAAGGGGAATTCTCGTTGTTGATGTAAACAGTGTATAATTAAGGTAGTTTGACTCATTTTTTTATACAAAACAAATCTATTTTTGCCTGGAAACGTACTACTTGAAAAACAGAGTGTATTTTTAACCTGCTCATTCAGGCAGAATTAATTTCATTTACCGAAAAACAAACCGATAATTTAATCTCGATACCGTCGAACCAACAAATTCTGAGAAATGTTAACTAGCGTTTATTTAACCAATTTTTCTTGGTAACCTTATAGATTCTCAGTAGTCGTGATATTTTATACATAAAATGAATTAAAATTTAGTTGCTGAAGTCATCATGGGTGATAAAAAAACATTTAACGCATAACAGATGCACTCCTTGACTGTTACATAATTATTTGAATTAATAAGTTTTGTTTAAATGTCTAGATGATGTGTTTAGTACACAGTTCACACAGTACACAGCACACAGTACACAGTACACAGTTAAATAAACTAGCGTTTATTTAACCAATTTTTCTTGGTAACCTTATAGATTCTCAGTAGTCGTGATATTTTATACATAAAATGAATTAAAATTTAGTTGCTGAAGTCATCATGGGTGATAAAAAAACATTTAACGCATAACAGATGCACTCCTTGACTGTTACATAATTATTTGAATTAATAAGTTTTGTTTAAATGTCTAGATGATGTGTTTAGTACTAAAATAGAATCGCGTATATGCATCTATCACGGTTGATCGGAGGTTCGCCTTTGGTTATAAAAATAAATAATACGCGAAAAACAGTTTCCTTTGACGCAAATTCCATTCAATAAATTAGTTACCGGATTTTTTGGGCTGTTATATGAATAACTTATAGTAGACAGTTGGCAAAATAGTTAATGTTGCTATAGTTATTAATTTTACTAATCAGGTTTCAAATCTCTTGCTGCAATTGCTTTTCCAAGCTCTCATGCTATCCAAAAATGCTATTCTAACTTTGTTTTTTTTGACCAGCTGATTGCCATCTGATTCTCTTGTAGCTTTAAGATTATAGTCTCCTGCAAGTGTGTTTCAATATTTATTTTTTACAACTTTTATTTTTTTTTTTAGAGAAGAGTCTAACAATTAAAAAAGTCTTAATAGGTTTGATCTTGTCGTTCGTGTATAGTTAATTAAATTTCCATATTAGCGTCTCGTATAATGTGGATAAATTTAATAAAAAAACACTAAAACCCGAAAATAATCAATAACGATGTGCAAAAGATGTATGTACATCATCATGAGCCATGAGCATGTAAGAGTTATATATTAGTGCAAATAAGAATGACAAGTCATGAGACATAACGAAAGTGAGAAATGTAACTTCAGTAATGTTCGGCTGTAAATTTGATTATCGCGCTGATTAATATTCCTTGATTGAACTTGAGAGATTGTTTCGTAACTGTGATTATGTAATCCATAGAAACTAGAGATATAAAAATATAAGTGAATGAAAGTCATATAGAGACAGTTCTTGACTATGTAGACAAATTGGTGAAAAATGTTGACAGATAACTTATGAATCTTCATTATTACCTCTGAATTCTTTAATATTTCTTTAGCAGAATTTTAAAATTCCATAAAATCTGATAGAATTCCACATGAACCTTTCAGATCTTGTCATATTTAAGGTTATTTTTGAGTCCAATTATGCAAGGTAAAGTAACATGTGAAAAAGGTAAAAAAATTATGTGGAAAGTATTTTACTAATTACTTTCCACGTAATTGGGAAAATGTAACGTGCAATATATTTAAATATATAATACTTTATACATATGTTTAAATATAGTGCATGTTAGATGTAAAAAAAATAAAATTAAAATTAATGCTGTTGGACTTATTAACTTGCCTCTTCAATAACAACATGTACGGGAGGGAATAAAACGAAGTGAAACTCAAAGTGGTAGTGACTAGGAGGAAAATAATTATGAATTATTTACTCTGATTATACTAAAAGATTTTTTTTGTTTAAGAATTAGGGGAAACTATTAATGACATCTTACCAAAGATTCCATTTTCAGTAAATAATGTAAAAAAATTGTTAATTGTAAAAGTTATATTCTTAAATTAAAATATAAAATGTGGAGGTCCGATGATGCCGTTAGCGGCAAAACACGTGTATTATTAGTTTTATTATATGTTTCAGACTTATACTTGAGGCTTACTTTTTCTTTGTCTCTTGTAACAAAATACATCATGAATTTTTGTTCCATGAACTTTGACAGTTTCTTACGGTTCTACCTAACACATTAATACGAGCATAATTATCATATTACTCTGACATTACTTTTCTAATTTGTCTGAAAGTTTTTGTGGGATCAAGTTTTAATTCTCCCAAAATAGTTTTATGAATCCGAGAAGTAGTTTTACGAGGGTCTTCGAGGCTTTCACTCATATTTTTCTATTGTGGTCGTTACCGTAGTTAATAATATTTATAATCTGAGTTCAAGATTATAAATAGTTTCCATAATTGTTTCCAGCCAAATCATTCCTTATCCAAAAAAAAGATTAACATTTCTTGTTAAATTTTTAAGCATAATAATACAAGTATATGTAAGGTATCAGTGGCATTTCCCAAATCTTAAAATCATTTAAAAGAACTAATTATGAAATAACACGAATGTTCCCTTCCTGCATCCCTACCCAATTGTAATTCTTAAAAAAATAAGAGATGATGATATTCATCAGATCTCTTTATTTTCGGCTTTAACCCAATTAGCTCGAATTGCAGACTTGTTTTCGCATATCCACCTGCAAAGATATCACACCGTTACACCTGTCGTTTTCAAAATTATAAAAGTTCTTGTCCTAATAAATATATTTTACATAAGATCCATTTATTAAAAATGTACTTCCTGATGATATCATATAAATTTATATTATTATTGAAGTGCGTTTTTATTACAATCATGAACGAATGTAAAGAAACAAATAATCGGACATCAGTGGTAATATGGAATTAATATGCCCTAACGACAACGTTCGGTTGTAGAATTATTGTGGTCTCCCATCGGATCTCGGGGTCTTACGTACCCAACACACATCTGTTTTTCTAGGTAACGGACTCGCTCGGTCAGGTATTCTCGGAATCACCAGGTACCGCGCCGATGGGTTCTCCGAACCGCCAGCGCCGATGGTAGGTGCTATCGGCAGCGTGATGGCATAGTGGGGTACCCCCTCGAGCCTTGACAATAGGATCTTAACCTGCCTGCTCGAATATTAAAGAGCTCTTCTTCTTTTTCTTGGGAAACCACACCAGTTTTTGTGATACCGAAGATATTCAATTGTTTTGATTTAAACATCTTATAGTTTTCTAATTTTTTTAGGTAAATAAGTCTTGACGGACGTTTTCGCATGACAGAACACAGTACTACTTCTGGAGATGATGACATTTCGGAAGCGAATAAAAATAGGTCCCTTGTAGCCTTCTGCAGTCTATATTTGTATCGAATATATTTATTCACCACTAGCATCATGTTGTACGAAGAGAAAGATAACATTGTCCCTACCGGTATGTGAACAAACTGTGCTGATAGCCTTGGGGAGGGTGAGACTTTTCATTCGGTCTACATAAAACCTTTTATAATAATGAAGGTGGAATTGTATTTTATTAGCGGCTTCTTAACAGATCATGGTTATTTGACAAAACAATAAGATATGTTTGTGTAATTTGGAAATAATGTTGCTTTTAGCAGAATAGGAAAAGGTAAACAAGTATTTTTCAAGAGCTCATTCAGGCATAGATGGGATAACCAGCACTATAGTTGTTGACAGTTACTGTTGTTTGATTCGTTAGTAGAAAGAGATATTATAAATAGTTACCACCAGACTACATCCCATTCTCCTTACTGCCCTTTTTTGCAGTACAAAGAATGTAAGTTCCTTCAAATTAAATGGATAAGATAATTTGGCATATACAGTACATTGAAAGTAGAGTAAATCTATTATTTGTGTTTTATTTTCATTCAGCAATACATAAATTGAACTCTTCTTTCACACAGCCACATGTTCTCTATGTACAGTATCTTGACTACCTCCAAAGAAAGAAATTGTATAATTAGCGAAGAAGGTAAATTAAGCAATTTAAGTTAGTTCATTGACATATTATGTTAGTAATAAATTTGGTTTAACACACCTATTTTTCCAACCCCCAACTCTCATTCTTGATTTCTGTAACTTAAAGGAGTTTTCAGGTCCAGAAATAATAGTTACTTAAATTTCTTACTAGTATATCATACTGACACAAACAAATTCATTAATCGGGTCCCAAAATATCCTCATGTATTATTAAATTCCCCCAAAATTTCGCAAATCAAGGCAAGAATGTCATATTAGTATCAATTAAATAGTATATGTTGAAATGTTCAATTATTTTCAAAGTTCTTAAATATTATGGGGAAAAGCGAAATAGTCCTAAAATCTGCATTTTTATATCTAAAAGTTCTCAATTAATATAGGTACTTCAATTATTTAACTCAGTTGGCGTTTCATTTAGGTAACTTGAACCGTTATCATTTCTTTTTAATTTTTTTCAATCACGCTGAAACTAATCTTAAGCGCCAGGTGACAGGGATACTTTATTTTTAGTGACGAAGAGTAGATCTACTTCAATTATTTTCAATTACTCAAAATGTTGCTAACCCTAAACAGTTAAGCAATATCAATCTAGAGATAATTTTAATTGCCATAAATAATTTATGCCTTGCTGGAATTAGTTGAGTTAATAGTATCATTTTCGTTATGACTTCAATTGATAGGTATTTATTTATCTAGGTAATCTAGATGATTCAAAACATTGCATTATAAGCTCAAACATTTCTCAGCAGAATTAAGTTTCAGTTATGATTAAAGCATTGTAATCTGGTAATGAAGTTTAGTATATTGTGCAAACGATGCAACTCTCCCTCAAAAAAACTCACTACTATATTCTCTTAATCTTCAAACAAGGAATCCCAATATTCTTAAAAATGGGTTCTATTAATCTATTATGAAGTTAGATTTTAAGCATATAACCTAGGCTTATATTTTTTATTTTAATACTGCTTATAATTCAGATCCCAGTGCGACAGTCAGGCGCCATCACGCCAACTCTCTTTCCAGAAAAACGCCGTCAAGAACTAGGAAATTTCCGGTCAAAACAAGAATGTTATGGTTGGCGGACTGACATCACCTGTTGAGAGAACTGATTAGATCATCTTCATGTTTTTCACGGAATTCCCCGAAAATAACTGAGTGTTGTTGATGGAAAGATATCATAATAATAAGCAAATATTTAGCATAAAGCTAATATTCATTATACATTATATGTAATCAAGTTTTTGAGAGTTTATCAAATTTTGTGGCTATAAGAATTATAACAAACTATTAGGGCATGTAAACTTATTAATGATTGAAAAAATAATCTCAGATTTTAGCTTAAAATAGTATAACTCTCAAGTTATTAAAATTTATATTATTATTGAATAGAGTTAACCAGATATCTTGAGTAATATCCGCGGATAAAAGAACAGCATTCTAGGTAACATCACGCATTTAAAGCCATACTGCCAAATTTGATTACTGCACATTTTGACGTCTGCACAACAAAATGTATGTATGTGCAGTAGCGCAATTTAGTCGGTTTATATGCAATCAGCTGCTGAAAAGCCATTCTAAAGTGAGTATTGTTTTTAAAGCGTCATCCATTAAGGGACTCTTCCGTATGCTCAATTTTATTTTTGATTGATCTTCTCAATCCAAACCCTAAAACTTTCTTTTCTTAATTTTCCTTTTTGTTAACTAGTTGTTTGACAGTTTCCGATATAGTTAAAAGTTTAGAAAGATTAGATTGGGTGATCTTAAAGGCTAGATCCTAAACACTTCTTTTAATTTCTTTTTGGCGGTTCTAATTAAATTTTTATTTTTTCTGTTGTTCTTCATCTCTCATAAGCTAAATGAAATAAATAATTCATTCATTCTGTAACTGTTCCAGATTGAAATATGGTGAAAATCGGCTGATGGTACCAAACTTAATTTAAGATTAAAATAAGAACTGCTTGGGATGAAAAAAGTTGCTGTTTGCTTGCAAATAACGAGGCGGGCGTTTTCAAGAAGTCCTAAAGTCCCACAAGTATTATATAAATATTATAACAGAAAAGGTTAATTGCGATATGGAAAGACTTTATTCTTGGCAATAGATTGGCGAAGAATTTTTGGAGATGTCACAAACAGTAGTTTTAAGGAAATTATATGTCACTGTGCCAGAAAACACCCATCTTCATTGCCCAAAATATTACTGACTTTTAAATAATTAAGAACTACTTTTTAACAACTTCGAATCTTATGGATACTCAACCTTCTGGTAAATTGACGAGACTGATTGTAGTACTCCTTTAGTTAAATAGTTTCTTCATTTAACAAAAAGAAACAGATCAATTTCCTCAAAGTAATGACGACCTCTAATTGCTCAAAGGACTAAAAATATCCTGGAAAAATTCAATGGAAAGCTCTTCTATATCTATCTTTTAGTCTGAACAACCACCACATGACTTGAAATATCAAGTTTATGAGTGGTTTCATCACTTACAGTGAATTCTTAAAAAAATCAATACAGTGAATCCTTAAAAACCAAGCGTTTTGAACAACCACGGCTCACACATATTATTGTGACCAGTTTATCGAATATTTGCATATTTTTAAATGTAAAATACAGCTAAACAAAAAAGCTTAAAGGAATATTAAAGTGTTTGGGTGAAAGGTTAGGAAATTCTACACTGTAATGGGAATGTGACGTCACCAGATCGTTAATACTACATTTAAAAAGATTCCGTTCTAATCAAAGGAAAATAAACACTTGAAAGAATGATTGATAAAACATATTTCTTATTATAATCATTTAGAAAGATAAATAAATATTTTGCAAAAATGAAAATTTGTGGTGATTTGATAAAACATGCATAATATTTTTCTGGGTATAAACCGCCATACACTCATCATCAGTAGCGTGAATCCCTTGACCTCTTTTCTAGGAAAGATAATAATTATACCGCATTAACGTACTATAACAACATATCACATAACGGTAATCTAGTGATGTTAAGACGACAAAAGGAGATATATATATGTTAAAATCGTTTAAATATGTTACAGTTTATTGTAATTTGGATAAAAACGATTTTCTGTAATTTTGAAGGTATCTAAAATATTTAAATCATATATATATTTCAATATGATGTAAAGGAGCACATAAGTTTATTTATACTCTGTATTATCTACATTGTTCCTTATCAAACCCGTTGCCTTTATCAGTGTACTCGAGGTTTGTGATTCATATACTAATGTCGAATGAACGGAGAAAAAATCAACAACAGTGTACTGCATTATAATAGTTCGAGTATGTGCTTGATTTTAAATGACGTAGTTTAGTAACAGTGGTTTTTATTTTCAGGATATAGTTCGTAATGGACAGGAGCATCGACAACTACCTGCATAAGAAGTTTAAGAAACAGTTGAGCGTAGAACCAAAGCAGCAGCATCATCAACAAAATGACAGAAATAAGGAAAACAAAGAAGTCGCCCCGCGAAAGTTGGAACCGAGTGAGGAAAAAACATCGAGGGGCAACACCGAGCCAACAACTGTGCCAAATGAAAGTACAAATAATCACCACGCCAGTTTTATGCCGATAGTCGGCGCTCCTGACCACTCCAAGTCTTCCATATCATGTGAAAGTGGGAACTTTAAACCGTGCATATCAAACTCAGTAGAATCGCAGCAACCAGAGGCCATTAGTATAGCATTTAATTTTGATACAAACTTTAGGCAACTCAACAGTAGTAGTGTCAGTGAAACGACCAAAATTGTTAATAGTCCGTCTTCCAGTGTTAACGAGTATCCCCATTACAATCAAAATCAAACCAGCCCTCCTCCACCTATTAAGGAAGATCGTACCTCAAAAGATGATTATAATGTAAGTAAACCGATAAATGAAGAGGTTCAGCCTACTCCAGAGAAGAATTCTAGCGGGAAATATGTGTGCAAGTACTGTAACTTAGTGTGTTCTAAACCTAGTGTACTACAAAAACATATAAGAGCGCATACAAACGAACGTCCGTACCCTTGCAACAGTTGTGGGTTCAGTTTTAAAACCCGATCAAACCTTTATAAACACTGCAGATCTAGGACACATGCTAATAGGATAATGGGAGTTAAAGCTCAGGAAAATTCGGGAGAAGGTGACTCCAAACAAAATTATGCAGATAATGCAACACAAACGCAAACGTATTCAAACACCGAAGAACCTTTGGACCCATCAAGAAACAAACCTTATAAGCCCAGATTTCATACTGTTCAACAGTTTGAAAATTTAACTCTTGAAGAGGAAAGAGGGAATAGAGAACCAAATCTGTCGCATCATATTAACGAACTTATAAATAAAAATAATTCCATAGTTAATTCTAATGACCCGAATTTATTGAAAAGACGATTTAGCGAAGCTTTGGATAATGCCAATAACAATGAGTACTTGACGCAAAGACTTGACAGGCCAGATATTGTTTATAGTCCTAGCAGCAGCGACGAACCTTTAAACTTAACCAACAAAAATCGTAAGAGATGTATGAGTGAAATACAAGAACCGGTTATACAGAAAAGTTTAATTAAAGAGTTGCTACTCAAGAATCTAAATTCTGACATGCAATGCGGCTATTGTAAAATGATTTTTAGAACAGTAACAGAGCTCGAGCTTCACAAAATGAGAAACTGTAAAGGAAAACCTCCAGATGTGAAGCATGCTAGAAGTAGTTCGGTGAATGTGGCTTCAATTCTTACAAAAAATAAAAACGCCTTTGACGGCATACCAGCGTTTCAGAACGCCATGTTTCCTTTGAACTCGCCAGGGCCATTTTTAGGTAAAACTAGACTCGTCGATAGTGATAAGAGCAAATCTTTTTCATTTGATGCCGTCAATTTACCCGTGCCTAGTCCCAATGAATCTTCACCTAACTTTGTGTTATCACCTATTCCATTTAAGGAAGAAAAGAAACCATCAGTTAAAATGTTTGGTGGTGAAGTAAAAATTCATAATAGTTCCGGAGAAAGCAAAAGTTACCGAATTGATAATAAAGACGATAACCTTAATCAACAAGAATTTATTGACTTTGACGGCAAACCAAGTGAGAATAGAGTGACTATAAAATCCAGTTTACAATCGGGTGGTACCGTTTTAACAAATAAAACTTCAAAAGACGAAACTAAAATGGCCAGGGATATTATTAGGATATATGAAAACACACCTTTATCACCAAATATAAATATGAATAATTTAGGACGGCCGCAGTTTAACTATGAACCAAGATTAGAAGCGAACTATTTGTCAACTGCAGTTACTACTAACAGTAGACTGCCTGTAAGAGAATCAATTGTCAGTATTAAAGAAGAGCTTCAAAGTCCTTCCCAAAAATATCCAAACACCATAGATTTTAGCCATAACGTAGTTAAACAGTGTGTACCCAACCTTAAACATCCTGGAATACAAATATCAGGCATGTATCCACAAAATACAGCTTATTCCGATAAGGGTTGTGAAATGTCCCCACCTGTCTTAACAAGCCCTAGACTCATTAGTGTGGCTATGACAAGCAAACCGATGGAATTAGACAATCACACTCGAAGTCCATTTCAGCCAATAAAAAAGAGCGTAATTCAAAAACTGACATCAGATCCACCCACCCCCACTAATATTTACAACCCGATGAACTTGGTTGTAAACGGGAAAGTCATTCGATATGTCCCAGGAATGCCTGGACCAGTGGAAAACTGCGTACCGTATGGAAGTAGTATAATAGCGGTACCACGTGCCAGTAAGGAGGTTGCTTCTCCAGTGCAATCTCCAGTTATAAGAATTCCTATACCAGAACACGTCAGTAGTCCTAAGCCGATAGTTATTCAAAAGCCCATAACGCCTATAGTTGAGAGAATATCAAAATCAGAAAATATTGAATCAAAACTAATTATGTCTAACTCAAGAATACAATCACCAATTGCATCACCTAAAATCTCTGAACAGCAAAAAACCCCTGAGAAAATCAAGGAATTTAGCCCACCAAACACTATGGAAAGTCCAAGGGAGCCTAAGAAATTTGCGAGACCAAACAGTTTAGCATTAAAACCAACTACAGCCTCACTGAAGCAACACCATGGGCTTACCCCTACAATTTTTAACCAAATACTTATCAGCCCTGATACGCCACGTGTGGCAAAGAAATACGCTCAACAGCTTTTTAATGGCAACTATTTCAGTTATCTAGGATTGAAGAGTTCTACAAGACCCGTTTACTGTACTTTAAATAAAACCCAACCATTTTATGTGCCTCATTTCAAAAAGATGAGCATGTATTCTGAATGGAGGCAGCAGGATGCTAAAGTAGACAAATTATATGTGGGCGCTTACGACTCGCGGCAACGAAACCAAAAGTATACTACTGCTGGAAAAACCGATGCTGACCTAATTATCCATTCCAGTTATAAGGTAAATTAAAGAAAATATAGAGAACTCGAAAAATCCATTAATGTTATGATTCGTTTTAGTTTGTCGTTTCTGAAGTTTCAAGCAAATCCGATGAAGAAGATCAAAAACCTGGATTAATAGGCGGATATGAGTGTAATGAAGATTCTCCATACATCAGGGGTAGAGGTAATGTTCCAAACTGTATTATTTTGGTATATTTATTAATTTTTAATAATATTTTAGGTAGAGGTAAATACGTCTGCGAGCAATGTGGAATTCGTTGTAAGAAACCATCGATGCTTAAAAAACATATTAGGACTCATTCAAATGAACGGCCGTATACATGTAATCACTGTAATTTTAGGTAAAAACTATTGGTTTTTTAATTCATTTTAAATAGTCACGTTTAATATTTAAATGTTTTTAGTTTTAAGACAAAAGGGAACCTAACTAAACATATGAAAAGCAAATCTCATACTAAAAATTACACAGCAACAAGCAGTGGCTCCGGATCATCCACACACCTTAGTGTATCTCATAGTTCAGACTCTGATACAGAGGATAGTGGGATGGATAGTAGTGGTAAGCACCTTATTTATTTCTGTAGTTATTAACAATAATAGTAATCAGAATAATAACATCAATAATAGTAGATATGCTTTAAGAATGGCGAATAAATGCATTACTTAACAATTAAAATCACTTTTTGAATTAGTCCATTTGGAATGTTTCGGTCTAAAGTATATCTAAGAAAAATAAGAATAAAGAAACGATTTATATTCACCAATAATAATATGATAGCTACTGGCTATCTTAAAATAATACATTCTTATTTCCATACCTATACTTAACGAATGCGTAAACTCTTCCTATGATAGACAAAAATTACAAGAAAAAGGCTTCATCCATTTTTTCTCGATGAGACTAAACATTCAAAACACAAGCAAATACAAAATCTTAAGGAATTAATTTAAGCATCAGGGTTTAAAAAGAATAAAAAACAAAAGCTGTAGCGGAATAAATTAATTGGGGCTGAGACTGAGAAAAGAAAAGGTTTTTTTAAAAGTCACTTATGTTGAGACCTAATACCATGTAGTACGCTTAAAAACAAAGTTACCCCAGTAAACATGTCAACATAACAAAGTATTCTATGCTGCACTACCCACATACTTACAATAACACAACGAAGTTTCGTGAGGTAAGGTTAGTTATGGAGACAGTTTACATAATCTTGAAACGAATAGGCCTGAAAATCTGTAGATAAACGAAAAATAATAAAAGGTGATGAAAAGAGAGATGTATACAGTGTTCTGTCACAGAAATTCTTCAGTGTCCAGCACATGTTATCTTATTTGTTATTAATCCCTATTTAAGATATTTCTTTTCTAATATATTCATTTCAAAATTAACTATTATTAAAAAAAAATATATTAATAACTAACTAATTTCGTCATAAACCGACTGATTACTTTTGGAGCCACAAGGTTAGTGAAACTTTTATCTGAAGGAGAAGTAATGTCCGTTACAAAGGATCAATTATTATGGTCATTGCAAGGTTCTTAGTATGAGCATTTGCAATATTTTTAAGAAGATTGGGGCACAGATACTATGGCTGGTTATAGATACGTAGGCTAGACGCATAATATACGTGTATAGTTAATATTAGATTCGCTGAAAAGCTAATAAAGCGACCTGATTGATAATTATTTTTTTAGTACTTTCATTCAAATTCAAAATTAACAAATTCTTGGGAAATATCCAATTCCGCAGGATTTTTATCAGAATCTTTATGGCACAATGGACCATTATAATAGACAGTGTAATATTAATAATACGTTTATTCTACAAAGTTTATACATTGCTTATTATGCAAACTTGTATCACTCCTTACTTTACTTACACCTTTTCAGGCATTTTCCTGTCATTACATTGTATTTAAATAATACGATTTTTATGTAGGACCTTCCTCAATAAATCTGATAAAGAGTTTTGGAGGAACAAGCTGACGAAATTCAATTATATCATTTGATCATAGTAATTGATTTGTTTGACTGAAAGCTAATAATAACAGAAGTCCAAATGTTAAACAACCCTTTTGGACACGTGTAATTTCCTCAAAAAAACTCCAATAGATTCTGAATTTTTAAAGGCTTTTTATGTAAGGATCTGATAGAAGAGTTTCTTAGCATACTAATGAATTAAAGTTTAACTATTCAATATAAGTTCTAGTCTTGAACTTATTCAAGACTATTTTTTTGAACTATTCTTTTCGTCATCAGCCACTATGGTGTCTAAAGACAAATTTTCTTAATATTTCTCCGCCTTTAGTTAACTAAATATTTCATTCTACATTCCTTTAAGTTAGTTTTTCCAATGTTTATTTCAAATTTTACTGAATGTTTATCAAAACTTGACTGTTCATCACTCCAAAAATGTTCATTGATTTCAACAATTTTTCAAGATGCAATGTTCAATGATTTCTCCCAAACGGTAAGTTTTACGACAAAGGTAAAATCGGCCTTCTTTATAATAGATTGATATTATTAATACAACGCCATTTTTTAAGTCAATGACTCTTTTTAAATAAAATTATACTGATCATTAGTGATAGCTACGCCATTGATTGCTGAAAAAATTAACATCTAGAAACTGTTTTATACCATACCATTTTGTGACAAAATTTTAGTTCTATATCTCAAACCGTCTTGTAGTAAAAACTGAAAATAAAATATTAAATATTCTTAAAAACCAAACATTTTAGGTCCACATTTATATGAATTTTGAATTAAAATCGGCCCGGGAATGTTTCCTTCAAATTATGACATACCATTAAGTAACATCCTGTATATTATTCAATGAAGTAGGCACATTTTAGTTTTTAATTTTAAGCTTGATGACCAAATACTGTATTTTGTATAAATTTATCTTTCCAGACGTATTTTGATATCAAAACTAACGTCTTTAATTATTTTAGATGAATCTATGACAAGGCAACAGGAGCACGAAGCAGCTTATGGGTTACTTTCCCTTTCACAAAAAACAACTGCAGCTTCGCCTACAGAATTGCTTAGCCCAGGAATTATAAACGCAGCTTCTACCAACTCATCCATCGAATTCATGACAACGGAACAAATCAGCTACGTCTCGAAATCAAATTATGCTAAGAATAAAATTTTAGATAACTTCACTTATAAACTAAACAAATCTATTGCTGAAACGATTCCTTCGAATTCGGCGAACGATGAAAAGGTGACCGGTTCTGAAAGTGTTACGAACTTTTTAGGAAAAACTAGCACTACTAGGCCATTAACGTATCCTTATACAAGTATTCTTGTTAGTCCTGAAAAAGTGGCGAGTCCTGTAATTAAAGAACCCAAAGAAGTGCCTCACGACAAGTTTGATCATTCCTCTTTGGAGCCAAAAAGTATTAAGCAATTTCATGTGATTCAAAAGTATGCTGCTTTTCAAAAGGAGAGGGAAATACCCGTTAAGGAATACCAGGATAAAAGTGAAAGTGTCACAAATAATGTCACTTATTTACCTAGCCCAGTTCCTACTTTAAAAGTGAATGATGTGGTGGTTCAAGATCATATAGCAGAAAGAAAACGTAAAATTACTGTGATTGATAACAACTATAAGATGAAGGTTCATAGAAATGATGAAGTAATGGACTTATCTATTGCCAGTAACGAAAAAAGGGAAAATAAGGTGTCAAGGTAAGGTTTTTTATTATTAGTTGTGAATGATCTATCTTAGTATCTATAAGGTTGAAATTTCAAATAGTGGCGACATTTTCATTACGAGGAGAAACTCTTTTTTCATCATGTTAAAGAAAAAAGTCACATTGATTTTTATATTATTTTTGGATCACATAGTAATTTTTGTTTGGACATGCTGGCGTTTGAAATATTTGTATGATAATAAATGAGATTTCTGCAATATTCGGTAAAAGAGTTATATTCATGTTTAGCCCGTAAAATGTTTTTTTTGACCCAAAGTTCTAATTTAATTTTTTTTATGTTTAAAAATATGTTTTTAGTTTAAATTAAGTTAATATTAAAACATCCACACTAGTGTTTATATATTTCGCGCAAAAAATCATTTGTTTGACTTTGTGTTTTTACCATAGACAAGAAAGAAAAATAATGGAAATCGGAAACTATTTTACCGTTTTTTTAACTGTATGCATATTTTCCTTATTTGTGGGATGGTGCATTCTGGATTGTACAAAAACTAAGAAGCAAGGAAAAATAGTTATTTACATGGCACAATCCATAAATAACGAATTTGGATCATCGGAGGTTTAAGAGAAAAGCAAAAAATTGATTACTCACTGGCGTAAAAGTTCAGCAAGCATAAAATGCCAGCAAATCACTGCATTTATAATACGCGCATTTAGATAAATTATATTACTTCACCTGATGATGCTCGAAGTGGGCGAAACATGTATAATCGTCAAGAGTTAAATTAAACAATTTAATTTAATTGTTTGTTGACGTTTTTTTTGCAAAAAATTTTTGTTTGGTCCCTTGGAGAAGTTGAATGCAAATTATAAAAGTAGTTCAAAATTGAAGCAACATTAGGATAGCATGACACAGGATTTATTAACAAATACTCAATTTCTTTTTTGATTGTCAATAGTCCTTTAATTTACTATCATTTCTTATTAGAGCGGAGTTAACTTATAAAACCTAATTAAAATCTTAGATACTGTTGATTGTTTAGTGGGCAGAATAATCTGGAAAAAGTCCGTTTTTTTTTCGAATTTTCTCTCGATTGGCTGTTTTTTTATCATGTCACAGTATAAAAAGACCAATAAAGGAATAGGATACGAAATAATTTTGTGAGGGAAAGCTCATTAAGAAATATTTGGAAAATAGGAGAAGGAAAAATTCATTGGAAGAAATTAAATAACCAGTCATTTGTAGAAGACATAGTTTTAGCAGATCAAGAATACTCTAGTAAGTGACTGGGCTTAAGTAATAAATGGATAGAAGATTACAGGATCGAAATTAAAACTATTCATGCTCTTAAAGGAGGTCATTCTAAGCAACTGGGTGAAATAAACTAATGCTAAATAGTGAAATTTTTGACTTAACAAAGATAGGCTTGATCATCTCAATGGAAACCATAGAGAAAAAAAATAAACATCAAACCAAAGGAGGCAGAAAGGCTTAATTAGAAACCTGCCAGAATAAAGTGCTAATATTGAACTACTAATATTTAAATTATTTTTTAGGCAAAATCTTTAAATTCCTCAGTCGAAAAGCACTTTGACTAGAAATTAAAATTTTCAATAACTATTGTATAATTTAATATCCTTAGGGAATCGAAATCAAGTAAAAATTTGATTTGTACATAAAGAATATTTTATTAAAATCTACACGTTTACCGAATTTCTAGATGTGGCATGATCATTTATGAAGGAATTGCAATTTTAGTTGCCTGTACATTTATTAAAAGGGGTTTTTATCATTGTATCTTTTATATGTTACTTACTATTTGATGTGTATATTATACCACTAATTGGCTTCTCAATAAACTTTTATAATAAAGTCAAAGACAAGGGTTCATTTAATTTTTAAGGATAGATCATTATTAAATAAACACCGCCCTAAATACAATCAGCATGTTAAAAATGCATCTTTTTCAGATTAACTATTGATCATCAGCAGTTCAGTTATGATCAACATCGAATTAACGAGGATATGTATGTTGAACGAGCACCTGCAGAGTACCGAACATCGCCGAATCCCTTTATAGCTAGTGAGGCACCATCTGTAGAAGAAATGAACTGCAGAAATTTGGAAAACAGCAGAAACTACTCTACAGTAGCTTCCCCCCAACAGCCACCTGTGTTGTTACTTGCTCCAATCAGTCAAGAGAATCAGTTCAATAATTACGATGCTGATGTGCACAGTAACAGCAGTTGTGGGGAAACTAGAACAGTGGAGTTTGATAATAGTGCTATGGAAACCTTGGCAGATGTCGCCACTAAACAAGTGAAGCTAGATAAAAATACGTTGGCGAAAAGTGTTGCGTCGGAATATTTGAAACTGGCTACGCAACATGAAAATCTTGAGGATGTCAGAGAAAGTAGCAACAATTTTATCCCAGGAAAAGAGGTGAACGATATGATGGTAAAATCAGAAGGAAACAAGAGTTGCCATATTTGTTTGAAAAGCTTTAATCAGCCGTACCAATTAACGTAAGTTTAATGTATTTACATTGAATTATTTATACAAAAATTGCAAGACAATCTTTCTACAAACGTCTTTTCCAAAGTAATTTTTTAAAATCTGTTAGTGAAACCAATTTTTGCCGATTTGAGATACTATAACTTTTCTTTTTTTATAAGATTTCCTATGATTCGACCATCAAAATACACTTATTTATTATAATTGATATAAAAAAAACTTTAAGAATTAATGGAAACTAAAATCTTTAATTAATTAACGTATGCGATTTTCAAGCGGTTTCTTGGGATAGAAAACAGGGTCCGTTGATGCTTTTTTCTTTTCATATAAAAAGACGTTCTTCTTTTTTCTGGGAACACGTTGCAAATTCGTACGTATTTATTTTTTCTTCAGACTGTTCTTTATTTCCGCATATCGATATTACACTGCTTTTAAATTGTTGATTCGGTTTTTCTACCTTTCTTAAAGCTAGGTTCTTCACATAATTTGAGCTAACTTTGTTTGACGAGGTAACCCAACCCTTGAATTATAAAAAACACAAGTGTTGCAGGGTACCATATCAGGATATTGATTTCTCTGACGTTTTAGCCACATCAGCCACTAAGGTTGAATCGCACCCACTTTATTATAAAGCACCCAGGGCTCTTTAGTTATTTGACTTTTCACTCCTTTTTGTGATATTAGCTCTATTCTCGTTACTTTATTTCTGAAAATACTCATATCAATATCGTATTAACTACCAATTAAGTTAATAGTTTCTTTCCGCTATAGTCTATTTCCAGTTCATAAGCAGTTTCTAATAAACGTTTTTTCGTTTTGTATGTTTGAAGTAAAATATTAATGATTGGTCTTCGTTTGCATAACTTTTCTCTTATCATTATTGGATTAATTTTTCTAATAAGTAGTCCGAAGCTAGGGATTCAAAAATTAAATGTTTGTATTTGTGCTAAAGCGTCAATAGGAATAAGTTGTATTTTTAATGTTAATGTTAAAATTAATTTTATCCAATAAAATTCATAAGATTTTCGCCCATTTAAAAAAAACTTTCCAGTACTCCTTTGGGTATTACATCAATGTTATAATTCACATGAAGGAGCGCCCTTCTCTGGCAGCATCGTAGTTCGGAGCCAAGTTGTGATGAGACGCAAAGAAGAAAATAACCTTTGGTGAAAATAAAAATTAGTGGCTCCATGTGCACAGAATTTGAGAGTGTGTGAATGTTTGGATAGATGTCCTTGTCACACTTTTTTAGTGTCTCGATCGTAGATAGTATTTCCATTCCGGACTCAATTTGAAGCTTCCACTTTTGTTGCCACAGATCCATTTGCACTGCCAAGTCCATTTCCAAGTTTCATTTTTTGCTGTTCTATGTTACCTTATAAACACACATTGAAACTTCTCGAAACTTCTTCTGAAAACGGTGTTTTAAAATAGGAAGTGGAAACCTTTTGGGCGAAGAAACCGGAGAAGAGTCTCTTCCTATCCGGTTTTCCCCATGTATCCGTCTCTGGACAACGCCTAGAAAGTTGCCAGTGTGTTCATTTTGTACTATCTCATCGGAATAATCGGTTGTTGTGTTAATACGAGTGTAATACAATCTTATTCTTGAGTAACATTTGAATGTCTACCAATTTCAGATCATATTTTTGACTATTCAAATCACTTAATTAAAGTTAATTGCTGGTCGTGTCCTGTAATACTGAGGATACGTGGTGACACCAATCAAAAAAGCTTCTGTAACTTAAAGTTTATAGAGCGCTACTTTTTACAAAGAAATTTATTTATATACATAAATAAGTAAATCCCTTTCCAAGGGTATAGACGAGCGATTATAGGTTTGTTCTCACAGCAGTAAGAAACAAGTTTTCGACAAATACACATGCGCAATAGAGTAAAATGCGTTCGCACAGGAACTTCTGATCGGTTTCAAATCAAAAGTTTGATGTTCTTACACAAATTTCTGATCGTCATCTGATAGTCAGACTTGTTTTCGGATTTATTTCAAGCAAAGTGTCAGAGAATTCGTGTAGCCAGTCAACGCCGATCTTCGGAATATGAACATAACCTCTAAATTGTTGTTTCTATATATATTTTTGGATTAGTGTAAACATAAACATTAAGGAAACAAGTGCTTTTGAATCGTCGGAAGAATCTGATTAGAATTATGTTGATTCCGACACAAACTTTTAAAGAAGATTTAATTGAAGAACGGATAAAGCCCAAAAGTCAAAACTATTTTCATGAAACTGTCTCCCAATTTAATAGAATAGAATTTCTCGAGCATTTTAGAGTAAGTCTTGAAGTAGCAAATAATCACACAATCTTAAACTCTATAAATAATATACAGCTATTTCAAGGTTGTAGTATAATTTTTGTTTTGTTTGTGTTTTATTTATTTTCCCATTTCCCACTGGGATAAAAAAGTGAGGTTATTTTTCTTCTCCACTCAACCCGTATTTGATGTTCGCACAGACGGTTTCAAATCGATCAGAAGTTGTAATATTTTACGCATGCGCATCAAGAATGGTTTGGAAACAGTTTCAAACTTGTAAGAAATTTGCAGTGAGAACAAACCTTATGACATCTACAAGTCACTGCCTAAAGATATAATTAAAGTACATGATATATGTATATACATATAAAGTTTCTAAAATTCAAATAGATAAGACCAATAACTTTGAATTGATATCATATACCAAGCGATACCGTGTATGGTTTTTTTTTCGATTGCAGAATAATGCACTAATGGAAAGTCGCAACAATGTTATGTTAATAGTCGGTTCAGATTACAGTGATGATCTATTTAACGAGGATTGCTTTGTTGAAGTGAGATCTCCTGACATTTATTATTTTAGACCCCTTGAGAAAGAATAGCCAATCAGAATGAATATTAAAACCGCTATGCTCGGCCACCCATTCTGGATTCATTTTCTATTGATTATTATTGCAATATTATTTTCCTCATTGTTTAAAACTTCAAACACTTCTGGTTCTGAATTGGAATGTTGACGTATATCATCGATTGAACTTTCGCTGCCGTTGATTTTGTTCTTCTTGACTCATTTATTATAATTATTTTTTTTGCTCTTAAAATTGTTCTTTGTTCTATGGGGTTTTTCGATGTTATGTTGCTGATCTTTATTTTGCTCTTGCATTATTTGTTCACGTCTGGATCGTTGACTAAGAATAGGTTAGGGAATTGCGACACTATATATTTATTTCAGAACCTTCTTAACAAATTATATCGAAGCTCTGGTTAATTACCTTATGTAATTCCTTATTATTAAACGCAGTTGCGCTTCATTTGTAATTGTTTTTTTTTTAATGAATTTAGTAAACTCATATGACGATCGTTAGTCTTTTGATTCAAGGTTGCCTGGTTGAACGTGTTGTCGCATAAATGACATTCAGATTACACACATTCAAATAACTGATACTACTGATAGATTCATTGTAGTAATTGAAAGTGGGATTTACTATAACATAATTGCAATAGTATTTTGCCAATAATTGAAAAAGAGTGTTTTTTAATTGAAATTAAAAGAAAAAATATTTTAAAACGTGCATTTTTTTTTCAGTCTTCACATGAACATTCACTATTTAGAAAGACCATTTCGCTGTGATACCTGTCAGGTGAGCTTTCGCACCAAAGGCCATTTACAAAAACACGAGAGAAGCGCTAGTCATTACACTAAGGTAGGTAATTTTATTAGTAAGGTATTCTAATTGTTAGATAAGATTATGTTAACGAATATTTGTAAATGAAATCAAAACTATAAATTTTGGTACCGTAAGTACCATACAAAATTAGCGAAAAAATTAATAATGAGTATATGTGAATATATTCCTTGTACATCCTGGTATCTCTTTGTCATCGATTAGAGCAGTCATTTCATCAGCTTTGTCATCGATTAGAGCATAGATTGTTGTTTGAGAAATATTTATCTCGATATATTAAAGTCTTGTATAAGTATTCTTTTTTATAATTTTGACTATGAATTTTTTATTTCACAATTTTTCGAAGATTTTTAGTTGTGTTAAAAGTACGTGCCTGCGAAGGGCAGGATAACACATTGCGTACGTAGAAAATAGTGAAACAAGTTATTGTTCTGCAACCAATTTTTTAATAGTTCTGAGGAATGTTTCGGATGATTGTCGTGCTGAAATGTCATTTTCTGCATTTTAAAGCATTTCCTTTTCTACCAGAAAGAAAAAGAAGATTTACTGATGTCAGCCAGTAATTTCTCTTATCATCGAAAGCTATAAAAAAACGCCATTGTAAAGAAACGACATTATTGTATTGATTATTGATTATTATTAAGTATTGGAATAAGTAGTGAGATTCGTTTCAATTTTAAAAATGAATAATATAACAATCTCCACCAAAGATTTTGAATCCCATATACTTAACTACGTAATTTTACTGCATTTAGTATACCGTATATTTAAATGTTGGTTAAGTGTTCACTATTTTTATGAAATTAATATATAAAAATATAAATTAGTTATACTCTGTAATAGTCTGGTCTAATCTACGTTATAAATGAATAGTTTTACCCTTTTCGTTGACAACTAATGATTGATCGGTATCGAGAACCCAGTAATCACATCTGAGACAAAATGAGCAGTAGTTTTATACTACATATTATATAGTAGTAGCTTTGAATCTAAGGCTACTGGGTGTACTTTTTACTTAAGCAAAGACAGAGTTTAAAAATAATATATAAATTGTACGGCAAATCGGGAATTCCGAGACGAGACAAGAAAATATCGCAAACACAAAAATATTGACAATTCAGGATAATCGTGAAAAAGTCAAGAATCCCAGTGAAAAATAAAAAGTGAGGGTTAAATATCCAAAAAGACACCAATAAAGTGACCCAATCTAAAAACAAAAACCGATTATTTATCCAAAATATTACACCGAGGTTCAATAATACAATTTCACAAGCATCATCAAAACTTGAACAGCATATCGAGAATATAAAATTGAGTAAAAGAAACTAAATGAAATAAAAATATTATACTTATTCATATTTATGCTATCTTATCAAAATAGCCAGTTTTTCTTAATATAACATTTACCTTCTTCTTACAGTTATCATCTTCGCCGGCCCAATCGTCCTCTGAACCTAGACCGTTCAAATGCTCGGACTGCAACATCGCATTTCGCATTCACGGGCACCTCGCCAAGCATCTGCGTTCAAAAATGCACATAATGAAACTGGAGTGTCTGGCTAAGATTCCATTTGGTCTTTACGCAGAATTAGAACGGTCCAATAGCCTCCTCACTGAGATCAACACTAGCGACGGGGACCAATGTTTAGAGAGTTTAAAGGTGACTTTCCATTTTATTACAGAAATTTTTTTACATATTCTTGTAAAGAGGCTATTTCCTTATTTTAGTGAAAAATTTACTATTCAGGAAGTTGCATCTGCGTAAATCTTAGTCCGTTTTACAAAACTTTCTTGCCCGATTTTCTCAGGTATTATGTAAAAAGTACAATTATTGTGTGGTTTTAATTTTGAGGAATTTAATTTTATGGCTTGGTTTAATAGTTTATGGTAAACCACTTTAAATGAAGTTTTGTAGGATGCAATATCCTTAAGTCTATTGTTTTGAGAAGTATCAATAGTTTTAAAGCAATCATTTATGAACACTACTTGTTAATGTAAAATTTTGAAAATTAGCAACTTATATACATTAACAAAGCAGGTTATAATAATAATTAAATTGAGAGATTATGTTTTAGAAGAAAACATATTTGAAAATAAAGTGCAAACTAAATATTTTTTATCGCAAATTCAAACTACTAAAATATAAAAATGACTTTAAACAAAGTGTGCGAAATATTTTCTTTTTCTACTGTAGTATCAAACCCAGTAGTACCTGAGAAAATATTCAACAGATTCCTGCTGTCAAAAAGTTTAATCGTCTATCCAGCTCTAGCCTGATAACCTAATTTTGACATAACATTCAAAGACTGAGTATTAGAAGTAATTTAAATTCTGCAATATTAATGTATTATACCGATATATTCGATGTCATTAAAAGACCAAGTTTATTTTAAGTCTGAATTCGACTTTTCAGTGACGTACACATCTTTTTCGTAAAGTTTTGAGTACAAAATTATTTACTTAAATCCGGTATAATCAAAAGGTATTCAATTAAACGAAATCACCTTAACTTTTAAATGACAGTAAAAAATAATTTAGGTCGAAATCATGCTATCAAACTCTTTGCTTTGACAACTGTTTTGTCTTATAAAATTCTTACCCCATGATTATAGGACAGCGTGTCTGTTCGTTGATAAATATTATTAAATTCTTTGCTGGTTTGTAAAGTACATATATTAAACATTTGTGTTGTTTTTTACTGATAGGTCTAATTGTTCACTACTTAACAAAATGTTGGAAGAAGAAGAAGTAACACACGAATAAAAAATGTGATAAGCACTCCTTTAATATAAATACTAATATGGGTGTTTTAAAGGAGTATAAATAAATAAAATAAGACCTTCAAATCGGGACAATCCTGGAAAAAAGAGTGTAGATAACTCACTGTATTTACAGCCCTAATCAAGAAATGAAATTATGGAAACTTAGTTTCTTTAAAATGATGGAAGCTACCTGAAAAAATCGCGGTGGAAAGTTGCTTAGTTAGATTTTAACTTACTAGACACAAATTTTAAATTACTGATGCCCAAGCCTCCGAAGTATACTGAGATAATTATGCAATTCATTGGAAAATTTTAAAATACTTTAGTACAATTTATGTATTTTATTTTCAGACTTTAGCTAAAAAGGTGTTTATCAACGATCCTGGCAAGCTTCAAACGCTGATCAGCGAAGCTGACCTCGGATCCAACATAGATCCAGATAGCTAACTGAACTAATTATAGAAGTAATTTAATTTTTATGCGTAAGACTGATAACATCAAACTTATTATTAATGATGAATACGCAACCGTCTTGGTTCGTTGCCTAATTCTTAATTTAAAATTTAAAAAAAATACTTGAGGGTGTGTCACCAGGTTCATCCTTTGACTTGTTATAAAGAATTTTAAGGTCCAAAAGTAGCAACTTATATTTTACATGACATATAAATGCATATCTTTTGTATATGGTAGCAAACTTTATATCCATGTACTATTTTACAACACAGCAAAAATATATACTTCTTATAGTACCTTTGTTCTAGAGGTACTGTTTTTTAATTTGATAAATTAAGGACAAATTAGACAATTTAGATTCAAATTAAATGATGTTCTTAGTGATTCTGCCTATATATTTATTTGATAGAAAGTTTTAAAATCGATAAGTTTTTGTTAAATTCTTCTTATCAAAAATATCCAACTTATATACTTTATTTACAAAGCAAGTGCCAGATTTAGTAATTATTAAGGCTGTTCTGCTATATTATGTTTTTATTATTTTTTTAACAGTGTAAACAAACATTATTTTAGTGGAATTTTATTTATTTATGTGGAGATATAATGCTTATGTTGGGGGATTTCTATATAAGAGATTGTATCCTCCTCATTTAAATTCATATGAGAATTGAATGTTTAAGTTTTAGAATCTAATGAGTTTTTTGCAATTATTCTTTTTTTTTTAAGAAGTACTTTTAATTTTTTTTATCAAAAATAAGTTTTAGTTTTTTAAGCTGTCTGAAATCGTTTTTGATCGAGTAGCAAGAAAATGTGGCTTTAATTTTTTTTATTCTGAAGTTCTCCTGTATTTGTATTTCTCCCCCAAGATTATGCTTTTTTATCTTTTTTTAGAGATAGAAATTTAATTTTACCCTGTTTTTCTATAGCTTAATTACAAAATCATGATATCTCAAAATAAAATATATACCAGAGTTCGATTAGAGAAATCCATAACTGACGTGGCAACTTTAATGGCTTGTTTGATTTAAGCTGCGAACAAAATTTACTTCTAGTATGGACTATTTCTTCAGTATAAAGTTTACTTTGCTAAGGGTCGATCATTCGTCCAGGATATAGCTCTAACCATATTTGGATTTGATAAATATATTTCACAAATATATTCAAGTAATTAATTATGGCTACTTTCAAAAACTGCATATAATCCAGAGAAATATAAGAAAAAACGAAAATGATATTTATGTATATCATATGTTATAGAACTATAAAGGGAGCAGGGTGCAGCGACGAAACGGGAGGGAGTTGATTAGGATATTATGTTATAGGCAAAATGTATTACAGTAGTAGATAATAAATAAAAATCGAGATATGGAATTATTAATTTATCTCTATATCTGATGTTCATGGAATGCATGAAACGATTTTAAAAATATTAATAAATTAGAAATTCAATCAATATGAATGTTATCGATAAAATTGCATACATATTATTTAAATCTATTTGCCATTTGAACCCATTTTAATGATTCGGTTAACATTCTTTTAAGTTTAACGTTTACAAAATTACATTAATTTGCACAAAGAACTTTTAACCTTACAGAACACTCTTTAGCTTAACTTCCTAACTAAAATATAATTGAGAGTCAAAAAGATTACCTAGATTATGAGCAAAATTCTCTTAGCAGCTTAGTATTATTTATGTAAATATTCATAGGACTATACAAGTTCAATGGCATTTTTGGTTCCAAAAAGTTTTTTAATGCCACTGTAAAAATGAAAATAGCATATCGGCCAGAGACATATTTTTAGCATGATACCACCATTTTGGGATAAATGTAATTAGTAGATGTTACTATGTAACATACATCCAAAAATCTCTATATGATTTTAGAGAACAGCTTCAATAATTTATATCGATTTAAATAAATTTTTTTAGTGTGATGAGTAGCTAAAACTTATTGGCCTTGCTTCTATTATAATTAAGATAAAAAAGAATTATTATGTTAATTAGTTTATTAAAAAAGCTATATTCTATTGTGTCAAACTTTTTGTGATAATGTGATACACTTTGTATGTAGAGGTTGCTCTGTAGATACAAGAATCCACGTGGCAATCTATATATACACTATTAAGGATATTTCGCTATTCGTAAGGTAATAGTTTTAAGAAATAATTTTTACTTTTCGATCGTTTTTGTTGTGTGAAATATTTTTTAAAATTTCATAAGGGCGGGAAATATGCCTATTTTTTTTGGGAGGAACTTTTTCAATTTCTGTGTTAAGCATTTTTAATTTTGGTATATGGGCAAAACTATTTTGTCTGAAAGAATTTTGGTTTATTTTTCTTAATTAAGTGGTTTTCACTGTATTCTCTTTGTATTTATTAAGTCTAATTTTAGTTATATTTTTATTATTATGCCTGTGTGTATTTGTGCAAATGATTTACATAAGAAAAGTGCAATCAATTATACAAAGCGCGTTATGCTACAACAGCAAGAGGGGGGCAATATATGACATTATGTTGACTTTTAAAAAGTTATTATTTGTATATTCTGTTTATATAGTTTTTGTTAAATATATATTTTATTGCTCCCTTTTCTGTCAAACTTTATATGATAAGTATAAAAGTACAACATAGTATACCAAATCTTTTAAATGCAGCTGTCATTTCATATTCTATATTTGATAAAGATGCATGCATTCATTCAGCCATTTTGCATTAAAGTTTGGTATGCGGATAAGTGAAATGAGTTCGTTTTTTTTTTTTCATTTTGTATATATTTTTATATAGGGTATCTATGTCTATAAATTGTTAATATTGTTTTAATTGTTAAGACTTTGTTAATTAAATTTTCTTTAAATCAGTCATTGATTTGTATTTTTTGTACACCTTAGTTAAATATTCTTATCACAAATATAAATAAATTTATTCATATATTCCTATATTACAAAAAAAAACTAAATAATACAATTCTTAAAGCTAAAAAGTAAGTCAGGTGAAGTGAGTTAAGCTTAGACTATACACAAAATATTAATTTAAAACCAGGTTCCTTACATGACGACATCAATAATACCTCCATTATGGACCAGTTTAGTTTAGCCCCACACATCCTCAGTTCTACCAAATTTAAAAATAATCATGGACATGCAAATGAAGGCATTGTGAAGAAAGAGAGCTACTCCAGGTGCTTTTTTTTCTAAAAAAAAATTACTTTTTGCAATACTAATAATAAATAATAAAGACGTAAAACAAATCTTAAATATGATTGATTCCTCAAAGGAAATTAGCATGAATTTAATTTTTATAATTTGTATAATAATATAGAAAATCTTGATAAATACAACAAAGAACACGTCAAATTTAACACATTGAGCGCCAAAGCAGACACCGGTGTCTGTTCACGCTTTTACCTGGCAGGCTACTGCAGTCACAGGTGTCTGTTTTACAGTCTGTCCAAATGTGCCAAGCAGACGCACGTTTCCTTTATATAGTGCTGATTGTGTCTGTTCTGGCCAGCCAGAATATATATCTATATATGAGAATCTATATATTTTTAATACAGGGCCATAGCAGACACCAATACGGGAATATGTTTTTGCCGATTTACAAATGGTCGAATAATATAAACCTATTTTTAGATACTTTATATTTTAGATTTTTTTTTACATATAAAAAAGAAAACAAGTGTACTACAAAATAACTTTTATTTGGAACTAAAGATAACGAAAGATAAAGAACTGAAAAATATTTATGTGTAATACACAAAGAAACGTAAAACAACATTTAGGTAATATTATGTGCTACATTGAAACAGTCGTAACGAGGTTTATTGTCGCAGTCATCACAATACGTTGTAACTTTACGAATTTTACTTCTACGAATTAATCCTTCAGGTTTTTTCTTGTAACAACCTTTGCAATATTTTCGGACCTCTCTAGCGTTTCCTGGCATTTTTTTAAAGGAAGGAGATTTCATTCTATTGAGGTGTGAAGTTGATGTTTTTGCATCATTTTCGACTTCTACTAGCAGTGACTTTATAATACACTCTCTGAATTTAGTTATTGACGTTGCATTTTCCGTGACATTTTGATAACAAAAATGAGCGTTTACAATTGCTGTGCCAAGAATAATTTCGATGGCCACTTTTTTATACCATTTAATGGTTTTTCGTAAGGCAGATCCATAGCTAGAAAATTGGTCTGATATATCGATAGGGGTTTTTCCTAAGTTATAATCAATCACCATTTTTGGTTTCAGCACCTCTTTACCTTTTCTAATAACACTAACCATTTTATCCGTATATTTAGTTGATAGCATTAACACGTCTCTTTTATTTTTCCACTTCAAAATTGTTATACCATCAAACATCAACACTATCATCATTTTATTCTGCTATCATTTCACCCTTCTTCAGTTTCTTTTCGATTACTTTCTGAGGATTCCCTTTCCTATTCTTTCTTAATGTCCCTAGTAAATGAGTGTTTTTCTCCAGCAACTTATTTGCTAAATCTAAGCTGGTATAGAAGTTGTCTGTTACAACTGTTCGTCCTTGATTTAGCAATTTTTCAGTGAGGTGCATTACCACTTTCGTAGGTACAGACGTTCGTCCATCGGCTTCTTTTCCGGAATATGCCTTCATGTTACATGTATACCCAGCATTACAGCAGAGCTTTTTGTGGCATATATTGACGTAAAATCACTCTACCCCTAAATGGTATCAAGCTTTCATCGACACAGACCGTTTCAGGTGGCATAACAGCAGCTTGGCTATTTTCAATAAAAGTATTAATTAGAGGTTGAATCTTGCTAAGTAATTTCTCATAAATGGTTCATTTCATTTCTCATAATCTCATAAATTTTTACTATACCCATATAACTTAATAGACCAAACAGCTTTTTTATTTCCTCATTAATAGTGGGCACCCAGGAGTGTTTTCGAGAATGTTTAGACGTGTCAGATGATTCTTTTGTAAGGCAATGTGTTGCATACAGATTGGTCTCATCTGCAATTTTAGATCATGTTTTATCATCAATAAAAACAGAATAAAAGTCAAATGGTGAACCATCGGCAAGCAGTGCAACAAGAGCTTCGTTAATATTTCCTTGTTCAGTAAACACGAAAGATTTCTGACGGCCTTGTACTTGCCCAAATGGTTCATGACTTTCCCCAGGCTCAGTTTCCACTAAATTGTCGTCATTACAGTTTTGGTTTTCTGCTACTTCGACATCACTGTCCGAGTCACGGTCACTATTTTTACTACTATCTGAATATTTATCCTGATGCAAGGGAGAGTACTCCATATATCCTGGACCGGAACTAGACTCTTCTTCCGATGATGGTTTGTAGAGCGGATCTCTAGAATTGTCGTCGGAATCATGAAATGGATTTGAAAATAAAATATTCAATTTAATAGAACTGTTTAAATTGTCCTGTGTTTTTTAAAATTATAATTAATTAATAGGCGGAGAATAAGATATAGAACAGATTTAAATAACAGTGATCTATAATATAGATGCGGATTGCTACATATCAACATACTATATTGATATCCGAATCGCATTTGTATACGTAGCTTAAGTATTAAGTGTGTTTCTAAATTAGCGGTAGACGTTATGACTAAAAACAAAGAGAGAAAAATTATGACGTAATCGTGTATGATGTAATAATGTAGAATGACTAAGCAGTTTTTTGTTTTTCCAAATTTAATCTTTTTGTACCATTTATTTCACTAATAAAGTCCTCTAAGTACTAAAAGGCCTCTCACTGAGACTTCTGTGGACCTCAACATCAACACTATACATACAATAAAACTGCAGGAGTAAAAAAATAACTCCAAACAAACATTAATTTTTTTACTAAAAAGGGCTTATTATAAATTGAAATTCAGCAAAACTTTCTTACAAAATTCATAACTTATTAATTGAAATAAATAATTATTACTTTGCTCTAACTTACCCTCGCTACTTTTGCTTTCAAATTCATCGTCCATCATTTTTTCTTTCTTGATGGCTAATTTTAATATTTCTGTAGTTCTCTTGCTCATGTTTTGCTTTACTACACAAATACTTAAACAAAATACACATCAAAACGCTTAATTAAATATAAAGAAAACAACACTGGCATCGAGCTAAATAAAACTGAAGCAAATAATACCGCATAACTGATAATGCGCGGCGCACCGCAGGCATAAACGCACAAGTTCAGCGTGTCTGCTGCAAAATTGTGTCTGCTAAAAGTGTCTGTTTTGACCCCGCGCTGAAATAATTATGTTGTGTCTGCATTATGTGTCCGTTTTGACCTGGCTTAGTCAAGTTTAATTGGAAGGCCAGGACAGACACCCGTGTCTGTTCATAGAATATTATGGTGGTCCGATAAGGTAGATATTAAAAATGTGCATGGCGCTTAATGTGTTAATATTGAGGGAGACATTTATTGACAGAAATTGCGTTTCTCTGACGTTATCCCCTCAACCTCCAGAACCCCCATGTCAATTTTTTAAATGGGAATAGGGGTCGAGTGATACCTTGAATTCAAGGTAATTAAGCGGTTCAGGCTCGGAAAGGTACAAAGATTGTACACTTTCAGGCTAGGCTAAATCGGTTTTAGCTCAGAAAGGTAATTTTATTCTCTACATCGCCCTATTTTAATTTTTTTTATTTTACCCATCCGTTCTCAAGAAATATGAATAAATGTAAAAGATAAAAAAAAACCTTATTTTAAATGAGGAAAAAAATCTCCATAATACAATTGTACAAAAATACAATTGTTCAAAACCTCTGCGCACATTAGCGAACACGGGCATTATTAACTGACATTCGTTAAAAATTCTATTTCGAAGAACTTCAAGGGAGTCAGGTTGAGTTGGGTTACACACAATTTAACGGGTCTCACGATCTATAGGCCGAAACGTTGGCAATAAAAGAAACAAAATTTTGAAGAGCTTGGATTTTAATTGAACCCTTATCCAACTTGACCCTTTAATATCTTTTGAAAGCCTTCAATCCGTGTAACGAATTCGAATACGCCACACATAGCAGAGACCGAAAGCTTAAGGACGACGATGACAGGATCTTCGCGAACACTTTCAGTTATAACAGTAATATAATCATCTGAATAGCATCATAGACCGGAGAAAGGATTTCTGAATGGATGCAAAATTGGATCGAAATTTAATGTTTTGCGAATGGTGCATTGAGTAGGACGATTATACACGCCATAACTTGGACGAAGTACACAAAAATATTTTTCACTGAGCAGTGACTTTGGAAATACAAATCCACAATTTGTAAGCGTTGCTCTAACTTAATCCGATTTTCAGCGTGGAATGGTTCTTAGGTATTTAACTTTTAATTTGTTGGTATTTAACCAAAATAGGGGAAAACGTAACGTCACATTTGGTATTTACCAATTATAACCCGGTTTTGGACTTGGGTTCAACTTTCGGTTATACAGTTCAGAAGAAGGCTATGCTTTGATTGTAAAAAATTGATTGAGATTTGCGATATGATGTGCGCCTTTTATAAATTAAGAAAAATAAATCCCAAATAGTTTTAAATTATCAAGGAGAACAAAAAGTAGAACGCTACTTAAAAAAAGTTAAATTAAAGGAGAGAAAATTTAAAATTAATTCCGGCAATAAGATGTTTATGGCTTCACCCATGCATATTTACATGACCATTTTACATTATTTATTTTGGATCCAATAAAAGCATTTTTATTCGAAAGAAAAGAGTGGCTAAGGCTCTGGAAAATCACAAAATTTGACTGCATTTTTTATTAAACAGAAAAGAAAAAACAAAAACATAAACTCTTTAATTCCTAATAACCAATAAATCAGCGACTGTTTCTTTAAATCAGAATTTAAGTGGTGGGGGAACAATACGTCACACTTACCTGGCAAAGTTGTCAACGAAAAGAGTAACCGCGGTTGTTACCAATTCAACGCTGAAAATCGGCTATAAATCTGTATATGATGAAATATCAAACAACACTAGATAAGAATTTCGTATCGGCTCGAGATAACACATGTGTGATTTGTTAAACAAACCCCGATTTAAAAAAGTATCTCGTATTGGATCACCCATTATTTACAATGTATTGAGTGATATTTTTTATTCAAAGATTTTTATAATTGGTTGTAATTAATGCATACAATAAACTATAATAAGTTTTATGTGGTTAATTTTTTTTTTAACCAATGGAAACTTAAAAATTATCACAAGGCATTTTCTTTATAATATCAACTTTATAAGAGAGTATAATAAAGTAATATATTATACAGAGTGCCTCCGATTAAGTCAGGATTAATTAAATTAGGAAAGTTGGTGAAAACAGAAAAAAAAATTAACGTGTTTTCGAAAAAATGTACTTTGGTTAAATGGAATCCCCTGTATATTTTTACATAAATCAAAAGTTAATAATTTTTTTAATAAAAAAGTTTATTGACACTAATAATAATTTTAGGTTTAAAATAACAAAGTTATAGCGATATTAATAATTTTACCAAATTATTAATATCGCTACCAATCAATAACTTATAAATATCACCTGTGCAATATCCCATTCTTAGGGGCCTAGATACAATACCTCCTATAATAAGGCCGGAGCGCTTAACCCGTGACGTCATCATATGTAGGCCTAGGCATTTAGCAGTGTATATAAATCATCAGAAGTTTTAACGTAAAATGAGAAAAGTATGTGAATTTTCTGAATGATATTTAAGGGTTTTTGGTTTAGACAGGGCAGCCAGGACGTGAATTAAACCCTTAGTCGCACCCCATTCGATTTTTTTTTGGCAAAACAAAATTTCAAAGCAAAAAGCCCTTATTGTATTTCTTGAATTTTTCTTATAATGAATACTAAATTTCTCTTAAATATGCTTGTAATATTATTTTGGTGAAAGGTTCTTGCTACTTATCTAATAAGCATTTTCTCTTAAGGGAGAGTTTTTACATTTACAATTCTCCACCATGTCCATATAATGCCAATAAAATCATCACACCAAGATGGCCAACGTAAGTAGTTGTTGTAAATGTCGTCGTGGGTTTTCATCAAACTCTAGTTCAGTTGAGTGTAGTTTGTGTAATTCTTGGTTCCATAGGGGCTGCACGGGCCTTTCGGTTTCCAGTTTTAATAAAGTTGTCGCACAAGCTAGGAAGA
The DNA here is from genome assembly GCF_022605725.1 of Anthonomus grandis grandis. NCBI lineage: Eukaryota > Metazoa > Arthropoda > Insecta > Coleoptera > Curculionidae > Anthonomus > Anthonomus grandis. Next base: position 19,668,151 of record NC_065549.1, read on the forward strand.
CTGGTTCACACAATTGGTGTTGTGAAAAATGTGCCGCCGTTAAGGTTAGGTGCCGTGCATCGTTGGCGCCATCCAATCTGTTGAGTGACCCGGATCAGGTTCAAGATCAGCAGGCATCTTTGTCGGGTCGAGTAATGTCTGGTCATCAGTCCGACTTGTTGCTGTCGCCTGCGATTGCCAACAGCGATTTCGTTACAGCCCGTAAACGTGTTTCGCAGCCGTATGTTTCGAACAGTGCACAGGATCAATTCGCTGAAACAGCTGACGACTTTTCGAGGTTAAGAGAGAAAATTCAAGATCGTCTAGTAAACAAACAGAATATTGAGATGCCGGATGTTGTTTTGATCATATTAAATATTTTTAATGCTATTAACGATCAGAACACTAAGCTGACATGTCTGTTGGATGAAATTAAGGCTATTCAGACAGGCGACCTTGGCTCAGTGGTATCTGAGCTTAAATCTGAGGTCCAAGACCTTAAGTATGAGTTGGATCAATTAAAATCTCAGGGGGTAAGTAAGACTAACATGGCTGCTGAGCAGACCCCTGCAGAGATTTACGAGGAAATGCACGAAAGAGCTTCCAGATCCAAGAATGTTATTTTTTATGATGTCCCTGAGAGTAATGCCGAAGAATCTAAAGTTCGTTTAGATCACGACAAGAAGTATGTAACTGAGTGCTTTCTAAGACTAAATATTACCTGTACAAGTTTTAAAGCCTATCGTCTAGGCAAATTGAACAAAGACAAATTGAGACCTTTAAGAGTGGTTTTCCCTAATAGTGAGCTGGCATCCTCTGTTTTAAAAAATCGTAAATCACTTAATAACCTTCAAATTAAAATAAAAATAAAAGCTGACCTAACACCTATTCAACGTAAGCAAGTAAAAAATGCTTATGAAGAACTTACTTTGCGCTCACGTACAGAACAGAACTTATGCATACAATATTTTAATAGCATTCCTAAAGTAGTCCAACAAAAGAGGAATAATGTTATTAAGCAGACTCCAAAAAACTAAATGTATACTTTCATAATGCAGGTGGTTTGCGAACTAAAATAGCTGATCTGCGGAATGCTGTCAACAGTTGCATATATGATGTTGTGATTTTGGTGGAGTCTTGGCTTAATGAAGATTTTCTAGACTGGAGTTAAGGTTCACTGACTTCAATATTTTTCGTCAGGATCGAAGTTACACAAATACAGGGAGGCAAAGGAGTGGTGGCACTTTGATTGCTGTTCGTAAATGTTTTAAAGCCAGGTTATTACAGTCCAGTGATTCAACCCTGGAACACATCTTTGTGCTTGTATCATGCAGTGACAAGAATATCATTTTTGGTGCTGTCTACATCCCTCCTGCTTCTCCTTTATCAATTTATGAGGAATTTGCCTCTACATCCATGGATCTTGTGAGTATTCATACTAGTTGTGATATTCTATTTTGTGGTGATTTTAATCTGCCACATGCGGTATGGAGGAACACTGTGAACGGACTGCATGTTGAGTCTATAACATCTGCAAATGTGCTATGTAGTTGTTGTAACTATCTTAATCTTAAGCAGGTGAATGGCTTGCCAAATTTGTTTGGTACTTTTCTTGATCTGTTTTTCTCAAGTTTGTCAAATGTTAAAGTCATATATGCTACTGAAAATTTATCACCGGCATCAAACCACCATCCTGCTTATGAAATAAGTATTCCTATTAATTGTGATTTTAGTCTTAAGTATGATGTTTATTATTATGATTTTGTAAACTGTGATTTTGTTGCCATTAATAATTACCTTGCTTGCATGAATTGGGATACTTACAATGCTCGCTATTTTGCTATTGAGATGTTTGTTCCAATTAAACATTTTAAATCATCTAATTTTCCCACTTGGTTTAGTAGAAAATTACAGAATCTTGTTATTCAAAAAAAGATTGCTCACACAAAATTCAAAAATAGTAAGAATCCTATGGATTATGTTAATTTTTCAAATTTGAGGAATAAATGTAAAACTCTTCGTGATGAATGTTTTAGGTCATATATTGAAAGATTAAATACTGAAATTTCTCATGATCCTTCTTCATTTTGGAAACACATCAATAGATTACGTAGGTCTGATTCATACCCCAATAGCATGCATATGGAAGCCGAGGTTGCTGGTAATGGTCAAGATATTGTAAACTTATTTGCTAGGTATTTTGAAACTACATACAGGCAACCTGTCCGCAAGGCTCCTGACTATAAATTTGATTACAGTCTGGATTTAAATCGCATCTCTTTTTCTTTATTGGACATATTTGATGAAATCTTACGCCTTCCGAACAAACATTCTTTTGGCCCTGATGGTATCCCATCTGTTTTTCTTAAAAACTGTGTGTGCACTCTGAGTAAGCCTCTGCATCACCTTTTCAATCTTTGCTTGACATCAGGCAAATTTCCTGATTATTGGAAGGTAAGCTTTTTAACGCCAATTCATAAAAATGGGGATAGAACTGATATTTGTAATTATAGAGGTGTGTGTATTCAGTCTGTAGTTCCTAAACTGTTTGACAGGTTGTTTTCTGTGCGATTTTCGTGGCACTGTAGGCGATTACTTAGTGATCATCAGCATGGTTTTTGTCAGGGTAGATCTACGGTGACTAACCTGTTGACTTACCAGTATGATTTGATTGGTGCTTTTGAGAGGTCTGTACAGGTCGATAGTGTGTACACAGACTTCTCAAATGCCTTTGATAGGGTTGGTCATGAACATCTGGTTCAGAAGTTTGGGGCTATGGGCCTTGGTAGGACTTTGGTCAAGTTTTGTCACAGTTTTTTGACTGGTCGCACACAGTTGGTCAGGATAAGTAATTATATTTCTAATGGTATTGAAGTATCTTCAGGCGTGCCTCAAGGTTCGCATATTGGACCGGTCTTTTTTAACTTGTTCATAAGAGATTTGAGTGATGTAATAGTTCATTCAAAACATCTTGCTTTTGCTGATGATTTTAAACTGTATAAAGCCATTGAGTCATATCTTGATGCTGAGCTACTTCAATTGGATTTAAATAGTGTTGCTGAGTGGTGTAATAGCAATAGTCTGGAACTGAATGTAAAGAAGTTTGTATGTATTTCGTTTGGTCGTTCTAATAAAATTATTAATTATCAATACACAATCAACAATAACGAACTCAAGTCAGTTGATACAGTTAAAGATTTAGGTGTTCTTTTTGATACCAATCTAACTTTTTTGCCGCACATTTTGGATATTATTAACAGCAGTATGCGTAGTCTTGGTTTTATCACTAGAAATAGTGTACATCTTTCACCTTATTGTTTCAAATTACTTTATTACCCTTTGGTACGTTTCTTGCTTGAGTATGCGTCTGTAATTTGGTCCCCTTATTATGATTCTCATATTGAACACCTTGAGGCTGTACAAAGAAGATTCTTAAGATCCCTTGCTTACAGAGCTGAAGTTAATATTTTTCGTAATTATTACATCGACTATAATGCTATCAGTGTCCAATTTAATATCCCTAATCTTGAAGTCAGACGGCATTATTCTGATGCTTTAACGTTTTATAAGATCTTAAATGGTTTATATCATTGTCCTACCATCTTGGAAGCAATTCCTTTTAACACCTGTCAAAGAAGGATCAACTCTTCTATGTTTCGTTTACCCTTTCATTCGGCCAACTATGGGTTTTTTTCTCCACTGACTAGGACTTTGCGTTTCTTTAATGAAAATAGTTTGGATCCATTTTCCGGCGGCTTACGGTCATTCAAATCAAAAATAAATAATCTTACACTTTAACCTACGTTCCTTGGATAGTGCTAAGTTTTTAGCCCTGTTGATGACTGTTTTTTCAGAGGTTTTATCTTGTAATATATATATTTTTTTTGTAATTCTAGTATTGTATTTATATTGCTATATTGTTTAGTATTTTGTATTATCTATTTTGTTTTTGTAAACTGGCTCTGCCGTATATTGAAATAAATAAATAAATAAATAAAATCTACTGTATCTTGTGAAAAAGACATATTACTAACAAAGCTCTTCAGAGCCTCGATTACAAAAGGATTACAAATTTTAAGTGCTAATTTAACATTTTGTCTTTTATAAATGATGCATATAAAGCTTTGAAGCTAAGTGAATAGCCATGTTTTAATAATTTGTCTTGTTCCAATTCATAGTCTTTTTATGATGGAAAAAACCGCATATTTTTCTTGACTGTCTCAAAATCAGGATAAAAAAATGTTTGATCAGGTTTTGAATTAAGCCAGGTATTAAAAATACATTTCAATAAATGAACTGTGTCAAAAAGATAAAATAGGGTTTTTGCTGGATCAATAGGATGTGGGTAAACCATGCTGAGTTTTTTAAAGGGTGAAATATTACTCATGGTCTTATTATTTACTGCATTATTATCACTAACTGTACAAAATACTAGGCAACCAATTTCCTCTAATTTTTTTATTGTTTTAATAAACTGATATAACATTTCCGAATTTATTCTGAACACAGGACCTATATGAATACCTTCTTTGAAACTTGAACATGGGCTAGTTAGCATAAATGCCACCACAGAGGATGCAATAGTATTGTTATTTACTGCAGTGCCTACAGTATTGCCTCCTTTATAATCCAAACAGGAGTCAATATGAATTTCATCAAAAAGAAATATAACATTTTTGTCTTTATGTGTTAGGTACTGAAAAATATTCTGAGCATAGGTTAAAAAAAAAATTCTTTCATCAATGTGAGGATCTGTTAAAAATGTATTACAAATGTTTTTGGGATGAGGCAGTATAAGACGGACAGGGTTAGGCAAATATTTATAACAATGGGGACAGATAGTAAATAAAATTGAACATAAGATGATGGTGCTAGGTGAATATCTATATCTCTCCTTGTTAACCATAATAAAGGTAGCTGTTCTGAAATAAATCTTAAGTTTTGTGTCAATTTATCAGAGCCTTTTATACTTAAAAGAATATCTATAACAAAATTTATTATGTTTTTAGTTTTGTCGGAATCAGTTTGGTTACCAACTTGGTTTGGTTGGTGGTTCATATATTTCATTGCTATCTACTAGTTAATAGGTAACTTTAATTTTTTAATAAGGTTCAGTGTTAAAAATTAAGGAAGTTGACATCATCTTATTATAAATTGTATCTACCATATTTCCTAACGTATCCAAGCTGCTAGTTTTAAATAGTGACTTTGGTATCGAAACAGAAATAGAGTGGCCATATAAATATGTCTCTAATATCAAATCGTTATAAATAAAAAGTTATTCCAGGACCAGAAGTATACTCTAATTTAAATAATCTTAAATTATCAGAATTTGCTACTAAGAACCACCCACCCTTAACATTAAAACTTTTAAAAACCCTTCAAAATTGACGAAATATGTATCCTCTTTATGATTATTAAACTTTTGTTTACTTTCCCTAAAGCTTGCTAAAGATGTAACTCTACTAAATATTAACTAATTTTTTTCAAAAAATAATCGGGGCAATTTGGAAAAATATTTGGAATAGAATTTTTCTTTAATCAGGGTTTTTTTAAATTGACTAAAATAATTTTACCTGTTTTGGGATCCTGCTCAGAAATATATTGCAAATTATATTACCTTTAGGAAAATGTAACTCACACACTTTGAGTATTTACTCACACACTAAATCGTTTCGCGGCATTGCTCGTAACCATTTGTTTTGCAACGATTGACTCTCTTTTGGAAAACTAAATACATGAACTTTAGGCACGTTTTCAGAGTAATTTCCCTGACATTCAGGTGCACAACTTATACAGCATAGTCAGATTAGTTTATTACAGATTTTAATGTGTAAAAATGAAAAAAACTAATGGAACCGGCAGTAAAAGCAAAAAGATAAACAACCTGTAGCCGACTGTTACACGTCGGTCGGCTACTATGTGATCTAATTTGTTAGGCCTACATATGATGACGTCACACCAAAATTATTGTAAGTGCTCTGGCCTTTCTAAAGATACCCCCTTTAGATTTGCTAGATATCATACAAATTTTATAGGAGCACATAAAGATTTATTGTATTAAAATTAAACGAATTAAACCAAAATTTCTTTATTTTACCTTAGTGGAATCACATATAAGATACTGTATTCCATTCTGGGGTTTCTGTACTTAATATCTTGTTCAATCCTCTTTTGTTCTACAAAAAAGAGCTGTTCGGTCATTGTGTCTGGTATATCAATGTACTCATTGCAAACCACTATTCATTGATATTAAAATCCTCACCCTACCAACTCTTTTTGTTTTGAAAACAGTGTATATTGTTCACAAACATCTTTTTAATTTCTCAAATACCCAAACTTATCAAATATGCCTGGAACCTGTTTTATGTTCACCTATTCCTCACTTTAGTTACATAAAGAACTCCATTATTTATATGGGCATTAAAATGAATAACCACATGGCATTGAGTGTTTGACATTAGTTCAAAAACCTTTAATTTAACCAACAATAATTATATTAGTAAAATATTTCTGCTATCCTTGTGAGTTCTATAAGATTTTATTGTATATCTTGTCAAATATTGACTTATAGATAACAAACACACTTTACTGTTCAAGAAGTACAACATATATAATTCTTATTAACGAAGCTTGAAAGACATATCTACAATATTAAGTTCTATAAGACTTTATTGTATATCTTATAGAACTTAATATTGTAGATATGTCTTTCAAGCTTTGTTAATAAGAATTATATATGTTGTAGTTCTTTAACAATAAAGTGTGTTTGTTATCTATAAGTCAATATTTGACAACAGATTTTTTTCTGTATGGCTTCCCTGTGTAATGGTTTTAAAGAAGAATAGGCACATGTAAATAATAATTAGTGCTCTGAAGTTGTGTTCGGAATAACATATGTTTGTTTAAGCAAATTGGAAAGAACATGTAAATTAATTTCTTTAAATATTAAATGGACACTACTACCATTCAAAAACTTGTAGATATCACCTGAGCAATATGCGTCCCATCCCCAAGGACCTACCTACAAATCATCAAAACATTTTTAGATCTTAAAACATAGGTATTATCCTTGGTATTATCTCATAAATAATAAAAATTTTCTAGGGGCACATGAAGATCTATTATACAAAAAGAATTAAACCAAAATTTCTTTATAAGTCAAAATTTGACAAAATTTTTTTTTCTTAGTTGTTTCCCTATCTATAAATGCTTTTAAAACTCTATTAATCAAAAAATGAAGTATCTAAACAACATATTTACATTTCGCTTACCTTCATGCATATATTTTAAGAAAAGAATCATGCAAGATGCTATAACTGAAGCAAAACCAAAAACAAATCCCAAGAAGATCCAAATTCTAGCTCCACGAGTACCCAAACATCCACCTTCGAATGAGTCACCACCCATCTAGGCAGACAAAATAGCACATTTAGAGTAATATAATAAAAAATTCATTAATTGTATGAAAGTACCTGTGCATTTGAAACAGAATTCACCATAATCAGTGAAATGGTACCTGCCACACCACACATCCAATAACCAGCTGGGATAAGGCCTGGATCTTTTGTAGCCGAGTCAATTATGATCCACCAACCAGTAAAAAACTAAAAAAAAGTTTTTTTTAATTGATTTAACAATAATGTTTCTTTTTTTGCAGGTCAAGACTTACTAAGAACCCAGCTAACATGGAAGCATAGGCATTTTTCTTGTCTCCTTCAAACCAAATGCAACCCGGCATATTGACATTTCTAAGACAGTCAAAAATTGCCATTTTGAATCGGATTGTAAAGAAAATAAACTAATAAAGAGTTCAAATAAGTTGAATAGTCTTTTTAACTTAGGTCTTAGACTTAGTAAACAATACTTTTTGATTCCTTATTTTCCTCGGAAATGACTTTGACATGATTAGCAACTTTGAGTCATATGTTCGCTTCTTCTTCTACTCGCTCTCCTCTGCTGTGTCAGAAGGTAGTCTTGTGGGCTCTGCTCCATAAAGAAATAAACATAGAGAAATAAATAAAAATAATTTTTATTAATTTCTCTATGCTCTGCTCATATATTCGCCGTCAGGGATCTTTCTCTATGAAATAAATATTTGGTTTTTAATATATAGCAACTTAACCAAGTTTGTTAAATAGGAGCAAGTAAGAAACGCACTGTTGCCAAGCATTCTAGTGGTAAATTCATATCACTATATACAGTGTGTTGCACCGCCGGGCGGGACATAAGAAATCCCATGTAATATTTAATAGGGTCAAACATTGGCTCCTCTAATTAGAAAAAATATGTATAAGAATAATTTAAAGAGCACCAAAATCTGCAACCAACAAAATAACTTTAATTATTTTTGGTTTGTCTGTTTAGAAGTACCAGCCAACAATCTTTACCAAAAAATTTATCTTTTTTTATTGCCTCGTATTCACAGGTATGCCAGCAAAAATTAATTGCCATGACTGGTAATGAACATCAAATAATTTGTCATAATAAGTTCACTGCATTAAAATTCTTTATTAAAAAACTCAGCTATGAGTTACACTACGGAAGAAAAAGTACTTTTAACCAAAAAACCATTTAACCATTAAATGGTTTTACCAAGGCAATAGTTACCGAGAAATTTCAGACTATTTGCAGCTTTTTTTCTAAATAGGCCGATACCAGAAAAATCAACAGTTAAGGGCACTGTAGTAAATAATTGCAAAAGTGAGGCAAACACCGAACGAAATAATCATTAAAGGCAACAAAAAGAAAAAAAAGATAAACACTTGCTGGTTTTTTTACATGTGGAAGAAAATTAAGGAAAAATAAGTACAAGAAATCTTGGAGAGATCATGGGCATTAATCATACAACTGCGCTTCAGGCTTATATGGAACAATTCGTACAAATATGGAAGGCATTAAGAGCTTAGAGCTGAAGATGAATTACAGCGGCAGGGGTTCTGTTTGGATATGATGGTAACTGGAAAGGGCAAACATGGATATTGGCCTGAGACACATAATTAATGCGGCACCAAGGTCTCCTAATCTCTCTCCCAACGATTTTTTTCTGTGGGCCATTAAAAAAATAAAATTTACAAGGATAAGAAGTATCCAAATCTCGAGAGTTAAAAAGTGCGATTTCGATGAACTGTAACAAAATTTCAGTTGATCAATTAGCGAATGTTAGAAATGAGTTTTACGATCGTTTGAGTTATTGCTTAGCGACTTACGGAGAAATATTTGAACATTCGTTTAACATTTTTTTAAGTTAATATTTTAGGTTTATTAAATTATTTTTAATAAAAAAATAAAGCCTTAAAGTTTAAAATTTTGTTAAATATTTCATAGTTTAAAATAAAATAATTTGTGTGCATGTGTACGATTGTACGAATGTTCAATAATAATTAAAACCACAATTTTATTATGACAACTTTACTTGGCAGTTTACCCTTACCTACAAACTTTGTATCTTTCTCACCTTAAGTGATACCTGTAAGTACGGGGGACAAAAAAGACAAAATTTTCACCAAGATTTTCGCCAATAACTTCTAAACGGACATCTTGTTGGACGCAGATTTTAGTGCTCTTTAAATTACTCTAATACATTTTCTCTCTAAAATAATTAGGAGAGCCAATATTTAACCCTATTAAGAATTACATGGGATTTTCTATGTCCCGCCTTGCTGTACAACACAATATAGGATAATAATACAAGTATACATATAATGTATATGATGATAATATACTCACTGATATTATTATTATTATTATTATATGTAATAAGAAGTATTACACCCAGAACTTAACTTTTTGGCAATGAGGTAGTCTTCCATCAAGAATGAAACGTTAACATTTGCAAGAATTTTTATGGACAAGTAATAAAAAAAAAATGTATAATGTCTTTGGCGACTCTGCAGCTGATTACACTCCTGTATACGTCTAGGCATTAACAAAATGAGACGATCGATGTCTAGTGGTGGCACCTTATTACAAGCAACTCTGTTGCAGGATTAATTACGCTTTAGATGGGATTTGGAGAATCCTAACTTTTATTAATTTGGTTAAAATATTTAAAAATGACTTTATTCTAAATTTTTCTTTTAAAACTGAGACACCCACCATAATTACAATTGCCTTCGACTCTTAATGGAATTCGCCAATATTTTTCATTAAACCACTATCAATATTATCACCATTTTAATTCTTTGTTATTGTTTACAATATGCTGTGCATGATGAAGATTTCTGGAAGGAAGTAGTACCCAAGGATCGAAGACGTATGATTTTGAAAGAAAATCATGATCATCCTTTGGCTGGTCATGGTGGTGTCATGAAGACATACGAACGATTGAAGCGTCGTTATTATTGGCCAAAAATGAGAGCTGATGTCCTCCGATATGTTAGGCATTGCGCCAAATGTATTTCGCAAAAGCCCCTCCGGGAGCGACACGGATTAATGGGACAACAAACTCAAGTTTTGAAGCCATGGAACACGATTAGCGTCGATCTTTTTGGGCCCTTGCCTCGTTCTACTCAGGGTTACAAATACGTATTGGTCGTCTTGGATACCTTCACTAAATTTCCTTTGTTCTTCCCTCTTTGCTCAGCTAAGGCCCCTATGATTTGTCGTCTTATAGAGGAACAAGTTTTTCTCATTTTTGGTGTTCCCCAATTTCTTATTTGCGATAATGGTGCTCAATTTCGAGGTGAACTTTTTTCCAAACTGTGTGAGCAGTATAAGGTCAATATCCGATATACTCCGGCTTATCATCCCCAGGCCAACCCCGTGGAGCGTGTGAATCAAGTCCTTAAAACCATGTTAAGTTGTTATATTGAGGATAATCATAAGAATTGGGATCGACTTCTACCTAAGGTTGGTTCTGCCATAAGATCTTCGGTGCATGAAGCCACCGGGCTCACTCCCTATTTTATGAATTTTTCCAGAGAATATATGCCCTCGGGCGACCAACACAATAATAGGGATGTTCCCAGTATCACGCTTGGCGACTTTATGGCACGTTCACGTGAATTAAGTAAAGTATATAGGGACGTTGAGGAAAGACTGAAAGCGGCGCATCAAAGATCAAAGAATCGTTATAATCTTCGACGAAGACCAATTAGTTTTGAGATCGGTGAGCGAGTTTATCGCAAAAATTACGATCTTTCTGATGCTAGTAAAAACTTTACCGCCAAACTCGCACCAAAATTTTTGGGCCCCTTTACAATAAAGATAATTTTTCTGACTTATTTTAATGCTTGAATAGCATTTTCAAATAATTAGATTGTTCGCACATTCTTTACTTCCCTTCCCAGTTGGATGCTTACTTCTCTTCGCATGAGAATTACTTTTCTGGTAATTCTCTTGGGGGAAGAGGGGGAGTTGTTGCAGGATTAATTACGCTTTAGACGGGATCTGGAGAATTCTAACTTTTATTCATTTGGTTAAAATATTTAAAAATGACTTTATTCTAAATTTTTCTTTCAAAACTGAGACACCCACCATAATTACAATTGCCTTCGACTCTTAATGGAATTCGCCAATATTTTTCATTAAACCACTATCAATATTATCACCATTTTAATTCTTTGTTATTGTTTACAATATGCTGTGCATGGAGAAGATTTCACGGCAATTGAATTGGTCAACCGGTTTACTAAAGCGGACGCCAGTGGCGCCGCGTGTCGAATTATTACGATTTGGCCCGTAATTGTACTTTCCACTAGGCACTCTATGGTTTGCTTATTAGTGACCTATGTATGGGTTTTGGTTGGGCCCATAGCGGCTAAACCCATAAAGTAACGAGTGAAGTTCCTCAATCTCCGGTCTTGCGCCCAGACGTCTTTTGGACTACTACTTAAGCAGTTCCGCGACGCATCTGGGGGTCTTTTCCAGCTCCTGCGTCCGTCAAGAGTGAACCGTGCTGCCCGCTGTGACGGAGAGAGGTTTGAAATAAATCTATTATCATCTCTCTCCGCCAGCACCTTTTTTGTTAAAATAACATCTAAAACTAAAATGCATTAGTGTTTCTTCAGTTTCAACGAAGTATTTTTGAAGCAGGATGGGTTTTAGTAGTTTGATGCCTCTCGAAACTTCGTAAGTAGTTTTTCACCGTTGGTGACATTTTATTTGGTGTTCCGTGTTTCCATTGAGAAATCTCTCTTAGGGCTCCTTAAATATGACAGTGTAAACCGCCAGCCGTGACCCAGCAGTGATGAGGATTTCGCCCTGAAGCCTGAAAAATAATTTCGCCCTTAGCCCCGTCAACACACATCATGCCGTAAGCCCTATGTGGTGAAAAATTGCCCATCGCGGGCTCTCGCCCCCGAAAGAAGAACACCATGGAACTTGACCCGTAAGCACATTCTTTAATCTTAACCATATTCTTCTTTTGATTTTTTTTGTATGATTTAACATGAATTTTTTATCACTTTCTCATTTTAATATTTAAAACTTAAATAACTATATTTATGGTATAATTATCTACAGTAAAACAATTCAATGTTACGCCTTATTATGTAATGCTTCCGAAGTGATCACTGACGAATTCAGGTATCTACCTTTGGGTTAGAAACTTGTATATATATATATTTTTTTTTATTTTTTTTTGTTTACCTTTTTAAGACCATCTTGTATATTTACTTATATTTACTTACCATGTAGATTTAACTCCTTGTTTCTGATAAATTAAGCTATTGAGTATGAAGACTTTAATAAACACCCTATTTAAATTAAATTAAGGTGTTTTACTACTGAGTGAGTGAGTGTGACTGAGGCAACTGACCATACAGAGAACCCACGAAGCCGGCCTGATAGGTTCTTTTTTTTTTGTTCCATCTTTTAAATTTAACAGGGTTTCTGGAACCTATCAGATCTAGGGAGTTGTTCTTGTTGTTTAGAACTCTTAAACCAAGACTGTCGAACAAACTCAACTCCCTAGAAATAGCCCCTGTAAACCGGATAGTCTTGCCGGGATAATATTTACAATATAACAAGATCCCTTTACAATAAAAATTTTTGGGCCCCTTTACAATAAAGAAGAAGTTATCTCCGGTAGTCTATGAACTGATTGACGAAAAGCGCAAGTTTAAGGGTGCTTGGCATGTTAAAGATTTGAAAAAGATCCCAAAAGAAGAGCTACTCGTTGATTCCGATTCCGATTAGACTTTATCAATTTTGCTTACTGGTCGGGACTTGTTGCAGGATTAATCATCAGGAACACCATCTGTGGCGGATAGTGCAAAGTGAGAAATCTCCTCACCATCATATCCCACACGTGTTATATAGGACTTAAGTCCAATGAACGGGGTGGCCATGGCAAAACAGTAACGCCTCATTCTTGAAGAAGTTCCGTGGTATGGACGTGCGTTGTCTTGCTGAAAAAGGACGTGTGGAAGGCTCACTAGATAAGGCAGTACATTAGTTTATAGGACATCATCAACATAACTCGCAATAGTCATATTGCCTTAAAAACAAAGAAAGGGTGATCGGCTACCATAGGCAATAGCCCCTCAAACCATTACTCCAGCAGTTCTATGTACATGCCTCTCAACAGCAAATCCAATGTCATGCCGCTCTCCACGGTGGCGTCTTACTCTTCTTCCATCGTGCATACTTATACACTATACAGAATTGCAATTCATCGCTGAAGATGACATTGATGTGGAAACCTGCCAAGCAAAAGAAGTCCTGTTGAAGTACAAACTTCGACAGAGGGCAACTTGGGTTAGAATAGCCCAAGTTGCTTAGACGTGCAGACGGCTCAGAGGTCCACTACGTGGACACTCGAAACAGAAGAAGAAGAAGATAATAATAAGCCTTTATAAGCCTTTATTTCCAACAGGCAACTTGCCCAATAACAGGAAACAGTTGCAAAACAATGAAAAATATAGTTAAAAAAAAAACACACACAAACAAACCTAAAAGAATGAAAAGAAAAGAAAAAGAGTAAAGTAAAGTCACATTCTCAAAAGTTATCCAAAGAATTAGAACAAATAACTATTAATATGATATAAAAACCCAATTATAAAAGTTTAACAAGATAATCACGTATTCAACAAAATTAAATTAAATTAAATTAACTGCAATATACCTACTAACTATAACTTAAACACATGGGTCTTAATCCCAAGAGTAATGATCCACCAAGATATCGACAATCACATGAACCGGAGAGAAATGTATATCGCACATGTGACAGATCCGATTAAATATAGCGCATATTGTATATAGTGGCGATTTCAACAGGATGTTAGTATGAGGCCTTGGCAGAAAGAACGTTAGGGGATGTCTAGCATTAAGCCTAGGCACCATGAAACGTACACCGGAAAGAAGTACAGGACTATCAATGAATCCATTCAGTAACCCATGCAGGAATTTTACAGAGAAGATCATTCTTCTGAGTTGTAATGGATGTAGATTGAAGCGTTCCAATAGTTGCCGATGATCAAACCCTCTTACCGGATATATGCCATCCTGCCTGAAGGCCAAAAACTTAGCAAATCTACGCTGAACAGATTCAAGGAGACCAACATGATTCTGATAGAGCGGGTTCCATATAACGCAGCCAAACTCCAGTTTTGATCTCACAAAGCAACAGAAAAGCAGTTTTAATGTAGACTCCAAGGTAAAACTCTGAGAACTTCTAATTATGAACCCAAGCCTTCTCAGGGCTGACTTGACTATGTTATTGAAGTGTGGAACGAATGTAAATTCAGAGTCAAAGGTTATACCAAGATCAGTAATTTGCTCTAATCTACTCAAAATAGTATCATTAATAAAGTAATTAAAATTTAAGGGTGTTTTTGATCTAGAGTAACTGACCACACTACACTTAGCCGCATTCAAGCCTAACCTGTTAACAGCGCACCATACCTCCAATGTATTTAGACAGTTCTGAAGAAAAACACAATCCTCCAAGCCATATACATTTAAATATAGCTTCAAATCATCGGCAAAAGCCAGCCTATGACAAGTGAGTGACTCAATCAAGTCATTTATAAAAAAACTAAACAGGAGCGGACCCAGGTTCGAGCCAAAGCGAAGATGACATCAACCCATTCTACCTCCCAATGTTGCCGTTTGCTGCTTAACTGATAGATATATAATAGATATATGAATAGAGTGTACGCATAGTAACAAGGCTACCTTTGTCTCCAAACTATTGTTGATCGATTGGACGCGTAGTAAAAAAAGGGTCTCGTAGAGCTAGTTGTCTGAAGCGCCTATCTTGCCGCTCTGTGGTACACTCTTCGTGTTCCTCTACTTTCTTCTATCTTGTACACCTTATTTTTAAACCAGCTCCACAAGCAATAGTCCAGTGGTGTGAGGTCTGGATATCTTGAAGGCCAACTACTAGGACCACCGCTACCAATCCATAGTCCTAGAACCTCTTCGTTTAAATATATCCTGACGAGAGAACTATGCAGGAGCTCCATCGTGCTGATAATACATTTGCATTTTGATGTTTTGAGGAACTTCCTCTAATAATAATATTAATTCACTTCGCAAAAAAAATAAGTAGTTCTCTTCTGTGAGACGATTTTCTAAAATATGTTGGCCAATTAAATAACTATCGTCCATACCACACTACACGTTTACCGAAAATTGGTGCTGTCGTCTGACCATACCTACATGAGAGTTGTGAGTATTATTTGTTGCTATCACCGGTGAATGTTGCTTTATCGGCAAAAAGTATGCCCGATACAATAGGACGATTATTATTTATTCAACCACAAAATCGCATACCTCTAACCTAATCTTCCGGTTGTAGGTGCTGTACACGCATTAGAGTAGGAGCACGTTGATAACTCTTTTCTATGGAATCGCCAATTGGGTAACAATTCTTTGTGAGCTGATCTTTGCATCATTTTTTACTAAATTGAGAATATGTTCGCTCTGGACCCCAACTTTTTTACATATATTCTATTTTTATCAAAGCTAAAAAAAATACAAATTTTAATATTTTTGTCACAAAATAATGTGGCCCGGCTCACATTATTTTTTCTCTCGTACTTTCCCGCAAGACATAACCTGCAGCTTTGCCAGATTTTTAAGAATATTTTAAAGTAATAAAAAGTACCCGATAGTGTGAAGTCACTATGCTTAGGTTAACTAAAATTATTTCTATTTACTTGGCCATTCAAACAAAAAGTTGCTCGTTTAAAAAACATCTGTTTCACTAGTCGGAAGAACTGATAATATCCCTATTACGGACATGGCTTGGCAAAAGTCGTTTCTGCGATCTGAATCGTGTTATCCAAAGCGAGCTGAGTACTTGATAGGTTCGGATTTTCCTATAATAAGTAACTTACAGGATCTCTGTTCACGTTCAGATATTTATTGTTGAAGAATAATCTTCAACAATTTAAGGTTTCAAAAAGAGTCAGAGAGTCGAAATATTAATCATGGTTCGCTGTGTTAAGAAAACTAGAATACACAAAGAAGTTTAATTAATATTTCGATTCTCTGACTCTTTTTGAAACCTTAAATTTATTCAATTATTTAAGAATTAAATTTAATTGAAATCATTGATTATAAATGGTTATAACTGATTCGAAATGGTGTTACGAGTGGCCACTCTCAGCATTTGATAAAATAAATTTTAATATTGTAGAATGTAATTTATCAATAAGTGTTAAAATTATTATTTAAATGTAATTATTTTGTGCACAGTTGAAGGTTTTATGTATAAAACATTATACATAAATCATGTCTAGATATTTTCCGGAGAATCCGAAAATGCGCAAATATACAGGGGATTCCATATAAGAATAAAAAAGTCCGTTACACTTCTTTGCAACAGCCTGTATATTTAGATTTTCTGTCAAAATATATCCAACGCAAATAGTATAGGCTTCAAGTGGAAAAAATCAAATAAAAAACAGAAAATATTTGATGGACTTGCCAAATATTATTCATAAAAGAATCAATTTTTTAAGGGAGTATATCAAAAATAGAAATGTAGGTCCGGAAGGTTTTACTCCAGTTTTCATTGACGAGACGTGGATTTTTAACAAGGGATCATTTAGTAGTAGCTGGCAAGATGACACCAAGCACGCGGATTTAAGGAAAAACAGTGAGGGTAAAAATTATCTGGTTATCTTTTTAGATTTTTTTTTGAATAAAAACTATTGCCCTTGTAAGGGCCCTCTAACTTCATAATTTCATCTGTTTCATAGTTTCATATAATTTCTCTCTAAGATAATATGAGGGAATTTAACTCCATACACTACTCGTATGTGCATGGAACATTACTCATTAATTTTATTAAATTTATGTTCCGGAAAAATGAATTCTAAAATAAAAGAATTGAATTATCTTTTATTTTTAAGGTCATCGTTATATCGTGGTCCACGCCGGAACCAAAGATGGCTTCATCAAGGGTGCAAATTTAATATTCAAGAGTGGATTAAAGACGGGAGATTATCATGACAATATGAACAGGAAAAAATTCGAAAACTGGTTTAAAACTCAGCTGGTTCCAAATCTTCCCCCAAAGTCATTTATAATCATGGACAATGCAAGTTACTATTTAGGTTTATTAAAAGAAATCCCGAGAAAATCTTGGACAAAGCAGAGACTGAAGAAAAAGAATATTGGCTTTCCAGAAAAAGCCATGAAAGATAAAATATGGAGTATTGCACGCAGAAACTGCCCTAGTGAAAAAAAGTACTTCCTTGATGAATATGTTAAACCTTTAGGACACAAAATTTTGCGACTGCCACTATATCATTGCCAGTTTAATGCAATTGAAATGGTATGGTCGGAATGTAAACGAAAATATGATCAATATATTTCCAATTTTAAGGGGTCACCTTCAGAAGTTCTGACTACATGGGAAAGGGTAATAAACGAAATTTCTATAGATCATTGGCAAAAATATGTTTTTCATACAGAAAAGGTAATTGAAAAGGCTTGGGAGGCAATACAAGTGTGTGATGCCTATGACATTCTGCCACTTGTGATTACGACTGACGAAGACGACGATGACGAAGACAATATCTCTGATTTCAGTTCTGACTCTGACAATACTGACGAGATTGATTAAGCTTTTTTTGTTCTAGCAAATTTTATTTTATGATCGTCGTTTAAGTATTCAATCATATCGTTGCAATTTCATTAACTTGGTAATGCAATATGGCGTGTTTTTTTTTGAGTTTGTATGTTTTATTTTTTGGAATGGTATTTTCATTTTAATGTGTTAACATATTCCTTCAAGCAGCATTTTGTTTTCATGAACAAGTAAATTAAATTGTCCGTATGGGAAAAATTTACCCAGTGAGTTCAAATAATTTTATCAATCAATCAATCAATCAATCAATCAATGCTTTATTATCATAAAATTTAAAATTTTGTCGACAAAGCTATTATTTAAATAAATCATACAAACAAAATATACACAAAGACAAAACAAAAAATACAAATATATAAAAATAAAAAATACAACAAAACATACAAAAAACTTAACAATTTTTTACCATTATTCACAATTTTTGTAAGCTCGGTTTTGTTACGTCTACTGCTCGTGCCGAATTCTACTTTTCAAATATGTTGTAGATTTGGTTTTTGCGGTCTTTTACTTGGAAAATATATGAGCAGCGTAATCCTGATCTGATTTTATCCCATTCTTCTTTATATTTGCGATCGTTGTTGTGCTCAATTTTGTTGCATCTGCGGCTCGCTCTATCACATTCTCAATTTGAAGTGCAATTCCGTTTCTGACTTGTTGTTTACGTCCCATTATTTATGATTAATTATAATAATATTTGTTAATTGTTAAGTTTGTTAATAATACAATAAATACTACAAGATTTTATAAAATTTTTTGGGAATGAAAGTATATACACGAATATAAAAATATAATAATATGCTACTAAAATAAATCATTTGTTATTTTCTGAACGTATAAAAATACATAGCAGACTATTAATTTCTGAAGGCGATGGTAAAGTTTCTAACCTAATATTGATTGGCAAAAATATCTATGCCATACGTTTTTTCTCACCTGGATGACGTAACTACAAATGGGTATAATTTCGACTTTAAATATATCTGGAATGCTAATGCAAATAGCCACCATGACCAAAAATAACCGATGCCTGGTGGCCGCCATTTTTATAGTAGTTGTGTCCTTTTGATGTTGGTCACTCTGAACATTTTCAGTGCTGTCAACAAAAGACATATTAAATAAAGGTAATAAAGTTGACAACGCTGATGTTTGACATTTGATCTCTCATGAACCTAAGAATAAAAAGCCGTGCACTTTCTTCACCACGAACTTAAAAATATACCTGGACTGCTAATGCATATGGCCACGATAACCAAAAATGACCACTGCATGGTGGCCGCCATTTTTATAGTGGTTGTGTGCTTTTGATGTTGGTCACTCTGAAAATTTTCAGTGTTGCCAACAAAAAATATATTAAATAACGGTAATAAAGTTGACATTTGACGTGTGAGTATAGCGGATTGCCTAGTTTTTGACGATTTGTAAACGACGCTTGGTATTTGGTAAAGGTATTTGGTTCAGTTTCTCAAAACCGAATTATTGTGAATTGACCGTCTGTGTTGTTTATATTAGAATAATAATAATATATTGAGTTGTTGACACAATAATATATTTTTCCTATAAAAACCCTTTATAATTACAAACCCTCATAAAATCATCTATATTTTGATTCTTATATATGGTTGTACCTATTAATGTGGAAACACTGTACATGGAAGGAAAGTAAAACTCGTAATAGTAAAAATAGAAAGAAAATTAGTGTTTTTAACTTAATTTGTTAAGTAAATACAAGCAAAAATTTAAATGAATATCATGTTTTTCATGATATTAGGATTTATAAGATTCAAGATTATCAGAATGATAAAACAAATATTTTAAAGTGCACGCATCTATTCCAAGTTGATTGAAACTTTGTCTCATTATAGGTGAGGATTACTTTCTTTCATAAATTTTAACGAAATTCTTAAAGAATTACCAGAAAAATGAGAAAAATCACAGATCTAACGCAACTATCTTAAATTCTTACCTATATGTAACTTTCTACTTTGTATTTTTGTAAACATAACCTCTCAAAAACTTTAATTGTTTTGTTTCCCTACAGTTGGCACAATTAAAATTTGTCAGAGTGACCAACATCGAAAGGACACAATCACGCAAAATGGCGGCCCCCTAGTAGTGGTCATTTACTTTTCATTGAATTGGCAGTCCAGGTATATTTATAAGTTCGTGTTCTTCACTCATAAATAATGAAATATTATATATTGTATTATATAAAAATCAAAGTTCAAAAATTAACAAAGGTGCTTTAATTTTAAAATGCCTTAAATGCATATCCTTATAAAATATAACTTTGCAGGACTATATTGTCAATGGTTCTGGGAAGGTTTCTTAATTTTAAAAATATTAAATAAAGAGCATTATTTTTGGCAAATCAACTAAATGTAACTGGTTCGTTTTTGTAATAATCTCCCAAAAACTTTAATTGTTTTGTTTCCCTACAATTGGCACCACTGAAATTTGTCAGAGTGACCTACATCAAAAGGACACAATAAAGCAAAAAGCTCCTAGTCCTAGTAGTGGTCATTTATTTTTCCATGGATTGGCAGTCCAGGTGTATTTAGCAGTTCATGCGATTTTGCAAATGTTATTGTTTGCAGCGATAGTTACGTCAAGATTTCAAATCTTTTCACAATTTCAGTCTCTTATTGTTGCTACATTGGTTTAGCCAGTCTCTCGGTCTTACGATAAAAGTGAGAAGAATGAAACTCGTTCTAACCAACAAATCTTAGTAAGAAAGAAAATTAATTCAAAATATTTTTCCTAAAGTGAACAGGGGTTCTGGCAATTGCATTGCAGTAGAGCCATCAATAAATTAACAAGACAAAGTGAACAGGGAACCAAAAATGAATTTGTGTAGAAATTTGCTTAAAAGCGTTTTCCCGAAAGCAGTAGCACGTATAGAATCGAGGAACGTATCGGTGTCTTCTGCGCTGAGAATCAAGGAAGGTAGAACAATATTTTGAATAATTAAAGCTTAAATATTACTATATACCGACCTATTAAACTATGTACTATTTCTATCACTTCTACAGCAAATTCTTTATATAGACTACAAATGTCTACATCTGTTACATATTAAAGGAATTATTTCCTAGATCTTGTAGAAAATGATTAGTTTCTAAAGGGTATGTGATCAATAACCACCATATACATCATAATTTTAGACCCTAAGTTATTTTTTGTTGCTCTAACAAAATGTATCAAAAACTAGGGAAACTAGTAGTTTGTAGGTAATCTTGATTTAAGCAAACAAAAAGGCAACACAACATACATTGCATTTTCAACAACAAAAGAATATCATTGTTTTTTGCTTGCTTAAATTCAAAATAGTTTACCTGTATAATATTTCAAGTCATACCGAAAATTGAAAACTGATGTGCTAACTGCCCTCCAATAAAATTGTTTTAGTTGCATGTTTCTAAGAAACTAATTAACATAACCCAACTTTATTATACAATTTTAAAGTTATGATGCTGGTCGGGTGGGAGATGATTGCATCAAAAAGACAAAGGTCGAGGATAGGAAGAATGGGAAAAGCAGTGTATAATTATGAAATAAAATAATAATATAAATAATTAAAATAAACAAAATATTAATTAATAAATTTAGTTTAACAAGTTTTAGAAGTCTTTTAAAAAGAATTACTCCTAAAAGGAATAGGAAGATTTTTGTACTGTTCCTCTTGATGAATAGGTAGTCTCTATAGTAGGATTACTTATTTCTATAACTTAGCTTACCATCCAAATATTTTAGAAATCTTAATAAAACTTTTGACCCTAGATTATTTTTTGTAACATATAAAAATCAAATTAAAACATGCTTTATTGTCATAAAATATAAAATATTTGCACACAAAGCTATCTGCTAGATGAAGAACTTTCAACACAAAGGGTAACTATAGTGATTAAAAAGAACCTAAATCTAAAAAGTAATAAGTTGCAAATAGTAATAAAATGCAAAAAGAAGAAGATAACAAAATGCAATCTATCCAATAAAAAAGCCAAACATAAAATCACAGTAGGTATTTAAAGTTATTACCAGAAACAAATACAAAATTACATGCAATAGAATGCAGTTCAAGAAACTAATTAGTCACATGTAAACTGTACAAAACTGTCTGTTTCTGATTTTAAGAGAATCTGTGCCAAGACAAGAAAGAAGAGATGTCATGAATGGTTTTGCGATAAATGCAGAGAAATCAGTGTTAGGTGTTGTGTATCTCTTGATTTGCAAAAAGTTGGTCGACCTATTCAGCCATCAAAAATATCTACTAAGGCTATTCAAAATTCTGTATCCTCCCTTGCTTCAGCTTGTAATAGTTAGTTAAAATAGTTCTGACTCTCAGTCTCTGCTGGAGATGTCACTATCCGATTCCTTTTAAATATGGATATAGGACTAACTTAGGGACTCAAAATTCAAAATAAGTCAGTTAACAAACAAACTATTGATATGGGAGAAGTAGCATTATTAATTTGACAAATTTTTAATGCTCTCTCAGCAAAACCATATGCTGACTGATCTAGTCCCGGAAATGCAACAATTAAAATCTTTAGTCATGTACAAAGAAGAAATTCTGCAGTTACAAGATGAGATTGACCTATTACAAAAATCTATCCATGATCGTCCCAATAATCCCATAACAAATTCCCGGAAACATGGTGCAGGTGATGTTATTTCTGAAATCCAGGATTGCAACTCTAGGTCAAGGAATGCATTATTTTTTAACATTCTGGAAAGCAGTGCAGTGGATTCCAGGGCGAGAATTGATCACAACAGGAAAAAGATTGAAGACTGTTTTACCAAAATAAATGTACAGTGCCACAATTTCAAAGCATTTCATTTGGGTAGGCATTCTAATAATAAAATAAGAGTTCTCAAAGTTACTCTCTTTAATCTAGCTATTGTATCACTATGTTTAAAAAATAGAAGTCTTTTAAACAAGTCTGAAATATGTATAAAAGCACATTTAAATGTTTTGGAGCACCATGTAATTAAAAAGGCATGTGAAAAGCTTGAAGTCAGGTTTGTGACTGAGGAAAACTTGTGTGTCCATTATAGTAATGGGATGTCAAGGGTCTTGAAGAATAATAGCCATAAAAGAGGAAAGCAGTCAAAAAACTAAATATTTATTTTAACAAGGATGGTGTTCGCACAAAAATTACTAAATTGCAATGTAGTGTTAATTTTTGCGTTTATGATATTTTAATAATGTCCTGATTTGTGCTGAATTGGGATTTCAAGACTAACGTCTTTAGGGATGATCGTAATCTGACTATAAAAGTCAACTATCAACAAACTATCAACTCATGTTGAAAATACTCTGAAGTAGAAATTTGGGTTTGTGTATAGATGTACAGCTTTTAACTAAAAAGAAGTTATGTGAGAATGAAGCTTTTATATGCAAGCAGACACCTTTTAAATTTCAAAACCAGAAAAAAAATTGTGTGAGTCACTTATTATATCTATTTATTTGTATTGTTATTATCCATCCTTACATGTTGTAAATAAAAAACGGATACAAATACGTTCAGAATACATGCTGTAGATTTGTTTATAAATTAAGAAAAATTGGTCATGTCTCAGAAAATATAAAAGAGTTGGGTTGGCTTAAATGTGATAACTGGTATAATTTTAACTTCTACTTAATTTTAACTTTTGACTCTATTTTCTAGAAAACTAAATATGTGTCAACAACCAGTATATTGTTTAAAAAACTAATTTATAGGAAGGATGTGCATAAT
Source organism: Anthonomus grandis grandis (assembly GCF_022605725.1). Taxonomy (NCBI): domain Eukaryota; kingdom Metazoa; phylum Arthropoda; class Insecta; order Coleoptera; family Curculionidae; genus Anthonomus; species Anthonomus grandis. The sequence continues at coordinate 19,691,917 of NC_065549.1, forward strand.
CGCTTTTTACGAGATAAAAATTATTTAACAATGCCACAACATATAATTTCTTTTTTTAAAAAGAGCTTCAGTTATAATTGTGTTATATAATAATTTACCTCTTCAATTTAAGGTATGCAATACTAGTTATTTAAGGTCTAAGTACAAGCGGTATTTATTAGATGTGCAGTAGATTTTTAGGACTTTTTTAGTGACAGATATATTGTATGCATATATGTACTGCATTGTTATATTGTTATGTTTGGTTAAAACTGTTTTATTCTCAGTGTTATCATTAAAAAGCATTGGCATTTCTCTGTTAACATTTAAAGATGGTGAACTTAATATCCGGCGAATTGGTTCAGTGGAAGAATGGCCAGGAGGCTAAACTTCGCCAGTTGCGCTATTTTTGTGTATATGATCTGAGTCTACATTTTGATATGTTTTTGCATTGTATGTACAAAGAAATACTTAAATAAAGGCGTTATTTATTTATTATTTATTTATAAAAGAAGAAGGGAAGGCCAGAGGTGGCGTTAAACAATTCTTCTGTTGAACATCTATTTGTGCAAATATCCTATTGTGGTTTATATTCCACCGGCGTCGCCTATATCTGTCTATGAAGGTTTTACTCAGACTATGCTCGAGGTAGACTGTGTTTGATACAACTGATGTTAACAAGTGTGTTAACTATTTTTACAGTGTTCTCTACTATGCTCTTGAATGTTTGTCCCATTTAAGCATTATAAATCATCTTAAGTTTCCTCCCTGGTTCAGTCGTGAATTACAAAAATCATAGGGAAAAAACAGCTCAGAAAAAATATAAAACTTCAAAACTTGAAGTAGACTATGTAGTATTTTTCACTTTAAGAAGTAGGTGTAAGATTATAATTGCTATAAATCCTATATTGCTAAAATGAATCATGATCCTATCCCAATAGTATGCAGCTGAATGACAGATTTGCTGAAGGCGGTCAGGATTTGTTTGCCCGTAATTTTTCAGCAACAACAAAAAACATGAAGGTACAGTTCCCAATTATAATTTTGGTTATAATCTTGATTTTAATTCTATTAACATCTCACTGATGTTTTCAAAGCGATTGCCGGCCAGCAAAATATTCTCATGCAGCTGATGGCATACTATGTAAAAAATTGTGTGTTCTCTAACCAAACCCCTTCATTATCTGTTTTGCCTTGTTTGATTCGTGTTGTTTTACAGACTACTGGAAAAGTTTCTTGAGTCTCATATATGAGTGGCGATAGAAATGACATTGCCAACTACAGGGGTGTAAGCACTCAATCTGAAATACCCAAAATCATTGACAGCCTTTTTGCCAGAGAGCGCTCATGCGTAGTCAGAACAACAGCAGTACTTGCTGGATGCTTTTGAGAACCAAGGTGGACAGTTTTTACACTGAATCTAAAAGGCATTTGATAGAGTGAGCTATTCAGAAGTTCCGTGCGATGGACTATCGAAGACTATCGCCCAGACGATAGTCTTTTGAAGTGGATGGGTGGATTTTTGTCGAATCGTATTTAATTGGTGCGTATAAATAACATCATTTCTGAAGAAATTCAAGACTTTTCCGGTGTACCTTAGGGCTCTCACATAGAGCCTATTTTATTCATTCGGTTTATTAATGACCTTTGTTGCGTTATACAAAAAGTCATTCAAAATCTGCTACTGCTGTTAGAGACTTGGGTGTATTACTGGATAGAAAATTGACATTTGTGCCTCTTTATGATGAGATTACTATTATGAGGTATACATTATTTTAGTTTTTTTTTGTGCGTGGTAAATTGTCTGTCTTTTGTGTCAAGATGCTCTCCTATTCAATTGTTCGTTCTGAGCTTTAATATACCTCGCTTCTATTCTAATCATGTGGAAGGAATTAAAGCTGTTCAAAAAGCATTTCTTAATTTCTTCTTATCCTAGCCTTCAAGGCTCGCATTATTATATTTAATATAATATAATATGATATATTTAACATCGATAGTCTTATAGCAAGGAGGAATTGTTCAGGTTTACTCAAATTTTATAACATATTAATGGATTTATTCCTTGATATTTTGGAAATATACCATTCAATGTCAATATTAATAATAGATGTTAGACTCCTGCTATATTTCGTTTGCTTTTCCATCATGCTAATTGCGGTTTCTTTTCTCCAATTACCAGAATAATGATGAGAGCATTTAATGAGCTTAATTTTCACCCCTATGTAGACTCTGTTAATTCATTTAAATTAAGACTTAAAAAACTAAGTGCTGAAATTATCTATAGGGTTATGTTTTACGTATTTACGCTTTTCTTCAGTACTTCGTAATTTAAACAATTTTACTAAACATGCTATGATACGCGAGAAAAATGCTTATTTTCGCAACTTATTTAAAACTTTTGGAGAGCCCTTTTGGGATACAGTTAAAAAGTTAAATATTATGCAAAGAAAAAATAATTACAACATACCTGCCGCATTATCTGAAGCAAATGTACTCAATGACTTCTTTGCTACTTCTAATAAATTGAATGACACTACTTGCAAAGAAAAAAATTCCTTTTATCAAAATAACAAAGCTCTCAATTTCCCCAATTCACTAAATTTTAATCTTATGAATGAGACCACTTTAAAAGATATTTTAGCATCAATTGGTACTAATTCAGTAGGTCATGATGGAATAGCAATAAGAGATGTTATTACTTGTTTTCCATTCTGTAGCAAAGCGCTTCTCAATATTATTAATTCCTGTATCTTAGAAAATCAATTTATAATTATATGAATAATTATGAAAATGAACATATGAATAATTATGAAAAATATGAATGAAATGAAAAATATTGTATTCATAACTACAACAATATGCAGATGATTCTCAGATTTATACATCGTCCTCATTAACTACTCTTTCATATACAGAATTTTAAAGTCGGGAAACCTAAAAAAACTTTTCAATGGACATGAACTCAACCATAATACCAGATGGTTTAATATTTCTAGAGTTCCTCAACATACAACAGCAGCTTTTCAAAACTTATTTAGTTACGTTGAAATTTGCCTCATTTTGTTAAAGATTATTCTTAAGTATAAGAAATCCCTAAGAAAAATGCTTATGCAGTCACAGTATGGTGCCTAATAAATTAATATGTATTGAGATGAATGTCAATTGGATTTTTTTCCGTCTCTTTTTATTCAGGTTGTGTCATATTCATGTAGCTGTACTGGGTCAAGCCTACACTTACATCTTCGTTTCGCATTTAACAAGAGATACCTGTATCATATTTATATTCATATACCGGGTGACACAGAAAAAAGGGAACACTTAATAACATATTTACTTTTCAAGATAAAAAAATGCAATTTGCTATATCTATTGTTTTCCATCACTTCCGGTTTAATAGGAAGAGACACTGACTTTCTTATTTTAAATGGGACACTTGGTATATTATTACGTATTTCGAAAGAAAATGATATTCTGAAAACAATGATACTCTATTTGCAACTTTTTATTTTATACTCATAGAAAAAATCTTTTTTTTTTAAACTTTAAAATAGGGGGCCATGAATGCGTTGAAAGTTTTAGTTTTTAATCAATCAAAAATGTATCGACCGATTTAAAAAATAAAATTATATCAAATTATTGGGAAACAGAAACCGCATTTCAAAAGTGGTTGTTCCCAATAATGTGCTATTTAAAAAAATTAAGTAAATGCCAAAATTAATGGTTTGGACATTTTAAATAGGCGTGTAAACGATTTAAGTCATAAAATGCAATGAAAACTATTTTTCCGTGATTACTTGATTAAAAATTAAAATTTTCACTGTAATCATAGCACCCTATTTTAAAAATGTGTTTTTTTCTATGAATATAAAACAAAAGGTAGCAAATATAGTATCATTATTTTTAGAATATTATTTTCTATCGAAATACGTAATAATATACCAAGGGTTTCATTTTAAATAAGGAAGTTAGTGTCACTTCCTGTTAAACCGGAAGTGTTGGAAAACAATAGAATATGTCATAATATGCTCCTATAACTATTCTATCGATATACCAAATTTCATGTGTTTATCTTGAAAAGTAAAAAGGTTATTAAGTGTTCCCTTTTTTCTGTGTCACCCGGTATATTGAATGTGTTTCCTCTCCTGCACTTCCCTGATTCAGTCGCTGCCTACCCCAGCCCTGTGTACATAAATATAAATAAATTATTTTTTTTTAATTTAATAATTTTTCAAGCTTTCATTATTAGAATGTATTAAAAAAAAGTTTTTTGTTTTCTATCCTATTTTATTTCCTTAAAATTCCCATCACTTGAAAGTGCCTCTTGCAGAGGTACTTTTGAGAAACGGTTTTTATAATCGAGATGCATTCCCATTTGCTAAATTCACTTACATTATAAGTACAATTGTTTTGTAATTTTTGATATTGGCAAATAAACGTTTTGAATTTTTGCTATAGTTTTGTTTATTTTCATTATATTTTTGTAAATTGACTCTGCCGTTGAAATAAGTAAATAAATGAACAAAACAAGACCAAAGGTTGCACACATGGTTTAATTCCCAGTCTGATCAAAATAATCAGTAAGACTATAAAATGTTAAGGAGTGATACAACAGATCTTTTGAAGCAAATCAAAGTTTGTGCAGACTTTATATTGGGAGAAGATTTGAACATTGAAGTTTCATCTGGTATTAGAGGACTTTCTAGATTCATCACTGGTAAGATGCAATTTGTATTTTTTATAAATTAAGCACATTGTTTCCAATATAAACAAACAGCATAACATAAGGTCATTTAAATCCCTAAAGAAAGGCCTACAGGTTTCTCTAGGCGATTTACAACAAAGATCCCTAATTGCTCTTTTCTGTAAAAGAAAGACAGAATTGAAAAGACATTGGCTGCAACAACCCCAAAAAGTAATTCCATAGCGCAAGTAGCTTTTAAGAAGAAAATGATACACTGATTTAGAAGCTTTAGATCCAAGTTCATCTGCAACAATCCTAACGGCATAACACCCACAAGCCAGTTTCTGTCCAAAAGTTAGAATGTGGTCATGGAATCGCCTTGAAAATTCCAAGTAATTTATTGAAGTTGTTTATTTCCAGTTCTTTGCCCTGTATATTTATCTGATCGGTGCAAACAAACTTAAATGCCAATAATTTAGTTTTCTTAATGTTTATAGACAGGAGACTAGAACGACACTAGTGCTGCTTATCCCTACTTAAATTCTCCGCTACAATGTCCTCTATGAGTCTATAGAATAATGGTGTCATCTGTAAAAATTGTGAAACGACCGCTTGTATCAAGAGATGCAAGGTCATTAATATAGAGAAGAAATAAAATAGGGCCAAACATGGAACCCTGGTTATCATAAAGCATACAAAATATCTGATAATAATTATCAGCTTACTGAATTTAAAAGGATATATGTTGCAAAAATTTCACATAGCTAATGTCCAAAATAGCATATCTACCAATCTTGCATTATTTTTCTTAATGTAACGTGACAGTGCAGTCGAGAACATTTTCAAAGAGTTTATTCCAGTGATAATATAAAATGATATTGAAATGATTTTCTGTTATTTGACCCAGATGATCATAACTATATGATATCAAATACAGGCCTTAAATCATTGTGGAGTTTACTGAATGAGAGATGAATGAAAATGAGAGTATGCTAGTAAAAATATGCAAGTAAAAGCAAAAAAGTAAATATTTAATTGCATCTTAAGACATCATGTTACACAGTTGCTTTCTGCTGAAGAAAGAAAAAATGCCATAATAATAGAGTTTTATTAGGGAGTAAAATTTTAAGACAATTTTTTTAAATTTCTCCAAGTTTTGGATGGCGTAATCAACATTAGATAGACATGAATATGGGAAAAAACATACATATACAGAACATTTGTTTTCCCCTCATGGAACATCCTATTAATTATAAGATGATTAAACAGCCACTTTTTAAGCTTATAAGTAACTTTTTATTAACAGAATTAGATCTGAGTTGTGGGATCCATCAAAGGGAAAACTGAAGAACCATAATATTAGATCACTAGAGGGCTGTCTAATCCGTCCAAACACGTTCCATCAAGTTCTAGAAAATGTTCGGAATGACACATTATGATGTCTAGTAAACCAGCACATTTACTAGACAGGTATGTGCCATTTATATGCAAACAAATGGCACATACTATGTGTGACATGGTCTCATCTGCCATTTGTATGGAATACCACTACATTGTTCAGCTTGTTTTTTCAATGATTTCGAATTATTGAAAAAAAAAGTTATAGGTTTGGCCAGATCATAGTAGGAACATGATTCATTTATCTATGTAATAAATATGGTTGAATAATCTGGTCTTCCCAGTTCCTCAATAAGCTGGTGCACAAAAAGTTAGTACCATTATTGTCTTAGGTGTTATTTTTATGCATAATTTGAATGGCATTGCTAATTCTGAGTATTCCCATATAATGAATCACTAAGTTTATCTTCATGAATTTAATTCAGGGTTTGATCAAAAATTCCATTTTAGACTTCTAAGATTGTTTAATTTAGAGAGTAAAAGATAATAATAATATATAAATATACCAATATGTCCTAAAACGATTTTTTGAAAAAACAATTAGAATTTTAATGCTTTATGAACCATAAAATATTTGTGATATTCAAAAATTGTTTTTTCCGTGTAACAAGTACTTTGCCTTCAACAAAAACAATTATTTATGTTAAATACTTTTTGTAGTACGAACCATAGAGAAAGATAATACACTAATCATATATGGCGAAGAACTGCCTTCCCCTCGAGAGCCGTACCTCCTAAAAAACCCTCATACTACCAAATGTGCTGTATGTGCATCGGGGCTTGACATTAAGCATACCGATGTGCTTATTCTTAGTCAGTTTGTAAGGTCAGATGGATGCATGCTTCCTAAAAGAATAACAAGGCTATGCAATAAAGCACAAAAAAGGATAGGTACTTTGGTTACAATGGCACAGAAAGCAGGTAAGACTTTTTAGTTAAGAGTAGTTTAGTCAAAGCTTAAGTGTAAGTCTACCAAACTCTTTTAGGTTTAATGCCCAATTTGGCACCTTCCTGGAGCAAAAAGGACCCTAAGAGAAGATATCAGTGGAAGAAGTACAATAAATATTTTGATGAAACAACAATAAAATCTTAATTTATTAAATGTTTTAGTTTGTACGAAAAGAAATATATTTAGAACAAAGAATAAACGTATAAATAACATTCATTAGAAAAATCTTATTTTTACAATCACAAACAATTGAATGGACTTGCTAGAACTCATGAGTAAAAAATTGATAAGGAAATCAGGAGAAAACAGCTTACTTTTCACTATTTATGTTTCGTATTATACTCGTGTAAATCAGAGTCTATAGTCTCACTTTTCACCAGTTCCTGTTCAACCATATCCATAAATGGACTACTATCAAAGTGTTCATGGGCAGCTAATTCTCTGAAAAACATATTATCAGAAAATTATGTAAAAATTTAACATAATCAACTCACTTATAAAGACTTATGAGTTGTTTGGGAGTCAACTCTTTAAACTTTGTAAAAATGTTTATGTCTTCAAAATAGTCTTCATGGGGCAATTTTGGAACAATAAGGCTTTGACCGCTATTTGGTATATATTTTCTGAAATGAAAATATATTAAATTTACTGGTATGTTACTGGTATTCAAAAAACATTACTTACTCACAGGTGCTAATAATGGAACCAGACCCTCTAGCATATAAAAACGATATAAAAGAATAGTAAGGCAGAAAATGATCTGCCGTTATTGGAAAATCTTTTTTCATTGTCATTCTCATCAAACATACTTCCTCAAAATTTGACGGATCCTAAAAATGTCGGATTTAAGTACAATAGATGAAAGATAATTCGAATAATTTAAGCAAAATATCTGCTACACCGTAAAAAATAGTAAAGCCATTTGAAAACGCTACCTATACATTAATATAGACATTATACATTACTATAAACGTTGCCTATACATTATATACATAGAAAAAAGTTATGAGGGAAAACTGTAATAATAACACACAGAAAGAAAAAGTGCAGTGGCGGCTTGCGGTCATTTATTTGGGAGGTGTAAATTCTTCATCTCAACTGAATTCATATAAAAAGAAAATAAACACGACGTACTCAATGCCAAAGGTACACATTTTATAAATAATAATTAAATAATTAAAAGAACAGTTTTGTGATTAATCATAATAAGTACTGCAAAGTAAATTTAAAAAAAAAACGGATATACATATTCAATATGAGTAGTTTATGTAGAGTTCATTATTTACCTCAATTTACAAAACTCCTATTTTATTTCTGTACTTTTGAATTGTTAGTAAGATAAAACAAGAAATCTGAACTGAAGGTTAATTTGTTTTAAAGACTCTTGAAATAATTTAGAATTGCTGGGAACATTATTTACATTGTTCTGTTACATTGTCTTATGATGACGACCAATTTCAAGAGATCATTGACAACTGTGAAAGCAACAAATCTAGAATATTATGTTTGCTGCTTGCTTCAGAATCATTTTACTCTGAACTAATCCGGAAAATACTTCTCAGTTTCTAGTGTACATATTATATAAATATTCTAATAAAAACTTTATCCTAGCTACCACACAACTTTTGATGCACTTTCAGCTGATTCGCTTTTTATAGTTGGTTTATTTTGAGAATATTATTTAATTGGATATCTAGAGCCATAAAAAAATTCAAACAAAAACTAATTATATGGAAATAAAAGAAAAACTAAAATAAATAAATAACAAATGGCATTCAAATTTTTGTAACTCTAAATATAAGTTGTATATCTGCAAATTTGCAGAGCTGGAGATACTTAATTTGAATCTATACTATCACCATTTAGTTACAAAGAAGTCTTCAAATATTTGTAGGTTGTTTATAATACTGGACCTTTAAGCTGGTACCTATATGATATTCAATTTAACCAAAATGTTTATTTATTCCTTAATTAACTTTTTTTTCTTAAAAACCCTTTAAGAATAAAGACAATAAGGAATTTGTAAATGTAGGATTACCTTTTTCCCTCGACTTTTCTTTGAATGGTTTTGCCATGGAAGGAAATATTTCCTAGGATATTTGTCTATTAATTCCATATCAAAAAATGTTTGCAACAGTGTTGATACAGCCTTGTACTGGCGATAAACATTATCCGAGGTAGCTGTATAAATCTAGGTAACAAAAATTTGCAAATTTTGTTAATAATATGTTTCATTGATTTAATTTTTAAATACTCACTTGCCATTGATTTAAAGGTGTTATCAAGAAAAGATCAATTCTTCCATAAGTAATTGGCTCCCTTTGTAAAATTAGACACCTTATAAGGTATTTTAAAAATGTATTATTGGTTAATGTACCAACTAGAGTTATTGCAGGCTCTGGAATGTACACAAATCTTTAAAACAAACTCTAATCAATGCTCTGCTTCAAAATTACCATCTCTCCAAGTCCTCATTGATATCCCCTCTATCATTTCAGAAACTGTGGAGCTACAATTTAACCTATCTATTGAGGCATGTTTCCTAAGTGAGAAAAAATCCTTAGGGTATAAAATTACTCGATCTTCATTTTTAAAGCTTTCCTAAAAAAATTATATTAAGTAAGAAAATTATATATTATGAAAACTGATATTAAAATCTTTTGTGTTTTTGTTCAGAATAATTAGTATTTACTTATCTACCTATCTACATAAAGTGAACATGGGACACATAGACCGCAAAGAGTGTGATATTTACCATATCTAAACTTAGAAATATGCTGGCAATGTCATAAATATTTTTCCAAAAATTTGGCTTGGAATACATTGATTTCTTATTTTAATGATTGTCTTGTAAGTGGTATGGATACAACTTGCACCTATTTAGAATTTAAAAAAAGGACAAACATTTAAAATTAAACAGGATCTAGAAAAATTAAAGTAATAACTATATATATTTAAAAAATTTTATTTGAAAAAAGTTAAATTGATTATTTATTAGATCAATACAAAGTTAATCGGAATCCATTTTTTGGAGGACACAGGCAAATATTTTAATGTTATTATAATGTTTAATGCTTATCTAACTCTTCTTTACAGCTATGGCTTTTGTTTCTTCATTGTGTGCTGCTTTGTAGCTTTATTCATGTGCAACTCAAGAACAGGGCAATAGTGCAACATGCAATGATAATTTTTTTTTTCTTAAATGTAAGAATAATTTAAAATGAATTATTAATTCTGTTATATTAAATAATAATATAAGTGAGCATAAAAAGTCAATTTTAATATTAAAAAAAGGAATTAAAATTAATGAAAAAAAATTTACAGGCCATTTTAATTTTTGTTCTACTGTATTTGTAATTTTTTAATTTATATGATAATCTACTATGCTAGTTGCTTGGTAATTTTTTGCTTTGTTATTTTCTAATAATTTTATTGCCAAATAAAGAGTTATTAGGTTAGTGGTTATTGAATTTTGAAATATTGAAATTGCCTTTTACTTAAGGAGTTTCTAAGATTTTTGAATTTGATTTTTTTGACTTTTTATAAAGTATGTAATATAATTCATATAATCACATATTGTAGAAAAGTTACAAGTCCCAGAGATATTCAGTTTCTGTAAAGGTATTATTGATTTTTAATTTAGAACCCAAAGGATTTTAAAATTAAAATGTTCAATCACTTCAAAAACAAAGTAAGGATGACTTGTGTTTTTAAACTAATATTTCAAGATCTGTATTCTATAATAAATAAGTGATCATATCGACACCTCATAGGCCAAATGGCGTAATCCACAAAAGTTATATTTTACAGGAGGTCAAAAAACTTAATAAATCTTTGATTATAATTATTTTATTATAATCAAAGATTATAATAATTAATATAAATTTTTTTTGCTAATTTTGTTAAGAAAAAGTTTTATAAAGCAAATCCTAATAAAACTAATATTAATAAATAAAAAATTAACAACATTAAAAAAAAATGCGGGTTACATTATTTGGCTTATCAAAAAGTTAAGAACATTATTGTTATAAACTCTTTATCGGGGGGGGATACGCTTTTTGGTTGTAATGAAAATAATAACGTCCTCTAAATAAAAAACTTTTATTTTATAATTTTTTTACTTAAGTAAATTTTACTTAATACTTAAGTAAAAAATACCTGCGCAAATACAAAAAAAAACTTTAAATTTTTTTTGTAGATTTCTGCAATAGCTGTTGTTGTAATTCTTTAAGGGGTATCTCATCATCACTAAGTTCATCTTCTTCATCAGTTTCTGATAAAACGTCTGGTAGATCAGAGCTGGGTTTTAGATTTATATATTCGGTGTGGTACATCCCTGGTATTATTGCCTTTTTAACAAGGTTTTCTAGATCCTTAAATTTCTGTTCCGAAACTGAAAGTTTACTTTGGTATAATTGAGATGGCTTTACTTGTTTGGAGTGCCTTGTGAGTTGATTCTTTTTTGGTACAGTTAGTAACTGGTGCTCTTCAGTTTCCTGAAATATGTAGAAGAGTTTTATTTGATCACAGTCTTTGGCAAACATAACTTCGAATACTTTTAAATTTAATCTGTTTTCCTGAATCAGTTTTCTTGAGCAATTCAGGGTAAATATTTTTCTGAAATGTTTTAAAGTTTTAAAACTCGAAAATACAAGCTTTATAACTTCGTATGGCTTTGCGTTTCATGCATTACGAATAATAGTAGGCCATTCCGATGGAGCCCAAATTGTCTTTCTTTTTATAGCCGTTTCTATAGAAGGATGGACAGAATCAACAGGCATATAGGTGTGACCTGGTAAACGAAAGGGATATTTGTTGAATATTAACTGAAACAGATCTAATAAACCAAGCAATGCAACTTAACAGTTGGTGACTTTTATTCTGCCCTGGACAAGAGTCACAAAACAAGGCCACTTCCGTTATAATTTTTCGAGCATCCACTCGTTGAAGATACATCTCCATTATTGTGCAAATTTCATTCGCTCCTCTCTTACCATCCTCTTCACCCCAAAGAAAACAATAAACGTTTTTAGTGCCGGACTCATAAAACGTTTCATTATAGAAGGAATATTTTCGCGAATAATAGAGGAGCATACTGTCTCCATGGGGAGTATTGAGAACTTTTTGTAAGTCGAAGCTAGCGCATACAAAATTTAGATTGGTTTTGGCTCGTTGTTGTTCTTTAAGATGGAGTTTATAAGAGTTTTCTTTTTCTCGTAAATGCAAAGTAAGTGCATCATTGTTGGTTTCTCCTTTTGCTTGGGACTCACAAAACGAGCATTTGTCTTTTTTAGGCAGATGGAATCCTATATTATGTTTTCTTTTAAAAAAATCTCTAAAGAATTTTTCTTTAACCGATTGTTGATCACTTTCTGAGCAGTTCTGTTTATAGATTTTATACAAACTGGCTACATTTTTAAACTCTTGTGGTAAGTAACGTTTTGTAGTTTTTCCCCGACAACATCATAAATATAATTAAGAACAACATAAATAATCAACAACGTTACTAGGAGTTTTATTTTTGGGTTCAAACTTACCGCGGCCCTCAGGTTTTGGAGTATTCATATCAGTTTTATTTTCATCCAAATACATTAGTCTTCTTTGAGAAACACAAAAAGTAGCCAACAAAAATTGCTGACATACTTGTTTCTGTTCACCATTTAGCGGTAAATAGTAGGCCTTTGAACATTTTCGGCGGCTTTCTTCACCAGTAGCACCATAGCGGCGCTTTATTGGAACCCTTTTAACGCATTATAACATAAAATTTTTCTGTTCCTCTTCACTTGTAAAACCGTAGAAATTATTAAATATTGCCTGTCTTTAATCTTCTGTAAAAATTGTGGCACATTTATATTGGCATTTTTTGTTTTGGCAAGGATTTTCTTTTATTTGTTTCTCTCTTACTACTTTTTTATTTCGTTGTAGATATTGGTTTCCTGAAAGACGCAGCTTTTTTTGTATATCTCTAAAACTACCCGTGTTCTTCTTTTTAACACCAGCTTCATCAACTATTTCTTCTTCTACTACCAGTGTGGGAATCTGCTGAGTATGGGCTTCAATGATGTCTGCCAACCCATTTTGATCGATATTATTGCCCGATATTTCTGGTTCCTCTTCAGAGTTAATCTTCTCCTGAATTTGAAAATGAAAATCATTTGGAATAGACTCTATGTGTGGTTCAGTTGTAAAAATTACATATTCACAGGCAATGTCAGGTAATGCGTCTGTGGATGGAATAAAATCTAAAATTTTAGAATTAATTGAAAATAGCATTAAGCCAATAAAAAAAACGACTACCAGAAATTATTTTATCAGCTAGTATTTCACAACTTCCGGCTTCTTTTATGTTGTTTGTCAAAATATCTGTTAGTTCTTGATCAGGTGTCATACAGTAAAATGGTTCTACTGGAGTAAGCTGATGCAAAATATATTTGTTTATGTCACTGTCTTCAACATTTTCATGTGCTTCTTGCTCTTTTTAAATGGCATCTGAATCTACTAAAGAAGCGAAACTTTGAGTTGCCTCCTGGATGGTGTCATCCTCAATTGTTATATTCCTCTCCAAAGCAAGAACTAAAATTTTTTTACTTCAAGAGCTTGACGTCATTATTATGGCCCTAAAAAGTTAAACAATTTCATATTATTCAATTTTTTACTTTAAAACAACCTAAATATGCTCCCTTGCAATATTCTATTATTTATCTCTACTATCTATGCAAGCAACTATTATCCTAACCCAACTTTATAATATTTCACTTTTTAGTGAAAAAATGTCCTTTTACACTAAATAGTAGTAATTAATATACGCATTTTAGTGCTATTATAATACTTACTTAAATGCCTTTTATTAGAGATAATAAAAAATCAACTCACAAGGAAAGGTTTCAATCAACCTGTGAATTGATTTTACCGGCATCGTCCGAATACTGGCCTATTTATAATATCATAATATTATTATCAACTTACCTTATGATAATTATTGACAAATTCACTCTTTTATTATAAATTAGTCTGGCACTTTTTTAGAAAAATTGAAAATATCAGCAAAACAACAAACACAGATCACTCCTTGAGTTCTTACGCTAATATACATGTGAGCAGGTGTGGGTTACATTATATGGCTCCTGACAATTATGCACATTTTTTTTTACCTTATTTTTGAATATGGCTTACTGCATTTGGTCTTGTTCATGTTAGGTCCATCATTTAAGAAATAGGGTTACACTTGGGGGGATACATCAACTGGCCACTCTTTAAAACAGTTACTCCAAACTTGGAGATTTTATGTTTTTCAGTTTTTTTTATAATTTAGTTTTTCTTGTGGGTTATATCATTTGGCCAGCTAATGTATTTTTTGGAGAAGAATCGAGATATGTACTTAACTAACTTAATTTCGGCTATTTTGTGAGTTACACCATTTGGCCTATGAGGTGTCGATATGAATGATACTTTCATCACTAACATATTTAATAATATTGACACTATTAATTATTTCTTACATTTAGATATTGCTGAAATTCTGGTAAACTTTCATATATCCTTATTGGTGAGGAAACTCCTTCATTCAATAATGCTTTCGTAATCAAGCCAAACCCAGCATTACTTTCTCCAATAAAAGTGACACCTTGGATTCTTTGTTTTATATGTCTTGCTACTGATGTTGCAATCTTGGGGCACACTAAATATATATGCTCAGGACTTTTGTAAGGTCTTGTTTCTAAGACTTTTTTTGGGACCCATCTTTTTAAATGTTGGAAATCTGGGTGTTGTTCAAAGAACGCATTAATTTCTCTTACATGTCGCGTCAGTCTCGCTGTGCTTGGTTGATTGACTTCACTGTTCTCCTCAAAATCTGGATTGTCGGGGTTTAACTCCGAATTAGCAAATGATGTACTCCATAGACGACAGTTTTTGAATGTTTTTAACTGACGTAATTTATAAAAGTAACTATTTACAGCCATCTAATTTAAATATCTATATCAATTATTTCAGTTTGTGTACACTTCAACCTAATAATTAGCAACAAATTACAAAAAAAAAATAACTTTTTATATGTACATTATTATTATTACATATGTGTTTGTTTTTATTTACATTTTGTTGATTTTGAATTTTAAGGTTAACGTCATATAGTAAATAATGGCGCGTATATTTTTGAACGGGACGCGCATGAAGTACGCCTAGTGACACTTAGGCCCGATTCACACTATGATTCCGATCACGTTCGCTCTCGGTCCGGTAAAATATTATCTAATAAAAAACAATGATTCCATTCACACAATCCGTCCCACTCAGGTTTCGGTACAGTCACCGTCCAGCACCGATCCAGTTTGACGAATATTTTGCTGAAGCGTGATTGAACTTGTCGCGACTTGTATCGATAGTGGGGATGGATTTGCGTTCTCGGTTCAGTCTTTCGAAGTGTTCAACCTGTGAAGGTAGTCCGCAGTTTTGCAATGGTTGAGAAATTTTGGACTTTTGAAAAAGGTAAGTAATTGTATACAATATTTATTATTATGATTGTTGAAATTTTATTCGAATGCAGAATAACTAAAAAATATTTAGAATATAAAATTATACAGAATATAAAATAAAAAAAATTAATATAATTAATTTTAGTTGAATGAGGAATTTATTAATTCTTATTTTTCAGATGAAATGCTTATATGCCAGGGCAGTTAGCTCAAAAAATGGCCTTTAGGAGAAGTTTTTGCAATCAAGCTGAATTTTTCACAGATGGTAGTACCCATCAATAGTACTTTGTAAAAAAAAGTTACACCTTCTAGGAGGCTTGCTTTTTCCGCCATGTTGAATTAAAGATGGCGGCTGGTACTATTTTTTTTAAATATCGTAACTTTCTTATTTATTAACCGATTTTTGTCAAGTAAAAAACATTATATTTGCTTCTTACTAAAGAATGAAATAAAAATATAAAACTATTTTGACAGGTTATATTTCAAAAAAAGTTTTAAAAAAAATTTACACTTTTCTTTTATCATCTTATTTTACAGGCTCAAAATTTTTCTCCAAAAATTGAGGTGGCAAAAAACTACAGCAAAATACAAAGTAAGTAATAGGAAAACTTAAACTGTACGATAAATAAATTATCGACTTTTTGCCGCACCGCCCCTGCCGGCGCAGCGCGGTGCCGCCCAATCTATTATATTGAACTAGTGAAAAGTAAGCCAGGAATGTATGACTTGCAGTCACATTACTACAGTGACAATAATTATAAAAACAGGCGTAGGACGAAATTGAGAAAACACTAGAATTAACTGGTAAGTCAAACAATAATCATTAATAATATAATAAAAAATAGAATATGTCTTGTCTACCACATAATACGCTCTGCTTGTCATGGCACTGCACCTATCGGAGAATTGAAATTTTTTTTTTAATTTCTCTAGTTTCAAATGCTTTAGTCTATGCATTTCCGCCTTGTCTTCTCAAGTTTTGTACACAATTAGTATTAGTACAGGTTGAAACATTTTCATTATTTATAGTTCTGCTGTTGCTAATAATATTATGCAAGATACAAGTAGTCAAGACAGTCAAAGTTGCATTTTTAGGGTTGGCTATCAATCTTCTCTGGTAAATACGAAACGTTTGCGATAAAATACCAAAGGCACATTCAACTATCGCACTTTTTCCTCGACATAGACGATAATTGAAGATTCTCTTTTCATTGTCTTCTACATTTTTCAAACCTGGATAAGGCCGCATTAAATATTGTTCAATGGAAATGCTTCATCTCCCAAAATAACATACGGAGCTAATATTTCTGTTCCTGGTAGTGGAGAGTCTTCGGGAATACTCATCGTCCCATTTTCTAATCCTTTTCCGAATGCAGAATTCGCGAATATTCCTCCGTCACTATTTTTACCATAGGATCCAATGTCTACGGCTATAAATTTACAATTAGCGTCCACCAAAGCCAACAATATAATCGAAAATGTTTTTTTATAGTTAAAATATAGAGATCCACTGTTGGCTGGAGCTTGTGTAATGACATGCTTGCCATTTAATGCTCCTAAGCAATTGGGAAAATTCCACATTGTCCACATTTCATGCGCAATTTGTTGCCATTTTTCCCGAGAAGGAGTTGGAATATATTCTTCCAATAAGCTTTCATTGATTGCTGCACATACTTCAAGTACGATAGTTTGTACCGTTGAATGGCCCAGACTGTGGCTGAAAGCAATTGTTTTATAAGAATCTCCAGTAGCCAAAAATCTGAAAACCATTGAAAAAAAATTAACGTTAGATCATAATTCAATTAGTATTAATTAGTAAAGACAGCCATAAAATTAATTAATTAGTAAGAAATCTGCACTAAGTTTTATTATTGTATTCCTTATCTGCTTCCCTTTTTAATTACAGGTGCCAAAAATTGTTGGGAATCTTTGAGATCTCAATACCGCAAATATTTGTCGAAAATAAAAACTAAAAGAAGCCAAGCAGCACGGAAAATTTCCAAATGGCGGCATTGTGATCATATGTATATATATTGTATATATTGTATATATGTATATATGTATATATGATCATAATTCCTCAATGACTTTGTCAATATTGATAGTCCACGAACGTCATCAATTATTGACAAAGACAGTGAGAGAATTGTTGAAGTAAAAAAAGAGGATTCACCAGGTGTGCAAACCAGCTCGGTTAGATGCGTTGAAAATGAGGATGCTGAACCAACGAAAAATATTAGTAACATATTTACTAAGGCCACTCCGACAGCTTCAAAAGTGAAAAATAGACCAGGCCATACACAACAAGAAAATGCATCGTCCACTTTAATGAAGTACATTTAAAAAAAAAAAAAAAGATCAAGAACGGGCCATACATCCAATAGATAATTTCTTTTCTTTGATGGCTTCTACTGTGAAAAACTTTACACCAATTGATTAGCATATTGAAAGACAAAAATATTCACTATAGTTAGCGAAATCGAGGAAAAATACTTAACCTCAAGAGATACTCCGCTTCACAATTCTTGCCACCACCACCAACGATGGCAAAACGCAAAATGGTCAACGACCATCTCCTGTTCCATCACCTGCTCCATCTGCGTCGTCATCATCTTCATCGAATTTGAAAAAAAAACGCTTGAACCTGCGGACTTCGATGTCATGTGGTTCAAAATAATAGCCAATAGTGCCACGAAATTTATCTGCTGTACCTACAGACCACCAAGCGACACCCAATATAGACGGCTCTTTTTGAACCTGGTTGATTGCATTAACCATCTGCAAATTGACTACCCAAGCGCAGAAATCATCGTCATGGGTGATTTTAACGTTCACAATATCAACTGGCTGCGCATCTGCAACAAGAACAACGATGAAGGACGAGAAGCTGAGCTATTTGCCACCATATGCGGGCTTACGCAGCTTGTGGAGGAACCTACCAGAATCCCCGATCGAGACGGCGAGTTCGCGAGTCTCCTAGATCTGGTCTTGGCTTCAGACCCTGACTCGTACACTGTATCAGTACATGCCCCCCTAGGAACATCGGACCACAAATTGATAACAGTCTCTTGCCAGTTGGAGGTTAAAACGCAGGATCCTCCGATGCCGCGGAAGGTATGGCACTATAAATCACCAGAGTGGAACCATCTTCGGAAATTTTATCGCTCATTCCCTTGGAAAGAAGTCTGCTTTAGAACCAATAACATCTCAGAATGTGCAAACCAAATTACAGAGACGATCTTGGCAGGAATGGAAGCTTATATCCCTTTTTCTACTAAATGCGGATCAAACAACAAGCAATGGTTCAACCTGAATTGCAAAAAGGCAGTAAACACTAAAAACGCAGCATATCGCAAATGGCGTCAACATCCTTCCATCGAAAATCGGAGGAACTTTTTAGCCTTCAGAAATAGCTGCAAGCGAATTATTGATGAATGCAAAGAGAGTCACAACAACAGGATCAAAAACAAACTGCTAAACTGCCCAAATGGAACAAGATCTTTCTGGTCGGTATCGAAAGCCGTTAGTCAAGGATTTGCTAAGTCGTCCTTGCCACCCCTAACAGCAGATGAAGAACCATCATCTCATCATCATCGCGGTAACAGCAAGGGAAAAAGTCAACTTACTGGGTAAACTCTTCGCGTCCAATTCTACTCTGCACTCGCAAGGCAAAACACCGCCCTATTTGCCAAGGGTGAATTCATCGATGAAAGAAATTTCGTTTCCCCAACGAATTATAAATAAAATTCTTAAAAGCGTAGACACCAACAAAGCTTTTGGACCCGATGGAATTCCAGCCCTAATACTAAAACATTGTGCAGACGAATTGACTCCTCCCTTATGTAGACTGTTCACGGTATCGTATAAGCAGGACCAATTTCCAACAAGCTGGAAAACTGCTCAAGTGCAAGCTGTACCCAAAAAGGGTAAGAAGACGATGCCCTCCAATTACCGCCCGATTGCACTAGTTCCAGTAATATCGAAGATTATGGAGAAAGCAGTCAACGAACAACTGTTAAGATATCTGGAATCATCTGGATTAATCAGCGATCATCAATACGGCTTCCGAAAGCTTAGATCCACCGGCGATCTTCTGGCTTACGTCATACACTTGTGGACGGAGGCCATGGAGAAGCACGGCGAGTCCCGCTCAGTCGCTCTTGACATTTCCAAGGCATTTGATAGTGGGGCATGAGGGACTTCTAACTAAGCTCTCCTCAATCGGCATACAAAACTCATTATTGAATTGGATCAAAAGTTTTCTTGAACAACGAACAATCCAAGTAGCCGTCGATGGATACCTCTCCGATAAATTTAACATTAACGCTCAAGGGTGCATTCTATCCCCCACCCTTTTCTTGATATATATCAACGATTTGCTAGGAATCACTGTCAATCCAATTTTTCCACATTTAAGTCCGCCAAACCAACGACAGCCGCAAGTTCTCAGAATCTTAGGCAGCAACAAGTAGCTTCAACCGACAACGATATTAAAGCAATCTTGGAGTGGGGCGGTAACAATCTGGTCAATTTTAACGCTAAAAAAACGCAGGCCGCAGTATTTACGATAAAGACTAACCTTGGTGGCTGGGAGCTGGTTATGGCAGGGAAAACATTGCCAATGAAATCATCTTTACATGTTCTAGGTATCGAGGTCACCAACAGTCTGTCCTGGCATGACCACGTTGCCGAGGTCGCCAGGGCGGCTTCCAAAAAACTCGGAGTGCTTTTCAAAACTAAAAAACTGTATACACCAGAACAGCTGCTGACTGTTTATAAGGCTCAAATACGCCCTTCCCTCGAGTATTGCTCGCATGTCTGGAGCTCTGCATCCAAGCATAGTTTAAACCTGCTGGATTCTATACAGAAGAGAGCTATTCGTCTTATCGACAAACCAGAACTGACAAAGAGTCTGGATAGTCTGGAGCACAGGAGAAAGGTGGCTGATCTCTGTTTATTCTACCGTTATTATCACGGTAAGTGCTCCTCTGAGCTGGCAGGCCTGATTCCACCCAGGGTTGTTCCGGCAAGAAGGACGCGTCTAGCAGTTGCGGCTCATCAACATCGAGTCTACCCCAAGGACGTCGCTGTATACTCATTCGTCTGGAGAACATCTTCTTTGTGGAACGGGCTTCCATCTCACATATTTCCCGACGCATACAACCTACAGCGATTCAAGATAAATGCCCATAAATATTTTCGCGCAAGCACCACTCCAAGAGTGACATAGGACTTTCCTCTTGTGCTTGTGTTTACTATAAAAAAAAATTACTTCATTTATTAGTATTATGTTAATATTTGTTTGATTTTATTAGATACTTTTATAATAAAAATGATCACATACCTTAAACATACGAGTAATTTTTCACGTGGAGAAATAGCTTCACGAAAAGTTGTATTTTTCTTCAAAATTTTATCTTGTATTTTTCTTAGGATCATTTCAAATATTCCAGAATCCATTCGGCAGTACTGCAAAAATTTTTCTTCATCGTCTATTAAATTACGATACAAAGTGTGGTATTCACCTTCAGTTTTTCTATTTATTAAACTTGGATAAATCCACATTCTTCGTCTCAAAATTTTCTTTTTTCTTAATTTTTTTATTTTGATTTTCCTCATCAAGCAGGATAGCCATAATAGCTAGATCTTCAAAATCAAAATTGAATGCCATTTTTTGCTGAAAAATTCGAAATCTATATACGTCTTGACGCAACGAACGATGAATCTAGACTGGACCATAACCAATGCTAGAACGAAAATGTAGATGTCGACTGATTTTACCGGACCGAGACTGGACCGAGAGCGAACCGTGATCGGAATCATAGTGTAAATCGAGCCTTATCGTT
Organism: Anthonomus grandis grandis; assembly: GCF_022605725.1. Taxonomy (NCBI): domain Eukaryota; kingdom Metazoa; phylum Arthropoda; class Insecta; order Coleoptera; family Curculionidae; genus Anthonomus; species Anthonomus grandis. The sequence goes on from NC_065549.1 coordinate 19,713,244, forward strand.
GCCACGCGCCACTAGCTAATCTATTGTATTTAATTTAATTTTTCTTTGAAAGTGAAAACGACAAACAACTAGATTTAGCTTCAGTTTAACATTTGAGTATTAGTTTAGTTTTGTTATTTCCTGACAATGTCCGACGAAAAAATTGTAACCTTAATAGCACTGGATACTGGTGGCATAGTATATAATTGAAGATCCTCGTCGATATCTGCGTACAGAATTATATAAAAAACGGTCTGGCTTAGAACTTATGCTAGATTTAAAGTTTAAACTACAGTTTACTGTGTTTACAGAATCTCTCTTCTTTTTCCTTTTTTCTCTTGTTTCTAAAAATTTTATTTTTCATATACAGGATGTTATTTAATAAGTGTCATTTAATGTGTGATATTTTACAGCGTGATTTTTGAAGTATCTTTAAGGTAAAACGTTTTTATACATGAGTGGTCTAAAATGCTTGGTTCTTAAGATACAGGTTGTCAAAGATTTATTTTTATTGTTTTTTGTTGCATAATTTTCTAAATTATGATGATTTCTGAACGAATAAGAACAGATAAGAACCCGAGAGTTTTTGACATGAAAAATTTGTATTTATTCTTAGTATTTATTTTTTTATAATTTATTTGTACTTACATGTACACTGTACAGGGTGGTATCTATCTGTCTTTTACGACTTTCAACCGTTCGTGAATATTTGCCCAACCTTGTATAATATTGTTGGTCAAAGAAATGAATTCCTTAATCATTTTTACGCGAAAAAGATACGTTATTAGATGTCACTAGGAGCAACCGTAATCAAAATATGTAAGTTTGACAAGTTTTACGTCCTGTTGATTTGTAGATAATCACTAAGTGAGATTTTTTTTAAATAGTAAACTTTACTAATGCTGAGTATGCTGACATGCATTTAACATGCAGATTTGCAAATGGAAATGTTATAGGATATTAAAGAGGCAGAAGAAAATCCAGAAACGAGCGCCAGGAAAGTAGCATTTAAGTTAAATATTTCTCATTTTCTGGTATGGAATTTTAGCTGAAAATTTGTTTCGTTTCTGCCGTTGGTTTCCCCAATCGCGTAATTAAAATTCTTTGTTTAAAAATCTAATCATATTTACTGGTGAAGTAAATTTCTCAGGTAAGCTATATGTAATTTTCATAACATTCAAATCAAAACCTACATGCAATACAGGAATCGCATTTTTACGTTTTCAACAGTTTTCTGTTAATGTATGGGCAGGAATCCTAGAAGAATATTTATTAGGACCATCATTCCTTCCGGGAAGATTAAATGGCGAGATATATCGTCGTTTTCTTGAAGAGGATTTGCCTATTTTACGGAAAAATGTGCCTCTTGACTTCAGAATGAGATGTGGCTTATGCATGACGCTGCCCCGGTACATTTTAGCATTCAAGCGCCGGAGTTTTTGAATCAAAATTTGAATAATCGTTGATTAGGTAGGAGGAAGATCTCAGCGATGGCCTCCTAGGTCGCCAGAACCTTTGAACATTAAAAGTCTAGAAAGTCTGAACATTAAAAGTCTAGAATTGCCGTGAAACCGTCGGCAGTTTGTATGCTTGCAACATCTCTGATGTAATGATTCCAAATGCTTATGTTAAATTTATATAGATAACGTATATTAGAGAAAAGAGCACATCGCAACTCCGCTCGATCGCATTGTTGATACTACCGACAAAAGGAACCTTTACGACGTCGTCAAAAAAATTTTACGTGATAAATATTTATTAATTATAGATTATGCTTTAAATATAAACAATACGAGCTCTTTATTTTTCCGTTTTTTTAACGTACTTCATTAGAGTAAAAGTATTTTAAAATTTTTCTACTAACACAACAAGAAAACATAAAATCAGTCCTGTTAATGAAAGCATGGACAAAAAACAAGTTTTTTATTCTTTATAGCCTATTAAGAGATAAGAATTTAAACAAAAATGGAATTTAAAAATATAAAGATTGTGAAAAGATTGGCTGGAATCGCTTTTTTTCTATGGTGTGACACGAACGGCACAAGTTTTTACCATCGTAACAGTTCACAACAACACTCAAATGAGATCTTTCTCCTTTTTCAACCAAAAACGAAAGAAAAACCCAGAGCTTCATAAGTGCCGAGTGTAACCACAAAGCCCTTAGACAAGATGGCATTTTGTGCATCACTGAGCATTTGCTTGCGATGTTGCCATTCCGAATTTTTTAGAAGCGGTTTGAGGAATAAAAATTTTAATAATTTGTTTTGGCTTAAAGATGTTATTTTTGCTCTTAGAATCGGTTATATCCATTTATACTTTTTATTTTTAATCCAACACAAATAAGTTTAATTAACATTTTTAGGTATATGTGTTGATATATATCTGAAATTTTCCTCTTTTGATATGAAATGTGTGTAAACTTGACAACAAGAAACACGCTCTTGCCCTGGAACCCAAACAAACTTGTCGTTTACTGATTCTAGTCTTTTAATGTTTTAAGGGCAGACCTTAATAGTGTGGATTATTTTCTTTGGGGACATCTAAAAATCTTAGTTTACCAAACACTTATTTAAAATGAAGAAGAATTGAGGCATCGAATAATAGACTCTTGTAAAATGAATTAAAATAGCCCAGGAATTTCCCAAAGAGTACACGAATCAATGAGACGAAGATTTTATGTACACATTACAAATAGGAGATGGATATTGCCAACATTTATTGTAATTTTGATTTGTTTTTTCGCCCCGTTTTTATTTAGTGTTCGTCTGTAAAGAATTAAAAAAGTAAAATAATTCTATAAAGGTATTTTATAGAATTGTTTTACTTTTTTAAAATACATGCATCAATTATTTCAGACTTAAATATTCGAAAACGGTTATATCTAGTAATATCTAATACAGTGTCTGTTTCGGGTAAAAATATAATAATTCAAGGTTTTACAAAAAGTCATGAGCCTTTAAAAGTCATAAAAGGCACGAAAATAGCGCCCTCTATAAGTAAGAACTAAATTAAGGAAAAATCCAAGTTTCTTAGGTCAAAATATCTCCAGGTACCAATTTTCGTTTAGAAATCGGCATTATTTAGGAAATTATCGAGAAAAAACAAAAAAAAAAAAAATTTGGAATAATTTGGCATTTTTGACTAGATTTACATTGTGAACTCGTAATAATTTCTCATCTAAAAAGCTTTGAAAGTATTAAAAATAGGTTTTAAATAAAAAGATTATATTATTAAAAGTCGTAATTATTAAAGTCGTACTTGATTGGTCAAAATGCAATTTCAATTATTTTTAAGAGAAAGCTGAACTTTTAGGTTTTTAAAAAAATATCGTCGGCATTGATATATTATGCAGATTAAGATAATTATTAGCATAATAAGTTGACTGAGTTATAAAGTTAAAAATTTTATTGGTAATTAATTTGCCTAACAAATTTCCGCTGTAAACGTACTCGATTGTGATGTGAAACTAGCAACTCTATTTATGATCGCGTAGCTACGTACTAACAGAAAAAAAGTCCTTACGTATCTTCTTTAAGCCCACCCGAGACAAACTTGGATAATACGTAGCCACAGAATAGCCTCCCCGAGGCTATTCTATGGCAAATCTAGGAACGATTTATTTAAGCTGCTTGGACTTGGCTTTTGGCTTCTTTGAGTTAGGTTTTCAACGATACTGGAATCTCCAGCTACGCGGCCGTGTTGGTTATTTTTTTAAGACAGCCGATTTTCAGCGATGAATTAAGCCATATTTTAGCAAGTAAGCGCCTTAATTGGTTGCTTTACAATATCTTAAGCGCTACGTCATCATATATCAATTTCTTGATATTTTTAGAGTTGAGAAGCATTATATTTCTTAGTATTAGTTTTAGTTTACTTAATATTAATGTATATAAGACAGTTAAGACATCGAAATCGAGTGAGGTTATGTTTACGCCAGTAACTTTTTTTGTTTATTGCATTTCCTCTTGGGCAAATGTCTGCCCTTTCTTTATAAACGTTTTCAGGGCAAAATTAATTTGTATTTTGTTACGATCTAGATCTGATCCTAAAAATGTATGAGATCGGACTTAGACTCAAAACGTTTTGAAAACTTAGATAAATGGGTGTTTTCATGGTTTAGGTCAGTCTTCAAAACGAATTCAATACCGATGAAAAGTATAGCTAATATTTAGACTCTGACTACTGCTAGACATGACCTCATTCGAGCGCAACCATATGATGTCGTGTTGAGCCCCATACCCGAAAATGACCACTGCCTGGGAACCGCTATTTTTATAGTGGTTGTGTCCTTTTGATGTTGGTCGCTCTGAACATTTTTAGTGTTGCCAACAAAAAATATATTAAAGCCATATTTTAGGGAGTAAACGCCTTACTTGATTGCCTTACGACATCTTAAGCGTTACTTCATCATATGGTTGCGCTCGAATGTTAGTTTATTAAACATTAGTCCTACCAAAAGCCCCCCAAAAAAAATGAATGTTCGCAAGAATGATATTGCTAAAAATTTCATTGAAGTCTCTATTAGGAATGATATCGTTGGGATTGAAAATTTCAATAAATTTATCAATATCAATAAAAAGACTCTCATAGATAATACTGTTGATATTTCCAAAAAAGACGGAAAAGAAGACACCAACATAAACGATACCTCTGAAAGCCATAAAGAACACATTAAAGAGAAAAATCATAAGATTTTAAAGGATATAACGGTTGAAATTATTGCCAATGATAACTCGTCAAACTTAAACAAACTTGCTACTCTAGGAAGTGCCTTTAATAAACATCTATTTCCCATGCCTATCAAATATAATAAAAATATAAAAGAAACACTTCCAAGTGATACTTAGAATACAATACTTAGAAACATAGGAAAAATATAAAGGTAAGGATGATGAAAAACAGAAAAAAATTGAAATTGTTAAAAATGAAAGACTAAAATGACAAACAGAAAAACAAAAGAAAAACAAAATTAAATTAGCCCCTTTAAAGAAAAAAGAGAACTTTTTTCAATAAGTTGGTATTTTAAATGTAAAGCTGCCTCTAAGCTGTTTTCCCCCGAGCATACGTGGTCGACAAAGGTTTGAGCTTTCAAAGCCTCACACGCAACAGGAAACTTGTCTTTCTCATCATTAACCAACTGTAATATTGTTCGTAATGCTAAATAAGGCGAAGATGCCACTCCATACATAACAATATTCAAAACGAATTCCTGAACAGGTTCCTGACTTGAAAACCTCCACGGTATACGCTGATAATATGATAAGTATACGCTGATGATAAGACGAAATAATAACAATAAACAACATATATCTTGTTGAAACTTGGGACCTGTCAATAATGTGTCATTCAGTGATACGTTATTAGTTTTAGCTGAGGCATCAAAGACTACCCTAAGTTTAGTGGTAGTGCTTTCAGGGCGAAGCACACAGTGATGTCAGATTTGAGATATAAAATGATTGATCAAAGTTTTCCAAAGGGGTCGCGGGCGACATATGTCCTGAGTCCAAATAATCTTTCATAAACTCTGAATAATCTTTATATAGCTCAGGGTCACGCTGTAACCGCTGTTCTAAGTAAAGAAATCTACGAAGGGCTGTATTTTTTGAATTGGGGAATACAGGATTTTGCTCTTTAAAAGGACAAATCGACAATATATCTACCTTGAGAATTACGAGATAAAGAATTTTTATAAATTTGTTCACATTCTAGTTCTGTTTGGCTAAGTGGACTTGAATGAATTGAATTGACGAAACAGTTGGCTGCCAAGGCAGTTGTGCATATAGGTCTCCTGATGGACCCGTCATGCCCCACCGAGGGTTACCAGAGCCCAACGGCCTTAGAAAAACCGATAAATTTGGTCACGGTCCATACAGGAATGTCCTCTCCTTCTGATGGGCAGTGACTGCATGGCTCCAGTGACTGTGGACTGCGAGGGATTCGTGACGCACATTGCAGGCAGAGAGGAGTGGCAGCATTCCAACAGACCTGTATTGCTAAATAGGGGGACCATCTGGTACACAGATGGCTCCAGAATGAATAACAGAGCTGGATCAGGGCTTATTGGTGGGATCCCACATACCAGTAGGACATACTCGCTGGAGGAGCACGCCACGGTCTTCCAGGCCGAAGTATTCGTTGTATTAAAATGCGGACAGAAAATCCTAAGCTGCTAAGTGGACTTAATTTTGGAATTTCCTCAAGTTCCCAAAATCTTTTTAAGATTTATCTAAAGCGGTTAAGCTAACAAACGAGAATACTGAATTAACAGTTTGAGGACTAACATTTCCAGTTAATATTCAACCAAAAGTAGTATTTACGGCTACAGGATCCCCTTGTCCCCCCAACACAGAAAAAATATATCAGCATTTAACAGCAGATCGATAGATCCGGGGACATTAAAATTGGGGTCGACTAATTTCAAATTTGTAATATGTGATCAATTTTTATTTTCTATATGCATACTTGGTATGTTGGAGCAAATACGAGGCAAAACTACAGCTTCTAACTTTATTTTTGGTAAATTCGAATCAGTACGGTTAATTGTACAATTTACGCGAGCATTACTACAAGACTATTTTTTCCTATCCCTACTATAGGCAAAGAACACTCAGAAATAGACAAGTTCAAAAGTTTTCTACATTTTTCAGTCATAATGTTAATTTGTGAACCACTATCAAATAAAACCCGAATAAGTTTCCATTACAATCAAGAACTTTTACAATAGCTGTGGATAAAATCTGTGAATTTTTTCTGGATGTGTAAACGAAACTGTATCAAGAGCAGAGCATTGTTTTTCTTAAAAATCAAAGAGTTCTTTGTAGGTAGGTATATCATTACTACTGTCTATTACGTTATATTGAATTTCAAAACGTTTAATAAGATTAGAGTCAATTTTTTTGGCTTAGCATATTAAACAAAATAAAATCCCATTGGTTTGTAGGAAATCCAAGCTGATTTAAAGCATTAATATTTTCAGCAAAACTATCTAAAATAAGTCTAAGTGATTCAACATTTTCTATAGTTACCTTTAGCAATTTAATTAAAGCCGTATAATAAGGTAAGTAATAAGATGTTGCTAACAAACGACGATTTTGAAAACGTTTTTTAAGAGTATGCTATAGGGTAATTAGTACCTTCTAAGGGTATTGATTTCACTAAACTCAAGGGTTCTTCAGTAAGAGATAAACACAAGTATTGAAATTTTTCAATATTTTGTAAAGAATTGTTATTATGAACTAAAGATTCAAAAAGATCTCTAAAGGCTGGCCAGAACAGAAACAAATAGCGAGACAAATAGTAAATCAGCAACAACAAGTAGAGGTTTAGCCTCACACAAATCAATTTGCTACACCTAATGTCGAAAGATTTTATAAAGCAATGCTGAAGACGACGACCATACAAATATTAGATGGGATAATTGTTGCACCCGATGGTATCAGTTGAAACGTATCGAATTTCTTGGCGTTGCATATGAGGAAGCTGCCCAAAAAGACTACCGCTGTGACTTTTGTACCTAAACATTCTCCTAGTCTTTTAACTTGATTTTTTTTCTAATTTTGTATTAATTCTGTCACTTAGATTTCTTTATTTCGAATGTTAATTTTTGATTTTTTTAGATCGGTGTTTAAATATAAATTCATCTGTATTGAAAAATGTACCTATGTATGTAGAGTTTTTTTATGGGAAAATAAAAATCAAAATTTGAAAGCCTATTTCAAATCAACATAATACATGCAACACTCTCCGAAAACGGGGGAAGTTGCGTTCGGTGATAGGAAAATTGCTCCCGATAGAGGCAAAAACTAACCACGTTCGTTTCTATTTAAAATAAACTTTTTATTTATTATATAAGATTATATTATATAACTCTTTTTGCCTCCACTATGAAATATAACCCTTTTTGTACCCGCAATGCGCTAGTAATATATAATAACCAATATTTAACGCTGACATAGCATTAAGTGTGTATATAGGTAACCATATCCCATTAAACAGTAACATTAATGTAGTGTAAAAGCCTAGTTGCTGTTCATATAATTTGTTCCATAGATTTAAGTACGTTTTCGTGACAAAGTTTTTTAAAAGGAACTTCGCCCAGCTGTGTTCTTATTTCGCTTAAGTATCCGAAAACCGGCTCAATCACCCTATATTCTGTGAATATCTACATTGTAGGAACATTGAGCGTTTGTTTTTGTCACGGGTTTTTCCTACAATACCCCGAAAGTGTTCTTCAAGTTTCCGAGATTTTTTTATTAGCATTTCTGGAATATATTTTTTGCTTTTTTATTGCTTTTTTTCTAGTAAAATGTTTTCTGATAATAATTTTATTACTATTTTAGAAAAATTTAATTATCGGCGCAGCGACTGTCGCGTAATTGCAGTCGCAAATCGCTGACATAAAAGCGACAGTAACTGTCATCAAATGACATTTACCGATAAGTTTTGTTTTTGTTTAGGTTGGGTCAAATGTCAGTTCAATGTTTTTTTTTGAGACTGAATTTTGGGTTTTTATGAAATAATGGAGGAAAAACCTAATATAAATGTAAGTGTTTCTTCTAATTTTACATTAATTTACTTTAAACAATTTTTACAGAACGGCGATTATTTTGATTCGGAAGATGAGAAAGAATTTCACAAGCTAACCAAAGAAAACTCCAGCTTTTCTCACACATTCCGAGTATGTATATTTTATTTTCCTTAGTATTCTGCCCTGTTAGGAATAAGAGTCGTATCTGCATCTTTCGGCAATTTTGAGATTTTCTGGTATTTCACATCATATCAAAGTTTTACATCTATTTGTTAGATCAAAATGTCGTAAAACATTCATTACCGGCCAGCAAACTATATTATTTCTTTTCGTATGTGAAATTATGCTCACTTTGTTAAGCAAAATTGTCCAAACTGCATACTTTTAGGTATATATGTCGTATTTCCAGTTCAAATACGACAAATAAACCTAACATAGCGTACATGCGACATATTTACTTAACAATGAAGTATATACGTCAAATTGATTTAACACCGGAAAAAGGTGTTTGATTTCAAAGATTATAAAGATGCTGTTCAAAAAGCTCGTCCAAAGTAAAATTAATTGAAATGAAAATTAACAATTTTTTTCAATTGGGAAGACAAAAGTTCTCAGTATAAATTAAGCAGAATAAATCCTCGGCCATATTTAAACAATATGGTGCAGGTTGATTTTGAAAGAGGAAATCAGTCATTGTTGTACAAATGCAAATTTAATGAAGAGGCTATAGCATTAAATTTTGTAGTAGCAAAGCACTAAAAGAATGGTTTGGAAAAGCCTAAATGCAAGAACGACTTTCGTGGCATAAGTCAAAATAGGAAGGACACTCTTATAAAATGACTTGGTGGAATTATTCCCACTACCAGAATGAACTTTTGGAATAATTTGCCAGTATCCAAACATCCTGTGAATGAAGATGATAAATTATTAATCATAATCAAAATTTCAGTTGACATAATATTGCTGTGTATTTATTGGATAAGTTAGAGTGTTCGTTTTAGTTACAAATACAAATAATATTTTTTTTAATTATGTCAAATGTTGTTTAAGTTGAACAGTTATGTTTACTATTAAGTTACAGCTCAGCATCTCATAAGCATTAAATATATCATTTTGTAGAATCATTTATATTAAAAAGTTATAATATATATTTTAACCTTTATTAAGTGTAGTTTTTCTATAGACATGGTCACTTATGATTTGTTAAACTAATCTTCATTACTATTTTAGTTGCTGATTGTTAGGCAAATTTATCGTAACTAACAAAAACATGTTTTATACTCTTAATTTCTTGAAAACAAGTTTATATTTAAATTCTACGTCACAAAATTTATACATTAAGGATAATTCAATTTCAAAGATATTAGTACTTATGATGGCAGAAAGGCAAAATGTTTTTTATCATTTTCTCAAAATATTCAAATATGGAGATGCGACTCTTATGCTTAACAGGGCAGTATTATTTTGACTCCTCCATCACTTGCGCTATCAAAAATTAAGTACTAGAATAATAGAACTATAAAATTTTGTCAAATTCACCTATTTTTGTAAATAAAACAAAATTGCTAATGTTTTTTAAAGATTTACTTCTCTAAATAATTATAAATAAAACAGGTATAATGTGCAATGAAAACAAAAATTAATTTTGATTTAACAACCAAATTTCCTTTAATAAATTATTTGATTTATTATACAGGGTGTCCCAAAAAAGAGTGTCAAGCAAGCCCCAGAGACAGAGCAACCCTAGGGGAATCCAAATCACCCCCATGTATATGACGATTTTTTTTAGTTTAGGAGTTATTACATTTTTTGTGATTTTTTAGTATTATTCGACTTTTATGCTTATTTCTGCTATATTGATAGTAAATAGGTAAGGTGAATGCCTGATTTTTATTTTATTATTTAGATAAAAGTTGACTCTGACAAGAACAAAGATAATTTGATCCAGAAATTAAAATATTGCTAACAAAAATTTTAATTCTAATCTATTTAAATTTTTTAACAGAAAATCTCCATGAGCTCTTAGAAGATGTTGATTTGGAGACAAGGAGAGACATGTTTTTTCAGAACGATGGGGCTCTTTGACCATTTTGCAGTTTGGTCCAGATCATTCTGAAGTTCTAGTACAATTAATACACACACATTTAATACACTAAAAAACTTTCAAGTCATCTGCAAGTATTAGATGCCTGGATGATAAGTTCCAACCAACATCATTAGTAAAAAGCTTAAAGAGAACAAAACTGCAGCTTGATCCTTGGGCACTCCAGAGGTAATTTACTCTCTAAACTCACCAGACAAAAAGTTATTACTTTTAATTGCTTTAAAAAAAGATTCAGAGACATTTAGTTCATAAATGTCTCTATCATGTTTATTCTTTAAATTACTTATTAATGTTCACATGACTGAGAAATGTTAGGTGTGACTGTAGCCAGTGGTACATCCTTAAAGGTCTTCTCAAAGATCTCCCCCAAAGATGCTTACATTGTTAGCGAACACATGTCAAGAATAAAATACAGAGTTTTGGTTAGTGGTAGAACTGGTTTGTGACTTAAGTGCATCACACTTAAGCTTCTGAGGATAGGATTATTTAAACTATCAATATCTATTCACTCATTGCCTTCCATAACTTCTTGATTTTTACAGTCTATTTGCCTCTCTTCTTGCCTAGTTCCATGACCAGGTCCTGTAATCAACATTTTATTTATAAATTAATATGACAGTAAGAAACTATAATTTATCATAATATGTAATTTTACTTAACAAAAGTGTATTCACAATTAAAATAACAAGTAGAGCCAAAGTGGGCAGGTGATTGACAATAGCATTAATATTTTCCTTAATTTTCTGCTAAGCGCATTTGAGCCTCATCGCATACTTTAAAAGAGCTAAAAAGTCAGCTAGAAGAGTGGGTTTACTCTAGATGAAAATCACAAACCATAAGAGAAATACTCATAGCATGAGTGATGGATATTAACACTTTTTTTAAGTAATCATTAAATATTAAAAAAAAATTACATTATATTGCAGCTTCAAGACATTGATGAATTTCTAAAGTCTTTAGAAAATCCGAAGAAAAATAAAACCTGGTGTAAAGTATGCGACAAAGAACTAAAATCCATTATGCATGCAAAAACTCACTATACCTCCACCAACCATTTAAAAAACTACCAGCAAATAAGAGAGAAATGGATCAGCAGCTTATTAGGGTCTCCACCTGAGGAACCTAAGAGTTATTGCAAGATCTGTAACCTTATTATTACTGGAGAAATGTTAACAAATGGTCACCTGGATAGTGAAACACATAAGAGGTAACAATTTTTATGTTCAGATTTTTTATAAGCAATGATTTTTATAAGGTATATCTGCAACATAAATAGAACATTATATAGACTATAAAAATGTGTATTGCCAGATAGATGAACTGAAAGCTACTTTTTTAATAATATCTCTAATATAAAAAGACATGCTTCATTCAATAAAGAAATAATATTAAATTCTCGTATAAGTATCTATGTTATGGCTTGGTTTTGATATGGTGGTTATGATGTTATGACATGGATATTGTATATAATAACCAATAAATATTAATAATAGCCAGCAAGCTTGGCGAATGTAATAAATTCGTTTGTATTAATATAAATTTACTACATTAACCGGTCGTTTCCAACTCAACCCAATACCCTTTGGAAAATATGTACAATGACTGGTGAAAGTAATAAATTTACTGATATTTTTCAAATTTAATACCATCTTTGGTGATTATATATATTAACCGGAGAAGATACATAATAATCACTTTATTACATAAACCGTAACATATGCAGGGTGTCCTATTTGCTACGTGTGAATTACAGGGTGATTTATAAAAAACCCTAAATTTTATTTTAATTATTATTTTCAAAACTATTGGTTTTAGCAACTTACTTTTAATTACAAAGTTTTATAATTTTTTGTGCTTTACAAAACTTTATCTTTAATTTTTTTATGACATTTGGTATCTTGGCAAAGGCTATCAACTTCTTTTTTTAAAATACGGACCTGCATTTTTTATCACTTATTTTGAAAGCATTGTTTATTCCGTTTAAAATTATCTATCTCATTCATGTTTCCCAACGTTTCAACGTATTAATAGCCATCATTAGGAATTTTTCCTCAGTGCGGATCTGACTTTTTAAATTGCTAATAACTTAAATACTTTTATAAATGTTTATTCTTTTGCTCATAATTTAAAATTTAATTGATTAAAACTTTTTGGATGATATCCCTCTTGATGTAATAAGAAACTTTGAATGTTTTTAACATGACGGTGCACCTGCATATCGACATCGGCATTGTACAAGGTTTCTGAACACTTTTAAACCACATCATTGGATTGGTAATAACAGTCCTATAAATTGGCCCGCAAGATAGCCTGATATAACACCCACGGAATTTTCCATATGGGGTTTTATTAAGGACCAGGTTTATCAAACTATGCCTCAAAATTTAGAGGACCTAAGTTTAAAATAAAGAGAAGCGTGCAATAAAATTTCTCCTTCGCAAATGTTAAGGAAAAATGGTGGTCATTTCGAACATTTAGATTAATAACAATTCATTTCAAAATTATGTACGTATTATTACGTGTACGCGTATTATATACTTTATTATAAAGTTACTCAGATCATTGTTGTAATATAATTTTTTTAAATACCTTCTTTATTGATGTTTAACATTTAGTAGCAATGATTTTATTCAGCAGATGATTATTGAACAAATAAATTGATGACAGCTAAACAGATTGTACTCTTTAAAGGTTATTTAAAAAAACCAAGTCATTTTGTGTTGGTAAAATGGAATTATTATTAATATTACCACCTTTATATTATTTTAGTGTTTATACATATTTTTAAATAACAACCAAAAAGATATTTTTTTTACTATATTAATAAGTAAGTGTATTAATAATTTATTTACAATTTAAAAAAATCAGGTCTGCATTAAGGAAAAATTCCTGATGATGGTTCTTAATACGTCGAAACGTTGGGAATGAGATACATCATTTTAAAGGGAATAAAAAATGCTTTCAAAATAAGTTATAAAAAATGCAGGTCCGTATTTAAAAAAAAAAGTTGATAGCCGTTGCCAAGACACCAAACGTCATAAAAAAAAATTAAAGGTAAAGTTTTGTAAAGCACAAGAAATTATAAAACTTTGTAATTAAAAGTAAGTTTCTAAAAATAATAGTTTTGGAAATAATAAATTAAAATAAAATTTAGCCGTTTTCTATAAATCACCCTGTAATTCACGAACTAATAAACATTTTGCAACCCTGTAAAGGGATTACATCAAAATTGGGAACTTTTCTAATTTAATCGCCCTCGTAACTCTTATAGTTTCGAAAATAGCAATAGTCACACATAGCAAATAGGACACCCTCTATAACCCAAATAAGTCGACAGTTTTACTTACAGTATCATATTTACCATTTGGTTATATTTAACTGTTTTTCATATTTTAATTAAAAACTAGTAAAAAGACTTCAATATGGAATCTAGGTTAAACAATTTGCGATAAACATTTAGTTTTATCTTTAATCAGAGAATATACTACTTTTCTGCCCCTAACTGCTCGTCATTTGGGTGTTCATCAGTTTTATAAAAACATAATTTACAGTATTTATAATCTTCATTAAAATACCTCTTTATATTTTTCATAATAATTTCTTTTATATTAATGCTTGGAAGCTTGTTCATCATTTATTTGCTTTAGTTATTTATTTATTAACAATAACTACCAAGTTACCAAATTTTCTCATAATTGACATTAATTATTTTTAATTTATTTATTTATTGTTTCACCAAACACATTGGTTCCAATATATATATAAATATATATATAACTTATATTAAGCATAGTATTTCTTGGTTGTACAATGGGCCGTATGAAATTGCGTCTATTCAGTTACTTTCACATAAGAATACTGAATACTGTTTGACCCCTAACCTAAATAAAAATATTGTTTACTTGATGAATCTTGCTTTTAACCGCTCCTTCCACTGGATAACCATAGTGTATATATATTAATACATCCATACAGAAGTAGGAAGCAAATTTTTTCAAAATTATGATCAGGCAGGAACCACATGTTCTACTTACCAGATACTAGATACTAGAGATCTTAACATTAAAAAATTGTAAGAAAAAAAAATTACAGACATTTTGATGCCATGGGGCTAGAGGGAAAATCAAGTTATTAGATAAATCTAGAAGGGCCGCTATGAGCTATGACAATACCACTTACTGCGAATCAAGGAGTGATACTATTTTAAGTTTATTTTACATTATGACAGCATAATGTAAACTTAAAATAGTAACATGTTGCAAAAAATAGTTTGTTTTTTAAATACAAAAATTATTGCTCAATATAATATTATTTTCATTCTAATTATCGTATTGATACTTCTATTGAAATTTACATAAAAAGGAGGTTTAGTATTTTTTGAGTCTAAAAGTTTAGATTACTTAAAATAGTATTTTGAAAATATATCATAGCACCGATTAATTTAGCTCATTAAAATGTTTTGTTATGTATCAACTGTAGTGAATCTATAGATAGAAAATTAACAATACATAGTCATAGTAAGTGGAACCATTAAGTAGAGCAACTTTTAATTTAAAAGAGTAGTTTCTTAAAAATCTTGTTGGCACTTGGTCAACTCTATTAGTATGAGTTCAATTTCAATCTAGAAATAGGAATTTGAGACCTATCAAATATTAAATGACTTTTAGAAAAATTTAAATTTATAAATGAAAATTATTAACTTGCACAACTCACACTCAACAACTTAGCCTGTATTGACCGAACCTTAGTTTCAAGGGACAAATGCAATTTCATTCCGGTCATCAGCAAATAATAAAAATTATGATATATGATAAATAAATTAAGAATTGTGTAGCAGGTCTACATATATAAGATGCCTTCGGAACGCGCGATGGCATATGGTCACTGGATAAAATATGGTTAAATCGTCATACTGATATCGAGTAATAGCTCTGTACCCCACAAATAATATTAGTGGTTTTAATATACAGATCGTGTTATCGTGAGCTACGTATTACCCAAAATAATGGCAACACCGCTTTGTTGCGGCTTGCAGGCGGCGGAATTTTTCGTTTTTATTTTTTGAACCGGGAGTCAGCAGACCTCACTTTGCTGTGTTACTGCACGTTGCATTAATAATTTTTGAGCGTTATTTTCGTGTTTTTTTCACTATGGCTGTTTATACCCCTTCCGAAAGAGTTCAACTAATTAAATGGTTTTATGGAGGCAATTCGGCAGTACAATGTAGAGATTTGTTTTAGGTGACATTTGAGAATAGACCGATTCCTTGTGCAAAAACGGTTTTAAATCTGGTTACAAATTTTGACACATCCTTTTGTCTTCAAGATTGTAAAAAATACCACACAAAACGTCAAGAACCACCTGTTGAAGTGGTCCAGGATACAGAACGGCGGGAAGAAATGGTTTGCAGTACCCTAGAACTTGATTCGACACGGTCCACTAGAAGTGTTGGAGAGGAACTGGGAATGAGCAATAAAACTGTTGCTCGTATCTGGAAAAAATATGGGTACAAATGTTTCAAGCATTCAAAAACTCAGAAAATATTTCCTGAAGACCAGTGGCGAAGAATGAAATTTTGTGAAACCATAATGGAAAAGGCAAATGAAAACGAATATTTTTTAAAAAATATTTTGTTTTCTGATGAATCTTCTTTTCCATTACATGGCAAACACAATCCTTCCATTGTTCGTTATTGGTCTCAGGAAAACGAGCACAGAAGTTTTCAGTTTCGTACCCAGTATTCTCAGAAATTGAATGTTTGGGCAGGTATTTTGGGCCACAATTATTTTTTATTGATGGCACTTTAAACGCCCAAAAGTACCTTGAGTTGCTGCAAAACCCCCAAAAAGTTCTTCCTGCCATTCAAATCCTACCTGATGTAGACCTGGAATCGGTTTATTTTCAGCAAGATGGCTGTCCTGCTCATAACGCGGCTAGGGTAAAACAATTTTTAACAAATACTTTTCCTAACCGCCTTATTAGTGGGACTGGCGATATTAAATCTCCAGATTTGTCTCCAAATGACTTTTATCTGTGGGGTTACCTTAAGCAGACCATTTACAAGCATGAATTTAGTAGGCCAACAAATTTAGAGGAGTTGCGAAATAAAATTGTCGAAGGTGTCAATTCTATTTTACCTGAAACTCTTTTGGAGGTGCGAAATAGCTTTTGCGATAGGTTAAGTTTTTGTTTAGCGAAAGAAGGCGGTTTATTTGAGCCTTTTATTTAAAAAATGATATGTTGTTAAGTTTGTTTATTAGAGTTTTATTTCTGATTTTGTATTATATTTTTATCAGAGTTGATATTTTATTTTTTATTAGAATAACGCTTTTATTTTCATTATGCAAAACACTGCATATTAAACATTTTAAGATTATAATTCTATGCGGGTTTTACACATTGTCATGTCTGTAAAACCCGCATTAGAATAAATATTTTAAAAATGCCTGGATTTTCGCGTAATATTTTGGGACATTTTGTCGCCAAACGACGCAGCTCCCACGAAAGTCAGATGTTTACTAATCCCGTCCTCGGGCCGGCCGGGGCAGTGCTCTGTCGCAGGCAATAGAAAGAAAGTGTCACGGGTTTAAGACTTCAATTAAAACTGATTTTATTTCAGAAGAATTTCGACCTTTATTTAGACCATCTTCACGGCTGGAAATGACAAGTTACACTTTATAATTAAATAAACAAATAAATAAATAAATTAAATATAAACACTGTAAAACGTACAGTCTTATTTTTTTATGTTTACATCAAATTTTAAAGATTATAATTTACAAAAAAAATTAAATAAGCAAACATGAAGTGTTTCCCTGTACAGGGTGGCCACCTAAGAATGCGAGGTACTGTATCTCGGAACGTACTCATCGCAGAGGCTTGCGGCAAAAAATATTATTACTAAAACAACCAATAGAAAAATCTGGAAAATATTTTTAAGTTTCTAAAATGACTGCTAGGCGGCATAACTGCGATCTTGAATCTAAAAAAGTAAAGTTTTTGTGAATTTCGATATATTAACCTAACAAAAAAATAGTTGATCTTTAAAGTAGAGGACAATCTGAAACTTTTTTGTTCGACAGTTTTTGCTCTATCTCTAAAAATAATGTGGTGAGGAGGTACTCAAAGGTTTCCGTAAAAAAAATCCTGTATCTTAGAAATGGATTTAGTCGACTTTAACACAATTGTGTTCTTTAAGAAAAGTCATTCTTGGGCTTTAAGTGTTTTAGTATTCGAAGTTTTGTTAGTTTCACATGTCGCCGCCAGGGGGCTTTTTTGAACATTCCGAGAGAAATGTTAAATTTTCTCAAAAAAATTAAATGCATTGGTATGATTTTGTTTTTCATGAAAAAGTAGCTAAGTGATGCCCAAACAGGCTCGCGAAAACCGCATCTCTATATCTTATTCCTAACCTAAAATTTAGGCCAAAGAAAATTTTATACAAAAATCCTATATAGAAACATTAACAACCAACTATATATAGAAACATTGTTCATCAAGTTTCCGTACATCAAAGGACTTTCTGAAAGTGTAAGAAATACTATCATGAAAAAAGTACAGAATATTGAATATTGAATTTTATAATAACAAATGAATAGGCTCTATTTTCATTAAATTAAAAGGCCCCGTTCCTAAAGAACTATCTTCTAATTTAATTTACAAGGTTCCCTGTTATAACTGTGATAAGAGTTATATTGGACAAACTAGACAATACATCAAAAGCAGAATGAGTCAACACAAGTATGATTGCAATATCATCAATAAACACAAAAAGGAGCATGCGCCTTTGGCACAACATGATTTTTCATTGGGTCATAATTTCGATTTTTCGCAAGGTAATATCTTGGATAGGGAAGTAAATTTTTTAAAGCGTAATGTCTTCGAAATATTATTTATTCATATTAACGACACAGTAAATTGTAGAACAGACAGCCAAAACCTTAGTACCCAACATTATCAGTTGACTGTACATCTATAAACATAACATTAAATCACCAAGGTAGGAACATAATTCTTATTAAGCAATAAAACAAAAACTACTATCTTAAAGAATATCGCCAGTAGTATTCCGTTATTGATATCACTGGAGCATAGCTTGATGGATTTCTATAGCAGTCGCCGATGAGTGTGTTTCCGAGCTGTTTTATTTTGTCCCTTAAATTGTGTTAAAAAAAAAAATATAATGTAGATGTACAGCACAACACTTTATAATGTTTGCTTATTTCATCACTGGACATAGGCTAATTTTTTAAACAGAAATAGGTATGTACATCTTAACACTCTCTTTTACTGTACTATTTTTTCTCCTCCTTTTTTTTGTAAATTGTAATCTTTAAAATTTGATGTAAACATAAGAAAATAAGAATGCCACAGTGTTTTTTATTTAATGTTTCAATTTATTTATTTATTTATTAATTTATTTGTTTATTTAATTATAAAGTGTAACGTGTCATTTCCAGCCCTGAAGATGGTCTAAATAAAGGCCGAAACGTCGGCAATTCTTCTGAAATAAAATTCGTTTTATTTGAAGTCCCAAACCTTAAACTTTTTCTTTCCATATTTGAGTAAATTTACATCATTACTATGTGGAATTATCAATTTTTTCCTTGTAAGGGGGTTAAAATTTATAATTGATAAACTATAACTACTTTATAAGGCTTATTATTTAATAGCAACCATTTTTTATTTTATTTTGTCATGCAGGTATGCAGAAATGTTTTGTGCTATATGTGACTTAAGGTTGTCATCAAAACATGCATTATGGGAACATGAAACTCAATCACCCTTGCACTTAAAAGCTAAGAAGCTAAAAGGTTATATTTCCCTGGAAAATACACCTTCTCATAAAGCCGTTGGCCCTTGCGAATATCATTATGAAAATATAGGCAAGTTTAGTATTCCATATTTTGTCAAATTTTTATTAGCTAATGTGCCAATTAAAAAATTTAATTTTAGACTATAGTTCACCCAAAGACCTAGAAAAAGCAACTCAAGGAAGCCTAATGGAAAGTCCATCAAAAAGCGATTCAGAAAGCGATTTGCAAGACTATGACGAAAAGTGCCAAAACTACTACTGTCCGGTTTGCGATATTCAGTATTTAGCTGATCAGTATTATCCGCATATGAACGAGTTTCCTCATACTACTTTAGAGATACTTAAAGATCAATATTCACCTAGTAAATCAATTAAAACTCTAAAACCTTTTTTTTAATTTTTTTTTCGTAGGAATAGTTCAGGCCTTTTGTTCTGTAACAGAAAATAAAAAAGACATCTTCTGCCTCTTGTGTAACATTACAATGCGTGGTCCTGCCGATATAAAATCTCATTTAAATGGAGTGAAACACATCAAGAAACTTAGAGGTAGATTCCCTGAACTGTTTGACGAGGTATTTGTGTAAAAGGAAAATTTTGCAAATTTTTTAAGTTATAAGTTTTTTTCAGGACGGAAAAATAAATCCAAAAAAGGATAGACGCAGCTCTAGTACATCTTTGAAGCAGTTGAATGGTTTCGAAACAGTATCCTCCTTGGGGTATATTTTACATTACTGCTACTAACTTTAAATAATTTTTTAATTTTAGAAGTGACCAATATTCTTGTTATCTTTGCAAACTTGAATTTAAGAGTAAACTTGAATTAAACGCCCATTCAGTCTCCTTTCCACATATCGAAATGGCGAAGTGGAAATCTGAAGCAGTATCTTTAGGTCAGTATACAGTACATCCGTAAAGTAGTGGATAAATTCAATAAAAATGAAATGGACCGTTTTTGAAAAAAATGCCCGAACCCGTCGATTTTAATATTAGGATAAAAAAAAGACTTCATCAATATGTTTTTTAAATGGAAACTACCATTTTTTAATGCAGAATCAGAAAGAACGCATTTTTTTACAAACGATATGGTACAAATGAATAGTGGTTACTAAATTAAATTTTAAATTGAGCACCGTTAACAACCTGACAATAACCAAGGCGAATTAAAAATTCTTTTTGAACGAAGTTTTGGAGTAATATTTCTAATTTCCTGGCGTATTTGTTCTTTTACATCTTCTAAACTCGCTGGATTAGTGACATACGCTTTACTTTTTCAGTATTCCCATAAAAGTAATCGAGGGGAGTTAAATCTGGCGATCTGGGTGGCGATTCAATGAACCCTCGTCTACCTATCCAACGATTTGGAAAAACTTTATCTAGATAATTGCGAACGGGTAAAGCATAGTGTGGCGAGGCTCCATCTTGCTGAAAAAAAAGATCACGTTGGTGCATGTCGGGTTCTTCTAAATCTGGATACAAAGTTATCAGAACGGGGATAAGATCATTTTGCAGAAAGTTCTAAAAAGTTCTCACCAGTGTCATCAAAAAAGTAAAGTACTAAAACTCTTCCTTCCACTATACCGTACCACACATTGACTTTTTCTGATTGTGGCTTTGGGATTATCTTGGACCGTTAACAGAATGTTAAGCTGATCTTTTTCAGTCATTGAACCCCGACCAGCTTTTTGAGTATCCCAAGCATGCCTGAATTCACGAAACTTTGCTTCAACTTTTACCATGCTTTGGTTAATAGGCGACCGATCAGGAAGAGTTGCATTAAACAACTGAACCACCTCCTTTTAAGTACGCGACATATTTCCGAAACCAATCATGCACAAGATTTCGATTCTTTCACGTTCGGTTAATTTTCTCATATTTCATACAATAACAGTAGGTCATAAAGTGTAGTTACTAATAAAACGCAGGATGACACTGATTTCGCCTCAAAAAGAATAAACACCATTTGCAAATGTAAAAATACTTCAAACAGTTGCACCAAAATACATTCACTTTTTGACACTGACAACAACTAAAAAACCAAAATACTAACATTTAATTTAGATAGGTATTTCTTTAATTTTATCATCATCTTTCCTTCAAAATGGCTTATGTAACCACTATTCATTTGTACCATATCTTTTGTAAAAAAATGCGTTCTTTCTGATTCTGCATTAAAAAATGGTAGTTTCCATTTAAAAAACATATTGATGACGTCTTTTTTTTAGTCACCCTGTATATTTAATTTATACGTAGAAAAACCCTAAACCCAATATTAAAATCGACGGGTTCGGGCATCTTCTTCAGAAACGGTCCATTTAATTTTTATTGAATTTATCCGCTACTTTACGGATGTATTGTTTATTTTAACGTTGTAGAAAAACATAACCAGTTGTGTTTTAGGAGTTCCATATGCAGAATATTGGGTGCACTCTAAAAACACATTAACTTGCACTTTATGTAATGTGCAAATAAGTAGTAACGCTGCTTCAAAAATTCATATGAATGATCTAAAACATAAAACGCATTTGGTTGAGTGGTGTAAGGAGTTTGCTACATGGAAGGTAAGTTATATAGAAGTACATTTTTCAAATTTTGGTAATAAATTTGAGATATGAAAGTACCAACTTTTGTTATTAAAATGACACCCTGCGCATTTTTTAATAAAATGTGTATCCAAAATTGACTTTCTAATGACATGTATTAGATGTCGCCTTACATGCCTCAACACCTCAATTTTTTTTCCTAAATTGGAACAATGTATCTTTAAATTGATCCTGGAAAAGAGCGGATATGTATATTGCTTTGAATGAATAAATTTTAGTGTGGCACAGTTACTGAACCAAAATTGTTCTTCTGTGAAGTTTGTGACTTGAGATTGCCTGGTACTTCAGAGGCACAGTGTCACTACATGAGTAGTACTCATATAAAGTAAATTATATTAATATACTTTACTATGCTATTTTTTTATCGATTCTCATCTCATTTTAGAAGGGCTGAACTTTATTGTAAGACATGCAAAGTATCAAATTCTTCGGAAAAAATGTTATTGGAACATCAAATGTCTAACAGGCATAAAGAAAATATTTTTAAAGGTAAGCTTTAAAGATAAGAATCAAAGACACAAAATAATAAATAATTAATTACAGAAACTGTTGATAAAATTGAGATCTGCCAGAAAAATACTAAGGAACCGATTTCTTCAGATATCCGTAATGAAAGTCTTGAATTTCAAATATTTCGGCAGGTAGACAAGTTGGTGCACACCCTATATTATTCCAAAGCCGTGCCCTTTGACATAGCCTTAAAATACCTTAAGAAAATAAACCGGGAAGTGTCGGAGCTTCAATCGCAGACCTGTAAATCTTAATATTTTATGCATGTGGGTTTGATTTGTAGATTTAAAATGTTGATTTAGTGGGCTAAGTTTATTTCAAAAGATCTAAATGGATAATTAATTATTTGGCATATCCAGAAATATTGGTGGCTGCTGTCACATATCGATAATGTTTTATATACTTTTTTGGATTTTTTTTCACAAGTATGTAATGCCTTTGAGGGGCTACTAAAAATAGTACGATTGAAAAAAAATCGATTTAATTAAATTAGATTAAAAATGATAATAAAGAGATACAAAGTGACAAGTGACAATTTCACTAATAGCCTAAACCTAACAATAACAAATTTATAGCGATATTAATAATTTTGTCAAATTTAGTTAAGTTGGCTTTGAACTTTTTGGAAGCAAAACAAATTAATTATTGTTTGAAAAATAAAGACAGTAGCCATAGAGATTTAATAAGATAAATACTAATAGCTACACGTTAGAAAACCTTGTGATTTTTGTAAAATCTATGTTAGTAAAATGCCTATGCATACTGTAAAATGTGATTGTTGAGTTAAAATGTTACCTTCTATTTCGAAAAAAATCAACCTTTGGAACAGCTTAATAGTAGTCAAATACGAGGATTGCGACACGTGGCCCGATTCGTTGGCCACCTAGGTTAACAGACCTAACCCCTCTCGGCTTTTATTTTTGTATTACATAAAGAATGAACTGTATAAAAAAAACAGAACCGTCGATGCACTTCAAACATATTAGACCAATAATTGAATCATCAGTAGATGGAATATCAATATTAAGGGTACAAGACGCGTGCTTAACTATGCTCAGGAAGGTATTGAACAAGATGGCAATATTTTTGCTTGTTGATTGTAAGTTAAGTAGGTTTACTTGATGTTATCATTATATTTCAAAGTCAACTTTCCTAAATTTGATAAAATTATTAATATCGCTATAACTTTGTTATTGTTAGGTTTAGGCTATTAGTGTATATAAACTTTTCTATTAAGAAAATTATCTTTTGATTTATGTAAAAATTTACAGGAGCTGCCGTTTAACAACAGTACATTTTTTACATTTTCTTGAAAACGCAATGTTTTTACCTTATTTTAATCAACAGACAAAATCCTACTAGTTTGCTAATTTAACCGACCCTGTAGCTTAAGTATTAACAAAGATGCCAATAGTGCCGCCTTAATCGGAGGCACCCTGAGTTTATTATGCACATGTTAAATTATTTGTTTTTATTAAAAAGTCGTTAATTTGTATCCGAATTAAAAGAATACGTCCATTTCGCTCTAAGAGACCCCAATATAATTTTAACCAAGCGAAAAAACACAAAGTCTCGAAAGTCATAAGGTAGATTTAACGATCAAAAACGATTAGGTTTCGCTTAAAGAGTTAAGCATCATCAGACTTGAACGGTGGCAGAGTAGTAATACATACACACGCTACCAACCAGCTAGCGTTTTTGATCGTAAAATTTATTATATGACGTTTGAGACCGGGACTTTATGTTTTTTCGCCAATTTATATCCTTGTGACGATCACACATCCCACTTGCTCGCTTTTTGCGATTTCCAGCGTTTATCAGTAGATAAGAATTCAAATTCTCTTTAAAGAAGGCAAATAATTTGACCCAACACAGGGTGATACTATCTGCATTTGATGAAAGGGAAGTTTTGCAAGAAAACGAATGCCAAACTGTGGAACTGGCATAAATTATTAGAGGGTCGCCTTGTAGTAGTTTTGGCAAAATCTTTAACGAATATCTACAATTATCTAACACTTCAAATCAGTCTCAAAATTTACCAACATGAAAGAGATCAACAACCAAAGATCAAGTCTTTATCTATTTTTTAACAAAAAAAATGTATGTAGTTTATGATTTTGGAAAATGGGGATTATTTTACAGAGAAGGCTGAATAAAATCTGATTTAGTCTATTTTTATTTGTTTTGGCATGTTTACGCTTATGTTATGTTAAATACAAGCTTACCTTACATTCTTTTTTCACATACATTTTTATAAAATATATTTAGCTGATTGCTTTTATATTTAAGATGACGCTGGACAACACCATGGAGACACATCCGAAAACAAAAATTATCACTTGGAGAACCTTGTTTCTAACAGTTATAGTGGCGAAGATGTGCTAAGAGTTACTATAGAAGACAAAGTCAAACCGGAGCCTGATCTCAAAGAACAAAATATCATCAGACAGGAGAAAAGTAAATTGGAAATGGAGAATTGTATAACAGATCCACCTTTTTCAAGAATATGTTATAAAATGGTTAAATTACAACAAACTGCTGAGGCTACAATAGAACGTGATATTTTAAAGGAAATTCTTACCCTGGTTCATTTAGTCAATACGAATAAATGCGAGAAGGTTCTCCAGCTTTTGAAGAAGTTTAATTCTGATTTGGACTGTGGTGTCTTAAAATTTCGGGGTAAAGACGATGGCGATATAAGTTGTTAGATTAAGAGTACACATATATTGTAATAGAATTGCTCAATTTTAAAATAAGAATAACTAATATTCTGTGTGAACTATACAGGTTAATTTAATGCATTTAAGGTGTCAAATAAGTAAGAAGAATATAACAAGAGAAGTATATTCCTATCTCGCACCCAGTATTCACCATGTACAAAATATTACAATATATAAATAATCCTGAAAATTTTTTTGCTATTATTCATACTTATCGCTTCCACCCTCTCAGCAGATTGAAATCCACTTCTTTAATGCAAAAGATATTCTCTTCAATATAAAAATAAAGGGGTACGGGCGATTTCGTTTTCCCGCTATACTATCTTTTATCCCGCTATACTAACGGATATTAACCGGATAATATCCGGCTTAAGAAATTTTCCTCATGTTATAATCTTTTTACTGATAGGTGTTAGTGATCTTGGTCTTTCATATAATTTTCTGTGATCCTTTGTATTCTTAGATCTAGGTTACAACCAAAATAATAATGTGATTTTGCTATTATAAACGGTTTTGCTTTATTTTTTTTGGAAAATTAAATCGAATATAATCATATTTATGTCTTTTTTTACTACCACCCCAAAACAGTTTATACTAATTATTAATACTTGTATTTTGTAATAATAGCACTTGTTTTGAAAAAAAAATAAGTATATAATAAGCAACCAACACGGTAAGGTTAATATTTATTTGATTACACCTATTAAGCATCTTAGGATGGAGAAAATATATTAGGAATTCTATTAGAGCAAATTGGGTGTTTTGGCAAATAAAAGTAAGAAACTATGAAAATTTTTTATTAAAACTATGCTGCTATGAAATATTTCTATACAAAATAAATAACTGATGTATAAAAAAACAACGTATAAAAATATGGTTCAAAACGCTTACAAAATAACACATGCCACAAAAGAATAACAAAACTCGAAATTAAATATGTGAATAAAGATTGTTATTCTCAGTGTCTGAATTTTAATTCTAATTTAATTACCCGTGACAGTAAACTGGCAATGAATAGGGTGTTAACAGTATGTCATTTCAAGGTGGCATTCCTGGACCAATTTTGAGTTCAGTTCAAAGGGTCATACAAGTGGGCCCTAAATGTTTTTTAAAATAAATGGTCTTACAAGTTCTATTTAAAAGAGTATTAAAGTTTTTTTTTATAAACTGACAAGAATATATTATATTTGAACTATTTCTACTTAGAACTAGCCGTGTATAGCTACCCCACTAGTTGCTGAAAAAAAGGAAATGAAGATTAAAAGGTGTACCTTTAACATATTTTCCAGTAACAAAACCGTCTTTGAAAAACGCATTAAAAACTGAAAATGAAAAAAACACTCGTTTATATGAATTTATCGACTTAATTAGGATATGAAGTGTCACGGATAAAATATTTTATCGGCAGAAGAATACTCCCAAATTATGACATACCATTAATAGTATATTTTGGTAATATATTAATGTATCATTAACAACAAAGCAAAGTAAGATGTTGACATTTTTTAAATTGCATTAGCCATGAAGTAGTAGTAAAGAAGGGTTGCATTATATGTATACTAAGTCAGCTATTAACCTAAAACAAAAATTGGAGAGGCTACAAAATATCCTTGAGGAACCAATTTCTGCTCTTATTACGATTGCCGAAGTCAGTCCCCTATACTCACCATTTGCCGACGATCACAAAGATAAGATCGGATCAGTTTGCAGCTTTAGACACATTCAAAAGCTTTCGAGAGTCACAAAAAATTGCAAACATTGATTTGCTCCTCTCAAAAGCAAAGACTAGTGTTATGAAGACATCATATCATACAGTTCTCTACATTTAATTTGGGTCGGACTCTGGTTAATATGAGAAACCCTATCGTTCTCGTTCTAACTTGTGACTTGTTATTGCAATAATTGTTTTCCACATCAAGACCTGACTTGTCCAGATGTGATAACCTGATACAAAACATTTATTAAAATTTAAATATAGTGCCAAAGAGAATCTGATGTATTTACAAAAAAAGGTCTTAAACTCATTTGTAGTTATAGTTGTGGTAAAAATCATACTATTAACAGAAATGAAACATTTATACCTAAAATTATGTTATGCTTAAAAAAATAAATCTGTGCCCAAACTTATTCTGTACACACTGGTCTTAGCTGGCTTAAATGCTAGTTTATTACTTTATATGATGTCTATTAGCAAAATTGTATAGAGAAGTGGACAGAAAAAAATTCCTGAGAAAAAAGTGAATTCGAAACACGAAACTCATGGTCATAAATAAAAAACTATACCCAGGTAAGATAAACATTAATTCAAGCTTCAAGGCAAAATCCATTTACCTCTTTTTCGCAGCTCCAGGTCCTGGTTGGAGTGGATATAAAACTCTTGAACTATAAAGCGTGGATGGAGAGAAGCTAATTTATTAAGACCCATATTTTGGGTTAAAAATATTATAATGACTGGTATTTTTGAGGATATTTTAAGGAAACATAAAAGTATTGTGCTAATATGTAGAACTGAAAAATAAAAAACAGTATCCCAATTTTAAAAAATCTAAAAAATCATTTGTTAATTTTCTACTGCAGTCTATATATGTGTACCCCAGAGCCAGACTATGTTAAGTCCAAATTAACAAAAATCAACCTTAATATGTTAAATCACATAACATTATGCCCATCTTTTGATATTTTTAGATTTAACATATCTTAAAAATTACTGTAAATAGCCAGTTTTAAAAAATGTTAAGTCCTCATAGCGCACAAACCCAATCAATGTTAAGTTGCATTAACCTTATTTGGCTTGGGATTTCGTATTTAGTCTAATGTATAAAATCCGTAAATAAAAATTTTTTTCGGGAGTGCTAAAAATTATTGTTTGATTAAAATTGTTTTAAAGTTGTATTTTTTGAGGAAGGTAGTAATGTCATCGACACCGTCACTTCGACGACCCCGTGGTCTTCTAGGACCGCTAAAATATTAGGTAAGGTGATACCTGATGAAGTACCTGGAAAGGATGAAAATCACCAAGGTCTAAACAGAATAAGAAAATCAGGTACGTAAAAAATACTTCTTACTATAGAAGGCACCTATTATTTTAACAGACTAAATAACGTATTGTCCTAATTAATAGTTTTTTTTGCATTAATTAAGTCATAGAATGGACATAGTTTACCCCTAGCATTACTAGGGACTTAACATATTTGTGTTAAATTAAAAAAAAAGTGATAGGTATTTTAGAAAGGAAATATTATTTTTCCAGAATTTGTCGAAAGTAAAAAAGATGATCCTCCTAGTGAGTGTAAACCTGAATATCCAGAGAACCTTCAAATGAATTTAGAGATAGGATTCAATAAAATGGAAACACCTGGTAAGTTTGTAAAGCACTTAAATTTTATAAACTATCTAGCTTAAATAATTTTGACTAATATTTCATAACATTTTATCCAATCAATCCAATAATTTCATCCTATTTATCATAAATGTATGATGTGTACTTCCACCGCAATCAGCATTTAGTTTAAGCGCAGATTCGAATAATTTAGAAGGGAGATTAAAAAAACATGTAACGGCAGAAGATGAGGAGCATCAATCGCATAGAACTCCAGACCGAGAATTATTACATTTTGACAGTAATGACGATGTGACGGATCCTAATTATTCATCATCAGAATTAGAAGATGAATCTGATGATGAAGCTGAGCAAGATGAAGGCGAAGGTGCATCTAATGCTGAACTAGATCAATGCGAAGTACAAGCTAAAATACTAACCCGAAAAAGAAGACGAGATCCAAAAATTTGGAAAAAAAATGTAACAAAAAGGAAACGGTATTCAGGATTAGAATACAAAACGGACAGTGGCAATCGTATTATGAAATCGAAATCTCTTAAGGAACCGTGTGGTGATACTTGCAAACTCTTATGTAGAAATAAAATTTCTCAGGTGCGTCGCCAAATTATTCATAAGAATTTCTGGAGCCCATCAAAAACAATAAATGTAAGAAGGCAATACATAGCATCCAACGTTTCTCAAATACCAATAAAAAGACGTAGGGAGGTAACTGGTCAAAGATGGGCAAAAAGAAATTTTACTAATAAATATAGTTTTGAAACAGGCGGAGTAAAAGAAAAGGTTTGCAAAAAGTTATTTTAAATACACTGAGCATCTTTCAGCAAACAGTGGATACTGCAATTAAAAAGAAAAAGGATGGAGGCATTGTAACACCTGATAAAAGAGAAAACACGTACCTGTCAACAAAATCTCAGAGGAGGTACAAAACGCTGTTCGAGCCCATATTTCGAAATTTCCAGCTTACGAGTCACACTATTCCCGGGAAAAAAAAAAGAAATATCTCGGTAATCATTTGAATATAAGTAGGATGTATAATCTTTATTTAGAAGAATCTCAAGAGAATGGTCTTGGAGCCGAAAACATTGCAAAGGAGTGGTTATATTCAGAGATATTTAACTATGAATATAACTACTCCTTTAAGAGTCCTGACAACGACACCTGTGACCTATGCGGTGAGCTTCAGCTTAATATCTGTGAAGCGGAATCTCTTGAATTACGGCCAAGCGCGCAAACTGACTATGACAAGCATATTGCAGATACCAACTATAAATATAAGCTTAAATTCGAAAATAAAAAAAAGTCGAGGGAAAATTTACGAGAAACAAAAGTTATACTGATTGATCTCCAGAAATGTCTACCAACACCAGATCTACATAACTCCCAAAGCTTCTATTCTCTTAAGCTGTGGACATATAACTTAACAATACAAGATGTGACAGATGAAAAAAGTTTTTGCGTGATGTGGGATGAGAGCGTAGCTGCTCGCGGAGGAAATGAAGCTTCATGATTAATAAAATAGGTAGAGACACATGTTTCAGATGAGATAAAAGGGATAACAATTTGGTCCGATAACTGTCCCAGCCAAAACAGAAACATTTTAATGGTTATTTTTACATAATTTAATTTTATAATTTTTACATCCTTCAGATTAAACCAAACATAAATACCATTAATCTTAAGTTTCTAGCGAGAGGACACACTCATTTGGAGGCTGATGTTGTTCATTCTGTGATCGAGCGTGAAAGAAAAAAACTTCCGCAACTTCAGATTATGACTCCTTGGGATTGGCAGCAGGTAATTCGGCTATGTGGAACAAAGAAGTATTGTTGTCAACATGGAAACTTCTGACTTTGAGTTTAAGCAACTTTTTAATAGCTCGACGGCACCATATATTCAGCAGAAAAAGGATAACTTGGGAAAAGACTTTTTAATATGGCATGCGGTTCATATGCAAGCTAGAAAAGATAACCCTGGGATTTTATACTATAAAGCAGACTTTGGAAAAGAGTTTATGGAAGTTGACTTCAACAGAAGGACCAAACGAACTAATTGCATGCCCATATGAATGGGGGCACATTAGGACAGGGCCTAAACCACTTTCAGCCAAAAAGTACAACCATTTGCAAAAACTTTTAAAATGGGTACCAAAAAAAATTCCATGATTATTATAAGAATTTAGAATATGGCAAAAACGAAGAAAGTGAATAAAAATCTAAATATTTCTAATACTATAAAATTTTTGTATGTAACCCAACTTTTCTTAATTACAATTTGAATGTCTAAATAAATATTTGTAGTTTTTTTTTTTTGAATGAATTATGCATTAACGATAAGTGGACTTAACACGTTTTAAAAATATATTAAGTCCCTTCTTTGGGACTTAAAATATAAATTAAATCCAAAAAAAATTAAAATTATCTGAAGAAGACTATGTTAAGTCACAAAAATCAAAAAACAATAGGTAAATGCTAAAATCGCTTTTCTACTCTTTATTCTTATCCTTGAAGTAAATTTAAATATTCAATAAAAAATTAAATTTTAAAAACTGGTTTTTTGTAATTTAAAATTTTGTAAAATATTTGGAATAAAATTACTCTACTGAAAAATTAACATTTTGGACTTAACATAGTCTGGCTCTGGGGTACACATATATATATAACTTTTTTTAATTTAAGTCCATAAAATATATTGGAATTTTAAAAATAAGGCACCTTTCTACCTTTCCTGCTTCACGGCGAATGCAATTACTTTATTTTAGCACTAGGCCACACTCTACCCTGCACATACTGGATTATACACCGTTGGCACAACTTGAAACATATAATTAAAGCTTTCAAAATATGTAAAAATAGTATAGCTTGTATAGCTTCTAAAATATATGAATAAAAACTTATTCCAACTCCAACTGTTCCTTCTCGATATCGTGACATTCCTCATTAAAACTATTTATCCAAGCTTCTTGTTGCAACTAAAATTATTTACAATATTATTATAAACATACAATTTATAAGCAGTTTCATGAACTTACCTCAAATTTAGTTTTCTTATGTTTTCGCTTCTTTCTTCCAGTATCACTGGTATCAGAGTTACAAGAGTCTCTTCTCCTCCTTTTGAGATTCTTTTCCTGAACTTCCATAGCCTAAAATACATAACAATTGCAACGTGAACCATTCTAATTTATTAAGAAAATACCATTTTATCAAGCATCTCTTCAGGTTCTTCAAATAACTGCAATTCATCGTCATTAACCTCGTCACTGCAATTTTCCATTAAAGAGATACTCTCGTCATCTTGAGCAGCATTTATTTCTTCGGGTATCGCTGCATTTTCTTTTTCCTTTAAACGTTCAGCTCTTTTCTGTTTTTTGTAATATTGTTTTAATGTAGTCAAATTAAATCTGGAAGGTTTGCCAGGTGAATTTTCATCTTGGTTTTCTTGGTCTTCAACTAATCCAGTGGATTCTTCAAAACCAAAGTAAGTAACTGATTGAACCATGCTGGTTGTGATGATTGGCTGATCAATGACTTGTTGAGATTCATCGAGGGGCAGTAGAGGACTTCTCTTTTGAGGTGAAGTATTAGTGATGTCACCAAGTGCTAAAAAATGTATCATATCATTAATAAACTACAATAATATATAATAATACATTTTGTAGAGTGCAGCTAAAATATGAAAGCATTTAAAAATCAATGTATAGTAAAATATTTTTAATAAAATATATAATTTTTTTTTGCATGAATATAGGAAT
Organism: Anthonomus grandis grandis; assembly: GCF_022605725.1. Lineage (NCBI taxonomy): Eukaryota > Metazoa > Arthropoda > Insecta > Coleoptera > Curculionidae > Anthonomus > Anthonomus grandis. The sequence goes on from NC_065549.1 coordinate 19,745,587, forward strand.
GAAATATAGGATGTGCCATTTTATATTTTAAACAACCTCAGAGAAAAAAATCTGCACAAGATTTGGAAATCCTTGTGGGTCTATGGTTCTTTCTAACAATTTATTTTCCCAAAAAGGTTATGGGTTCAAATGGAAAATAGTTTTGGGAAATATATATAAAATGCTTTGGGGTATCAGACCATATTATAAAAAATGCCTTATTGTAAACAACTCTTATATTTTGTTACAGATTAAAATTTTAAATAAGGGTAGCATTTTAAATGTTAGAATCAAATAAATTGATTTAAAATTCATTTAGATTGTCAATTCACAGAAATTAGTTGAGTTTTTCGCATTTTCAACTTGAACAAGGCCGTACAATAAGCTTTTGCAATTTTTTTTATTGTAAAATGTAAAAAAATGTAAAATGTAAAAATGTATAAAGGTTTTGTAAATGTTGAAAAAATATAACATATATAACCATAAGTTTTTACCTGTGACAACTTGAAGATTTCTTCTAACTTCTTTAACCCTTCCATTCAACTTCCTCTTACTTATTTTTTCAGGGCTATCAAATTCATCCACATCATATAAACTTCTCTGCATCAACATATTTTGTTTCTGTTCCACATTGCATTCCACAAAATCCAAAATGCTTGTCTGTATAGGAGACTTTTTCGCAGGGGTATTATTATTAACCGTTTTTGAATCATTCTTCTCAAACTGATCCACAAATGTATGGTCAAGTACCATATCTTGATCTATTCTTGGTAAAGCATTATTTTTAACACTAACAAAATGAGGTACTTTCTGAATGTTCAAATTTGGCCTCCATGGACTGGAAACTCTTTGACACATTGTGCTATTTGCATTTGGTCTTCTTACATGGAAATTGGCTGGAGAATCTATTGCAGCTCCTCCTCTCACTACATTTATATTGTTTGGATCATTTTCTTCAAAGCCAAAACAGCTATCTATATCTTGTTGGCTAAGTGAATTATCTGAACTGTGAATACTATGTAGCACTACATGTTCTTGAGGATTATTTATGCCTCTTTTTGTGTTGACATTATTTGGTAAAGCAAATGGAATCGGGGTTGATTGATTTATATCAGTAATTGGTATTGGTAGTGGCTTTTCAGTAGTAACATTGCTTCTTGGTGGTTCTGGAGTGTTGTCTCTACTAGGTAAACCAGGTGGGCTGTGGATAATTTCCATCTCATCATCCAACTCAGTTTCACTTACAAGAATTTTATTAGTATTATTATCATGTTGTGCTTTTTCTTTATGTATAGCACTTTTTTCATCTTTAATTGGTTTTTTCTTGTTAATTTTGTTTGCAATATTCTTTACAATACCACTGATAATACCCTCATAATCTTTTAAATGTGGTTTAGTAGCTTTTTTGGTTCTTTTTCTCACTTTGGCTTCCTTACTCTCAATGCTCTTCATAACTTTATAAATGTGTTTATCAAATAACATAGACGACCTCCTACAAGTTTTTTGTTTTATAACTTTTTTCGGGCTTATATCTGTGAATTCATAAAGGTCAGCAACAGTTTTACACCTTTTTGGAGATTCTGGTAGGGGTTTCCTATAAACTGGTATGGAGTCATATGTCTTTTTGTTCATTTGATCAACTGTTTCAATATCACTTTCTTCTAAATATGTTTTGGGCTTAAGGTTTCTTAATTCGAGTGCAGTTGGTGGTTTAAAGGTTACTGCTTTTTTTTTTAGTTTATGCAGATTTAAAGTCTTAGTTTTCCTAACTGGTTGTTGGTTTTTTCTTAGTTTTTTTTTGCTTTTGTTACTAGTTTGAGTTTGATGATTTTTGTTCTCTTCTATTATTTTAGATAATTTATCAAAATCTGTCTGGTTATTAAGTCTATCTAAATTAATGACTAACATCTTCTCTCCAATAAAATTTTGAGATGTAGTTTTAATTGTTGGCTGATGTGTATCACAATGCTTTTTTCCTAAATTCCCATTGTCTTCTGTTTTAGTGTTTTCTAAACTTTTTTTTGTTGTTACTTGTCTTTTGTTAATTAACTTTTGTTTACTCAAAATAGCATCTGCATTATTCTTTGGGATTTCTGTCACATCTTTAGAAAAATTGATTTGGTGCAAGGAACTTTGGCTAGCACTATTTGATATTGACTTTTTTCTTACTGTTGTAACAAATAAGGATTCATTTAACCAATGGCTAGGTTTTTTAGGTCTTTTACTTGGTCTGACATTAGAACTTGAATAGATATTTTTGTTTGGAGAAGGCATTAAAACTACCTTTTGTATTTTATGTTTTTCAATACTTCTGTTTTCAGTATATTTTGCCCTTCTGTCAAGACATAAGCTTTTTGATCTCCTGAGATGAGTTTTGGGTTGAATATCTTCTAATACAACCTTTAAACATCTTTCAAAAATATTACGGTTCCTTTCCGTTTTATTTATAACATCTCTAGATAAATCAAATGTAGTCAATGAATTAATTGGGCCAGCACTTTTAGATCTTGATTGAGTAGTGTTAAAAGTTGAAGAAATGGTTTTTTTTGGAGATGAGGTTAAGCCTGTTGTTAGTATTTTATGCTTTTCAGTATTAACATTTTCAGTGCATTTTGCTTTAATGTCAGCACATAAACTTTTTGACCTTCTGAGAGGAGGTTTAGCTTGAATATCTTCTAAAATAATCTTCAAGCTTTTTTCAAAAATATAATGATTCCTTTCCATTTTATTTATGACATCTCTAGAAGAATCAAATGTAGTCAATGAATTAACTGAGCCAGCACTTTTAGATCTTGATTGAGTAGTGTTAAATAACAAATGCCTAGGTTTTATAGGTGTCACATTAGAAGTTGAAGAAATAGTTTTTTTTGGAGATGAAGTTAATACTACTTTTAGTATTTTATGGTTTTCAATATTAACATTTTCAGTGTATTTTGACTTTTTGTCAGCACATAAGCTTTTTGATCTTCTAAGAGGAGTTTTGGCTTGAATATCTTCTAAAATAATCTTTAAGCTTTTTTCAAAAATATGATGATTCCTTTCAATTTTATTGATAACATCTCTAGAAGAATCAAATGTAGTCAATGAAGTAATTGGGCCAGCACTTCTCAATATTGATCGAGTAGTCTCAAATATTGTTTCATTTAACTGATGACTAGGCTTAACAGGTCTTTTATTGGGTCTGTTACTAAGAGGCGCAATAGGCATGGCTATTGTTTCTTTTTTTGGTGTTGAAGTAACAAACATGGGATTTTTTATAAAGTTTTGATTTGCTGTGGGCAGCTCAACAGTTTTAGATCTTTGTCCAGTCATAACATATTGATGAGTTTTGTCCACCATTTTTAATTGCTGGTCTTTCACAGGTTTTAAAGACTGCTCTGTGACTAACTTTTTTGGATTTTTATCAGATTTTATTTTGTTATTTACTGATTTAGCTGTATTGGAATTTCTTTGATTTCCAGCATTCTCTTTAGGGCAAGGTTTACTTCTTGATCTAGCTTGATTCCTTTTGTAGCTCTTTGAGAAGGTTCCTGATTCTTCATTCGTATTTTTAGTTACGTTGTGGTCTAAGAGCTTCAATATTCTTTTTGTGTTTTGATTGTTATTTGGTGACTTTGCTGTGGGAATTGGTGGTTTAACTCTCCCGTTCCTTTTAGACATAGTCTTCATTTTTACACTAGCGTCTATAAAACCGATTTCCTAACACGAAACAAATACCCAAATTATAAAAATTCTTTTTTTGTGTAAGATTTTTAAATATAAAATAACTTCGCACTTTAGTTTTCATATATTTGTTTAGGAGTTTTGTGTTTTCGTATTTGAAGTTGAATGTCAGGCCAGGCGCCAGATGTGACATTAGACACATTAGATTGACAATGACAATTGACATTAAAGGTGCGTGTTCACGTAACGTAAGTTGGAGAACTTCAGACGATAACCGATTTCAAGCGATCTATCGGTTTTAACCGCAGTTAAGCCCTTGGTTGACCTTGAACACTTCCCTTATAACATAACCAATCGTGTCCGCTTGGACCTTTTTTAAAAAGGAAATAATTTGTTGTTTGTTTTTATTTTTTCCCGCACTTATTTCAATATCCTTGGTTGGCATTTGACGTTTAGAAAACAGCTCCGGTCGTGGGTAATTACTGTTCCAAATTGATGACGTATAAAAGGCTAATTAGTGACGTCACGTATCTCAACACGGTTATAACTATAGCCGCTTGGATGTGTTCGGTTAATACTATTTAGGAACGGTAATTACCGATAGACCGCTTCAACCGCTTGGAATCGGTTGATATTATTCATTTTAAAGTCATTGGTTGACGTCACCTCATTGATGGCAATAAATGTTCTCTTCCTGAAAACCTTAATATTTTATCGCCTATTACAAAAATTAAAAGTAAAACAAATAGATCGTCTGGTTACAAAACAGAAGATCTAAATATCTATGAATATGATAAATTCTTTCTTTTGCAATATCGCAGAAAATCTTTAATATCACTGGATCTCAAAAGTTTTCTTTATAACCCCTTAGTTAAAAACTCAGTGTCTTTAACTTCCAAGAGTGACTGTGTACACGTAGATAAATAATAGATAATAATAAAATGCGAGAAGTGATTTGTAAAACGTGTATTATATATTTTTCTCCACTAATAGCAAAGCACTTTCGGCTAACAAATAGCCATCATCAGTGCTACCTAAAAGTTGTAAAGAATATAACTTCAGAAGTTCACAAGAATTATCACAAAATCTCTCCCTAAAAGGGCCAAAACTTAAAATATCATGACAAAACTTTTTTTTATTAACACATTTAGACAAACGTACGTCACAATTTAAAATTAACAAAATACAATTGAAAAGTTCAGACAATGATCATTTAAAAGACTATATATACAGAGACAGAACGGTTAATAAAATTATGTGTTTAAAATGTAATAAGAATGAGTCGTGTATGTATCTTTAACGATAATCTGCTGAAAGGTACCCATTATTTGGAATTGTTGTTCTTCTTAATCTTTAATATATCAGAATGAGCCAACGTAGTTGTGCAAATTTCATGATTAAAGTGAGTGAAGTCTATTTAATCTCCTGTACGTAAAGGGGGAACTTTTTGAACATATAAAAATATATCTAATGTATCATTTGAAAAAGATGAGTTGGATCTTTTACAACTCCGACTTAAATTTTCAATAACAACAGAAATATCACATAAAAATATATCCCACTTTGGTATAGAGATGGATGTTATGATCGAACAACTTCATAAAAAGTGGCCGAAGTTTATTTTGGAAAATTATCGCCCTATTTCGCTAATTCCTATATTTGGAAAGATCTTTGAATCTCTGCTTAGACACAGATTAAAGAGTATTTTGAACTCAATTCATTGTTGTATGAAAAACACTACGGCTTTAAGAAATCGCATTCAACCAGCTTCGCAGTTATGGATTTGGGTGAGAAGGTGCTTGAGGGCTTTGAGGGTCGCTTACACTTCCATGCCACATTTTATGATTTATCGAGAGCCTTTAATTGGGTTGAGCATGATATTTTTCTACAAAAATTAAATTACTACAAATTTGACGTCAGTACTCTCCATTTACTCTTTATCTGTATGATAGAAGTCAGTATCTTTCGTTTGGGGAGGAGGGGAGGGGAGTGAATCGCAGAGTTTACCACTGAAACATGGAGTTCCACAAAGCTCCATTCTAGGGCCTATTTTATTCTTGGTTTACATCAACGATCTCCCTATTTGCGATACCGGCTCTGTATTTTATCTCTACGCAAATGACACAACTCGCATATCTCAAGAGTCATGTGCAAACTTGAAAGACTGGGCTGTTTCAAACAGATTATGTTTAAACGAAACCAAAACCCAGCAGATTATTTTTTCTCTTTGAGATCTTGGTTCTTTCCCGCATCTCTCGAATGTAACAGTACGTTTCCTTAGTGTCACTCTTGATGGTGGTTTAACCTGGCTGAGTCACGTTGAAGCGTTGTCGTCCAAATTATTAAGATGCATATTCCTTATCCGTAATTTATCGGGCTTTACCTCAATGAACACACATGGGATTGCCTATTTTAGCTATTTTCATTCTAAAATGACATAATGTCTTATCAGCTGGGTGCACATGTCTAATATATTTGCATTGCAAAGAAGATGTGTGAGGGTGATTGCTCGTTTGGGCTTCATAGAGTGTTGTAAATACCACTTCCGGAAATTGAAAATTCTCACTCTACCCTGTGCAATTATTCTAGTGTGCCTATTATATGTTCGGGAAAATGTGACTAACTATGCAATATAATATGCTGCTACCTACCGGCACTTTACCAGAAATAATGACTTCTTAATTCCACCTTTTCATCGACTCTCCAGATCAAGAACTGGTGTTTCGCACTACGGAGTAAAATTTTTTAATGCACTGCCAGCCTCTGTAAGAGTTCTGCCACTTTCAAAAATATTCAAAAATAAAGTTAAAGATTTCTTAATTAACAACCCTTTTTACTAATTTGAAGAATTTCTTCACTCCACTGTGGCTTTTTAGGAGTATTATGTTTTTTATGTTTATATTGTATTTCTGTTAAGGTTTGAATTTGTTAGTTTTACTTAATGCTTAATTCTTGATGTATTTTTACTTCAATCGTGGATTATCTTATAATATTATATAGTTGCTGCATGGGTTTTATTATTATTGTAATGCTTTTTTTTCTGTATTTTGAATTTTGTAAGAGTTTTTTTTATTTTTTGGCATGAATAAATACATATTTCACCAGTTGCAAAGAGACTGAGGGCTGATATACATGTGGGCTGGCATAAAAAAATTTAAGGAACTGGAAACATTTATTACCTTCCAAAGGACATCATAAAATGTTAATTCTTACTCTTAAAAAAATTAATGAAAAAATTGGGAACTAAAGCTTAGTAATTTCAAAAGCAGACAAGGGGGGCTGTCTGGTTATAATGAATGGCGACGATTATATTTAGAAAGTTAAAAATGTTCTTTTAGAAAACAATTTTATAAAAATTGAATACAATTCTTTAAAAAGAAAATCTGTTTACGAATTCTGTTTAAGAGGCGTCACACAAGAACCCAGCCTATAAAGACGTTTGGGATGCTTTGTGTTCTCTTAAGGAGAAGTTGCTTGCCGAGGATCTGAGAAGCCTAGGCATTCCTAAACTCGCATGTGGACTCGTTAACCTGGACTGCAGGATGATTCGCAGTATGTTAGAAGTGGTCTACAGGCGTGCAAGTTCTGCTGGGCTGTTATACTCCCTAACGTCGTTCTCGGGGAAAAATCCACCACCTTTGGATTTTGGTTGAAACCAAAATCAAAAATAGGTTGATTGCTACTACTGTTTTTGGAATTTTACTGAGTACCCATTGTGTAGGGAACGCTCAAAATTCTGTATCTATCCAAGCGAAAAATGCTTGATTGCAATAGAATTGTATATCAAACAGTCAAATAACTCTGAAGATGTTATCACTACCGAGAACGAAGGCAGTGCAATTATTATTTTATAAGAAGAGAAATACTCTGTAATCATAAATAGTATAAAAAGTTTTTTAAAATACATTTAGTACTGCATACCTAGTAAATTTGTATAACACCACGATTTTAACCATAGTTAGTTTAACCTAAGTTACCCTTAGCAATAAAAGGTCAGTTTTATAAACGTCCCATTTCTTCTTCTTTGTCTTTGAGACGTTTTTAGGGTCATTAACTGTCAGAAGATTGGTTGGCTTGGCCGTAGATATACTTCCAGAAAGAAAGGGCGAGTTTTTAAATTCAGCAAGATTTTTTGATGGATTCCATCCACGAACTTATAAATATACCTGGACTGCTAATGCATATGGCCACGATACCCAAAAATGACCACTGCATGGTGGCCGCCATTTTTATAGTGGTTGTGTCCTTTTGATGTTGGTCACTCTGAAAAGTTTTAGTGTTGCCAACAAAAAATATATTAAATAACGGTAATGAAGTTGACGACGTTGACATTTGACGTGTGAGTATAGCGGATTGCCTAGTTTTTGGCGATTTGTAAACGACGCTTGAATATATCGTCTGCAACAGGCGATATAGCTTCCTCCTTATTTAATACGTGGATAATGTATCACCATCCTTATTTAAACGTATTTGGTTCAGTCACACTCAAAACCGAATAATTGTGAATTGTCTGTGTGTGTTGTTTATGATAGAATAATATATAAAGTTGTTTATTTTTACTATATAAACCCTTGCTAATTACAAACCCTCATAAAGTCATCTATATTTTGATTTTTATAGATGGTTTTACCTATTAATGTAGAAACACTGTGCATAGAAGGAAAGTAAAAGTCGGAATAGTAAAAATAGAAAGAAAATAGGTGTTTTTAACTGGATTGGAAGATTCAAGATTATTAGAATAATAAAACAAATATTTTAAAGTGCATGGATCTATTCCAAGTTAATTGAAACTTTGGCTCATTTCAGGTGAGGATTAATTTCTTTCATAAACTTTAACGAAATTCTTAAAGAAGTACCAGAAAAATCACAGATCTAACGCAACTATCTTAAATTCTTACCTATATGTAACTTTCTATTTTGTATTTTTGTAAACATAACCTCTCAAAAACTTTAATTGTTTTGTTTCCCTACAGTTGGCACAACTAAAATTTGTCAGAGTGACCAACATCGAAAGGACACAATCACGCAAAATGGCGGCCCCTTAGTAGTGGTCATTTACTTTTCATTGAATTGGCAGTCCAGTCAGGTATATTTATAGGTTCGTGATTCCATCAAATGGTTGACAAATTGACAGCTGCTTGACTGATGACGTAAACAGCTGACGGAAGTTCAACCGATGAAAAAAGAAGCGCTTTTTTATATTGTTTTGTGTTTTGTTTTTGTTTGGATTAGACTTTTCAGTTGATTTCCAAATTTATTTTTTCTCCTTAGATTTCCTCTTTGTTGTTATGTTTTAATAAGAATTCACGTAATAAGCCAGGGTGCGAAAAAATAATATACCCCTATACCCTTGCATCTTGCACTTGTAAAAAAAATATTAAATTGAATGAATGCAGTTAAAAGTTAATTATCTTGTTTGTCTTGGTCAAATCAATAATTATTAAAAAAAAATAAATATATTAATAAAATGTCAAAATCAACGTCAACATTTCCATCACACCATTCCACCAAAACGAAAATACGTTGGACCAGTGATTGCCATCACCCAATCATTGATGGACCCATCATATAATAAAGAAACATGATGGAAAGCAGATAATTTAGAAACGCAAATAGCAAATTTTGCTAAGCGGTGGATCGACAGCTGAATTTAAAAACGCGCCAAAAGCCTCTACAAGTTAAAGAACTGCGAAAAATGGCGTTTTATATGACATATATCAGATGCTCAGCTCAGATCAGACAGTCCGGTAGCGGTAGTCTGGAGATAATTTCGTTTTTTTTTACCGCTATCAATATGTCGAGGAATAGAAGCTTTTTCAGTGTTAGATTATATTCAAAATTATTCACAGAATATATGTCAAAAACCTGGATTTTTTTATAAAGTTAACTTTAACTGTTACCCCATCTACCCGATAAAGTTAACTTCTACATTTTGAAGTTAACTGTGACATGTAACGTTATTCCCCAAGTTAACTTTAAGTTATCTGTCCATAGAGTAATTAAAAGTATGTTTAATATTCATTTCTCTATGTATCTGTCAAAATAGTTTTATAATACCGGTCCTTTATATGTTCTCATCATCCCACATTCTGATAATTTTAGACGAAACATCTAATTTAGTTTTCAAAATCCGGCAATATAGGTCGGATAGCCGGTTGCTTAGACCAAAACTGCCTTACTGGGAGCAACCTCAGAAGGCATGAGAGAGAAGAAGAAGAACTCGAATAAATTAAATTTAAATTAATCAAAGACCTTATAAACACAAGTCACTAAATACTAAATTAGTTAGTTAATATTTATTATCCGAATAGATTATCGGTACGTTATCTAAAAAAAAATAGTACAATAAAAATGCCAGAAAACTGTTTTTGACCGAAAATATTTTTTGAAAATGATATCTGTGCTAAAACAATGCCAAAAATTATCCAAAAATAAACATATCTATAGAATAAATGTGCGGTATTTCGCCAGAGCAATTTCAGGAGATAGAAGTACACCTTTAACTGATGATACACTAACTGGGAGATTCTTATCATATCTGGATAATAATCTTTCAAAAGCTACAACATATAATGATAAAATTGGGTTGGTGGCAACAATAAAGACACAGCCACAAGAAATCAGAAATTTTGACACCAATGGAGTTAACTTAGTATTAAGTGTGTTAAATGATAGAACTGTTATAAAACATAAAAATGAATTTAAAAGAATATTGGAACTGGTTGATGTAGAATGTTGTAGCAGACTACATGAGTTCAGCACTAAGAATATATTTGATACCTTGACAAATTTTGTAAATGCTGTGCCACACCAGATAACTAAATGCCAGTTTTTCCATTCGGCACTAGACTGTTTGGTTATTCATAAGGAAAAGTTAAATAAAGACCAACTGGTTCATCTATTGTTTTTCATAGGATTTTTAAAAAAGAATTATAATGCTCAAAACATGATTAGGCAGTGTTTAAAATTATTTGACCACAGTACAATTAATAGACTGATGAAAGAAGATTTATGCATTATTTGCAACTCTACTTTTAAAACCAGTACTAAAATAAAAAATCATTTACTATTAGACAAAATAAAACTATATATTAATGACAACTTAACCCTTCTAAATGATCCTGCTGTCTTTATAACATTAATAAAAACTCTAAGACACAATCGGTACCAAGATGATGATATTCTCAACTCCATTACATGCACTATTTTCTTCAATGGAACTTTAAAGTATTATTCCTTTAGTGCCATGTGTCATATATTGGCTTTATATGCTGATTATTTATATTATGATGAATCTATTTTAAAAGTCCTAACTGAAAAGTGCCTAAATGACCTAAAACATTTATCATTTAAATCCAAAGATACTTATCTTCAGGAACAACCTAGAATGAAAGATATAAAAAGATTTTTGTGGGCATTAACTAACTTAAACTACAAAATTTCCCGAGAAGAGATTGAAGGTATTATATTACCTCAAATAGAAATCCGAGTAGATGCTGGAGAGTTTACAAATGATGTAGGATCAATGTTTCAAATTATTCTTTATTTGTGGATGATGAACTATAAGGCATGTGGATTAATTGACCAGTTTATGGTCAATGATTTAATTCAGAAATACAAAGGTAAGGATAACAAGGCAATTATGACAGATCTACATTTGATCATGATAATATCTTTAATTCTTCAAGCTTTTTTTATTTTAAAAAAATTGTAGGTATATCAACAAAGTATTGTTACCCACAATTGAATAAATTAAGTGTCACAAAAAAAAAACAAAAAAAAAGAATAACTCTAAAACTAGTTTTTTGTCCTGACTCAAAATAAGAAAATTGAATATATTTTTTTAAATAAAAAAGAAAGAAAAGCTTTTTTAGAATAATTACAACTAATAACAGTTATCATTCAAAGTACACTGCAAGTTAAAAACGTGAATAGACTACTTTAAAAGATTTAAATTATACATGCAATAAAACAATAAGTATTAACAAACTCTTCAAAACACCAACTAGAATCTAATGATCTCTTCAACGAACATTCTTGATCTATATATAGTCAATGAATTTTTTTAAATTTTTGCTTTAAAACGGTTGAAATTTAGTTTTAATTCAACAGGAATCTAATTAAAAAATGTTTCACAAGACTAAGTGGGAAACATGTTTTGCAAATGATGTTAGCATCTTTGGAAGAAGATTAATCTCACACTTTTCTGTAGTTGAATCTCACATTGCTTATAGAACAGCATTCTGGGGTTGTTTTAGTACAACCAGTTTTTCTTTAATATGTATCTACAGAAACAGGCTCCATGGAGGGAATACTGGAGACCCTTAACCCACTCAAGTAAATCCTAATTGTTGCTGGGGATTTCAATGTTGACTTTATGACTGAAAATACATCTGCCTGTAAGCTCCAGGATGTTTTCAGAAACTTTAATTTGATTAAAACTATATATACTCCAACTAGAAGTATTAACTGCATTGACAATGTCTTTTTGGATCCTGGAGTGTCACTCCAGTCCACTGAGGTGATTGATGTGGGATTTTCTGATCATGGAGGGCAGATTGGTGGGTTTGAGATTTAAAAGAGAACTTTGGGTCGCAGAGAGCAATGAAGGCTTATTTGACCCATAACTGAAAAGGGTAAACAACTATTTTATAATGGGCTGTCTGGGATAGACTGTGGGTTTGTTCCTGATAATGACACCTCTATAGATTTTAAGTTCAGTTAGTTTGTGGGCATTCTTGAATCATGTTTTTCAGAATCCTTTCCTCAAAAAGTAAATGGGCAAATTACATGGTTTACAAATGAATTGAGAGCAATGAGAGAACATTTTCTTGAGTGAGTACTACATACAACGCAAAACTGACAACTTACAAATACTCAATGATTTTAAAAAGCTTTGTAAACATGAAATAAGAAAGGCAAAAATTAATTCTAATAACAGAGTAATTCTAACCTCAAGAAATCTTCCAAAAACCATGTGGGGTATAATAAATAGGCAACAAGGAATACCTGGAGTTCCACCTCATGCTCATAACATCACTCCAGATAAGTTTGATAATCATTTTTCTCGGAATTGGTCACAACTTAATAAAAGACGGACTTTCTGACTTTGCGTGACGAGCATGTCATTTTGTTGCCACCACGAATATATAGTGTTTATATCATTTTGCAAAGTAATAATATCATTTGGAGTGGAGATTTGCCTGTAGATTTTTAGGTCGTCGGCAAAAAGCAGGAAATGGGATTTCAAGAGAGATCCAAGATCATTAATAAAAAGACTGAAAAGCAAGGGTCCGAGGTGGGAACCTTGAGGAACTCCAGAAGATGCCTGAAATGGTGAAGAAAGGCAGCTTCCTATTTTTATTTGCCGCTCACGGTTGGTTAATATGATTTAATCCATTGTAATAAAGAGCCACAAATGCCAAGTTTATCATAAGGTATGATTGGTTTTATCAAATGCCTTACTGAAGTCTGTATAAATGGCATGAGCTTCACAGCTACTTCCAAAAGATTTAAAAATATAGTTGTTAAACAAAAAAAGATTTGTTTCGATTGAACGCCCTTTAATAAAGCCATGCTGTTGATCAACAATTATCTCTTGAAAAACTTTAGATAAAAAATTTTCCACACAGCTCAAAAAGTTTAGGGATAGATGATAAGATGCTAATGGGGCGATAATTTGAAACGTCATTCTTGTTATCAGATTTAAGGATTGGACAAACATTTGATAGTTAATTAATTTGATTGAAACATTTGATTTGATAAATAAGATAGCTATTGTAACATTCCGTGGATTCCTAAGTTCTAACCTCAAAGCGCTAAAGTTTACATAAGCAGAAGGAGAACCACTCTGGTTATACAATTTATGCGCGATTTTCTTCTGAGTTATGTTTTTTAATTTTCTTGAGAACCACTGGGGATAATGTTAAGAAGGAAAAAAGCGTTTTATAGGTACAAACTTATTAAAACAGTCATATAGTACCGAATAAAAGTTAGCAGAAATTAAACAGTGAGATCTAAGATCAGATGGTGAGAATCTGACATGATGGTTTCCCAGTTGTAATCTAATTAATTGATGATATTAATTAATCTTAAGTAATTTTTGACAAAATTGAAATACGCATGTTTAAAATTATAATACAGAGTTACAGGTACATCCAAAAGTTTAGGTTCATGACAAGGCAATTTCAGTTCAAGTGGTGAGTAATAAGGATCATGTTTAACAAGACCACTGCAAAAGATATATCAAGATTTGAGAAGCAAAGATCCAGAATAGACCCATGATCATTGACCACCCCATTGAACTGAGTCAAACCTTCAAAGGCTACCTTATCGCATAGCAGGGCCTCTCTTTTTTGAGCATATTGCCATTCTCTACCTGGTATCGCAAGAACTCTACAGTTGTTCGTAATAGTGTAACGATTATTAGGGTCATGTAAGACTCATGAATATGTTAAGCTGGAACAGTATAAAAAACAGTTTTTGAAAGATTGTTCAATCTAATAGGAATTTGACTGTTGTCTAGTTTATATTTTACTCTATTGGAGAGCTACTTAAGATACGATTTGCTTTAAGGATTCGTGTACATCTTTTTTAGGTTTTTGGGCTCAGTGAAACTTAAATGAAATAAGAGTTAATTTGTAAAATTTTTTTCAGCTGTCTACTACCCAAACTTGTAGTTTATTCTTTTCGGTGACATGTTGTCCTAAGATCTATAGAAATAAAAATGGCTCAATTAAAAATAAGCTTTTTTTTATATTACTAATAGTTAAGTAGCAAATCAGCTTCTTAGCTTCAACTTCTCTAACCATTCTCTTATATATGAAGGTTTTAATTATTTACTATTTTTTTTAGCTCAAAACCTACCAAATCAACAAAGTCTAAACCTACTTCTAACAAGTATTTACTATGAAGACCCAAACCTCTTTCAAAAATTAAAAATACCATTGGAAGCCACGTCGCATGTTTATAATCAAGATTATCAGCTAGCCAAAAGACCTGTTCTCAGGAAGGTTATTCAAAGCCTAAAGTCAACATTTCCACAAAACAAGTTGGATACATTTCAGATAAATTGTCAAGTGCCTTACCTCAATATTGTAGGAATAACAGGGTATCAAAAGAAGATTTATAAAACTGTGAATATTGAAATTTTGGATGAGTATACTACTTTGAAAAATAGTGACAACGTGCCATCTGGATTAATGCAGTTAAAGATGAGAATTTTAGATAAGTGTGATGAAGCATTGATTGTGGTAAGCACATTTTGAATGTATTAAGTGATAGAAAAATTATTTCCTGAATCAATAAGATTGAATTATTTGCAGGTTTAAATTCTTCGTATTGAACCTGTAATTGGATTTATTGAATGTAAGATATTTCCTCTGAGTTAAAAAATATATTTTTTCATTAAATTGGTTTTAGTCTAAGCACTAATAATTACTATCCTTTTTTTTCTAATCTGATGAATTCTATGATGCTTAGTTGTTGACATGTTTTCACTGCATCAACATTTTAACACACTCTACCCATCATTGTTGTTTTTTACAGATATGTGAAGATGAGTTTGCTGGACTGACTGACTTAGAACTGCAGCAGTTTTTGGAAGATGAAATAAATTTAGTATGCTAGTGTATTTCTACTACGTAGTTCCTAAAATTGTTACCTATGTTTGGCTTTAGGAATGTTGTTGATTTTTAAGCTTTATAATCTGAGTTAAAAAAATGATCAATGGTCATTCCAATGATTTGCTCAAAATGTATTAATTTAAAGTGTATTAGAACTGAATAATTAGGAATGTTTTTGTTAAGACAAAAAACAGTATTTTGTAATAAGCTTTTAACAGTTTATTCTGATATTCAAAATGTACATTATAATATTTATATAATAAATTAAAGAATTATTTATTTACAATATTATGTGTTTTTATCTTATAACCTAATCAGACTTTACAGAAATCATTACATTTTAATTAAGGGTTCTTGAACAATCATAGATACAAAGAACCATCAGCAGGCCCTAGATAATGCAAAGAAATTAAAATGACATCTATGATTGTCCACACCCCTAAGCCACCAAAACTAAATAGTTTGCCTATTCCTTCCTGCCAATGTCCCAAATAGAACCTATCTGCTCCAAAACCCCCTAAAGTAATACTCAAAGCTAAAGCCGTGGACCATTTATATCCGCCAGTCCAGTTACACTTGATTTTCTTGTTGAACGTTCGGCGACCTATATGGAAAATATGTATTATTTTTAAACTCAATTGCTGATTTCAAGCTCTAATGATCTCACTTCACCTAAACATAAAATGTCCCCATTCACAGTACAATTAGTGACATAAACGTCTCTAGGTGATGAAACTGATTGACAAGTAGCTTTTTGTTCACAGCTGTGCTCCCAAGGTTCTGTTTGGTAACAATATCTACAGATGTACTTTTTATCAAATTCTTTGGACCCCTAAAATATTTATATTATGTCTAGATGTATGAAAGTTTAAATAGCGCATGACTTACGTGACATTTGACTTGGGCCTTATTGCGACATTTGGAAATCCTTTCCTTGCCATATATGCAGGAATCTGATAATTCACAGTCCAGACATTGTGCAGGGAGTTCCTTACATTCTATGTTTAAAGGGCATTTGAAGACTGTGTCACTCTATACAGAATACATATGTGTATTATTTATTAAATATAAGAATTTTATGTGTTGTTTATGAATAAACATTTTCATTTATTTTAAATTTCAATAACAAAAATAGCAATCTGACTATACATTATTAGGTACATACTTTATTTAAATTGAAAATTTAAAATTAATTTATTTTGGTAAATAAATGAACATGCTTATTTTTTTAATTTATTTCATCATCCATCATAACGGTTGACAAGTAAATAATAATGAGAATAAAGCTAATTATAAAACTTTTCTCCCTAGTAAAAATAAACCATAATAAATTAATTTTCAAGACGCATATAACTACATTTTTTAGGTATTTTGT
The DNA here is from genome assembly GCF_022605725.1 of Anthonomus grandis grandis. Lineage (NCBI taxonomy): Eukaryota > Metazoa > Arthropoda > Insecta > Coleoptera > Curculionidae > Anthonomus > Anthonomus grandis. The sequence continues at coordinate 19,762,228 of NC_065549.1, forward strand.
ATGTTAGGCTCTATTTTTATGAATTTAAGGAGTGGTTCCTGGATATATGATGTTCTTTGCCTAGGTTTATCAGGATTTCTGCTTATAAACATTGTCTGCATTGTCAGTCTGACCCTAGATCATGATTTACCCTACACTTTGGACTACCTATTCTTGATAGTGGGATCTACTTTGAACTTGACGGGTAAGCATTGTCCAAATACGATATTATTTTTTAAAATAAAATAGTTTTAATATTTTTAGGTGGAATAATGGCAATAATTTATTTTACAGATGAATATGAACGGTACAAATATATGATACCATCAACCTATTTGTTGCCTGTCGGTATATGCTCCATTTTAGCAGGATCCTGCATGATTGCAGATTTGATTAAAGGCATTTTGGAAAAGATGGGGCCAAATAATTAATACTCATTTAATTCGTAATAAATATACGTATAAAAATATAGTAGTATAAGTTAAATACTGGCTTTGGACTTATAACTATATGCAAATCTAGTTTATTCGGTGTCCATAAGACTGTTCAGGTGTCCATCAGCTGTTGGTTTATACAGTCGGTCATAGGTCAACTATCTTTGAGATAAGTTTTTTGATGTATTGACATATGTATTTAGAGAGAATGCTAAAAAACCAAATATGCTTTATTGTTTTTTAACATTAGTTAGAGTTATAAACAAAGCAAAAATATAATAATACAGAAAAAAATATAATATTACAGCTAAGAAGAAAATTTCACGGATACAGTAACAAGGAACAAAAGTCGCAAAAAAAGGTTTTAGTATAAAGTAACAATATGTCAACCAAAGACAAATGTATTAATAATGGACAATAATATATAAAACTTAAAATACAGGTAGGTTAAAAGAACCGATAAAATTTAAAAAAAACTATGTCAAATATTCAAGACTTACAAAATATCTCTATAAAACTCTTCTAGGCAGTAATATGCATTTTTAATTAATAAATCCTTCATAGAACAGTTAAACTGCTTGCTACTCTTCATGACTTTGCATTACAGGGGCAAGTGATTATACATTTTAATACCCTCATATATAATTGAGTATTTTGTAAGGGTGCATAGACCTAGATTGGTAGTATTAAATCTTGTTAGATATATGTTGGGCTCATTACTACTCTTGTATTTTTTATGAATCACTTCTACCGTCATTAGTATAAAAATACAAGTTAATGTGAGTATTCGCTCCGTAACCAATAGCGGCTCTAAAACCAAAGTGCAGAAAAATATCTCACAGCACGTTTTTGTAAGACAAAAAATTATTGAACCAGACCCTGCCCAGCCAAGCCCCAAAATTGAATAGGACTCTACTAGGGCAAAGTACACACTTCTAGCCACCTCTATACCAATCTCAATGCGGACCACTCTAACAGCATAACAAGCAGAGGGGGAACAATCTTCCCCTTTAAAGCAGCAATGTGGGTCTTAAATTTCAATTTTGAGTCGATAAAAACTCATAAAAATTGAAATAATCTCTATTCATTATAGGCTCCCCATTCAATGAAGGATTTGTAGTAATACCCTTAAATGTCACAATATTCGTTTTGGAAATATTAAAAGAAAGCTTGTTTGCGTCACACCAATTTTTAATAAGTTTAATATTATTGTTTATTGTTTCTTCCAATGTATTGTTCCTCCTTCCTAGCCACAGAATGGTAGTGTCACCAACAAATAACGTAAAGGATCCATTAATACTAATAGACGCTAGGTCGTTGATGTAAATGAGAAACAATAAAGGGCCAAGAACCGATCCTTGAGGAACCCTCCGATCGATATTCTGCACAGATGAACTACTGTGTTGGCCCTTAACCTAACATAGCAAGGTAGCTTTTGCAGCATTATTTTACGATCCACACAATCAAAGGCTTTGAAAAAATCACAAAATACCGCAGCCATCTCTCTCCTGTTTAAGCCTAAATAAAGTTTCTCCAAAAGATTAAAAGCTGCATCACCAGTACTCTTTCCGTCCCGAAAACCAAACTGGTTGTTATTTAATGAATTGTGACAGCAATAAGAAATGAGGTCATTCTAATTTAGACAATTTTTTCGATTATTTTTGATCGAGTTGGAAGCATTGAGATCGGCCGAAAATAGAAAGGGTTATTAGTGTCACCTCTCTTAAAAAGAGGTTTTTCTAAAGCCGTACACAAGCTATCAGGGAAAGCTTCTCTGTCAAAAGAAATATTTATAATTACACATAACTCTACAAGTAGAGCATCTGGAAGAGCCGCTACCGAGCGTTTGTTTTTAATTGAAACTAATATTTTTTAAATTTCATTTACGTCAAAAAGGATACGATACAAACAAAATGAATCTCGTACGTCTGTATAATGTGTCTACATTCCTTAAAAATTACAAGTTTCCTTTGTTCTATTATTCGCAGTACAAATCTTACTCTCTCACTATAATAATAATCTTTTTTAGCATTTTTTATTACTTGCGGTATGGCTTTATATTTATTACAAAAATTTTTGAGTATTCTATGACACTGTAGTACACTATGACTGAGGATTCTATGATGAAATTCTAATCTCCATATAACAAATTATATGGAGATTAGAGTTTTGTGAAAAAACGAATTTTTATGCTTCAGCAGTGAGAAAACCTTCAAATTGTTAAAAAACATTCAAAACTGCAGTATCATTTTCATATTACAATATCAAAATCTCTATTTGTTTACCTGTACTGGACATTTTAAAAAGTTTGAAATTATGCCAACCTGTCTTTTTTAGCTTAAACCATAGATGGAATGGTCTTATATAACAGTGCTGGAAGTAATGTACAGGGTGGCCAACTAAGAATGCGAGATACTGTATCTCGGAACGTACTCGTCGCAAAGGCTTGCGGTAAAAAATATTATTACTAAAACTGCCAAGAGAAAAACCTGGAAAATATTTTCAAGTTTCTATAATGACTGCTAGAGGGCGTAACTGCAATCTTGAATCTAAAAAAGTAAAGATTTTGTGAATTTCGATATATTAACCTAACAAAAAAATACTTGATCTTTAAAGTAGAGCACAATCCGAACCTTTTTTGTTGGGCAGTTTTCGCTATACCTATCTCTAAAAATAAAGTGGTGGAGAGTATTCAAAGGTTTCCGTAAAAAAACCCTGTATCTTAGAAATGGCTCAGTCGACGTTAATATAATTGTGTCATTCATCAAGCCATTCTTGGGCTTTCACTGTTGTAGTATTCGAAGTGTTGTTAGTTTCACATGTCGCCACCAGAGGGCTTTTTTTGACCTTTCCGCCAGAAATGTTCGAAGTTTTAAAAGTTTTTTAATGAAATTTTCTCTTAAGAATATTTTTTTTCATGAAAAAGTAGAGAAATGATGCCCAGGCCAAGGCTCACGAAAACCGCATCTTGATATCTTATTCCTAACCTTAAATTTAGGCCAAAGAAAAGTTTATACGAAAATCCTATACTTAATTTTTTTTGGCAATTATTACCAGGCCATGGAACCAAGAAAACAACAAATATACCTCAAATTGTCAATAGTTTCGCTTACTTTTGTATAATTTTTGTCGTAATAATGCGTTTTACGAACGATGAAGGTTGCGATTTATATATATTTTTACGATGATGCTTGCGATTTATTTTAAATATCTTCAGAATGCCCTAGCAAAAAGAATTTACACGGCTCGATGTCCAAATCGACGTCCTTGCGTTGTGAGAGTTTTTCCCCGATTAGTGGCTAATCTACGAGCCTTATATTTCAACGGCAACGAATTGGAAGAACCCAAGAAAATATTAACTAAGTACTAGGATACATTTAAGGAAATCCTCATGTTAGCACGAGAGCATTATCCCTTGAGTTTGGCATATCACGAACAACAGTTCAAAATATTTTGAAAGACTATAGATATGTTTAAATGATCGTTACAATATACTGACTTATTTGAATTTATCTAATATTTATTTTAATTTTTACTAGTAATTCTAATTAATTTTAGAACGCACCTATATCATGTCGTTTTGGCGACATGGCGAGACAGGATTATTGGGCCATATATACTTTTTCAAACAATCCCTAAATAGCAACGTCTGTCTTAACTTTTGGACCAATCAATTGCCGTTGTTGCTGGAAGATGTGCCATTAGAATTGCGGCAAAGCATGTTCTTGCAGTTTTTCAATATTTATACTGTTATAAGGTTCTCTCCAGCAAGTGTGATTTCCAAGCCTTGCGAAATGTGGGAAAAGATGCTATGGACTTTATTTTAAATAGCAGGTAATGTGAAATTTGGTTATGTACATTGTACATTAAAGCCTTTAACTAACTCTGATTGTGGGGTTGGAAGATAAAGATTATGCTCACCATTCCTAAGTGGGTAATTGATGGATGACGTTTCTGAAATTACTGATACAAATTTAAATGTGAATAAAGAAGGATGTTCAACAACAGAATGTAAACAAATAAAAAATTAAAATTAAAATTAAAAACAATAATAATAGAGGGTTTTTGATATGTAATCAAACCCTGAGACGTGTGTCTGATACCAATTTTAAACCTTTTACCCCCTGATAATGGGCACCACTGTGTCTGAAACATGTAGGGAATTTTAAGTTAACTAAATGTTTAATAAATAAGTGGAGGGAGACTGCAGGATTTTCATTTTACCTTAAAGAAGGAAGTGTTAATATTTTATACTTTTTAATGAATTCTGAGCAAGAAATCCTAGTACCTAGTCACAGCAAATAACAAACATCCCTCTTTTGCAGTTTAAAAGAATGCTCAAATTGAGTCATACAATATGTACCCCAGAATGGAAGCAGGTTTCAGAGATGTGCAAAACATACAGAGCTTAATTTTTTGGAAGTCTTCAATATGCCAATCCCATTTTAAGGGCTTGGCTACAATAAGTGCCAAAAACCTAATAGATTCAACAATGACTAAACTGGTGTTACAATATACAATAGATTGGTGATGTTATTTTTGAAAAAATTATGTACATTGTATTTTTTTTTAATTCATGTAACATTGAATTTTATGATTGATGCTAATAAATATTTAATATGAAGTAAGAACAAAAGGTTTCAACATATTTTTGACAAGACTTTTCATGTATGGTAGTAAAATGTGAAAGTATTATATGAATGTTCTAAATGTTGAACCTTCTTTAAAAACTGGAAATAGCAAAAGCCAAAAAAAGTCCAGTGCTCAACTGTGTGAAAGATATTTTTAATTTTAAACCTCACTTGATTTTTAATAATTTGACCTTGCCTTCAGATTCACCTTAAATAAAAAGGCTTAATGCTACCTAAATAATAACACAGGAGGTATGTAGTTCACTTGCTACATTCAACTTTTTTTCATATATTCTTTACCTCATTTTTATGCCTTTAAACTTAACCTCATTGTTTTTATATATAGGAGCGTCTGCGACTATATTATGTCCGCGCTGTCCGACACTACTTTCTTAGGTGTTTTTTGGGAAATAAAAATTCATATCTTGGGCTGTATGGGTAGCGAAAAGATGAAATTTGGCATGTCGTCTCCCACTACATTGGGAATGATGGATCCGTAAAAATCCGTTTTTTTCCGGTACCCCCGACGGAAGCGGTACCGGTTAAAAGTCAAAAATTCGTAAAAAACCGTAAATATTCCTTTCGTCCGCCATAACTCAAATTTAAAGCCTTTGAATGACTTGAAATTTTTAGGACGTAAGGAGTAGTGGGGGCTTAAGAAGCCTATACTTTTTGGGCCAGATCAGTATATAGGGTGAGTAATTATAAGCGATCAAAATTGAGTAAAAAAAAATTCAAAATGGTCCATAGGCTAAAATAAAAACTTTATAAAAAAAGTGTTTTGGCAAAAATACTTAGTTTTATGCGAGAAACAACATATTTGGAGTTTAAAAAAAAAAAATAAAATTTTTACGAGTTCTGGCATTTTTAGTTTTTTGGAATTTGTCGCCAAACGGTACTTACTTTAGGAAAAAAAATTATGAAAAAATAGCTTCATCTTTTGTCTTTCAAATGCCATACAACCGAATTTTTTGTGAACCATACAGGCCGAGCAATAATAAATTTTCCCCATGAAGGTCCGAAAAATTGAAAATATAAAATCACATTTTATTTAATAACTTTTTAGGGATGGCACTTGGAGATTTTAAACTTTCAACATTTTTAATACTTTTTAGAACCTATTTTTTGATATACTCTACAGTCATCTATGTAGAGTAGTTTTTGCTCTACACGTTTTTTTAACTTTGACGCTTAATACTGGCATACCTATGCGACCTACGAAGACCATTTTTGCCCTCAAATACGCGAAATTTATCTGGCTATAATCCATTAAATACCGTTTTGTTTCAAATATCACCACTTTCCAAGAAAATACCATTTTCTATGAAAAGTCCCAAAAATGGTAAAAAAAGGTAAAAAATGGAAAAAAAGTAAAACTTAATTTTCAGACGCTAATATAGCACTTTTTATCTTTAAAGTTTTAAAAAGTTTATGTACAGGGTGGGCCAATTTAGACGTTTTCTTATGGGAAGTCATGTCCCTGTTAGAGATAAAAAAATGTTGACCTCCATTCTCCGGGCTCAAATTTTAAAAGAAGTTTATTGAAGCAAATGAAATTTTGCTATGGCAAACAGTTTGGCCGCTAGAGGGCGCTTCTGAAATTTGGTCATTTTCGTTTTTCGGCTATGGCTGCTGTGTTTTTAAAGATAAATGATTTCTGTAAAGACTTTCTTATAGCACTTTTAAGCGCTTAACATGCTCATGATATTTAAACTTATACAGGGTGCTTCATTATTAATTTTTTTTTTCTTTTTTTAAATGGATACATATTATTTTTTTGCATTTTCTTGTAGCCCTTAAAATTCCCTTTTCAAATATATATAACACTTATAATCTAAATTCATTAGTTTAGGAGATATAAATAGATTTCTTAAGTATGAATAAATTATAATGCCGTGCCATTTAAAACGCCTAAAAAACAGAGTAGGCGGGTGACACAATTGCGGGTGAAACAATTGCGTAAAGGGTTGAGTAGGCGGTTGTCAAACTGCTTTGAGTAATACGTCATTTTGACATAAACAAGCTTATTTTCATAATCTGTTTTACTTTCTATTTCTTTTATGTGATAATCACAATGTATCAAAACTATGAAAAATTCGATATGATTAAATGTTTTATTGAATGTAATGAAAATGCAAGAGAGGCCTGTAATTTATATCAACGACGATATCCAGAACGGGCAGCCACATAGTACGCTGTTTGAGAAATTAGAAAGAAACCTTATTAATTTTGGTTCTTTTGCTAAACCGCGAAGAAATGCTAATAATAATATAAATGACGATCAAGAACTATTGGATATAACAGTTTTGGGCGCAATTGAAAATAACTCTAATCTATCCACCCGGAAATTGGAAGTAGAAACTGGTGTGCCAATGACCTCTACAAGACGGATTTAAAAAAAATATAGGTATAAAGCTTATCGAACCCGAAAAGTTCATCATCTCTTTCCTGCGGATCGTGATAGAAGATTGGAATTCTGTCGGTGGTATTTGCAAAAGTGTGGTCAAGATACAACATTTGGCTACAATTGTATTTGGACGGATGAAGCATCTCGATTAGTAGTGCAGGCATTTTTAATAGGTATACCTGGGCTCGAGCAAATCCTCACGCAACGGTGGCTGTAAGAAATCAAGGCCGTTACAGTTTTAGTGTATGGGTAGGCATATTTCGTGGTAGATTTATTGGTCCCTATATTTATGATGGACAGTTAAATTCAGAGCGATATTTACAAATTCTGCAAACGCAAGTTGAGCGCTTCCTAGAGAAATTGCCTCTAGCCCAGCAGAGGCATCCTATATCTTTCCAGCAGGATGGTACGCCACCGCACAATTCTAGAGTGGTCAGTAATTATTTAAATGAGCAGTTTGGTGAGCAGTGGATAGGAAATCAAGGTCCAATACGTTGGCCGCCTAGATCCCCTGACTTAACACCCTTAGATTTTTATCTTTGGGGAAGAATAATAGACTTGGTATACCAACAGCCAATTACTTCAAGAGTAATGTTGGAAGAAGCTTTACATAATGCATTTGCAACAATAACAAATATTGAATTAAGAAACGCTGTTGATAATGTTGAAAAACGTAGCCGCTGGTGCATTGATCAGGAAGGAGCTCAGTTTGAACACTTGTTATAAGTACGTAATATATAGAGTTGCAGTTTTAATATAATAAAAAAATAAAATCTGGTTTTTACTTTTTGTTTGTTAGTTCATATTCTAAGTTTAAAATAAATAAATAAATAAATACTTTTATTTTTTTTTTTATTTTTTTACAGTATTATTTTGTTTTTATAACTGTATTTGTCCATTAATATAATTAATATTTAATAAAACAGGAGCTATTGTTTAATTTACTTTTGATTTTTAAAAGCGCTTACTGAAGTATCACAAATAAAAAATACAGAACCTATAACGTCCTTTTTTAATCTTTGAGTGTCTTAAATAACTGCATTTATTTTTAATAAGGACGTTGATACTTGGTGAAACTGTTTGCCATAGCAAAATTTCATTTGCTTCAATAAACTTCTTTTAAAATTTAACCCCGGAGAATGGAGGTCAAAATTTTTTAATCTCTAACAGGGACATGACTTCCCATAAGAAAACGTCTAAATTGGCCCACTCTGTACCTACTTACCTAACATATTTTTTTTTTAATTTTGTGGTAGGTACCTTTATCCTTGCATTAATAACTAATATACACTGTTTTTTGCAGCTAACCGAGGCTCCGCCAGTATTCAAAACTGCTCATTCTCCTGATAATGCTGCAAATATTGAAACACTTGCCTATAATTTGATTTAAATAGACCATACATTTTTTGAGACCGGCCACACCGAAATGGAGTGTGACTCCATACACTCTAAAATTAAACAAAAAGCTAAATATCTGAAGGCTGGACCCAAATTATTAGAAGCGCTCGTACAAAACCACAACCATTCGCCGTAAAAAATGTAACACATGAAGATTTCTTCGACTTTAAAACATTTGGAGATCAATCATTTAAACTAAGTCAAATTCCCTGGCGTAAAGTTTGTTGGATTCGATACCTTAAAGCTGATCAAACCAAATTGCTATACAAACTCAACTATGATGATGACAAATATTACTAAAGGTAAAGGAAGGCCCAAAAAAGTAACATTAAGTAAAAAGTATAAAGATGAGTTACCGATTAATGCAGCAAAGTATCAAAATCTACAAAAAATGTGTACTGATCTTACCATACCAAAAATTTATCACCCATTTTATAAATCACTCAAGGTAAGTGAAGTCAGGGATAGGTTGCCTGAACCAGACGTAGAGGAAGAAAGTGAAGATAGCGATAAAGAAAATTTGTAACTTCGTTAAAAAAGTTTTTTGTAAAAACGTATTTTCGTATTTTTTAAGAACTAAGTACAAATTTATTTGAAAATAATATTTTTAAACACTACTTTTTGAAATTTTTTGGTAATAAAATAACTTTAAAAAAATTGTTGTTTACTTTTCTTAACCTTTTAAATAAATGCAGCTCAAAAATAAAATTAGTTGCATACCCGAAATTGACTACAACTTTTTTTCATCATTCTTAAAAAAAAAACATAATTAACTAGTTTAATAATAATAATAATAATAATAATAATAATAATAATAAGCCTTTATTTCCAACAGGCAACTTGCCCAATAACAGGAAACAGTTGCAAAACAATGAAAAATATAGTTAAAAAAAAACATACACAAACAAACCTAAAAGAATGAAAAGAAAAGAAAAAGAGTAAAGTAAAGTCACATTCTCAAAAGTCATCCAAAGAATTAGAACAAATAACTATTAATATGATATAAAAACCCAATTATAAAAGTTTAACAAGATAATCACATATTCAACAAAATTAAATTAAATTAACTGCAATATACCTACTAACTATAACTTAAACACATGGGTCTTAATCCCAAGAGTAATGATCCACCAAGATATCGACAATCACATGAACCGGAGAGAAATTTATATCGCACATGTGACAGATCCGATTAAATATAGCGCATATTGTATATAGTGGCGATTTCAACAGGATGTTAGTATGAGGCCTTGGCAGAAAGAATGTTAGGGGATGTCTAGCATTAAGCCTAGGCACCATGAAACGTACACCGGAAAGAAGTACAGGACTATCAATGAATCCATTCAGTAACCCATGCAGGAATTTTACAGAGAAGATCATTCTTCTGAGTTGTAATGGATGTAGATTGAAGCGTTCCAATAGTTGCCGATGATCAAACCCTCTTACCGGATATATGCCATCCTGCCTGAAGGCCAAAAACTTAGCAAATCTACTCTGAACAGATTCAAGGAGACCAACATGATTCTGATAGAGCGGGTTCAATATAATGCAGCCAAACTCCAGTTTTGATCTCACAAAGCAACAGAAAAGCAGTTTTAATGTAGACTCCAAAGTAAAACTCTGAGAACTTCTAATTATGAACCCAAGCCTTCTCAGGGCTGACTTGACTATGTTATTGAAGTGTGGAACGAATGTAAATTCAGAGTCAAAGGTTATACCAAGATCAGTAATTTGCTCTAATCTACTCAAAATAGTATCATTAATAAAGTAATTAAAATTTAAGGGTGTTTTTGATCTAGAGTAACTGACCACACTACACTTAGCCGCATTCAAGCCTAACCTGTTAACAGCGCACCATACCTCCAATGTATTTAGACAGTTCTGAAGAAAAACACAATCCTCCAATCCATATACATTTAAATATAGCTTCAAATCATCGGCAAAAGCCAGCCTATGACAAGTGAGTGACTCAATCAAGTCATTTATAAAAAAACTAAACAGGAGCGGACCCAGGTTCGAGCCCTGTGGCACACCCGACGTTACGTTAAAAAGTTTCGATTTAAAGCCCTCATATTCAACATATTGAGATCTACCAGTCAAGTAGGAATGAAATAAATTAAATAATCTCCCTGAAAAACCATACTGAGTTAATTTATGCAGCAAAATATAGTGATCTATCCGATCAAAGGCTTTTTGGAAGTCGGTATAAATAACATCGACTTGAGTATTAACATCAAGTGATTCACAGATGTGGCTAGACAGACAGGATAAGTTAGTAACACATGATCGCCCGCTAAAAAATCCATGCTGGTCTACAGAGATGAGTTCTTTTGCGTGATTAAATAGCGACCGATTCAGGATAATTTCAAAAAGTTTTGAGAAGTTACAGAGTAATGAGATTGGCCTGTAGTTCACGATTAAATCAGAGTCCCCAGCTTTTAAAATAGGTATTATTTTATTTTAGTTTAATATTTATATTGAGTTAAAAGATTCTGGGCTAACCATTATATCATAAAAATGTAATGCATTAAACTCTTTTATATTGCAATAATAGAATAACAAACAGACAAAATTTCATGAATGTGGCACATTCATGTTTTTGGCTTGGAAAAAATTAGATCCAAATTCATGAATGTGACATATACAAAAAACAATACAAAATAGAAAAAAAACAATAGGCAACTATTAAAGTACTTAAATTTATACAGTAAGTACAAAAAGATCAAATACATAAGTCAGAACACTGATTTTTCACAGCAAATTATATCTTTTAATTGCAATTATCTCATAAACACGATTTTGCACATTCATGGTTTTGGCACTGGACCGACAATATAGTGCAAGACTTGAAGAAATCATTTGAAACAATTAATACATTCTTATTAACAGCAACCAACAGCTTAAAACAATTCATTACTGAAAATGTAAATATTGGTTTAAGATTCATTCACAGAATATTTACTCAGTCAATTTACATGAATATTCTATTATTAAATGTATGCCTAATATAATTTTTGTCATAAGATAACAAATTAAAGTTTAGTATTGTTGTCATCTGATGTTTTTAAATTCCATTTACTTCTTATAATTATTATGAAAACATTCTCTTGATTAAATTTTAATAGAGGTACCTGTTAGTGTAAATGTACCTGTTAGAGTACCTGATAAAATTAACTTATATATATTACGTTGTAACTCTCGTGCGCATATACAATAATTAATGGTATTTTCCATTATATGTTAATGTCAAGGGGTGGTAAAGTGGTGATCAATTGAGCATAGGAACAAAACAATGGTAAATATGTTTTATGATACTTACTTGCAGGTTAACTGGTTTATTTTCATCCTGTATATTTATACTTTTCTTCTCGTCAACGAATGTATTTATAGTATTGTCCGCTAAAAAAATAATAAACTTTCAGTATCTTTTCATAAAAGTAATGAGGCTTTGGTATTTTGTTCCTATTTTACCTGTTTGTATATTGTTGGCTAGAAAAGTAAGTAAAATAAATGTGGCTTGACGGATATTTATATGAACGCATCGCATTTTTGCAACTTTTGTTATAATATAATAATCAATTAATAAATTTTCAATATTTGTATGCAGAAATCATATTTATTTTCATTATTTTTGACATATGCATGGAAGATTTTATCCATCTCTGTTCATTTGACCTAGTAACGTTAACCAATAGGATGTGCATCTGTAGCAACATGAAAATCGTCATCCTATTGGCTGAAATCATTTCTGATATTGAGCAGTGGCGTAAATTAAATTAACTTTAATATTCACTGCTTCACAGGTTGGTAAGTGATACGCATAGCTTTAATCATTTTCAAAATAGAAGAATAATTTATTTTTGAATAAAGTAAATTGTATTGTGAATAATGTAATTAGTATTTATACCAAAATGTATTATTTTAAAGAAATCGGTAGAATAAATTAAATGCAACTAGACTATATTCATACTTTTAAACATTTTTTAAAAATTTATTTAAAACGGACTCTAAAACAGTGACGGGTGCCAGAGCCTAGGTTTTACTGAAGTTAGATTAATAGAAAAAAATTAAGTATTTTTTATAATAACGATCGCAATAAGGTTTTATGGTAATATTGTATATAATAAGTAATATTATTGGGTTTTGGTTAAATTGGCCATTTTAAACAGGATTGGATTTTTATTTTGAAATCCCTAAGCCCAACAATATTACTAACCACAAAAAAAAAATAAAAATTACTAACCGAATATTAAACAGTTGTCTCTAACTTACTAAATTTAAATAAATTTGTTACTTATATGACAAAGTTCTTTTATTGTTCTTGCTTCCACTACTATCTTTTTTAACTCTTAATATACTGTTATATAGATTATGCGAAATGTGTATTTTATACATTTCTTCAATTGGAGTAAAGTTAGGTATTTAAAGTATTTTATAGATTTATCCAGCACGGTATTAAGTACCTTGAATGAGATAATATAAAACTATAGTAAAAACTAAAAGTCTTATTATTTTAATATTTATAAATATTTAAAAATAATAAATAATATAAATAGAAAAATACTGCTATACTGCTGTACTTCATCTTTCATCGTATTTTTCTGTTTCATAATCATATAAACAGTTTTATATTTGTATTTACCGTTAATTCATTAAAGCACAGCAATTTATATATTTATTATAATATTTACCAATATACAAACAAAAGGAAGTAGTTAGTATAAAAATATGACTATTGATCATTCTTGTAAGCCATTCAGAAATATATTTGATTAAAAAACAGCACTTAGACACTCAGTCTGATAAAGCTTGTAAGAAATAAAAATCAGTCGCTACAAACAGCATAATAATTTTTTTTTAGAAAACGAAAAATAACTTACCATTATTTTGAAAAACAGAAACACCTTGATCCATTTTCGATGCTTCCATTGCAGTACAAAGCAAAAATTATGCAAATTGTATTTTTGTCATTCTACCCGGATAATTTAGTAAAAGACCGAGAATTATCTGAAGCTTGAAAGTCGCAGTCGATTGTTATTTCAGGCGCACTAGCAAATTAATATTATACATAGGAGATTAATGTCTTAGAAAAGGAATTACAGTGTATACGCAATTATTAAGGTATGATAAAAAAAAAGACTGTATCCCCACCAGATACCGTGCTGGGGCTCCTACTATCTCACAATTTTAGTTTGAGACTCATGTTTAACCAATGGGTGGCGGCAACACGACTTCCACGTTAAACAAGTCTGCCTCACTCCCGCGCCCGCGTATGCATGCACAAAAATTCAAATTCAAATTCAAAACAAATTTATTTATCATGAAGGTAAATAAATAAGCATGTACAAAATTGTAGCATAATAATATACATATGTTGTACAACCCACCAAATACATGATAAATAGGACCATGCCTCGATTATAGAGAACCGTTTACACAGGTTCATCATAAGATAGAACCTGTGTGGCATAGCCCTTCAAACTTAAAAGAAAAAGACATGCATGTGTTGATGTGTATCATATTCAAATATTTAAGTAAGGCGAAGCAGGCGGGGGTTCTGGATATGCAGGAAAGGTAAATTAATTAATATTTATAACAATAATAAGTAGACAGCAATAGAAGATCGTGCGGCTCAGCTCTTTTAATTTTTATTGTAGATTAATAGTATTGTTTTTTTGAGAATCAAGCAGTTTATTACGAATATATTTTTTATATGCAGTAAACGGAAAACTTTTGCAATTAGCCGGAAGTCTATTCCAAAGTTGAGAGGCGACAAAAACAAAAGATTTTTGAAAATTTGTTGTTCTATGTTGTGGTATCCTAAATAAATTTATAAATCTAGTGTTATGCTCATGAAGAAAATTTGTAAAATTGTTAGCTAAATATAACAATTAAAATAAAACGCATACAACAATTCTGAAGTTTTTGTATTGAGTAAGCGGAGTCTTCAGTCAATGAATCCGAATATATCACATCACAATAATCAAATAGGGATAAAACAAGTGTGTTACATAAAAAATATTTAGTTTTAGGAGGTAAATGATTTTTTAAGCCGTAAAGTTTTCTTAAGCGCATGTATGCAATTTTGAGCTTATTCTTTATATGTGTTTGAAATGAAATACCGCTATCAATGTATACTCCTAAGTTTTTGACATCTCGTACTACTGGTAGCTGCTCATTACGAATGTTTGCATTTGAAGTTGTTGCTGCATTAAGGGCGTTCTTTCCACCACCCAGAAAAATTACACATGATTTAGACGAATTTAATTTCAAATTATGGTCGCAGGAAAAGTTATCTATATTTTCTAAAATCACGGCCAATTTACCAATTAGGATTTTTAAATTCCTAAAATTTAAGAGGAAAAATACCACTGACATAAATATAAATATAATAACTGTTTCACAAGTTAAAATACCAAATTAATTTTTTTTTTTAGGAAAAGGTGCCCGAATCTAGTAACATTCTAGTGACGGGTTTCGGTCCATTTGGGATCCATAACGTAAATGCTAGTTGGGAAGCGGTTAAATCCCTTCCCGATAAAATTCAAGGATACCGAATCATTAAAGAAGAAATCCCAGTTTCCTATAAACATGTTGAAGATAATATACCTCTTTTATGGCTTCAGTATCAACCCAAGGTAAAAGATGCATAGCAAGTAATATACTATATAATTTTTTCCGTCAATTTTATTTTAGCTAGTGGTTCATGTGGGCGTATCCGCTTTAGCAGAAGAAATAACCATCGAAACGTGTTCAAACAAGACTGGATATCTTAGACCAGATGTAGAGGAAAAATGCCTACCAAATTCGGAAGCGCGTTGTGGTACAGACCACTGCTTAAAAACTGGGATAAGTACGAAAGCGATTTGCGAAAGAGTTAACAAACACCCAAAAATTAAGGCTTGCACTTCTGCTGACGCTGGAAGGTATATCCTAATTTTTTTTATTGATGTAAAAAAATGAAATCTTCATTATAAACACTGTTTTTTCTATGACTACGTAATATTGTTGGCTCTTAAGGAAAAAATACTGCATCGGGAATACAATTTTAGAACCACCTCTTAAATGAAAGTATAGTGTTTTTTCAGTATAAGTAAATTTCTAAGACCTAAATTAAACTTAAAAAATAACAACTTCTGTCTTATTTATGTTAACAATCACTGATGTGAAAAAATGGTCAATATAAAATGGAAAGGCAAATAAAGATTATTTAAAACCTTAGATTTAGACCTTAAAAAACTAAGTAAATTGAACTCTAAAAATTAATATTTTATTTTCAGGTATCTCTGCGAATATATTTATTATATATCCCTAAATCAGGATAACAAACGAACCCTCTTCATTCATGTTCCCCCATTGGATAAGCCCTACAGCAAAGCAGAATTGACAGAAGCTCTTGAGGAAGTTATAAAAGCAGCACTAGAATTAATAAGTGAAGAAGAAAAAGGGTATGATTATTATCTTCCACCAGAAGCAAGTCGGATTTACAAGAATGGTAGAGCTGCTGCAATGACTTAGCATTTAAAGTTTCGATATTAAAAGTGATGTATATTATAACTACGGTGAATTTTTAATAATAATAAACTTAGTTTACGGTTGCAAATATATTATTTTATTTCTTGAAATATGTGTTATTAGCTTACTTTTTCCAAATACAGTTTAGTTCGCTTTCCATAAAATTTAAATTTAGTTTCTGCTTCACGAAAAAAAGTGGCATTTTAGAGCTGCTTTGCAAAACAAAAATTCCACATTACTTCTCGGTAAAACAGAATAATATCATGGTGAAACACCGTTATTTCGGGCGAGTATAAGGATGTTACATGAGCCGAATGTCCAAATCAAATATTATTTCATTATTTCTTATTTAGGTAAACTAAAATTTCTTCTTCTACAAACGTTTAATAATAGTGCAACGATATTGGCAACGTCGTGAATATTAGCGTTCTTCGCCATTCCGAAATCATCCCCGTGACGCGAGCGAGCATACCGCACAACATCTCTAGAAACGCCTGAAAGGTTAACCAATCTTCCAAAACCATGGTCTGGCCAGTGTATAAGGAACCCGCACCCCTAGGAAGCAAGTTCACGTCGGTATATAGACGTGAGTACTCACGGGTTTGTGTGTCATGATAATTTTGTATTTAGGAAAAAAAAAACTAGACAGAAAAACCAAAGAGAGAAAAAAATATTTATTTAAGTGTGCAATGGCTGTTAAAGTAATTGCCTGTTAGAATTTGCTTGACAACTTGATAAGTCATATTAATTATTGAGGTATTTGAGTATTAAAATTTAAAAAAATTTGTGTCCTGGAGTACGTTACGTAAATGATTTCGGGCTGTGTATTTTTGTGGCTGAGTATAGTGACGCCGAAACCGATTTTAATACTTCACATAAAATAACAGAAGTAGCAAATGCCATATCCAATAAACTTGGTACCAGAAAAATCGCGAAGCAAATAAACTGCTGTCTATCAAAATTTCACGGACTGAAGTAAAACACAAAATTTAAATTAATTTTCGGAAAACGTGATCTTAGTATATTCTGACCTTTTCAATAAGTATAAATCATTTTTGCTTTATTCTATGCTAAAAAGCAAGGCATTAAATAGAAATATGCATGCATAAAATAAAAAACATGCAGAAAGACATGCACTGTATCTGTATGTACTGATCGTTTTGTTGTTCATAAATTTAAGGTTGCATTTATTATGGGATGGAATTTGTTGGTACTTCCCGCAGTATGCGACGAGTTGCGGCAACTGATATTAAGGAACTAGATTTTTTGGTAAATATTCTAAACAATAAGACAAAAACTGCCAGAATAATTATGCTAGTTGATATGTTCTAAAAAATATATAAAATATATATTGATATTAGACTTTAAAAACCGTTCTGCCCGAATAACTTATTCCTAAATTATCAAAAACGAAAATGTACCATCCAGTCTATTAGCATAAACTCATAAACAAATTTGATTTAATGGGGAAGAAGGTTGCCAATTCCTTCATCCTGTTCAGTCCTGAGCTATAACCAGGACAGACACTATGAAGATCATCAGCTACTCTTTTTGTAGACGGAGGTAGGGATATAACTGCCTTAAAAAGCCATGGAGGATGGAAATCATACATAGACGACTCACATAGAAATAAAATGGATACTACAAATATAAATGTTTATTCAGTTTATGTCAATACGACTACCACCACATCATCAACTGTACACGAGCAGACAAAGAATAAGATTAATTTGGGTTAGCAATACTACCCTAACTTGAAAATTTTCAAATTATTCCAGTAATACTGTAAATATTTATAAAGAAAACACAGCAAATTGAAATTGTATTATATTATGATAATTTACTTCTTCGTCGTAATAAATATTTTGAATGTGGCAAATTTTTATTACAGAAAGATTAAAATTTCTGTGGCGGTTATAGTGTAAATCCAAATGTCACGATATTATTTCACCTTTTAATTTTATTTACCAAATGAAATCAAAATATGCTTTATTGCCACAAAAATATAATATAAACAATTTGAAATAATATCACGGAGAGACAAAAAAAAATTATTAAAATGCTACAGTCTTAGTCAATGTCCAATGTCTGCTCTCAGTCACTGCACAGAGCATCATTAAGGAATTCCGCAACGTCATAATAAGCTTTCCCCAAAAGCAATACTCCTCTTCTAAACCCCTTGTACGCATCCGAAGACCTAATACCTAAGGGAAGATGATTAGGCTTTCTTGGCAGACTAAACAAAGACTTTCTTACCAAAGTGCTCCTCGGAATCATTAATCGAATATTATTCACTTGCCTTGTAATATATGGTTGAGTGAGGACAAGTGAATTAGAATAATTCTTATAGACCGGTCAAACACTTTCAAGCAAATACAAGCATGGAAAAGTTAAGATAATATGTTGTGAGGTAAAAATTGGACAGGATTTACAGGACTGAGTAAAAGACATTTCTTTTTTAGATATACACCTTGGAGCTCGTTTCTGTTAGATAAATATTGTTGAAAAACTGGTTGTACTACAACAACCCCAGAATATTATTCCATAAGCAATGTGAGATTCAACTAAGGAGAAGTAAACAGATCTCACTACAAGTTGGTTTAAGTAATCGGAAAGCACTCTCAGGGCATAGAACTAACAACTTGAAGACAGTTTTACCGAAAGAGCGCTGATGTGTTCCTCAAATTTTAAATTGTCAATTGTGAATGTTGGGTAGGGAACATTGAAAGTTTAACATATTAGTCTTTGGTATGTTAAAGAATAGTTTATTACTATTACAGCAATTTATTATCAAAAGTAGGTCAGTATTAATTATTCGTTTAAATACCTTAACACTATCTCCAGACCGAACGATCAAAGTATCTTCAGCAAAAAGCCGAAAACATCCTCCAATCCGAATAGAGGCGAAATCGTTAATATAGATCAAAAACAGGAGGGGGCCAAATATGGAGCCCTGCACTACACAACTGTTCTGTAATGACACAGACATTTCTCCTCCATAGGAGACAGAATACCGACGATCACATAAGTAAAACTTAAACCAATTGAAAGCTTTCGGAGCAACACATGATGATCATAGTTGAATGCTTTTGACAAGTCACAGAAAATTATGGATGAAAGGAGGTTTTCATTAGTATTGAAATAAATATCCTCTAGAAGATAGAAAATAGCATCTGATATTCCTTTCCCACTTTGAAAGCCAAATTGAGAACTGGAAAGGATTTCATAAATGTAAGAACTCTCTTTTTCACAAGTCTCTCTATTAGCTTACCTAGGGAAGGAAGAAGAGAAATTGGATGAGAATTTGCTGGAGTATCAGAGTCAGCTCTTTTATAAAGAGGCACAGCCAGAGCATGCTTAAGAATACTGGGACAGTCATCTTTCTCAAAGGAGAAATTTATGACACACATAAGTGCTTGAAGCCCAGCATCGCTAAAGTGAAGAAGGATTCTGATCAATATGTAATCATATCCAGAATAATTTTTGTTTTAAAGAAATACAGAGTTTCTTTAATTTCAGGAATATTTATCTACTGGCGCCAAGAAAAATGATTTAGAAATCCTCTTACCTATCAGATAGTTGTGGAGATTTAACAAGATAGTACTTTAGCAATAGAGCAATAAAACTTATTTAAAATATTCGGAGATAACTTAGATACAGAAACTTGTAGACGGTGACTCGTTTTTCGTCTAATCTCATTGATAATGGACCATGATTGTTTTTGGGTATTATTAGAATTAGCAATTTTATTTTTAAAGTAAATCTTCTTGGCGTGTTTAAAAACTTTTTTATAGATATTTCAATATCTTATCAATAGTGCTTCCATCCAAAATACTTGTAGAAAACTGAGATTTTATTTAAATAATGTGCAGACTTTTTGGACACCCTGTATAAGGTCGTAGAAGAAGTAGTAGAACATAGCTTTCTTTTCGAATTTAATAAGCTATTGCTCAGTCGTATAGCCGAAGGTACTAAACCTAAATACATAAATTGGTTTGTTCGCTGCTGTTAGTGATCTCTTCTATATTTTTCTTTTTTCTGATAGCTTAAAAAAGCCAAGCAGAAATACATATCGACAAGTATCACCCAGATCATTTTACTCTGGTTGCTACATCGCAAAGGCCAGGAACCAATTAGGTTAATGCGCGCGCATTTAAACGTCAGCCATCAATGTCATTCTTTTCTGACTATTTGAAAATAAACACGTCAATCCCTTCCTAGGGTTTTAAATATATTGATGAAAAACTTGTAGGTCTTATTTAGAAAACAGTGATTTTTTAAATAAATCTGTATTGTTAAGAGAAAGTGTGTAAAACAAAAATTTGCGAGTATGGGACTATCCAGGCAGGAAATTAATTTACGAAGACTGTTGGCCAAATGTGAACTTCTGAGTAAAAACCAGAAAGAGGACGAAAGATTCGAAAAATATATAAGTACTTTGGAGGAAATGGTGCAAGAAGTAAAGAAAAATACTGAGTAAGTCATTAAACAACTTGGCAACCACGCAATTTTTTAGTCGTTGACGTTTAGGTTTGGCTTCTGAGGTTATGAACAGTTGTTTGCAATTCTGTGTATTGTGCTCAGTTTGGCATTCTCATTTTATCTTAAAACTAGCAATTTTCTAAGTATTTGGTTCCTTTAGTAAATATCAATAGTACTAAAGTCATGGAGGATGAAATGGAACGTTTTGAAATCACAGATTATGATCTAGAAAATGAGTTTACAATCAAACATAGAAAAGGCCTAAGTAAGCATCAGCAAATCTATGGTATATGGGCGGACGACAGCGATGAAGATTCCGGTGAAAAGAAGCACAATAGGAGCAGCAAAAAGCCTAAGAACTATTCAGCCCCTATTGGGTTTGTCACAGGTGGTGTACAACAAGCAGGCAAGAAAGAGAAGCTAAAAGAGGAGGAGAAAATGGAAGATGATAATTCAGATATTGATGAAAAACCAAGTACATCTTTTAATATGCAAAGGAGTTCAGATTCTGAAGAAGAAATGCCTTCGAGAATTGGATTTGGATCTTCTCGCAAATCTTCCCAGCCACCACAACAATCCACAGTAACAGAAGTCATTTCTGATATTGCTGGGTTTAGAACAAGAAACAAAGTAGATCCCTCATTAATAAACCAAGGAATGGGTAACTGGGAAAAGCACACTAAGGGAATAGGAGCGAAGTTACTTCTTCAGATGGGGTATGAGCCAGGAAAAGGTCTCGGCAAAGACCTGCAGGGCATATCTGCACCTGTACAGGCACATCTGCGGAAAGGTAGGGGTGCTATAGGAGCTTATGGTCCAGAAAAAAGTGCTAGTGTCCCAAAACTGAAGGCTGAAGATGTAAAACTTCAAGAAGAACAAGGCAAAGGATCCTCTAGATGGAATAAAGCGGATGTTGGTGGGAAAAACACCCGCTATTATTATAGGAGTGTAGATGATGTTATTGAAAAGGGCAAAAAACCTGGATATAATTTAGGTTCATCTAGTGAAATGACAAAAGTAAAAGTGATAGACATGACTGGGCCACAACAGAGGGTTCTTAGTGGTTATCATGCACTTAGTGGTCTTAAAGCACCGCCAGGAGTCGAGCATTTCGAAGATGTTGTGCACAAAAAATGCCAAAATTTTGCCTTGCCTGAAATCCAACATAATCTGGATCTTTTAGTGGATATGTGTGAACAGGAGATTATAAGGGTGGATAGAGATAGTAGGCATGTACAAGATAAAATGGTAGCACTAAAACAGGAGAAAGTTTCTCTACAAGACACTATTATGCAAGAAGAAAAACTAGTTGACAAACTAAAATATGTGTTGGATATAGTGGACAGGTTATTGGACCCTTCTCAGGACTACTCATTGGGCCAAATTGGAGAGATTTTCTTAAGATTGTCTAAAGACTATCCAGAAGAATATAGTCGCTATGAGTTAGCAGAACTTGCTCCAGGTTTAGTTGGTCCACTTTTAACATCAGCATTAGCAAATTGGAATCCATTAGAACAGCCAGGCCAATATATGGACTTTTTTAAGCAATGGCAAAATATATTGAGTGAGAAAAAAGATGGAAATAAAGTGGGAATATTGCCTTATGATAGTCTTTTATGGCATACTTGGGTGCCTGTGCTGAGGACTTGTATTACTAATTGGAAACCAAGAGATTGTGACCCTATGATTGCACTTATAGAAGCCTGGAAGCCAATTTTGCCAGTCTGGATTCTAAATAACACCTTTGATCAAATGATTATGCCTAGGATTTTAAAGGAGGTAAAGGATTGGAATCCTTTGACAGACACCATTCCAATACATTTGTGGATTCACCCATGGATACCTATTTTAAATGATAGACTGCAAGAAAAAGTTTATCCAGTAATTCAAGAAAAACTAGGAACAGCTTTGAGTGGTTGGCATCCATCAGATGGCTCTGCAAAGCTTATGCTCCTTCCTTGGCAAAGGGCTTTATCACAGGGAACATTCATGGCATTCTTGTGCAAACATATTGTACCCAAATTACAGGAATGTATGCAGTCCATGGTTATTAATCCTCACCAGCAGCTTCTGGACCCCTGGCAGTGGGTGGTGAACTGGAAAGATATGTTATCTGTGCCAAATATAACTTTGATTTTGGACAAGTTCTTCTTTCCCAGATGGTTGCAGACACTGGCAATGTGGCTTAATCAAAATCCCAACTACACTCAAGTAACAGAATGGTACTTGGGTTGGAAAAGAATGCTTTCAGAAGACTTACTAACTCAACCAACAATAAAAGAGAGTTTCCATAAAGCTTTGGAAATGATGAACAGAGCTGTCGGTTTGATTCAACAACCAGGAGCGAAAGAATCAATCTCATATTTGTCTAATAATGAATTGAATACTACTCCACTACCTCCTCCCCCTCCTAAGATTGATAGTATAGCAGAAGCTGTAAGGACAGCTGCAAAGATACCACAAGGGTTTAAGGATTTGGTAATGAAAAGATGTGAAGAGAGAGGTATTCTATTTGTTCCAATACAAAATAAATATCATGAAGCCAAGCAGGTTTATAGAATTGGTTCAAATGGAGTGCAGTGTTATATTGATAGGAATGTTATTTTTTACAGTCAAAATAGTCCAACATGGATACCAACCTCTCTTAATAGATTACTGGATATTTCTTCTTAAAAAGTGTCATTTTAATATGTAATTTATACTTATATTATGTCATTTGTGATTTTATTTATGAATGTATGTAAGGTCATAATTAGTATTAGGTAAATTGTTTAGTTAATAAAAATTTATGTACCTATAAAAAAGTTTTTCATTTAATTATAGATTATTTTTAAAGAAATATATGATTCCATAAACGATTCTCCTAGTAAATAGCACAAAAATATTACAAATTTGATCCCAGTATTTTTGTTTTGTTTTCTTACTTGACTGTCAGGATGAAGTATATATCAAGGACTTTTTTGCCTTTAAAAAGTTGGAAGGCAACAGAACTAGAATATATTATTAAAGGTTGTGGTGATTTCTTGGTAAAGGATCTTTTGCACATTCTTAACCTCTGTTAACAAACACCAAAAGTATAATATATTCGAATATCAATAAGTCTTTTACCAAAAAAATTATGTTGACTAATAACACCTTTCTTTAAGAAGTCTATAATAGTACCACTGGACTTCCTCTCGGATTTACGACCTCGGCCGTTGTTAACGGCTGTTAACGCCATATATCCTGTAGGTAATTCAAAGGCTTTATGTTTTGCTGATGTCTTTAAAATCTACATCAAAACCAGCTTAATAGAGAAATATCAGAATTTGGAAATTCATATGCTGGTGTAATTTAAATCACTTTAAGTTGAATGTAAAGATTAGTTCCTCTATATATTTAACCACAGATGTAACTAGCTAACGCAAGTTATATCTTATCTTATATATAAGTTGCGTTAGCTAGTTATATCTGTGATTTAACTCTCTAATTAAATATACTATTAATGGCCCATAATAAAAAGTAAAGTCGGATCTACCAAAGGTTTTAGCGTGAATGTTATCTGTTGTTACCAGTGTTGAAGTATGGTTGTCAGTATTGGTAATATATAAGGTATGTACTATAACTGTAAAACATGTGCAACGTAATTTCCTGAAATACTTGTTTTTCAAAAAGTAAAAATATCCAAATCATATGTTTACCAACAAAATTAACTCTCCAGAAATACTTTTAATGCTTCCAATATTTGTTAATACTGGTAACAACGGGTAAAAAAGACTTTTATTTTGGATTTTCTCAGCAAAAATATTTTTAAAAAATTATCAAGCTATAAAAGTTTTTTAATATTAATTCAGTTATTTAAATTTTAATTCATTTAGATAGGTTTACAAAAACTTAGAATGATGGGGTGTATGCTTCAAAGCTTTAGAATTATAATTTGGTTTATTTCTTTGTTAGTTAATTAGGTCAGTTTGGTTAGTCATGTAGATATGTGTATTTAATTGTATTTACATCTACTGAAATTTATTACTTGTTGGAATAATATCTGCAAAAAGGCCTTTCGCCTGTTGTTGTCATTATAATCAATTAAGTAAAAAAAAGTAATTTCTTTACAAAAATGTGGAATATCAGCAAACTAATGTTGCCTAGTTTGGAAAGATTCCTGAAAACCCATTTAATAATCACGTACCTAATTATTATTTATAATTCCTTCTTTCGTTTATTTTAGTACACCAATAGAGTCGATAAAGAATTATCAAAGTAGAATAAAGAATATAAAATTGAAACTAGGCATTACAACTATAAGCAAATTCGACGAATTTAATGATCCACTTGCTATGAGGGAAGAATTATTAGGTAAGATATAACCTAAATAGTATTATCAATATAAATTTATTAGTTAAGGTTTTTAATTAATTAGGGTTGCGGAACAGGAATGTGAAACAAAACATGGCTCCTGAATCCGCTGATTTAGATCAAGTTTTGAAATACCAGGAGGATTTCCAAAACAAAATAGCGGAGGAAATGCTTGAATTTACGAAAACTTTGAAAGAGCAGTCTGAACTCGCGAATAAAATCATTAAGAAGGATACTGAGGTATATTCATTAGTTCTACTAACTATTTACACGGAAAAAAGCAAAGTCTCGATTAATTAACATTTGTTGCATTCATTTTGATGATTTGCAAGATAATGTAGTTTTTCACAATGTCTGTTTCTATTTATTTAATTTTCAAATAAGATCTATTTTTTTTTAAATAGTTTTTACTTAAGTAAGTTTTTGCATAAAAACATTATTTTAGGTTGTGAGTAATTCAACACAATTAACTGACCAAAATTATTCCAAATTGATGGTTGAATCAACTAAATTAGCTGAACATACTAAAAGAGCCTGGAAATGCTGGTTGTGGATTATTTTAGCTATTGTGTTCATAGTTTTTATAAGTAAGTAGAAAATATGTTCCTATTTTGTAGTTTATGCAATAATTTTTATCGACCTTTGTCCTTATACATCGTTTTGTATTTTCAGATATGGTTTTATTCATGAAAGTTATGAAGAAAAGTAAATGAATGATCAAGGTGGTTTTGACTCATTCTAATAAAAGTGGCTTTTCACGATTTCATTATGTGGGGTTTCCGACTATATAGAAGTATATATTTCGCACATGTTTATCGCAATTTATACTGGTTTATTTACTAGTTTATAAGAATTTTATAAAAAAAAATATTATGATAGTTCCAACAAAATAAAGCACTTTTGATATTAGTTTATGATGTTTAATTTTAATAAAGCTGTGAATTTTAATTCACTTAACAAATACTTAGTTTCACTAGTTTAGTTTTAACAGTTTCAATTCTTAATATAAAATAATAATGAACAAATATATATTTTTTAAATTACCATTCTACGAAAAAAATTCCGTTAAATTAAGATCAGCTTTACTTTCGCTAAAATAACCGTTGAAATCGAGAAGTAAGAGCAGCTGAAGCAAATGTCCGCCACTAATTTTTCGGTACATCGTATATAAAACAGTTAGTAGAGACTCTACTGCATTATTCGATTTTTTTTGGAAGTCTTCTAGTTGTTCTAAGTTGGGCTCAGTAAGCTCTGCTTCCCAAGTGCCAGCAATTAGGCAGAATTCATCACAAAGCGAAAGTAGTTCGGTTATCACGTTATAGACCTGAAATTAAAAACGACACAAGGTTATGTGAGACAAGTGTAAACACGAAGCAGTTTCTCGTGTAATGATGTAAATATCTTTACAGCGTCTTATTGTTTCCTTAAAGTCTATGTTTAAAATATTCCAAATGTGAGCAAAATGTAACAAAAGACATTTCAAATATCTGTTGCTATAGATATTCCAGAAAGTAAATATTGCTTATTACGACGTATACGCAATCCGATGTAGTTTTGTTAAAGGTATAGCTGTAATTCGTAATCAGTGTCAAAATTAATATTTTTGAATTATTGAATATTTCAGAGTACCTGTGGTGATATCTAAAAATCATACATGATATCTTAAAATTATTAAAATATCACAAGCAAAAAAACATCATTATAGATATTTGTTAAAAAAATCTCTTAGGTAGTTTCTTCAATAGTCTTTGTAGTTAAATTTTGTTATTAATATTTTCTAATTATTTGACGTAAGCAGTTCCTTCTCTTTGTTCTGCTACATCACGAACTAGTTTTAATTTTGGCAAACTCATGGTATTCGACTCTCTTTTTAAATCATTTATACACTATTTCCAGCACTTGAAAACCATTACATGGTAGATTAGAGATAGATTGGGTATTATACAGTGTGGCTCGTAATTGTTCCTCCCCCCCCCTCTTATCTTTTGAATGCGTTTATATACAAATTTGAACTTTGCTACACAACATTAGCAACCTAAATACTACTTTTGCAAAACTTAAATTTAAATAGAAAGGGAGGTCATGCGATACATCATTTGAAAGTTCCCACTGAATGCTTTATGGTCCTAGAATATCAAGTCATTACATTTACCCATAGCAAAATGGCAGCCTTTTAAAATCTTATTTTTCGCATTTTTTCTTTGTTCGTTACTACATCTGTTCAGATGTGATTGGTTTGTAAGTGTCTTGTTTGTAGAATTTATTTGTTTTTTGACATTGACAAAAAATACACTCTACAAACAACAACACACCTACCAACAAATTACACCTGAACAGGTGTAGTAACGAAAATAAAAATGCGAAAAATAAGATTTTGAAAACTGCCATTTTGCTGTGGGTAGAAGTAATGACTTAATATTCTATGACCATAAAGCATTCAGTGGGACCTTTCAACGATGTATCGCATGACCCCTTTCTATTTAATTTTATTTTTCAAAATAGCGTCCCGTCGCCATTTTGAAGTTTTGCAAAATGAGCTAGGGACCAAAAAATAGTATTTATGTTGCTAATGATGTGTACCAAATGTAATTTTTTTATATAGACGCATTCAAAAGATAAGAGGGGGAGGGACAATTAAGAGCTGCACTGTATAATTAATACCTGTAAGCAAAATATATTGAGTTTAGAGAAAGATTAGACTATAAAGCGTGTTACTTGGTATAACAACTCGGTATAACAAAGGTCCAGATCAAGTCTCCACTGTAAATAAATAGCTGTGCAAATACAAATAATTTTGACTAAGTTTTTTTAATTAGCGGTGGATAATAGACCAAAGGAAGATAATTAAGAATGAGATCAATCATCATGTAACAATTCCTGCTACAGTTGTGTTGAAGGAAACGTGATACATTATCTTATAGTAAGATGTAAAAGCTGCTTATATTGATTAAATAAAATTTATAATTATATTGAATTAAATAAAAACCAATTTATTTGCAAACATTCAACCAAAAATAAAAAAACGTGTCAAGTTATAAATAACAATTTCTAGAAAATATATCAGATTAATACACAATGTTTAAGAAACAAAATTGTTCAAATTGAGGCGAATATATTTTCTTATGATATATTAGTATTTAGTAAACATTGGTTGTCAGTCGCCGAGTTAGAACAAATTATATTAAATAACTACTCTTTCTTGTCGTCATACTGTCGTAGGTATCATGTTCATAGCGGATATTAAGGAATTCAATATCAAGAGAAGAAATTAACATCCCCCTCAGTAGATAAACAAATTGAAGTATGTGCACTGCAGTCAATGAAACTAAGATTAATAGCAATTACTATCTATAGACCTTCACTCGCTAATTTTGAAATCTTTCTGAATGCAATGCGTAACATTTTACAAATCATCACTAATCTTAAATTTCAAATTTTTATTTTAGCTCTGAACCTATTTCACTCTTATGGACTAAATAGTTTAATAGTAGAATGCATCTAACGAAGCGCTTATCTCGATAATATATTTACAAATCTAAGTGACTGTATAAGCAACATTACTGAGGTTCCTCAGACCATATTGAAGTTTTTCATTTCATTTTTTTAGCTTTGCTAATTATAGATCCACTGGAAATGTAATTAATGTTCGGAAATGTTTGGTCTGTGGTATCCCTTGGGATTTCATAAACACTAAAAATATCCATGTAAACATAAAATTTAAAATGTTTCTTAACTTATTAAAAACCAGAGATTATTTCCAGAGAAAAACCTCTATAAAGATACTCCCCGGGTTTCATGGTTCAATGAGAACTTAAAAAAACGCGTGATACGTAAAATTTTTTATAGAGAATTGACTAGAAGTTATAATACCCCTGATCTCGCACTTTTAAGTAAAAATTATGCAAAGTTTTATCACAATGAATTAAACAAGGCAAAAATACAAGCAAATGATAATTATATTAAGAACTGTAACCGGAACTCTATCGTCATCTGGAAAATTGTTAAAAATAATTCAAATCTGGGAAAAAAGGAAGATAAATTAGACAGTAAGCTCACTAATGAAATAAATAAATGTCATGACTAATATACCCAAGAACTTATTTAAAAATTGCCTACATCAAATAAAAACCCATTAGATTACACAAAACATTATTGCAATTGAATTAAAAATAAACTAACATACATTTCAAATTTACCCTTAGTTTCACAAGTGGAGGTAAGGGATGTAATTAAAGGACTTAATAAAATTAAAATAGTCAAAACTATTATGGCCTTAATGTTAAAATATTAAAAAATATAATTGAGGTAATAATAAGCCCAATAACTTAATTAATTAATCATTGTATTAAAGAAGGGTTATTTCCATCTTGTACCCAAATTCTTAAAGTTGTCCCTATCCACAAAAAACTCCAACAACACACTAAACTATTATATACTAATATCAATAGGTCAGATTTTATCTAAAGTATTCGAAAAACTCTTAAGGCTAGAATCATAAATTATTTTGAAAATATCAACTTTTAAGTTGATAATTTGGATTTAGAAAGTCTCCTTCAACAACAACAGCCGTGAATGAATTAATAAAAATTATAAATACAGGTTATAATAATATGAATAGGTGAATACATAGGCTCTTTTTTGCGACCTTACAAAGGCTTTTGATGGTGTCTCCCCACACATTCTTATTAAAAACCTAAAATTGTACAAATTTGATAAAACCAGTATTAACTTAATAATCTCTTATTTAAAATGCTTCTATATGATTGGTCCAAGCTAGCTTACTATCTATATGCGCTCCAAGAAAACGAACACATTCAGAATTATTTAAGACCTTCCAAATCTGTCATTGAAGAATAAAGATTTCCTGTTTTAGACTCGTTTAATGTTATTTGGTTACAATTAAACAATTTAGTGAATGATCGTGTCTTCTCCATATATGTGTATGCTCTATGTGGCGTGGTAGATGTTATTTCTGACAATATTCTTTTAACCGTCTATTATACTATCGTGGAGTCTAAGATTTCATATGCAAAGCTAGCCTGGAGGCATTCTCCACATAATGAAAAGAACTTTTAGTATACAACGAAAAGCTGTGGTAGCTCGATTGCATTACAGAGACTTGTACTTAACCAAATCTTAAAGTTTTAAATGCACCTAGTATTTATACATTACACAGTTTGGTACATATTAAACTCCCTAATGCTATTAAACTGTTACCTACCAATTAATATAAATTTACTATTAAACAATATCTATTGAAAATATGTTTTTACTCAATGTAAGAATTTGTAAATGATGATTTCTCACATATGTAATTGTAATGTAAAACTTAAAGGCCCTAAATCTTTTGGTTATTAAAAATATTAAGAAATGTAAAGATTTTCCCTGTGACGTGTGTGAACATCTTTGTGTATATCGCATAAATAAATTATGTTTATATCCAGAATCCTATTACATAATTCTTGTTAATGTTAAGGTGGGCACTAACCTTTATTGAAAGCATCACAAAAACATCGACTTTATTATAAATCAGAAGGAAAGTTAATGAAGAACGTTTCAAAAGCCTGTGTTTTGCAAAAAGTAAAAATTAGAGAAGCGAAAACAAATTTAGCCTTTTTTAAATTTCAAACTTATAGTTATTTAATAATTAACTCAAGAAAAATAACAGCAAGATATATCTAGCTGTTTTTTTTTCACATCCTTTTTGAACTAAATAGACAATCATTATATAAGGTGATATATATATATATATATATATATATATATATATATATTAATTTTGTTTACACAACTTGGAATTAATTAAAGGCACTTTAAATTTTGCTTGTTAATAATAAATATCAATATTCTATGGAAATTAAGTACTTCCTTACAGTTAAACTATTACAATATAAATTATCAATATACCAGTGTGAAAAAGAAAAAAATTAAGTTAATAGTTGCAAAGATTTTTTTACAAATTTACACAATAAAAACCAGAATGAAGCAATTTTACCGCTCCGTAATAGAATGAAAAAACGTACCTTGCTAGGGAGATTTTGTTGCAGTGCTGGTATTTTGTATAACTTGTGTTTACTTTGAGATTCTTGGGGCTAAAATGTAAATACAATTAATACAAATATAATCACAATAATGATTGTTATTACCTCATCAGGGCTGAGTACAAAAGTCTTTGATAACAGATTAGTGACAAAATCGTGATGTATTTTTATTATATCTTCAAACTCATTGGCGCTTTCTACCGCTTTTAACAGGGTCGAAAACTGAGACTCTATCACGTTAACTTGCATGTAATACTGCAGATTGTTTACTAGGAACATCAACGTATGTCTAAGGGTCCATACTCGACGGTCACTGTAATAACAAATTCATAAAAAAATCGTTCACGATGCAGTAGATTAATTAAAGAGAGGCTTACATTTTATGTTTACTAAATGTATGCTCCTTCCATAATTTGAATAAGTTAATCTGTGTCTTTTTCAGCCTTAACAAGAATGAAAATAACTTGTTGTAACATTGCATTACTTCGGGATGGAAAACTATGTGTAAAGGCCATTCGATTTCGAAGTGAAGTTGAAGCTTTTGCCATGGATTACGCTCTAAAAGTAATATAAACGTTAAAGATAAGCCAAAACACAGTTTCAAAACAAAGTCTGTATTATAAAACAATAAATTCTACTAACATAAGGTTGCCAGAAAATGTTATTATGATATATATTATTGTGATTATATTATTATTATAACATAAAAAAAAACGATTGGATATTAGAATAGAGTAATATTTTTTTGCTGTTAGTTTTTTTGGAAAATTATTTTATGGGCGTTTATAGAAACTACTTTTGTAAATTTACTGTATAAGATTTGATATGTTTGATTTCCTCTGATAACCCTACTTAAATTAACCTTACTTGATATTTCTCCTCCTGAACCACTCAGTTCAAACTTCATGTAAGACCTGTCATTTTCCCCGTAAATTTTGCGAGCGGTCTCATAAAATAGAAAGTTGATATGCTGCATAAAAGCTCCCGAGGAAACTTCCCTTAAATTCTTGTCAGACACAGCCAAGAATTCTTGGAAAAGTTCACCTCTACCTAAACCGTAGTATTCTCGTATTAGTTTTAAGTGCTGGATTAGATGTCCTTCTTCTAAGGTTATAGACCACAAATACTAAAAAAAATTAGTTAAGTATATAAGCTAAAAATGCATTTCCTCTAGGTAAATATCAAACCTTTGTCAGCTTTACTCTACAATCTTCAATACTTTTCAAAAACTTTACAGTATTAAAGCTCTCATTGGCCAGACCCAACACTTTGTTGTAATATTCAAATTCTTTGCCCTCCCAAATATCTCTTCTTAATTTTGTTTGGTAATCCCCCATTGAATCTTCTTTTTTTGGGTCATTTCTCACTATCCAAACAATCCTGCCCATAAATAAAATACTCTCGGCCGTATCTTCTTTTATAAAACTGGGAACCATATTCCAGTTAATGTAAAATTTTCTAACTGGTGGGGGGCGTTTGATTCTGGATTTTTTCTGAGAAATAAACTACTCAAAAATACTTTATTTTTGCAAAGGAATGCAACTTACATAAAAAGTAGCCGAGACATCTCCAAAGCATTGTTCAGGATATAGAAAGTGATCATCTGCTACCTTACCATCACATATAAAAAACTCATCATAAGGATCTACCAAGTCACCACATACGACCCAATTGCTTAGATGTTGATAGAAAACTACATTTATCGTTTTTATTATTCTAAAGAATATTCTTAATATTATTATCTTCTTTCAATGAATAAAAAAAACTTACATCTCTGCAGTTTCAACGATCTGGCTGTCTCCATAGTGCAAATATTTATGCAAGCCATTTAAAAGTAGGCACCCATGCAAATATTCTGTCTGTATTTTACTTATCATTGATTTCAGTACATTAAATAGATTTTTATACTTGTTAATGGAAT
Organism: Anthonomus grandis grandis; assembly: GCF_022605725.1. Taxonomy (NCBI): domain Eukaryota; kingdom Metazoa; phylum Arthropoda; class Insecta; order Coleoptera; family Curculionidae; genus Anthonomus; species Anthonomus grandis. The sequence continues at coordinate 19,795,371 of NC_065549.1, forward strand.
AGAATATATATGTCAAATTCAGCTGTGGGTATTCCAAGAATTTTGCCTCCAAATTTACTATTTCTTCTCTGTAGTCTTTAAGGACATCTTGTATACCATTGCAAAAGGCTTTCAGATAAAATCCCTTAGGTGCAACATAAAGCTGTGGTTGGTTGTCATCCATATCATCCTTTGTTTCTTGAGATTTGTCTTAAAAAAGTATAGTTTTAGCAGTTTATGTATGATTGAAAAAACAGATTTAAACAAACTAATAAGTAGTATATTTTCACATATTTCGCATCCAGAAAAAGGCTAAATTTTTAACTAATAAAGACAAAAAATTAAAAGAAATAATACAGGATGTTTCAGAAGAAGTGGTGGATGTTTTGGTATGTTGTAGTATCCATAATTCTGAATAGAAAAGTCTATATAAACATGTATCCTAATCTCAATAGTTGCTCAAATACAGCTACTTGAAGTTAATGCTAGTCTTAGACCATAATCATTTTTTATTAATAACTTTCAATACAAATAAATGAAAATTCGCTGTTAACAGTTCAGCGGAACGGTTCGAGAATCCTACCGCCAAATTCAATACACTTCTCAGCTCTAGGAATAACTTCGACTATAGTTCTTTGGAGGGCATCATGACATTCCTTAATGCGGGCAGCACAATTCATATCTCCACAATCCAAAATCTAGGGGATTAAGGTCAGGCGACCTTGATGGGCAAGTGATGGAACCACTGCGGCCGACCCAACGTCCCGGGAACGTTTGATTCAAGAATTGTATCACTAGGCGGCTTTAATTTACGGAAGCTCCGTCGTGCTGAAAAATCATGTTCATTCTTGAATTCAAAGGAATATTCTCTACTGGCATATTATTTTGTAGAAAATTTAAATACCCGGCTCCTGTGATACATTGTGGTAATACAAAGGGTTCAAGCAACGGATTCAGCAGCGGTATGAGGATTTTTATCAGACCACTTATGCCAGTTATGGGTGTTGTTAATACCAGAGCTCATTGAGTCAGGTGTTGTACCAATACCTCCTATTCTAAAGAGGCTATTGGTTGTACCCGTTGTACATGAAATGGAGGCAAACCTTGCTCATGTACCTATTCCTGTCCGCCATACCTTTACGTTGCGTACGAGGTATACCGATGCGTAAAGCAATTCTCTGTGTATTTGTACGAGACCTACGTTTTGTTTTTCTAAGTTTTGTTGATTTGCACGTTCGAATTTAAACCTGCTGGGTACACTACCAGTGTCACGCAGTTTGGCGAAGACACGAGTAAATACTCTTGGACTCCGTAATTGTTTATTCGGAAATCGTCGACCATATTCTCTATAAGATGGTTCGGCACTTCCAGCCGTTCCAGGCACCATAAACGAACACCAGACACACATAAAGACCTGGGGCATTCTACCTATTATCTATTATCATATGTATTCTACCTACAGCTTCTAAAATACATTTGAAAAGATTATGTACATAATATGGCCTCATAAAATACATCTATAGGTCTTGTCTAAGTAACTAATGTCATCGTGGCTACGTCACAGTGTTAGTGCTGCTTGACTATTCTAAAGCATTTGACCCGATAAACCATACGCTTCTAGTAGCTAAACTTAAATATTTTGGTTTATCTGAAGAATCAGCTTCTTTAATTAATTCTCTTTATCAAGTTGATAAAGTTATCAAGTTATTAAAAAAATCGCTACTAGATAGATAGATAGATATTCAAATTAGATATACTATCTGGTGTTCCACGGGTCTATACTGAAGACCTTGGTTAATCTTATCTACACCTTACCTTATCTACAAAAACTAAGGTCTCAAAAACAATTGTCTCTCAATTGTATGAGAGCCAATTTCTGTATTCTTGCATTAATTCCAAAATTTCAAAAACTTAACAATACAGGGTGTCCAAGATAAGTATGAAGTACATGTAGGTAGAAGATATGAGGTCGATTAAATTAGAGAAAAGTTGCGCAATTTAGTGCTTAATTCTGGAAATAAACGAGATTTCGTAAATTCGTTTTTTTTCATAATGTTATTATAAAAGATATGTAAAAACAAAGTTAATGATGGCTCTTTTAAAACGGAACGTCGTATTTTAAATTTAAAGGCGTCATCGTGTAGAAGCAATAAAAGATCATAATGATGCATTAATTATTTTATATATTATATATTTTCAAATAACGCCAAAAAAATTAAAAACGATTTTACCAAATTTTAGTTTTTTTCCTAAAATTTAGGAAGTATTTGGCATTTTCAAGTGCTAAATGACACCGAACTTAAAACCTATTTAACTATTTTGTTTTAATTTCAGTTAGAGGTATTTATTTTTCAATATTTTTTTATTGAAAAAGTTGTATAGATGCTGCACAGCTTTTGAAATAGTAGATGGCTTCCCAAACTCATATTGTCAAGAATCACATGAAAATACAGGCTATATTTTGCAAAAAAATATTGACTAAAAAGTTATAGTACCATACCTACATAGGTATTTAAGTATTATGAATCATTTCAATTATTCTTTATATTTAGGTGAAACCTACTCATATATTAACATTTATTTTTAATAAACCACATATTTTTTGTAAATTAGTTTTTAGTAAATGAAGTACAACAGGCTTTTAAGTTTTTTTTACCCATTTTTATATTTATTCATTTCTGTCTAAAAAAAGAGTTAGGTAAGTAATTTATTATTTATTAATAACTTTTAATTTTTCAGAGATTTCAGTACCCCTTAGACTTTAAATATGGCACTTGACCACCTAAATGGCACCCTTATATTGTGTTATCCAATTTATGGAATTAGATTTATGGAAAGTCACAGGTCATTTAAATATCAGCTGTTAAAAAAATAAATAAAAATGTAGTTCGCAGCTTATAAAAAAGTATCCAACATGGCTGCCCAACTGGAGATTCAACTCATTCAAAGAAACCAGCAGCTTCAATGAATTTTTTTTTGGTTTGTGGTTTAGCAGTACTATCTAAGTCTGTATATTTCAAATAAAAAATATTTCAAATTTGAAATCTATAGACTTTGGTAGCACCACTTGGTAAACTGCCTGGTAATCCAAAGTTGAGCGGTTACATTTTAAGGCTGAGGATAGCATATCTTCCCAAATCTTCAATCAACTTACATTTCTGAGGATATAGACGCAAGCAGTAAGCTTCAGGTTCTACTTCAAATTCTAGAAGAATTCATATCTTATTTAATGTGTCTATGAACTATCCATTTGACATTTAGATAGCAGCAAATAAGGATGTATATTATATTTAATTGATTTTAATGACATTTAGTTGTAAATATAGTATTTTTTCTATCTGTTTACTAAGATCTTTACATATTTAAAGTAAACATGTATTTTACTATAATGTACAATACAGTCTGGGTTAGAAACCTTTCTGAAAATTGCACTTCAGATTTTAGACAGAGGCTTAAAATGTGTGTAATTTTACATGAAACAATATTCTGATGCAGAAATATTGAATTTTTTCAAAAAAAAAAAATATACAAAAACTTATTTTGACATTTATACATTTTAATTGAACCTGGAATTAAAAGCCCAGTCCAACTTTTCTCAAAATCACTTAAAATTATGGACAAAATAGGGTCTAGTTTCAACACAACATGTGAGGAAATGTTCCTATAATGTCATTTTATGATAATGATGGTACATTTTTTACAGTAATATAAATCTGGAAAATTCATTTTGCAATGCTTTTATAGTTGGGTTGGAATGGCTTAAGTTAGAATTACACACATTTTAAGCTCATTCCCATAATTTCAGGTGCAATTTAATGTTAAAATATATTGGTATATTTTTTTCTTAAAAAAAAAAATTGCACATGAAAATTTGCTCTTTGTGCACTGGAAAATTTACACATTTTAAGCCTCTTAATTTTTACGTATAATTTTAGGTGCAATTTTCAAGGAAGTTGCTAAACTAGATCTAAGTGAATCATAATATTTTTTGTGAATTTGAAATAAAGGACAGAATTTATTTTGTAAATAAACTGTGTACAACACAAATAAATCAACATAACATAACAACATAAAAAACCATTATATTGCACAATGGCATATAAAGTTTTGATATATTTTGAATGAAAAAGCTAAATTCAAACAAATTCATTACTAACCTTTTGGGGTAAAGGTCTGATTCAGCACTTCATTTGTAAAGGCCACAATCCTATGGTATTCAATTCCAATTTCAAGGATGGTCTGTAGCAGATTTTTCTCACCAGGGTGCAAAAATTGTGGTAGTTCAAATAAATGGGTCCACTGGAACCAGTGCATTTAAATCATTATGAAATTTTAAAAAATATAGGAAAATTTATACTAACATCCCTATCATCAGCAAAACCAATATTCCCTGGGTGATGCCACAAATTTAACAGTAACTCATGAATCATTTTAAATATTTATTCGCTTAGCGGAAATGGTAGAAACAATTTAAACTTGAAATTCTGTTTAAGTTTAAAACCGTTTACCTATTACCAAAGTAAATATTTATTTACATTTTGATTTGATTTCAAACACGAAATACAAAAATTAGGTTAGAATGGTTTTGCGGTGTTGCTAGATTATGTTAAACAGCCGTGCGGTAGACGTTCGGTATGCAGAGCAAATGTCGCTTCTATATAACCAAATGTTTGACTTCACACGAGTCGACGCAACAAGATTTCGGCACGACATGCTTTCTACATGCTGCTTATCTGCAAGTTTTTAGGCGGTAAATGGTTTATACCGCATGTATGTTTGATTGTTTACGTTTGTGTTTGGAAGTTAAAAATGTCGAACGAGATAAATTTAGTACAAGAAATAGAAAAATATGAGTGTCTCTATAACTACAAAATCGCAGAATATTCGCGGAAAGATATTACGGATAAAGCATGGGAAAGAGTGGCAAAAAAAACAAACCTCTCAGGTAATAAACATTTTTTTTATTAGTCTTATAAACAATAGTTATATTGCCATGGGATGCTACCATTTGGCTTGATGAAATCATTTGCTAAATAATTACGAACAGTAGCTCCAGAAGATGCAGGGTTTATGCGAATAATCTCTTCTAGCAAATTATAGTTTTGAACTGCGATATTCAGTCGATGTTCGGATGTTGGTGTCGAATACCACGTCCCGTCTTTAATTCGTATAAAATTATGTAAAACACAAACACATTTTATTATATTTATAATATTAGAGATTTTTGTACAACTTATGGGGGTTAGCAACACTTGAAATTTTTGAGTTACCATGCCAAAACTACATTCTATGGTTTTTCGTTCCCTGCTCAACGTATACGTTTCTTAATATCCAGTGTTTGTATAGGAAATGGTCTCATTAAATATCGTTTTAAGGGAAACGCGTTATCTCCTACGAAGAAATATGGTACTTTTTCCTGGCTCTCATCATGTGGCAAACAAGCACTAGCGGGTAGATTTAGACCATTTCTTTCCAACCACTGACCTAAATTTGATGCACGAAAAATTCCTCCATCATTATTTCTGCCTGCATAGCCGGTTTCTATCATTGTGAATAAGCCATCTGCATCACAAACCGCAAGTAACAATTGAATGGTAGTGTTTGTAGTTGTAATTTGTTGATCTAGAGTTCGGAATTTTTTGTAATCTAACGTGCTTGCCATCAATTGCTCCTAAACAGTTAGGTAAGTTCCATAATTCGTAAAAGCGATTTGCTATTTCCTTCCACTTTTCGTTAGAGGGAATGTTCATATAAACATTGTGAAGAGTGTTCCAAATAGCTAATGTTATTTCATTTACTATATACGATACTGTCGTAACTTCTCTTGCAAAATATAAGGCCAGAGCAGAATAAGTGCATCCCGTGGCAAGATACCTAGAATTAATAAGAAATAATCAAACATATAACTTTTGTATTTCTACAAATTGATTGGTTTTTATTTTATTTCAGTTCAAGAGTGTAAGGAAAAATGGTGCGACATCAGATCTTCATTTCTTCGAAGTATGAAGACCCCTCCAAGTGGTTCTAAACCAAAAAAACCGTATTACCTCAAGGATTATTTGCAATTTATACTGCCTTATGTAAAAGCAGTAAATACTTCCGAAAATAATGGCAATGTCCCAGAACCTATTCCTGATGAAGACCGTAGTTGTGAAAATCTAGCAACAGAAGACTGACCTTCAACTGAAAATTTTAATGAAAATTCTAGGAATGACGACTTTAATTTAACAGAAGAAACAAATCGACCTGCATCATTAGCAAAACAGAAAACTATTGTATTGTTATACAACATTTATCAGCGACGCCAGCATCTCCCTTAATGAGTAATGTCGGTAATGATGAATTCAATAAATCTAATTGAATGGGAAGAAAAACTTTATTTCTACTTGTATTCTATTGAAACGAAACACTGAGGTGACGAGTCTCACAAGAAGTATCAGCCTCTTTAGTCTTTATGCAATTCACCTGCAAATTTGGACGGGTCAGTTCAACACCAATATTCTAGACGTCCTGGATAACAATAACAATAACATAAATAAAATATCGGAATAAAAATGCTATAACACAAACTATGAAATAAATGTATTTCATAGTTTTACAAATGTGTAATAGAATTATTTAATACTCTTAAAGGGCCGCAGTACAGATATTATTATATAATATAGGATTATCAATATATCGAAAAATATTATCCGTATATATTCTCATCAAGGTGCCATTAAATTGTGCTTTTTATTAGTTATATCGGTAAGATAGTTCAGATTCTTTGGATAAAACTCAGTTTTCTGTAGATTTAGAGTATTGTTATGTTTTCTAAATTTGTGCTTACAATCCTTTAAATTTTTCTTGTATCTTGTTTCGTTTTATTTGGACTATATGTATGTAATATGTCTTATATAGAGTACTGGGGCTTTTCTTCAATATTAAAAAAAAGATTATTATATGTTTTTCAGATTGAATGATGTATTGAGGATGATACTCAGCTTCAGAAGCATCCAGATTCGATTACAAAATGGTTTATTATCAAGCTTTAAAATTCCCTATTATCATCTTCTCTACAGGAAATGATACCATTAAATCTATATAATGTTCACAACTTTTAATAGATTATTTCTTTTGGGACTTTCATCTGAAATGAAACATTTGGAAGAGTTATCAAAAGTTCTTTTGCTTCTGATAACTCTTGGCAAGTCTCCAGAAATCCATCAAGATTCTTAAGTGAACTTATAAACCTGTCAGTAGTTCCATTTGACAGAATCCGTTCATTAATCAGTCGTTTCTCGAGAGCGAACAGTGTGTTTCCTAAATTACCTTTGTAGATCTTATCCATGCCCACGCTTCAGTAATAATTTCCTTTGAGAAGTTTAAATATTCTGTAAGAAAATTCTTCATTTAATTCAAAGAAGGATAAGACAAGCTCAAGCTCTTAAGACTTAGTCCAAAACGTAAAAACAGGAAGACTTCACTGGCCTCTGATAACTCTGGGTCAGGCTCCAGAAATTTATCAGAATCCTTATGTGAACTGCTGGTTCATGTTCATGAGCTTCAGGTCACCTACCCAGAATCTATTTACCCTTTGCATACTCAATCAACTCCATTTGACACCCTGGGAACTTTCAGTGAAATTCCAGTGATCCATCCATGAGTCTTTAGGTAAGATGTTTCATTAAATTTTTTTTTTAAATTTTTTAGATCAAAAAGTGTCTTTCATTACTTCAAAGGTCTGTACCAAATTTGATAAAAAGATTTGAAGCAATAAAAAAGTTATGATCAAAAAACGTTTTTTTTTTGTAAATTTTAATAACCTGTATTTCGAACACGAAGAGTTTTTCGATTAAAGAAAATTAAGGCTTATTCTGAATAGAGAATACGCTGTTGAAGTTTGGACACTGCACAGATAGTAGGTTCCTTCCAAGCGACCAGAACCGGTCATCGCATTGTCACGCGTTTGCGCAAAACTTATAATGCCTTCCAAGAGACTTATGACAGTTTACTGAATGATCATAGAGTAATTAAAAGTATAATATATTAATATTCATTTTTCTATGTGAATGATCCTGAAGGCGATGCAGGCGAAGCGAGCATGCGGAGCAGGCTACGCCCCCTAAGTATGCGGAACTCTTGGCTGATGAGAAACAATCGGACGGAGGTGTGAACGTAACTGGTCTTTTACGGTGTTTTTAGGACTTGTTTTTGGTTATTTGGCGTGTGGATTGGGTTTTATGTGGGATTTATATTTGGATTGGTTAGTGAGGATGGTAAGGAAGGAAGGATGGTTAATAAGATGGGGGTTTGGAACACACTAAGAAGACAATAAATGCACACTGTTAGGACTTATACCTCGACTCCTAGAAGAAGCTTGATCGCCGGGTTTGAGTTTAGCTTTTCTAATTTTGCTATCAGGTTGTCATTTTTTTTTCTAACGTCCCATCAGGCAAACTTAGCAGATTCAAGAGGTTTGTGTTTTTTATAGAAAACTCGGACTGTGTGGTGTTGAAGTGCCAGCCGTTCGCTCCGCCCTCCTGGTGTTAGAGTCCATGTCGGTCGTTTTTTTCAACGTCTCAGCGAAGCTTTTTAAGAAGAACCCCATCATTCAGAGCTCCTCCTCTTCTAACCTAAACTTCTTTCAGTTTAAAGTTTTGGTCAAGTCCTCTCAGTATAACATTTAGTCTTTCTTCAAGGAAGAAGGAATGGAATGAAATCCCTCTTCCTTGAGGAGTCTTGTGAGTTCTCGATGGTCTTTGGATGTTTTGTGGAAAAGCGCTAATCCCAATCTATCCTTCTGAACCTTAGAAATGTTTGAATTTGGTAGCCCAGTTTGACGTGTCTCTTAACATTACCTTTGGGACTTTATTTATATTCGAATAAATAATATCGAGAGGTTATTTAGGGGCGTGTATAATGGTTTTTTTTTTTGAGATTTTGGATCGGATTTTCAATTAGATTTGGGTTAGGATTTGAGACTGACGGTGCTAAGGGAACTGGCTCTCTGTTTGTTGTTTTTATTTTTTTGTGCTTCCGTCCTGTGAAGACGGAGACAGGCTCGCATCGTCCGTGGTTATTTTCCTCTTTTGTTCTTTAGGATTACTAGCCAGACCCTCCAGCACCGATGCTCTTCGAGTTTGGCATTTTTGTTGATTAGGGCGTTGTTTTGGTTCAACACCTCCTCGAGTTTTTCGAGTTTTCTACTCAAGTCAGAGATCTGCGTCTTAACGGAATGGTTTTCTGAGGTCATCGAGTTTATCTTGTACTCTAGTAATTGAACATTCTCGGTGAGCTGCGAGTTTTTGAGCTTGATCTCGTAGATCTCATTGTCCCTTCTCTCAATTCACAGATCTATTTCCTGTATTTCTTCCTCGAATTTGCTTTTACATTCCTCACTCACCCGCACTCTGATGTGGCGCTTTGCCAGCTCCCAGATCGGGGTTTGGAGGAGTTTTTAGTTGTTTGGAAAGTCTAGGATCGATGCCGGATTGTGATGAGGGTTTTGTGAATTTTTAGGAGTCATCCGAAGTCTTACCCTGCTCTCTCTCTTGTCTGCTTTTGGATCTTTTGCTGTCTTCGCTTTTCGTTGACCTAGTTAGGTATCCGTCGGATAGGTCCATTTTCCTCTTCTTGCTTCTTGCGGCGTTGGTTAAGCTCTCCACTGATAATGGGAGGCAAGTCGTCGTTTTTCTCTGCCGTTTGTTTTTTGGAAACCGTACAAACTTCGCGCATGTGTATTAAACTGATCGAGGCGATTTCAGGATGATTCAATGAATGGTGCATATCTGGTCGCTTGGAACAAACCACTGATTAACGGCTTTGGGGACGTTCCCACTTTACTATGCCTTTTTTCATTTCAAAGTACTTTAATCCGCTTTTGGCCTAAAGAGCAATTTTCTATTTTGATGCAATCTACGTATAATGTGTTTTGAAACAAAACTGATTGACGGAAAATTTCTTTTAAATAAAATACGTTAACGAAAACAACTCCTGTAAGTTGGTTTAAAAGTGACTGAATAATGTGGAATAAAAAAAGTAACCTTACGGTCGCCAATTCTAAAAATTTCTCATGTAAAAGCGATTTTACAGCAACGCTGCCACTAATCGCAATATTTTCAAACAAATTTAAATAAATCCTAGATAAGATATATCTAGTATAATTTTTGGCGAAACTATAAACGAGGGCTTTCTGCGGTGGTTCTAAAGGCTTGCAACGCGTTTTAAGTTGCGTATACGAAACGATAGATGTTGTTTGTTATATTTGTATTTGTTTTTATATATTGTTATTTTTTTCGATTACTGCGACTAGTTGTGGCGATTATGTTGCCGCCTCAAAGTCGCTAATTTGGCTGTATCCTTTAGCTTTAATGCGATTTTATCTAAGTCGGCAACACCGTAAAAACGAGAAATGCCGTTTTTGAGTGATGGAAAATGTATACCTTGTTGCTAGCTAGAAGGTCAACTGGGTTTAACGTTTGTGTTGTAGATGGCGCTAAACTCGATTTAAAAACCTTACCTTTGGCAGATTTGCTTTGACTTGATACTTTTTTTGGGAAATTATTTAGAAAAACCCGTTAGAAAATGAAACGATAATCAGTTTTACTATTATTTGTGATAAAAAGATAACTTAAATATGTGATGAAAAGTTAGGATAGGTGTAAGTCGGACTAGTAAGTTAGTTTTAGTTATTTTGCCGCCTTCTGGGCCAATGTTTTGATTAGACCAAATGCTACAAAAATAAAATAACCAAAAAAGTGTATTGATGATAAGCCTACCAGGAAATGTCTGAAACGAGGGAGTTGCAGGTGAGAACTAATATTCATTCCTACACTAAAAATATTAGGTATAATTAGCTTAAGCATTTCTTAAATCATAGTTTTTGTATACTTGACAACCACCTTTACAACTATTAAAACAATACTCTTAAAATCATGGTATTCCTGGCTGCCTAACAGACAGATTAATTGGGTGGTTAATTAAAACAATGTTCATTTATGTTCCACTTCTTAACTAGCAACCCAAAGTTAACTCCTGTCCACTTTTCCATAGTTCTGATTTACTCATATTTGCTAGTTTTAAAAACTCAAAAAGAAACTGCTGCCCGATCAAGGATTTGTTGTGCTTTTGTATGAAAATAGTTAATAGATGTAATTCTTCACTATCAAATGTTAACTAATTTTTAAACATATTTTTTACTGCAGGCCAATTTGCATAATTAGTATTAATAGTAAGGTCGATAACCTCTTGTCCTGATTTTAATACAATATTCAAAATATTTGGGAAATTTTTTCAATTAAGAAACAAGCAGGCAATTAAATTTAATAAAAATAAATAAACATATAAATTTAAATTCATAGCTTTAGACAAGTCAATATATCACAGCTGTTTACACAGACATTTTCTTATGAGACCCTTAAGCTAACTGTCCCTTAAAGCACCTTATTAGCATATTTGATGTATCTCCTTTTAGTGGATGCTTATGTACCCCTTACAGCATTTTTAGTTGCCAAATTTGGTCACTCAAAGCTTCCTTAATGGTGTTTTAAGATTTTGTTAACTATTTTGGGCATTTTAAAATCAGTAAAAAGTTAAAATTGAAAAAAAATACTGACATTGTTTGTACATATCTTATACCAGACATATAAGACATAAATGAAGAATAATTAAATTATTTAATTGAAACCCAGGAAATTGAAATGTAGCAACAAGAGGGTAGGGTAATAAACATATTTCAAAATTAAATTATTGAGTATTTTCTTCTGAAGCCACTTATTATATATTTTAGTATGATTTTTATAAAGGATTTTATGAGTAATAAATTACAATTTTATTTGAGTACCTGAAAGTTTTTAAATAGATATCAGAATTTTCTCCTCACTTCGCATGTTTATTGAGAACTGAAGATCAAAAACCACATTCATCAAATGATAATTTGGTGGGGGGAATGCAGCTTACTAATAAAAAATAATAGGTTCCATTGATTTGAAGTAAAATGATCTTACCTTCTTAATAGTTAAAAACTAAAAAATATTTAGTTATAATTATGAAAATAGTACTTCCCAAGTACAAAATAGATGTTTTTTAATTATAAATTATTAGAATATTGTTATAGTCTTTTTAGTTTACTGATTTTACTGAACTACAAATACACTTCAAAATGGGAAAAAAAATCTTACAAAAAACTCTTAAAATAAATAAAAATTTACTCAAAATAAAGGCTTCATTCTTTTCACAGTTTGCACTTGCATTTATCTATTTGTTTTCAATTACATTTTTATGTTTTAATGCAAAGAAAAATAGTAGATTATGTTCTTTTAACTAAACAAAAGTTATAAATTATAAACTTTTTAATTATTAATAATGAAATTGATATGACATGATATAAATAATAAGTATAACTAAAGAACACCAAGATCATTAATTAAATGCATGGTTGTCATTTTGTACCCAAAATAATGGGCTATGGTACAATGGTGTCTGTGCAAATGATTTTAAATTAAGAGTCCCTTAAATTTTAAGGATGTTTGTTAATAAGAGAATATAAGAGAAAAACATTTAACATAAAAGAAAGTTGGTGCAAATGGCTGTTAGTCACATTAATGATTAAAATAAAAAATATAACTTTTTAGAATTTTACAGTACATGTTACAAACAGATCCATCAGATTTAATCAAAATTAAACCTAAAGTTCTCTGCAAAGAAATAAAAAGCCTGAGCAGGAAAAAATGCTTTCAAGTGCTTCCTAAAAACACTTGTTTCCACAGTGTGAATAGTAGGCAGAAAAATATTAAAAGATGGCTAGCCCAGATAACCAGTGCCATCCCAAGGCCTTGAAAGTGTGTGGAAATACTGGACTGCTGTTAGTTCCATTATAAATATCTCAGAAGCTTCAAAGCAAACACCCAAGTGTACTCCTGGTAGAATATTTAGTACTGCTGATTTTATTAAGTTTCAGAGATTCCGTGACAGAATAAAATGGCAGAATTTAAGTCTTACTACAGATCCCATTGTTACCACACTACATGATCTTAAGATCATTAAGGACTGGTTCACATCTAACCATCTTTTTCTGAACCTGAGTAAAACTCACATCATTGGGTTTAAATGTGACATAAATGGTCTTCTCTTAATTGACCAGGAATTACGCTTTAAAAATCATATATTATCATTAGGAAGAAAGCTCTCATCAGGATGTTTTGCTGTACAAGGGGTAAGGAAAGAATTGGGTCAACAACTAGCCCGGACAGTTTGCTTCTCATTAATTGAGTGTCACCTTAGGTATGCTATACCATTCTGGGATGTTGCTAATCAGGGCTTACTAAACTTAGTTTTTGTTCTTCAAAAAAAAGCAGTCTGCTTTAGTGTATATAATATAACATAAAGAGAATCATGTAGACCACACTTTGTGACTCAAAGAATTTTAACTCTTACATCCCTTTTCATACTGGAGACATGTTCCCTTATCTTTAAAAACCATGATCAACTCTGAGGGCCTATTCCTCAACATGAAACACATCAAATTCACTTTCTTCCTTTACCAACTCCCAAACCTTCTCTGATAAAAAAGTCTCCGATTTAAGATGGTCGAACAACTTTTTTTCTTAAAAATTTTCACTGTCAATTAAAAAAACTTCTTTTAAATAGAGCTTATTACAGTGTGGATGAATTCTATCAGGGTGAACTCTAATATTTAAACATTGATTGCTTGTCAGGGCATCATCATAATTATACTAAAAAACCAATTAGACTGCAGTATAGAATATGAATATTTGGGTCTTTTATACTCTTCCTCCAAATATGGTAATTACACAACACAAAAATCCATATTTAAACTCATTAATACTGAGATTACATATTAAAATCCTACTATTTTTAATTTACTAATCATTTATTTTCTCCCAAGCATTCTTTTCAAAGCTCTTTTCAGAAAAAAATAACACAAAGTTGAAAAATATGTGTTTTGTAAAATTAGCTAATGTTAATTGTTATCTTAGTAAAAAAAAACATCTCAATTTTATATTTTTATCTTTTTATACTTTATGCATCATTTTCATGGCCCAGTGTTGCTATTTGTAATTAATAAGGTAATATATTGGTTTGATTTTGAAAATACATAAAAAGCAGGCAAACCTATATGGCAATAGCTGTTGAATGAAACCATGATAGCCCAGCATATAATTATTTTACATATATATAATATATTAGATTAATATGTATCAACAATAAAAAATTTGTTGTTTTGTCTAGTTTAAATAGCATATTAAGAACTCATATACTATTTGAAGATGATCAGTGTAAACTGGGAGAAAATATGCAATTAAATATTTTCATTCAAGAAAAATAAAACTATCCTTTATATACCAAATATTAGGAATCATCTAGGTCCTAACACTTTATCTCAGTGCGAAATGTCAATGTGAATAAATCTTTTTCTTTCTTAACACATGTTTTAATTATTTATAACTGTTGAAAATAATAAACCTTTTGAACTATATCAATAATTTTAGAAGAATGTATACATGTTTATGTGTCGCCTATACATGCAATAAGTGAAAATAAAATATACTTAGTCAAGTTCAAAATATGCTATATTATCATAAATACATTGTATTTGTTGATAATGTTTCTTATAACATAAAATAGAAAAATAAATAATAACACTTACTTTAAAAAAGTACATAATAGTGGGTTCAACATACTAGTATAAACAATAATAACACAAAATTTAATTTAAAATTTAAGATGAAACAAGTTAAAATTTTTGCAGCTTCCAATCTTAGTTCATTTGAAACCACTCTATAATTATAACAGCAGTTATAATTATAACAGCATAACATCCTCTAGCCAGTTTTTGCCTCAATGCTGATATATGGTCATAAAACTTCAGTTTATTATCAATTACAATTCCAAGAAATCTGTTAAAATTATTCACTTCCAATTCATTGTTGTGAATCATTAACTGGTCTGAACATACAAACTTAGCATTTTAGTCTTATCTATATTTAAAGACAACAGATTAGCATCACACCACTGCTTAACCATTAATAGGTTTTATTTTATTGAAAAAAATTATTGAATAATGTTAAAAAAAATTTTCACTACTTAGCATCAAGTTTAGACTAGTTACTATGATTTAATATTTTTGTCATATGTAAAAAAGTAGAAATAGTATTTGTTTTTTTGTCGGTATTTTTCTTTGTGGGTATAGACCACCATCAACTAATGCACAATTATTTTTTGTGCTTGTGACTTGAGCAAATTTTTTTCTGATAAAACCAACAGACATATTGAGCTTCTGAATAGTGATATGAATATTAACATATTAAATAAGGAAGATGAAGAGGTTAGTCAATAACTATCCCTTTTAAATTTTTACAGGTTTTATAATTCCTTAAAGGGGCCTACACCTGTTACATCTACAAGCAGCTCATGTCTTGATCACATTTTTGTAAAAAATAGTTTTAAAACAAATTTAACTAAGCAAACCTCGTTTATACTGCAAAATGACATAAGTGATCACCATCTTATAATGATCGATTTTTCATCAAAAGTTATAAAAAGAAAAAAAGCAAGTATCCAGGATTATCTCAACATTAGACCCTGGAAAGTTTGAAGATCTACTTTGAAGGGGAAAGCTGGGGAGAGGTTTTGGAAACAAATAACGCTGAGGCGGCAACACAAAATTTTACGAATAAAATTGCATTATTTGTGAAAAAAGCGACTAATCAAAAAACAGTTTACTACACCGAGCAGAAAAAACTTAAACCATGGATTACCACAGGCCTTATCTTAGCACTGAGGAAACGTGATAAAATGAAAAAAATACTTTTAAAGAATAACAATTTGGAAAATAAGAGTGTTTATATAAATTATAGAAACAATCTAAATAAAATAATTAATAAACAAAAGTTAACTATTACAAAGCCTAAATAAATTCTCATCAACATGATTTCAAAAATATATACCTGATCATTTCAAGTGCTGTTAATGAAACTCTATACTTTAGTTAGAAACTATCTCTGAGCAATAGTTTCTAACTAAAGGATAGATCACCGAACTCAATGTTTTTAACACCTGTTTTTGGAAATGAAATTATTGAACATATAAATTCACTCAAAAACAACTGTTCGCCTATAGTGGAATACAAACTGAAATCACAAAAAAAATTCACCTGTATATGATTAATCCATTAATACATATACGCTCGGAAACTAGTCCCCAAGATGCTGAAGCAAGGAGCAAACTATACAAAGCTAATGAAAATCCCTCCAGCGAGTTTGACAGGTCACGCGCATCACTCATTGCTCCTCAAAGACACAATTTATATACCGAAGACAATCAACACAGCTGAAGATATAATAAAATTGTTTAGTGAGGCAATAGGGACCGGACCGTCTTACTGTTTTCCGAAGACGATGTCCCAAATAAAAGCGACGTAACAAATTTGAAACGGGCAGCCCTAAAAATCAATTTCTTAGTTACCAGTTTAGCCTATAAAGTAGGATCGTTGGAGAAAGAAAATCAAATGATGCTGCAACAAATAGGCAATATAAACGATAATCAAAAAAAGTTTGAAGAATTATGTGAGGAACATATACCAACTCCTAAACCCACAAATATTAAGCCACAGTCGACAAAAAAATACAGTACGATATTGAAAATAAATCAGTCAATCGAGCAAGAGGGAGAAAAATCTGAGAAAAAATGGGTAACTCCTCCTAAAATAAATAAATATGAGACGCTGATAAAATCCAAAGAATCAGATAATTCTAGGGAAGTAATGCAGGAAGTAAAAAAGAACCTTTCTGAAACCCTTGACGGGAAAGAAAAATTTAAAAATGTAAGGCATTTGAGGAATGGAGGAATAATTATTGAGTGCCAAGATGTAACTCAACAAAATGCTCTACAAGATGCACTCAAGAACTCCAAGAATCTGCAAACCAAAAAATTGGAAAACACAGATCCTATGTTTTTGATAACTGGCATTGAAAAAGGATATGACCCAGAATACTTTGTTGCAGAATGTTGCAGAACTAATAGAAGAAAATCCCGACATAAAAGTTATTTTTGGAAACGATGTGAACAACAAAATAAAAGTCATCACTAAGAAAGAATGCAGAAATAAGAATAGAGAAAATTGGGTGCTACAAACTAAAGCTGATATCTTTAAATGGTCTATAAAAAATGACAACCTAAGTTTTGATTTAACTAAAGCTTTATCATTTGATCATGTTGCTAAGTATTGTAGAGGTAAGCCATGCTGCTCAAAATGTGGAGAAAAACATGAAAGTCACCAATGCCCAGATAATACTACATTAAACTGCCCTAACTGTAAAAGGTTGAATTTACATGACAGAATCCACTCGGCAGGAGACCGAAATTGTCCAGCTTTTTTGCAAAAATTAAACAAAATGCGACAACAAGTAAACTATTCAAGTGACAATCAACATTTTTTGCATCAAAAATAGGCTCAACTACAACTATCCCAGGTAAAACAATAAATATTAAAGGATCAGCCAAAATGTTCAATCAATTGGAAATTCTCCGGATAGATTAAACCAGCTAATTGAAGAAAACCCCGATTGCAAATTCATCTGCATAACAGAACATTGGAAGAGAAGGGATCAGCTTCAAATTTTCCAGATTAAAAACTTTCATTTAGCTTCTTCCTTGTGCCAAGAGAAGGGATATGGTAGAGTAGCAGTGTATGTGGAAAAAACATGTACTTTCAAGGTTCTAAAAACTATAAACAGGTTGGCAATGGAAGAGCAGTTTGAATGTACGTGCGTCGAGTGTATTCTGGCGGGTGAAAAATTTTAAGTGTGTTCAGTATATAGACCTCCAAAAGGAGATCTAAATATATTTAAAAAAAAATAGAAGAGTTAGTTTTGTGTTTGACAGCCAGTCAAAAGAAGGCATTTATAGCAGGTGACTTTAATATTGAACTTTTAAAACCTAATAGAGATAAACAAGAACTCTTCTCAATCATGCACTCATTTAATTTCTATCCAACAATTACAGAAAAAACTAGGTTAAATAGTTGCATTGATAATATATTTACCAATATTGATATTGCTTGTGTTCTAGGCAAGACTTTGCAAACTCATATTTCAGATCATAAAGGGCAAAAAATAATTTTCTTAACCAAAAACCAGTATACATTTTTTCTGAAGCAAACAAAACTTTTTTTATTCAACAGCTAAAAGAAGAAAACTGGCGTTTTTGGTAAGGAAGATTGTGATGTAAATAGCCAATGGAGAGCTTTTATGAATATATTTGTACCAATTTTTAATCAAAGTTTTCCAAAGAAATTAATATGTAAGAAAAATAAAAAAGAAGATCTCTATAAATATAATGAGGAAGTTAGGGAAGTGAAGGCTAGATTAGATACCCATTTTATATTAAAACAACGTTTTCCTATGTCTGCAGATAGATACAAAATTGTAAAAAAAGAGTATGATGATGTGTTGATAAAATGTAAATATACAAAATATGAAAATAAGATAAAGACATCAGATAATAAAAATAAATGTATGTGAACTACATACAAAGAAGTTTCTGGGAAAGTCATAAATCAAGAACAGTCTATCACTGGGCAAGCTGATCAAGCTGCCAATGATTACAACAATTTTTTGCTTAAAATAGTACCTAATCTCTTAAAAGATTTAAAACAAACAACATGGCAAACGAATATAGCAGCCAACCCTAGAAGCTTCTTGTTAAAGCCCATAAGCCCAAGGGAACTTTTAAGTATTCTTAAAAAAGTAAAAAATAAATTAAGCTGTGGAAATGATGATATACCAGCGAGTATAGTCAAGGTTTGCATTCCAACCATATCTGAAGTTTTTTGCCACATTTTGAACAATTCATTAAAGCAATGAATTTTCCCAGATCAATAAAAAGCGCACTCATTAAGCCAATCTACAAAAAAAAGGGCGATCCTAATGAATTTGACAACTATAGACCGATTAGCCTACTTCCAAGTTTTTCAACGTGTTTGAGTTGACAGTTTGGAATCAGCTTCTCAGTTTTCTAAAAGAGTGCAATATTTTATCTGACAATCAACATGGATATTTTGAGGGTAGATCTACACAAACTGCTATATTTCAGTTCACTTGTGCAGTTTTGAGAAATCTGGAGGAAGGAAAGCTTTCATTGTGAATATTTTTAGACCTTTCTAAGGCATATGATTGTTTAGATAGAAATTTATGAATAAATAAAGGTGAGAAATAATTCCTTAAAATGGTTCACTTCTTATCTCAATAATAGAGTTCAACAAGTAGTGGTAGAAAGCAGCAGATCAGAAATTCAGGCTAATGAAATAGGTATACCACAAGGGAGTATTTTGGGGCCTTTTTTGTTCATTGTCTTTATAAATGACTTGCCTTTTGAAATTATTAATATTAGTCAAACAGTATGCAATACCCTAACAATATTTGCAGATGACACAAATTTATTAGTGGCGTCTTCGAATATCTCTGAGCTATGCCTGAATGGAGATCTACTGTTTAAAAAAACCAAAGATTGGTTTAATAAAAATAAGCTTATATTGAATGAACAAGAAACGCATGTTCTAATTTTTAAAACAAAACAAAACAAGGAAGTAACCCCAAAAGAAGTAAACTTCAACAATATTGAGTTGAAGTGCAGGCATCAACTAAATTTCTGGGTGTACATATTAATGAATTCTTAGACTTTTCAGATCACATTGAATATTTACAAATTAAGCTGAATAGAGTTTGTTTTTGTTTCCGTACAGTTTTAAAATATCTAAATGAATGGGCTAGAAGAGGCTTGTATTTTGCGAACTTTGAGTCTTCAGCTAGGTATGGCATTATTTTCTGGGCGGCCAACTCTAAGATACAAAGTATATTTGTTATTCAAAAAAGGGTAATTAGTATAATGTTTGGGATGCACTACTTGGAATCATGTAGAGGTATTTTTAGATCTAAGAGAATACTAACTGTATATGCATTGTATATATTTGAAGCAGTGATGTTTTTATTTAAAAATAGAGATAAGTTTCCTACTTCTGTTGATCATAGGTTTAATACTTGCACATGTAATATTAACTACCCTATACATAGGCTTTCATTGTTTAAAAAGAGTCCCTACTATATGTGCATAAAGTTATTTAAAAACTTCCGCATGAAATAAAAACTATAGGAAATCAAAACAGATTTAAACAAAAGGTGAAAAACTGACTACTTACTTTAAAACTGTATAGTCAACGATTACTTAGGTATGTAAAGTTATATATAGTTATCTCAGGGAGACGTTTGTATTTCTAAATAAGCTTTTTTTTTGTGACGTCATTTCATTTTATTTAAGTTTTCATGTATAATGTGACTTTGTAATATGAAATAAAGAAATATTATTATTATTAATAATAATAATTTCTTTATTTCATATTAAGTCACACTGTCCCTGAATGTTTTAAAACCTCAGTTTTTACTCCCATCTATAAAGCTGGAGAATGATCAAATATTACAAATTTTCTTCTAGTTAGTGTGATTACAAATTTTGCCAAAATCTTTGAAAAATGCCTAAGAGAACGACTCTCTAAATTCTTGTCTGATAATAACATTTTATCTAAAAACCAATTCGGATTCCGCACAAGTATTAGTACTTCGGACGCTATACTCCTGGTCACAAAAACCATAATGAAACACCTCGAAGGTAAAAAGTGCCTTGCAACATTTCTTGATCTAGCAAAGGCTTTTGACGCGGTACCTCATGAGAACCTTCTTAATGTCCTAAATATTTATGGTGTCAGAGGGGTTGTGTTAGAAGTTTTTAAGAATTATCTGGCGGCCGGAAAACAGATGACTAAAATTAATGATATCTTTAGTGATCCCTCAGAGATGCTGATAGGAATACCACAGGATACCGTTCTTGGGCCATTACTTTTTTTAGTCTATATAAATTCATTAACAGATATCTTACTTGACAATAGTATGGTGGTTTCTTATGCTTACGATACTGTGGCCATTTTTGTGGGTGAAACTTGGAAAGAGGTGCGTGAAAAAACATCTTTAGGTTTAAGATTATTAAAAAATTGGTTAGACTCTTTCAAACTTACATTAAATGTTGACAAAACCAACTACATAGCTTTCTCCCTAACAAATGCCAGTCATTCTAATTTTAATAGCATCCAGGTAAATGGATTTGAGAATGAAATAAGGGATGTACAATTTACTAAATATTCAGGAGTAATCATCCACCAGAACCTTACGTAGAAACAACATGTGTTAAGATTAACTAATAACATTAGAAAATTAATTCGGAAATTTTAAATGATTAGGGAAATTCTAAACGAACAACTTTCGATATGTGTTTACAAAGCTCTTGTAGAGTCTTTACTGAGATATGCTATAATAGTATGGGGAAGTTCTTAAGAAAATGCATTAAAACCTTTAAAGACAATCCAAAATTACATTCTTAAAATCATTTTTAGAAAGGATAAAGTATTTCCAATATACCTACTTTATAGTGAAAAAATACTGGCAATTCGATCTTTATATATGTTAAGTGTTTGTTCTTTTATAGATGAAAACCCTGAAATGTGTACATGTTAGTCATACTTACTGTACCAGGTTTAATGTTGAAGGAAACTTACAGATTCCCAATAGTACTACCAACCTAAACCTTTTGGTCAATACAATTGGACCTAAGGTCATTTCACTACCTAAGTGTAAAAATATACAACATTTTGCCTCTAACAGTAAGGATGATAGGTAACAGAAAAGCTTTTAATAAGAAATGTATCAATTTTATAGCTCATAATTTCGAAAAGTTTTCAACATTATTCTGAATCGTTTTTCTTGATTCAAAGTAATAAAATTTCTTTTTTTTTTATTCAATTATCAAGCTAATTAAGTTTTGTTATGAGTTTGAGCAAATGGTGCTCAACTATATCTTATTTTAATATTTATCCAATTAGTTTTTATTGTTTAACTCTTAGTATTATAGTTATTATGGTACATACAGAAATTAGGTTTTCTAGGTACCTAATATAATTACAATAGTAAACATAAAAATTTTTTGTATAATATAAATATGTATGTAACAATTTAATTTTGGTAATATATGAGTATGAGTATAATAACGTAATATAATAATGGTATAATGAAGCAGTGGCGTGCTAATCCTGATACTTGAGATTTATAGGGTTTTCCTTTTTGTGCCAGTATATGCTGTAAAAAATACCCAATATTACAAGTTTGTGTCCTATTAATTCATATTTTTCAAATAACAGTTATTATTCAAATAAAACTTCAAATAACTGGCTAAATGATGTTTAACAAAGTCTATTGTCGGGAAGCAGAAAAATAAGGATGATATTACCGACATGTATTTCTACTTATTAGTTTTTTCAGGGCAACAAGGCAAGCAAAAAACCGAAGGAAAAAAAATGGAAAACATACGAAATATCCCGTTTAAATCTTCGTATTTATTTTATACGACACATTTTAACTTGGTCATTGATTATGCCTGAATAATATGTTTTTAATTTGCTTAAGGATAACTTTTTTCTTCAGGAAATGCTCTTGAGTTTTCGTGTTTCTGAATTGCAAATGCTTTTGGGTTTTGCGGGCAGAAATAAGTCAGGCCGCAAGTCAGAATTACAAGCGAGAGCGTCTGAGTTACTCACAGTAAGATCTCATCCAATTCATCAGAAAATTCGAGAATTGTTTAAAACTATCCAAACGTAAGTATTTTATAAGTAAGTAGACATTTTATGAGTATTTAAATATGCATAATGTAAGGTATGACAATTTTCTTTTTATAACAAATGTTTTTAATTTCTTGTAGTGCTGTATAATAATGGAATTTGGCAGTGCCTAACAAAGGCGCCACATTTATTGATCCTAAAATATATTATTATATTTTAGTATTTATAAGTATATTATAAGTGGCATTACCATTCTTAAAGGTATAAGAGAAATTGCCATTTATTTTTAAGTAAAATCTCATTTATATTGTAACGATATTGAAAACGCTGAGAATGCCAGCTGATTTGCCGTCATTCCGAAATGACACAAGTGGCACACCGCACGAGGTCTCTCGAGAGGCGTGGAAGGTCAGCGAATATTCCGGAATCATCGTTAGCCAAGTATATAAGGTCGTCAGTCGCGTCGCCGCTGGAAGTCAGTTTACAGTTCAGTGCAGTGAAGTTCTGAATTTTGACGCTATATTTAAATCGGACATAAATAGTATTAAATTAATAAATATCTAGATAGTCATAACCGGGATAAAGAAAGGGAAGAAGTTGCCAAGTATTCTCTCAATGTCAAGTCATACTAGGCACAATTGAACTCTCTAATTTTGAATGATGGACTCCTGAGGCGGTAAATAGTTGACCACGACGGCAAAGAGGAAAAAATGCAAATCGTTGTGCCCGAATGTCGGATTTCGGAGTCGCTAGAGGAAATACATGCCGGTGTATCAGGAGGACATCTTGGAGTAACAAAGACTCTGGAAAACGTAAAGAAGATATTTTACTGGGTGAATAGCAAGGCAGACGTAAGGGATTGGTGCAGGAAATACGTTGTATGTGTGGCAAGTAATGGGCCGCAGAGAAAACAGAAGGCTTTGATGTGTCAGTACAACGTGGGAAGATCCTTTGAAAGGATTGCTATTGACGTTGTCGATCCGTTTCTTGAATCAGAAGCAGGAAATAAGTACATCGTGGTCGTGATGGACTATTTCAGCAAATGGTGCAAACCATGAGGTCTCTACAATCGCCGACACCTTAATAAAAGAATGGATCTGCCGATTTGGTGTCCTTTTGAGCTACATTCAGACCAATCTCGCTTGTTTCTGAGAGAATTAGTGCATTACAATTAGTGGAACGTTACATTATAGTGGAACGAATGAATAGGTTCATTAATCAATATCTGGCCAAAGAGAGTGGGATAGGGATATTTCTTCATTTGTTTCTGCTGACTTATCCATCGGCCATCCATGAAAGCAGGGGTGAGTCTTCGGCTTGAATAGTAATGGAAAGAGAACTCCATGCGATCTGAAATTGGGTTGCCCGCCAGGAACCGATGTTGCCGGGGAGGACTAAGTCAGTGGGCTGCGTGTAAGAATGGATGCCATTCATAATCAAATGCACCCTTCCATTCAAGATGAATGAGAATGAAGATCGGATGAAGGACATATACATGATGTTAATGCCAAGACCAGAGGTTCAACAACGGTGACTTAGTTTGGCTCTGTGACCCTAACGTAATATAATAATGGTATAATGAAGCAGCGGCGACTTAGTTTGGCTCTGTGACCCTAAAGGAAGAGAGAGAAGGACCTGTCACCGATATGTTAAATAACATGGGATAGATCATAAAAAGTGCTGGAAGCCATCAGCCATGTTCTTTACAGAATACAAAAACCATCGAAAAGTTCAGCTCGAGTCAATCATTTGAACCGACTGGCTCCTTATCATGGAAACCCCGAAGACGCTGAGTTGCGGCAAATCTAACCAGAGCCGGATTTGACATTCGATAAATTCATGACACATCATTCTAATGGCCGAAAGAGTCGATACGTGATCAGTGACGTGCAGCAAGGCGTGTTTACCGCTCCAGTTGAGGATGCTCTGGCACATTATTAAGGAACGGATTTAAGGAGGATTTAAGGCTTCACATCAGAAAGCAACCTATAAGGACGCTTGGGACGCTTTGTGTTCTTTGAAGGAGGAGTTGCTTGTTAAGGATCTGAAAAGCGTAGCAATACGACATCCACCACCTTTGGAATCATTTTAGGACGAAATGAGCTTAGGGAGGAGGCAGTGTAACAATATTGGAAACGCCGAGTCAGGTGATTTTCTCTCAATTCAAAATGATGCAAGTGGCACACCGCAGGAGGTCTCTTGAGACGCGTGGAAGGTCAGTGGAGTATATAAGGAGCTGCTGGGTGTAAGTTG
Source organism: Anthonomus grandis grandis (assembly GCF_022605725.1). Classification (NCBI taxonomy): domain Eukaryota; kingdom Metazoa; phylum Arthropoda; class Insecta; order Coleoptera; family Curculionidae; genus Anthonomus; species Anthonomus grandis. The sequence continues at coordinate 19,820,263 of NC_065549.1, forward strand.
ACAGTTGAGTGAGAGAAGTTCGAAGTTTTCGCGCGATATTTAAATCGAACACAAATAGTAGTAAATAAATACGATGAAAATAAATGTTTCTAGTAGTCGTAAGTGATCACGTTTACTATTGAGGGTGTGTAAATGAATCAGTTGACTATTTTCGTGCATCAAGTATTTTATTTACACCTAACGAACGGGAAAACGCTACAATATCAACTTAAAGTTGAATTTTAATTAAGATAAGACAACAATTTAGGATTTGCTACAAACTAACTTGATAGTGTAATACTAGTTTTAATAGAAATAGTTAAAAAAATATACATTTAGGGCCTCATAGTGTTATCACCAAATAAGAAACAATTTTATTTGCTTAGAAAGCTAGTAAATATTTACTTATTTGTAACAGTATTCATTAAGACAAACATTTGATACTAATATGCCCCGTGAGCGATTTTCACAGGGGGCTGTTTCAGTAAGTACAGTGTTTTTTTTTGAGTTGGAACCTTAGTCCGCTTAAGTTATTATAAAAACAAGTATTCTGATAAGGTATTCAGGGAAAGAGTTCCATAAGAAGTTCATAATAACTGGAAAAGTTATTGCTGATTTGGTAATGAAATATTTTTATTTATTGGTTTAGTGTTTTTTATTTAAATTTCTAGTTTTGCTTAGACTTATATTTTTGATTTTAGAGTTGATGATGCTCTAGCTAGAGCGAAACACGTGTGTTGTGAGGGTATTTTCTTTATTTTTCGTCAATATATACCTTTACCAATAAGCGCTCTTTTATAAGAATAGTCATGTAATAAGAGCTCTATTGATACCGTGTTTTAAAGATATCTTATATATGGGCTTGTTTTTCGTTATTCATTAGTATTTTCACCAATGTTTTTGGTTTCAAGAAAGTTTTTAAGATGCGGAATTTATTAACTTTTTAATCTTTTATTCTTTTTATAGCTAGTAAAAATTACATATACCATTTCATTTATAATTTGGTTATATATAACCTTCCCCACCACCTTATTTTAGCAGTTAGGACAAAAGGAATGGATAATACAACAAATTTAAAATTTACTGAAGGTTATGGTGCCCTTTGCAAAATTTTTGGAAAATACCATTTTCTTATCGGTTTTAAGAACTTGCTTTCCAGCAGTTTCTCATGATCTCTTTGATATCAACTTTAAAAAACAACTCTCAAAAATAAACTAAACAAAAATTAATTCTTTAACTAAAAGCCTCAAACAGGCATCCTTCATTGGCTAAACAATAAGCCTAATCATAAAAGCCATTTCGTACTTCTAAAAGAGTTTGTAGTCAAATTTAATTGGCACATTCAACAATTTTCTCTCGCAACTCCTCTAAATTTGTTGGTCTACTAAATTGGTGTAAATGGTCTTTTGGAGGGCAAATCTGGAGGTCTAGGAGGCCATTTAATATCGCACTAATAAAAAAATTAGGTTTCCTGAGACCAACATCGAGCAACGGAAGGATTGTATTTCCCATGAACTTTTCATTATTATCTGCTTTTGCCATTATGGTTTCACAAAATTCCATTCTTTGCCACTGTGTTCGGGAAATAATAAATCTCCTGAGTTTTGGAATAAATAAAGCGTTTGTACCCATGTTTTTCCAAATAATGGTAATAGTTTTATGGTCCATACCCAGTTCCGCCTCTCCAACACTTCTACTTGATCATGGTGAATCCACTTCGAGGCACTACAAACCATTTCTTCCAGTCATTCTTGGTCCTTGACCCTTTCCATAGGAGTTTCTTGAACTTTAATGTGACAACTTTAAAGATGGAAGATATTTGAAGAAAGGATGTTTCCAAATTTCAAACCACATTTAAAATTGTTTTTTTAGCAAGGAATCGGTCTATTTTCAAAGGTAATTGAAAACAAATCCCTACATTGTACTACTGATGCCTCTATAAAACCATTATTTGAACTATTTGGAAGGAATCTAATCAGCCATAGTAAGTTAAGAAAAAAATTGTCGAAGAGTAGTACTAACCGGAAATGGTTCTGTGACGCCATAATAGCGGGAAATATAATTTTTGACGCCAAATTTGACCGTGCGCTTCAAATTAGTGGGAAATGTGTGGTTCTTTCGGAAACTACAGCAGGCAGATTGAAAAAATGTTAAATTGGGACTTTTTTTATTGGGACTTTATTTATTTAATCTCCATATTAAAAAAGTCCTCCATAAATCACTTTTTCTGTTGGGGTAGTTTCTACAATTACTATAAGACCTATAATTTCTGAAAGATCTATAAATTTTCCACTAGATACACAGGTCTGGATTAGAAATTAAACAAAAGATTATTCACAAAATGTATTACTATGTTATGAAAAGAGATTATACCAAAAATGCACAAGTTATACAATCAAAATTAACAGTTTACACGCTTGTTAAAACATTAAATAAAATATCAAAATTCGTCGAAATTTCACAATGTTTAACCTTACAACTTATTTTAATTAGGAACTTTATTGTATGAAGAGCAGAATTTGTAAAGTAGAATTTATATAGGGTGTTATAAAAGATAATAGTAAATGTATAAAGGTCAATAAAAAATTTTAAGAAATCACCATGGAATTATCCCTTATTCAATTCAGCAGTAATTCCTTTGGTAAATACTATAAATTAAATAATTATAAACAAATTGCCAATGAAAGAGACAATAAAGAAAAATGTTAGCGGCAGAAATAAAAAGGCAATGTTTGTGAAGTAGATTTTATACAGGGTGTTACGAAGTTATAGCAAATGTATAAAGGTAAAATTAAAAAGTTAAATATTCATTTTATTTAATAAACAAAATTGGGTTATTTTAAACCTTAAAACAATATTGGAAATATCAAAAGTAACCGTGTTTTGAAATTTAGTACATCAATCAAGAAAAAATTGAAGTGGGTTAATAGCTTACCTTTTTCCTAGATTTATGGCTTCTGAAATATTATTCTCTTTAAATTCTTGTATGTGATCAAACATGGCCTGTTCTTCATAACCATAATCTGAAAAAGGGTATTTTAAATGGAATTCCCTATAAATCTTTGATACAAATAAAAAGATACAATTTTTTCGAAATATTTTTTTTTACAATTTAGTCCTATAGCACTTCAGCCATGACATTAACTGCGCCCCTGGAAAATGCATTGATATGATTATTAAAAATATCGATATTTCGGTATCTCCCTATTATAATTTAGTTTGACCCGTGAACCCGTGATTGGCCAATTTGTGTTGCTACAGATTGCGACGCTGTTGTGGAACGCCATTGGCAATGACGCAAACTAACTTCACGCATGTTCGAATGTCATTGTATCTGTATCCTAATTCCTACTTGATAAACGTAAAATGGCCGAGTAGTTTTTCCGTAAATCGGTAAAATTAACATTTTCTTAATGAACTTAAGAAATAGTACCAAAAAAAGTAATTCCAAAAAAGCAATGTCGCTAAGAGAGATCCTCTTTAGGTAAATATTTACTATTTTTACCCTCTTTAACAATATTTTGCTAGAGGTCTCTGTTTAGACCAAAAAATGAAGACCTAGTGCAGTTTTTTTTATAGAAGACTTTAAATAATTCAATATCTGTTTAAACAAAATACATAAAAAAAACTTTCAACGGCTCGTGATAGAAGGCCCATGTGTCTCCGGATGAGCGCAGTTTAATTCTGGGATCTGGGATTCCACAAACATGTATTACAGGTACTTAACTAAACTAGCAATATTGGTGGTTGTTCTACTAAAATTAAGAAGTTTATTTCAGTTATATATCTATTTTTTTATATTTACTATAACAACATATGCTTTAACAATTCGCCAGACCAGAGCTACAGGTTTTCAGTTGGGTTTAATTTGGTTCTTTCTATAAATGAGACCTTTGATTTTAGTTTTAAGTGTTTGCGTTCTTCCTGTGGGTTTATACAACTTCATATAATTACAAAGTAAATATAACATAGTATTACAAAAACGATTCACATCAGGAAAAGATTTCAAGACAAACAATCAAATGTCTTCATCAACAAGTTGTTGGCTTGCAATTGCCAGTTAATTAAATTTTTACGTTTCATGTTGTACAGTGGCAATTTCTTTAACATTTAGCATTTCTGTTTGAAATAGAATAAAAGGTATTTATAAATTTTGAAATTCAAATCATTTTAGATGAAAATGTGACTTGCACCCTTTTTGTAATACATGATTCAATTATCTATGTTTTTCACAAACACACTTAAAGTTTCTGCTGTCTATGCCCTATATTTTAATATAAATTTGTATACACCCTAAATATGTAATAAAATATTGTTTCTTAGGAAGATATAGTGTTAGATTTTATTTATTTGTTATAATTATTTTAACTATTATTTTTTGAAGTATTAAAAACAGGAAGGAATTTAACCTACATAGGTATCATTTCTTGTAAATTTGTCTATATTGGGATATACTATTTAAAAACTATTTCCATGAAAAATGATTTAAAAAAAACTTCAACATCATGTAGGTACATACCGGTTGGTGTGTCCCCGAGTGGAACATAGGAAAATCCATGTAAATTTTAAGGGGGTCAATTATTGGCTTCCCTGTACATTTTATAGAAAAAATGTAAGATACCTTTTTGAAGAGACAATCTGGCAAACCCTTGTCAAAGTTAAAAAAAATTTTAATAAGCGAATCTTGAATTATTCAATTAAATGTAATTGCAAAATTAGCAAATTTTTGGTTCAGGTAAAACCAACAGGCACCAGTAAAATGAATATTGTCACTGACGTGAGGAAAAGTGTCAATAAATCAGTGACAGTTGATATTTGAAAACAAGTATGAATTACTTAATCGACGAGAAAATAGCCATAATTAAGTGGCATTATGCGGGAAACAGTTTTAGAGCAGTATCTGAAATGTTTTCAGTTTATTTCCCCACCAAGCCCATTCCGTCCATTTCAACAACTATTAAACATATTGTCGATAAGTTCTAGTCGAAAGGTACAGTAATAAATAATTATAAATGTTCAACTCAGGATATCGAAGATAGAGCTGAAGAAAGAGAGAACAGAGATCTAAATATTCTACTGAGTGTGGAGAAAAACCAGATGGTTAGTATGAGGGTTCTTGGGCAAGAGGTAAATAATCATCATACAACAGTATCGCGCACTTTAAAAAAACACAAATATTCTTCATATAAATTCAAAAAACATCAAGAGCTGCAGGAAGAAGATGAAGAGTGAAGAATGGCATTTTGTTTTGAAATGATGGAAAGACCAAACAATGATATCTATAAATCAATGAAAGGTGTAGATGAGTTAATTAATCAAAGCCCCTATGAAATAATATTCTTTAACTGCCCCTTAAAAGATGTAATCCCAGAGTCAAAAAAGCTTATCTGTCCTGACAGACCATTAGCACTTCAAGCTATTCGTGTAATTGGCTCATTAATACCATAATTGGTATGGTGGAATGGGACTGAAAATATTTCTGATTGTCTATTCAATCTGGAAGGCACCCTAAGTTTAAAAGGAGACAATAACTCGGGACAATCTATAGTAGCATTTAAAACCTTATGCATAAAACATAAGTCGAGTAATGTTCTTCGTCACTTTAATGTGGGTAAGTTCAGGTTATCCCTGACCCACTGATAGTAATACTCCTGTCTCCTGTAATCACTTCTAAAAGCAGCCACCCTTAAAAATGTATTTTGAGTTTTTTCAATCTGCTCAATGTAGCAGTTATATGATGGGGACCACACAATTGAGCCATACTCCAAGATGGGCTTAACAAGAGAGCAATAAAGTAATCTAAAAGTAAACAAAGACAAATCAGTTTTAGACCGTTGGATAAAACCTAGCATTTTCATTGCCCTACCAGTCACCTAATTGATGTGACTTTTAAAAGACAACCTGGAGTCAATAAATATTTTTTAAGTCAGAAACCTCTGTTTTGACACCAATTGCTACATTATTTATTTTATAAAGAAAAGCAATAGGGTTTCTTTGCTTAGAAAAAGTAATCTTATGGCACTTATTGATATTAAGGGACATTCTATTCAAGTGGCCCCCATCAAAGAACAAATTGAGGTCTTTTTGCAGGAGCACAGCATCTAAATAGCTTCACATCATCAGCAAACATTAGCACACAACAATTTTTAAGTTTCCAAACTAAATCAATCAAAAAAAGGCAAAACAAAACAGAGCCTGAGTGAGAGCCCTGTGGCACCCCAGATGGCACCAAAATTTCAGAGGAACATGTACCTCCAAGATTAACAATCTGGGTTCTACCTTTGATGAATCCCGAGATCCACTGAAGAAGAGGCCCCACAATACCTAAAGCCCTAAGCTTCGGCAAGAGTACCCCATGGTTAACACTATCAAAAGCCTTGGAAAAATCTGTATATATTGAGTCAACCTGAAATCCCTTCTCCAAGCAGCGGTAGAGATAGTTGACATACATCACCAAATTAGCATCAGTAGTTCTGCCTTTTATAAATCCAAATTGCTTAGGATTAAATAAAGATTTAATACTCCAGGCAATCCTATGACTGACCAGGCAGTCAAGCAGCTTTGGCAACTCAAATTGGTTATACACAGCTCGATAATTGGAAATTTCATTTCTACTACCAGATTTTAAAATAGGTTTTAGAAAACTTCTCTTCCAGAGAGTGGGATAAGAACCAGTACCTAGAGATTTGTTCAAAATGAACAGTATTGGTTTCGTAAGAACACAAACACATTTCTTTAGGAAGAATGCTGCAATCCCATCTGGTCCAGGGTAGAGCTTATTCTTACAGGAAGTAATAACCTCATAAACATCCTGCGTTGACAGAGTTAAATTGCTTAGACAAATTGATTTATCAAAATCAAAAGATGGTATGTCATTGACTTGCTCATCCGAATAGACAGATCAAAAGTATTCTGCAAATATATCCGCCGTATCCGAGATATTCCTAACTAATCCTGTTATTGTATTGTCATTCCGGAGGGAAGGCTAAAACCAGTTCTTTTATTTCGAATATATGACCAAAAGTACCTCGGATTGCTAGAGAGATTCGTTTCCACCTTATTAATATATTGTTTATAGCACAACTCTCTTAAGTACTCACATTGATGTCTCAAAAATACAGATTCATCATATTCTTGCTGTTTACCACTAATTTTAAACTTTTTTTATAGGGTGATCAGTTCAGAACAAGACATGGTTCTCTTGCAAGATGATCTGAATAGATTGTGTGAATGGTGTGTTGGTAATAGTCTGGCTCTGAATGTGGGTAAATGCAGTTACATTAGTTTCTACAAAAGAAACAAACGGGTAACTTCCTCCTATACTATTGATAATGTTAATCTTAGGTACACTGAAGTAGTAAAGGACCTTGGTATCTTTTTTGATGCACAATTGAATTTTAATACCCATGTAAATACTATTATAACTAAAGCATCTAAGGTCCTTGGTTTTGTCCTGCACAATTGTAAGGATCTGTCGGTTGAAACTTGCAAAAGGTTGTACATATCACTTGTTGTCTCTTTGTTGGAGTATGGATCAATAATTTGGTCTCCTCTGTATATGAATAATTGTATGGCACTGGAGAGGGTTCAAAATAAATTTCTACGATTCTACCTTTATAAACTTCGCATTCCAGTTCCTAATGACCATTGTTATGATGAAGCAATGAACTTGCTGAATATGCGGAGTTTACTTAAGAGACGCACTGAGAATGATTTTGTGTTTATTTATAAACTTTTGAATGGCCTTGTCATTTGTCCCGAACTACTTAATAGGATTTCATTTAATATTCCATACCGTAATCTGTGGGCAAATCGATTGTTTTCTTTGCCTTATCATTGTACCAACTATGCTATGCACTCGCCTGTCGAAAGGACCTTGAGGCTGGTAAACTCTACGGGAATTGAAGTTTTGGGAATTTCCTTATTGCATTTTAGGAGTCTTATTAAGAGTTTGTAGGATTTTGTTTTTTGAATTAATTTTGCTCCATGTTTAATAATTTGAAATACATTTGATCATTGTCATTGATAATAATATATTTTGTTTTTTCTTAGCTAATTTTGCATTGTTAATTGTTCTGATTTTGAGAGAATATTGTTACTACTTGTAAAACGGTTTAATTATCCTTGGTATTAAGATTAAGTCTGATAATTATTGTTAATTAGTAATTAGTGGTTAGGTAGTATAGCTTTTATTTCTTTTTCAGAAATATATATATATTTTTTGTAATGGGGTTGATCCCGTGTATTATAAATAAATAAATAAATAAAAACTTTTTGTGAATTTGTTTTTTCTTATGATCAAACTGTGAAGCTCTGAAGAAAACAAACATGGAAAAGAAGAACTTTTGTACCTCTTTAGAGGAATAAACTTTTCCATTGAGGAGTAGATCACATTATAGAAAATTGAAAATTGAAGTGGAATATTCGTGGGAATTATCAGACACCATATCATTGGACCCTTTTTTATGGACTATAACCTAACAGCTGAAACCTATTGAGACTTATTTCAAAATCAAATTGGACCCGCCGTGGAAGAAGTTGTTCAGGAAGACAAATGATCTGGTACCAAATGGATGGTTGCCCGGCCTGGAAGTGCTTGGAAAATGCCTTTAACTGCAATATTATTGGTCCACGGTACCAGATACTTTGGCCAGCCAGGTCACCTGATTTTTCACCGAATGACTTCTTTTTGTGGGGTCATTTAAAAAGTGTCATTTATAAAAATGTAAAATTTGAGAATCTAAACCAGTTAGAAAACGCTATTTCGTTAGAATGTAATAAAATTTCCCAATATCAACTTAGTAACATTAGAAATTAATTTTATGATCGGTTAGGATATTGTTTAGCTGTTAATGGGCGGTTGTTTGAACATTTGATTAATTGATGTTTTTATGTAATTCCCTATTATTTTTAAAAAAGTTATTGTATTTTATTTTATTTTATTTTTCCACACTTAGTAAAATATTAAGAGTTCTGTTCTCTCTTTTTTTGGATCTATTTTCGATCTTCTGAGTTAAACATTTACAATTATTTATTGCAATGCTTTTGGACTCGAATTTACTAACAATAGGTTTAATGGTTGAAATGGACCAGATAGGCTTGATGGGAAAATAAATTGAAAATATTTCAGATACTGCTATTGGTTTAATTAAATTCTAAGTATGATAAAATAATTTTTTTAATAATCGATAATAATTGTTATTGTTTCAACTTCGTCGTTGTATTAAATAAAAGTTTAGATAAAAAAGTAATGTTAACGTGTCTTACTTTGAATGTATGGTTGTAAGATTGATAAAACGAAAAAAAAAACATTTCTTGTATTCGGCTGTACGTCAGGTTTGACAAAGCCTTATAACAAATTGTTTGCTGGTGGCTGGTGTCTGGTTTTACCTGAACCGAAAATTTGGCAATTTTGCAATTACATTTGTTAAATTATAATCAATTTGTTAAATTAAATTATAATTGAATAATTCAAGATTCGCTTATTAACATCATTTTTTGAAACCTTGCACGAGAGTTTGCCAGATTGGTCTCTTCAAAAAGTTATCTTACATTTTTTTCTATAAAATATACAGGGAAGCCAATAATTGACCCCCTTAAAATTTACATGGGATTTCCTATGTTCCGCTCGGCGACGCACCACTCGGTATACGTGTTGTTTAGCTATATTAGCATACCCATAATAATATATACTATATTAGCATACTTACATGTTTTTCTAAAAAAAAAAACACATTTTTTGTAGCAGTTATTTAATTTTTAGACATTCTTGGTTGTCCATCAATGTAATTTAGTAGTTAATTAAGTAGTTTTATGTATATATTTAAAAAAGCTTATTACTATAGTTTATTTACTTAACAGTTATCTTGTTGAAAGTCAAGAAGGGTCTTAAACAAAAATAAACACTAAGGCTTAAAATATAATCTTTTTGTCAGTGTAACAAAATAAAAATATTCTATTCTAATAATATAAGTGGATAAAAAAATAAGTGTAATCAAAAAAATACCTTTTCTACAAAAAACAATTAAATATTTTATAAGATAATCATTAGTACTTAATAGCATGACCTATATTCTTCAAAACAGCAGTACACCTTCTAGGTATAGAGTCGATTAACGTTCAGCATTCTTCTATGGTGATAAAATACCAAGCTTTTTCAATTTCTTCCCATAAAACCTTTTTTTTTAGTTTTCTTAATGGTAAATTGATTTTTTAGCTTGCTCCAAAGGAGTTCTCAATCAATTTTAAACTGGGTGATTAAGATGGCCTATTTAAAAGTGTAACATTTTTACTGGTAAACCACTGCTTTACAACGTTTGTAGTTTGTTTAGGGTTGGGTTTGGTTGGGTTGGGTTGGGTTGGGCTCAAAATATAATCTTTTTGTCAGTGTAACAAAATAAAAATATTCTATTCTAATAATATAAGTGGATAAAAAAATAAGTGTAATCAAAAAAAATACCTTTTCTACAAAAAACAATTAAATATTTTATAAGATAATCATTAGTACTTAATAGCATGACCTATATTCCTCAAAACAGCAGTACACCTTCTACGTATAGAGTCGATTAACGTTCAGCATTCTTCTATGGTGATAAAATACCAAGCTTTTTCAATTTCTTCCCATAAAACCTTTTTTTTTAGTTTTCTTAATGGTAAATTGATTTTTTAGCTTGCTCCAAAGTAGTTCTCAATCAATTTTAAACTGGGTGATTGAGATGGCCTATTTAAAAGTGTAACATTTTTACTGGTAAACCACTGCTTTACAACGTTTGTAGTTTGTTTAGGGTTATTGTCTTGCTGGTAAACCCATCTGAGAGGTATATTTTCTTTTGCAAAACAGCATGACTGCCTATAAAATTTCTAATTAGATTTCTTCACTCATAGTTCTCTTCACATGAAAAATTGGACGCACACCATTATAAGAAAAACAGCCACAAATTTTTATATTTCCCACACCATGCTTCGCAGTGTCTATATTATTTCTAGGATGATATTCTTGATTTTTACTCTTACAAATAGTTTTCCATTGAATGTTCTTGGAGTGATTCCGCTCAGATTTGATGGGAAGAGTGCCGGCTTTCAGAGCCAAAGCTCTAATGAAATGAAGACTAGCATAGGTGTCCCTCAAGGATCAGTTTTGGGTCCTTTCTGATTCTTAATCTATGTTAATGATTTGCCTCATATTTAAGTAAATGGTCATTTTACCATCTTTGCAGACAATACCACCATTCTGTGGCAAAATAAGAACTCTGAGCAGCTTGAGGAAAATATTCGGATGGATTTATGTAAGGTAACAAGATGGTGTGATGCTAATAAGCTGTTCTTTAATATTTCTAAAACAAATAAAACAGTCTGCCTGATTTTTAAGAAACATAATAGTGACTCTTGGGTCAACTAAATGTGGAGAATATAGGTAATAATAGACATGCCTCTTATATCAGATTGCCAATCTCTTAGGTCTGAACAAGTGAAAAAATCAGTGGTGTACAATGGAAAGAAAATGTCCAATTATCTACCTTTATCCATATGCCAAAGTAACAACAGCTTGGCATTTGGCACTCTACCAAAGCTTTTTTAACATATACAATAAAATTTTCAAAACAACATTTTATATACAAAAAATATCACATTAATAATACACCCAATTGTAATGAGCAATAAAATTACAGTTTTAATGTTAAAGCATATATTGATAAAATTCAACCATATAATGATCTGCTCTGTGCAAAAGTATTTTTTTTAATAGGCAGTATAAAGTCTTAATAGAGCGAATTGTTGTCAAACTTGTTGGTAAATGAATGGTTTGTTAAATTTAATTTATATTCTTTTTTGACCACCCTGTCTTAAGGTTTATCAAAATTTCATATAAAGTTTATTAAAATTGTTTCTCCACCACAGGCAACCCCAACAAAATGATAAAGGTTTACTTATAGGAAAAAATAATAACTGTTGTATGGGCTGCAAACGTCATTTTGACATAAAAACTGAAATATGTCAAAAACGGTTTATTTTAGAACATTATACACAACAAATTTTTTTAGATTCTAATTTACACGCTCCAAAATTAACGCATGATTTTATAAATTGTTTTATTTCAAATATTTTTTTATTTCTGAAACCATAGAAGTAATTTATACGTCAATTGACGCTGGATTCTCTAATAATTGTAAACAAACGCATACCTCTTTAGAGGCAAAAATTGTTAAAAGAATCCGCCGCACCGAGAAAACCGCAATTTGTCAGAAGCTGACTGTGTTAGAGTCTACAAAGAACGGTATACCCAAATTCAGCTTGCTCAAAGATTTAATGTCAACCATCTCCCAGGGTTGTGGAAGAGTTAGAACCTTTGCTGAAGACCGATTTCTACGAATTCGTACCTTGAGGCAATGGTTTGTGACTAGCACTTCTTTACAAAATGAGTTCCTGGAGAGTTCCAATTTTAGAAATAGTCAAAACAATCAGGATTTAGCGGAGACCATTACAAGGCCTGCTAGAGCAGCCATTACTCACCAGAGAGCATAGGAGACGAAGACTACAATTCGCTCGTGAACACGTTAATTGTGCTCAGATTATGTTTAGCGACGAATCCACATACTGTCTTTTTTCGGACGATAGACGTAATAGAGTGTGCCGAAGGCCAGGTGAAGGATATGCGCAGTTCAATATAGTGGGAAGCGTTAGTTATGGGGGCGAGTCAGTCATGGTGTGGGCCGAGATTAATATGAAGTGCTGCACAGAATTAGTGCTTGTAGATTGAGGATGGCTTACTGCACAGAGGTACATTACAGACATTTTAGACCATGATGTGGTCCCATATTTGTCTCCCTTGTTGGAGATAAAATCCAGACATGGCAAGGATGGTCGAGGTGTACCTTAAAGAAGTCCAAATCGCTATAGTGGATTGGCCACCCAGAACCGCGGATATGAATTCAATAAAGCACATGTCGGATATCAAAGGGGAAACGACTGAGATACTTGACCAGAACCCGAAACAACTTGAATGACCTTAACAAACAAATCGGAGCGTCAAACCCATACTATTGTGATCAGCTGAAATGGCATCATGGCGGCAGACGATGGAGTGGGACGAGAGAGTGAGAAATAGAGAAAGTGTGAGAAGGAAAGACAGACGCGAAGTGCGAAATACAAATCTTAGTAGCTGTACGCTCAACGCTATATTTATGGGTTTAGCTACATTGCTTCATAAAAATCATCATATAATATATTTTCCGTAATTCTTAAGGGATTTCCTTAAAAAAAAAAATCACTCTCGAGTATTTCAAGGTTAGGTTTTTTTTTACAACTTTGTGACTTGCCCATTTCCTTACGCCACGCTCAAATCGTCAGATTATTGAAATATACACTCTTCTTCATGTACTTAACTTACCATGTCTTAATCTGACGCGCTAGAGTTTTTCTGATGATAGATTTTTTTTTACTAATCTGACGGACTACTGTCAACGCACGCCTCTATAGAAAGGATCCATATATGGTAGGGGTACATTATAGGGTCTAAGGTCTCTTCCTATATGATTTTCTGACGCTCTCGAATAACGCGCAAAATCCCCGCTTGGGCTCCCCTACTATTATAAACGCCAGAGCGGGAAATACCAGTTATTAATTTTTTTTTTTTGATATCGCAATTTATATAGTTTGAAGTAGAGTTATTTGATTAATTTTTTGGTATAAAATTTTGAGAACGCATTGTAGACTTTTATTTTAATTATTTATAAATTAAACTAGAAAGACAAAAAATAAGCTTGAAGAAAAAAAAAACTATGTACTAAGACTAAGATTATGTGTTAATTTTGGTGTGCAGTGTAGATTCCTTAATATAGTGTTCCACTTATAACTTAAGTGTTCCAATAAGTGCCCCCATGGACTTTAGAATATTGGCAGATTTTCAGATTTTTCCTGATTATATAGTTTTTCCACAATTGATTGATGCAGTACATTATATAAACAGTCCTTTTATATAATGGTAATTTGTAGTATTGTCATGAGCAAAGATCTTTATTTCATTATTATAACATATAATTTTAGTGTAAAAGTGCACTAAAATTGTACCGGGTGTACAACTAAGAGAGGTCGCCGGACATATCCCAGTAACTAGTCATCGCACAGCGTAGAGAAAAAAATATTTCTTATGAACTCGCTGGAAATTATTTACAAGTTCGTACGATGATCGCTAGGGGGTAAGAAAGGGGTTTTAAGTATGATAAATTCTTAATTTTTTTTTTCCAATCTGTTAAATAATACGTGGGGGAAACGTTGAATATTTATATCTAAAATTGTTGATAACTTTTGATTGGTCTAATCAATTTTAACGAGTTTGCTTTTGTTTTAAAGGGTAATTATTAGGCTTTTATGTGGTATAATTACTTAGACGACTTAGTTGTTTTGTTGAGCGCCAGAGGGCGGTTTGTGTTAATATGGACTTTTTCAACAATTTTCTGGCAAATATTAAATACAACGATGTAATTTTTTTTCATTTATGCTAAAAAAGCATGATAAAACATAAAAACTGGCGCAAGCCGCAGCTCGATATCTAATTTTATTCCGAAATTACTAATTTCAATATTTTTGAACAATAAAACCCGTTGCCGCCCTGGCATTATTGCATCACGGGTTAGTAGTAGGCTTTGGAAACAAATGAAAATTGATAAATATTTTCGGGGCCATGATAAAACGTTTATGATTTGCCAAACGTAATTCCAAACAACATAGCTTTTGATATGCTATGTGTATTTTGAGTTAATGCAAAATGCACGCATTGCAGCTCGTATATATGCCCAAATATATCCTGACCGAAGACCATTACAATAATAGAGTCTACCGATTTAGCTACCAGGCTAAGAAATACTGGAAGTACTCGCGGCAATATTCATCGAAGATGAAGGCGAAGGCGCATAAAGACAAACGTTATAAATGTTTTGGCCTATATTGAAATAAATCGTCACGTATGCATCCGAAATATTTCTAGGGAGTTGCGAATATCCCACGGTACAGTAGAAAATATTCTGAAAGAGAACAGGTACCTATTTTTATTTGTTAAAACACTAATAAGCATCCTACTATCTCATATTTATTGTTTTTTACTTAAACTTCATCCATTCACGTGGTTCCGCATCAGGCGCTTCTGGAAAGAGACTGTGATAACAGACTCAATTTCTGTCATTAGCTGTTGAACGTGGTTAGAGAAGATCCCCGATTTATCTCAAAAATATGGTGGACGGACGAGGCATCATTTAGCAGCGATGATGGTGTAAACCTGCATATTGGGTAAAAGAAAATCCCAAAAGAAAAATTATTGGTCCTTTCTTTTTCAATCAAAAACTTTCTGGGAATGTGTATTTAAATTTTTTGCAAAATGATCTCCCGAGGTTACTGAAAGATGTTGATTTGGAAACAAGAGGACAAATAATTTTTCAACATTATGGTTGCCCTGCACATTTTGCAGTTCAAGTTTATCAATACTTAACCAGGCAGTATTGTTTGTGGATAGGAAGAGGAGGTATATTTCCTTGGCCTGCTCGATACCCAAATCTGACTGTCCTAGATTTTTTTCTGTCGGGAAGGATTAAAGATTTAGTTTTTGCCACTCCACCCACAACACAGAACGACATGCAGGACCGAATATGCAATGCAATAAATTATTTTAGACATCGGTTCTGTCAACGACTTCGACTGTGTATTGAAAATGAAGGAAGCAGTTTGAGCATCTAGGACACTATTAAAAATATAAAACAATTTATTTATTACAAAAATTTTAGTTCTGGAGTTTTATTTTTATTCTTTAAATACATTTTAATTAATAATTTTGGAATAAGTTGCAAGTTGCGATTTGCGCCAGTTTTCAATTTTTTTCATGCTATTTTAGCCTAAATGAAAAACATTAAATCGTTGTATTTAATATTTGCCAGAAAATCGCTGAAAAAGTCCAAATTAATACAAACCGCCCTCTAGCGCTCAACAAAACAACTAAGTCGGCTAAGTAATTACACCACATAAAAGCCTTATAATTATTCTTTAAAACAATAGTAAGCTCGTTAAAATTCGTTAGGCCAATCAAAAGTTTTTGATAAGTTAATAAGATAAGTAAAGTTTTTGATATAAATATTCAACCCTTTACCCACCTATTAGATTGACAGATTAGAAAAAAAAGTTCAAAATAAAAATGTGATATGGCCGGCGATCTCCCTTAGTTGGACACCCGGTACATTTGTTACTTTGGAAGATTGTATAAAAACATATTTAATCAACACATTCATATAAAAATTATGTACTTAATCCTCAAAGAGGCAAAGTATCAAACTAGAAGTCTAAATCAAAACCTTGCTTGGTGTTTTATCATTAGATATGATCAGAATAATTAGATTATCTAATAAAATGGTTTTAGATTTTTTTCCATGTTACACACAAAACTTATAAGACGACTTTTTTAAAAAAGGTTTGTAGTAATAGAAAAAGACAGACGATATTATCCAATTATAAAAATTATACTAAAATTTTGTCAGTGCTTTTCTAATACTATTATACCTAGTTGTAAAAAGGCTAAATCATTTTAGCCAAAGAATGATTTAAAAAAAATATTTTTTAAGCTATCTGTAACAGTAAGAAATAAAAAAATAGATAGTCTAAAGAATATTTAAAATGTAAAGTAAAAAATTATATGGAGTTGCATAAACCTACCATTTTTTATATATTTGAAGCATGGTTATTTCTTAGAAAAGCCTTCTAGAGATTTATTTTATATAATTTCTTAATTCAGGTGTAATTTAATCATACAAATTTTCAAACTAATTTGCATAGTTAATAAATATTGTCTGCTAATAATATAAGGGCATAAGACTTCATTGCAAGCAAGTTAACCAATACTAAGAAAATTGTCATATCGCACAGCTAACCCCACTTTTGTGTTTATTTAGCAATTTTTCCAGGGCAGCAGCTGTACAACAGGGAGCAAACGGTGAACAACAAACTGCCACAGCTCAAGCTACAATCATGCCTCAAACTAGAAGCACAGCCTCAGTTCATCCTTACCAGGTTGATTCCAGAGGAATGCTTGTATGTATATTATTTTTATAACTTTAACCTAAGTAAGAAAATAGGAAACAATATAGTTTTGTTAACAATATAGAGGAGCAAGGAAAATAAATTGCCAATCATTTGATGGAAGTTAATATCAGACAAAGTTTTAAATCATCATCAGTTGAAGTACACTGAAATAAAATATATGAAACATCTACAAGTTAAATAATATTGCCTGTCAAATTGCAGGGACACAAGTTAACAAATTTTTAATAAGTACTAGATAATCTCTGCCGATGTCGCATAGACTTAATTAATATGTGTTCTTTAAATGCATTTTTGAATCACTTTTTATTGCACAAATTGATTTTAAATGTGTTTTCTATTTTTTAGACACGACAATCTGCAAACATGTATGGAACTTCGCAGAGTATAGGGCAAAACTACAATTATCCTCCACAGTACCCTGCAGCACCAAGGCAACAACCCACCGTGTTATCTACAAATTTCCCTATTCATCCAGACGTAAAATTTAAGAGGTTGCCGTTTTACGACATCATGTGTAAGTCTTACTAATAATATTATTTTATACAAATTGTTTGTTTTCGAATTACTTATAGTGAACCGATAATCCGCTATTCAAGCGATATTGAGCAGCCGCTATTCAGTGTTTGTCAACCTCAACATTCTACTAAATCTAGTAGAATTTTCGATCCGCCTAGTGCTTAAGTGTCTCTCGTTTTTAAATTTTGTTTGGTAGACCTGTGGCATTCGCGAAGTGCCTATTGGTTGGCACTATTTTTTTTCATATAAGCCATTGCAATGTAATCAGCATGAGCGTTTATTTAAATGAGCGCGATTTCTTTAAATGTTTTATGCTTCATAATTCATTATGAAACTTAAATGATAATTCTAATTTAAAATAATGTATATATTCTTATAAATAAAAAGATTATTTTAATTAAAAAGAAACTTTAAACTCGTATCAAATAATAAACATCATTTAATAAAAATATTGTCAAATTAAAAAAAAAAATTATAGATAAAGGCTCAAATAAACCACCATCGTTAGCTAAACAATATGTAAAAACAGTTTCGAAAACCCTCGAAAAACTTTCTGCGCTAATGGAATTAAAAAGTCGCTTGAGATCTAGGCGACCACTTAATATCACCGGTCCCGATAAATATGCAGTTAGGATAAGAAGTTGTTTAGAATTCTTTCATTCTAACCGCATTATGACAGCCATCATGCTAAAAGTGTAATAATTCCAAATCTATGTCGGTAAGAATTTAAAGGGCAGGAAGAATCTGGTTTCATTTTTTGGGGCGTTCAAAGAACTATCAATAAAAGATGGTCCTAGGACATGGTCTTCTAAAATACCTGCCCAACATTTATTTTTTAGGATATTGTTGGTACCACATTTAAAGCTCCTATGATCATTTTCCTGTGACAACGAATAATGAAAGGGTTGCATTTGCTATTTAATGGGAAAGATGGGCAGTATAAACAGCCACGGCGAAATAAAATAACGCTTTTAATTTTAACAATAATGCAGTCACACAGGAAGCAATGGCCTATTTGAGCACTGAGCAGCATTGCCACATTTATTCTGGTGAATCACTAAAATTTTGGCTGAATCTTTTATAATATTACATATTTTTTATGCAATTGATTATAATATTTAGCATTTATAAACATATGCATATTTGTTTACATAAAAAATTTGAACTTATGGAAAGGAGTTTGGGAGATTAATGGGAATTAACTAATTTTGTTCCAATAATGAAACTTTACTATTATTTATAAACTTTAATAAAAGACTCAACGTTCCTCAAGCCGTCTTTAGCATGTATCAAGGCAGTTACAGTACAAAAACAGACAAAACGTATTGTTTAACAGTTTGTTCTGATCCTCCGTTTAAATTCCGAAAATATTACATTTGAAACTGGCAAGAAAAACATTTGTTTTGTGAATTTGCAAATATCGTATTTTAGTGTATAACTATTATCCTTCAAACAACTTATTTCGTGCCGAAATTCTTCCACATTAGGAGAAATGTCCATATTGCTGCTATCACTAGAAAGCAAGTTAAAAACACTTTAATCTAATTTAATTTCTCTGAATTCATTATCAATTGTATCAGCTTATATTTATTATGACTTACACCTAATGCTACCGAATGGCGCATTTAACAAATATGCTGTGCGGATTTATTTTACGAATTTTTACAATAATGCCATTATTATCACCAAACATAACATTTGTAGATCAGCAGCAAATCCTAACAGTTGACTGTGTACAATTGACTCTGTATATAAGCATATCAAAAGAATCTTGGGCAGACTCTCCTTGTATGTCTTACTGAACACAAAAGTCTGGTCTTCGTGTAGTTGGAAACGCAAACGTATTTGGAAGAAATTTAATCGCGATAGAAAGAACTTTCTTAGCACTTACACCTTACACCAGGAAACGTATCCTTAATGACACCGCTTAGATGATTCATTACAGAAAATGAAATATAATATTCCACAAGCACATACACTATTTTAATTTCACACTTTTTTTTATATTATCTGAAACTGATTTTTTTAACATTTGATCAATCTAAAAAGAAGGCAAAACCTTAAAAGGTAAACCTTAAAGTAAATTATTCTGCTATTTTAGAAAATTTTAAAAATGAACAAACCTTAGCCAAATGGAAAATAATGGATTATGTTTCCAACTGTGCCTACAAATACAACTAAGCCTTACAAATGAAATGAAAAATCAATTTGGCGATTCTGGGGTAAATAGGGTAAATACTACAGTGAATCACAAATAAGAGTTTAGGGGAGCCACCGACAAAAAAGCAGGCGAAGCATTCTAAGCAATAGAAATACTAAATTCTTACGCGTCTAGCAACATTAAAAATTAAAGAAAATTATTTTTAAATTAATAACTCTTGTTAATGCCTATTTTAGAAATTATTTAAGGAAAAATGTATATTAAAAATCTACTAAGTATAATCTGTCTACTAAAGCTATTTGAAAAAAATTAAAAATATACTAAATGTGGCATTGCTCGCGCTGAGCAGGTTCTCGGTGTGCTGTTGCTATTTTAGTTGCCCTATAAGTAATCCGAAATAGCACAACCTGTATATAGATGTTTCAAAAAAGGTCTTGGCTCACATTTTGATTGTTAAAATTATAATTTTCAAATCGATAAAAAAAAATTTTTTTCAATAAAATTATAATTTTACCTATCAAAATGCAAGCCGAGTCATTTTTTGTGTATTTAAGATGTATGTGTCTCTTTTAATTCTCGAATTTATATTAATCGATGTTTCACTATAATTATTAATTTTTAGCCGACTTAATAAAACCTTCAACTCTTGTACCTCAAACTAACCAAAGGATGCAAGAACAAGCATTTTATTTCCACTTGACTCCACAACAAGCTACTGATATTGCTTGTTCACGAGATATAAGGCCTGGTGTAAAAAACGATTACATTAAGCAGGTGCAACTCAGGTTTTGTTTGTTGGAGACAACTTGTGAACAAGAAGACTGTTTTCCGCCTCAAGTTATTGTAAAAGTCAATAACAAATTGTGTCCCTTACCTGTAAGTTGGTTTCTCTATCATATGAGTTTAGTGCCCTTATTTTTACCTTTTCTTTGTTTTAGAATCCTATTCCCACAAACAAGCCGGGAGTAGAGCCGAAAAGACCGCCTAGGCCAGTCAACATCACCCAGTTGGTGAAACTTAGTCCTACTGTAGCTAATCAGGTCACTGTCTCATGGGCTGTTGAGTATGGGCGTGGTTATGCGATGACGGTGACATTAGTTCATAAGTTAACGTCATCAGATTTGCTTCAAAGGCTGCATAAAAAGGGAGCTAAGCATGCTGATCATACAAGAGCATTAAGTAAGAAGCTTTGTTATTACTATTTATATTTATTAATTAATTTAATTATAGATTGTATGGTTAAAATACAGCAATTTTGTGCTTGGCATTTGTTTTAAATTATTGACTTAAATTTGAATTTTTTAAATTAAATTTGTTGATTATTCCAAAGAAAAAAATTAAATATTTTTTAATATTTCATTATATTTTTGGCCATTATAAATAAATAACTATATATATGTAAACAGCATGAGAATAATAATTCAATAAAAATAATTGAAAAAAGAAGCATTCACAAGAAACAATGATGCACAGCATATAAAATAATTATTCTATAATAATTTCCATTAAGTAACAAGTTAATACAATATAGATAAAATTATGTATCTCAAATACTAAATAAATTAGATATTTGCAAAGAAATAAAAGATGACAAAAAGTTGAGTTTATACTGCATTCTTTATTTCTGAGTTGAACATTTAGTATTTTGTGGAATGTCCGCATATCAATATATTTTCCCATTTTAAATGCAACAAATCTAATAAACCTCTTTTGCACTGATTCCATTTTTTAGTATACTGAGTATAATATACACAAATATTAGATATAGGGACAAAATAGTCTTTTAAAGCAAGATATACTATTAAAATCTTGCAAGGTTTTCCTTTTAAAAAGCCCAATAACTTAAACATTATTTGTATGAAAATTAAGATTCAAGTTACTCTTTCTTGAGAGTGATGATGAGTTACCATTAATATCTGAAAATCATTTTCTCAAATAAAAACTTTTCTATATTCAGTTTTAGTCTATTTAAGTTAATGTTTTATACCTCTAACATTGCTAAAAATCTTTAAATAGCCGTTAACGTTCTTTTGTGTTTTGAGTTATCTCTGAAAATTAAGAAACAATTATAATTCAAATTTGGGTAATATTGGTAAACTGTTGTAGGTATATTCCTAATATAGGTATTCATATTATTGTGATTGTATAATTTACATGAAACTAAAAAAATGCTTTTAATTTTTTATCATTGTGTTGGATATTTATGATAGTTTAGTTCATCATCAATTTTTTCTTTGAAAACTTCACAATTTCTTTTATTAATTTAAATATTTTCAAGAACTCTAGTTCACAATTTTTTAATAATAGTTGAGCCTTTCATTAATAGGCCTGAGAAAAGCTGTAGAAAGTCTAAAACTACTTCTTGAATGAATGAAAAAAATGAAACTTCAAATCATCATTGTGCAAACATGATGTTCAATTCAGAAGATCAACAGATGTTGTACATCATATATGAGATTGAGACTTTGGTACCCACTTTTCTGACCTGCAGAATCAATTATTTTTACGAGAAATTGAAAAAAACTAAAAGAAAACCTATCAACTACATAATAAATACACTTCATCGCACAAGTCAATCATTACAATGATTAATGGTCCGTCATTGATGCAGTTGGTTATGCTACTGAAACTAGAAGTTGGCGCGAACGCCCTAAATAAAAAAAATAATTAAATGAAATATTTTAAACAATGCAAGACATAAGTTGGGGTTTCTTTTGTGGTTTGGAGTAGAGAATAACAATTTTATTAGTTTATTCTGATAACTGTATATTTCTCGCACCTAATCGTTACCCCAATTTTTATTACAAAATATCAATATATTACATAAAGTTTCATAGTGAATTAAAATAAATAGAAATCCAATAAAAAAACAATAAATTTGTCAAATAGATGTGAAAATATGAACACAAATTCTATAAACCATATAACTCTGTCTTAATATGAAGTAAAGACAGAGCTTTGAGCTACTTGTTATAAACCCTCTTAAGGGATAAAATGTATTCATAACGGTTTGAATCTCTCTGCTAGGTAATATTACCATTTTAAATTTTATAGTCAGACATTAAATTTTTTTTTCCAGAATTTTGCATATTTATTTATTTGTTGTAAATTGGGAAGATTTTAAATCAAATTTGGAAAAAAGCTGCACTGGAAGTTATCTGGCAAGGGTGTGCTATTGTTCTTGATAGAAAATGTCTCGCTTAGTACGAGTTTCAACGCCTTCCATTACCTTCGTGATTTTTTCGGCTGTTATAAATGAAGTGTTTTGTTCGTGTTGCGTTATGCCAACAAATTAAAACATGTGTAACCGTCGCGTCTTGCTCAAGACCAAACCAGTTGAAAACTTCCAGGGTTGCGAAGAGCAGTGGGGAAAATGTCTTTATCTAGTGTGAAGCTGCCCAACAGAACTACGTTAAACCAGATAACATTAATTTTTGAAAACAATAAGAACTTTGACATTTAAAAAAAAAGTGTCATTACTTTTCTGCCACATATCTTAAATATTGCACTTTTTTAGTTTTTGAAGAATGTCCCAAAGTACACTATCTAAGAAAGTTTTTTTTTCGTGATATTTAGGTCTTGTTGAAGTTTATATTTGGCTGCTTCCCTTGTTGTTCAAAAAAAAAAAAAAAAATCACAATGGATTAATCGACATACTACACAATTTGACCTTGAGTCTTAATATTATTTATTGAATAAGTTCAGAAGTATAAGAGCCAGAACAGTGTCCTGCAGAATTGCCGTACTTCTCTATTTTAAACAAATAGATACAGCCCTTCCCTTTGCGAAATCTCATAAAATTTTGTGTAATTCATCATATTTTTTTTTTCAGTCAAAGAAAAACTGAACGACGACGACTGCGAAATAGCCACTACCAGTCTAAGGGTTTCCCTAATGTGTCCCTTAGGAAAAATGCGCATGACGACGCCCTGTCGTCCAGCAACCTGTGGACATCTTCAATGTTTTGACGCATCCCTATTCTTGCAAATGAATGAACGAAAACCTACTTGGAACTGTCCTGTGTGTGATAAACCTGCTATTTATGATAACTTGGTGATCGATGGGTACTTCCAAGAAGTGTTGAGCTCAATGCAACTGCCCACTAGTTGTAATGAGGTTCAATTGCATAAAGATGGCAGTTGGAGTGTTCAAACAAATGAGAAAAAGGTTGCCAAGATTGAAAAAGCGGCTCCTACTACTATATCCATTGATGATTCGATTCAAATTATTGACGATAATGTTGGTAAGTCTAATTGCTAAAAAATTTATAGTTATCACCCACTATTGATGACAGATGATATTATTAAAAATTGCTAATTGTTAAACGTTGTTTGCATGATTGCCTACCGCGTGCTCATGATAGTCTACTTCTCTAGAGTTATTGTCGAGTTAATCACCTAATGCTTTTCCATCTATAGCCTCAGGTTTAGGGTTCTACCAAAAGCAGATCTTAAATATGTCGTGAATGTAGTTTATATGCCGTCTAAACTACTTAAAAAGCTTCACAGAAAAAAATCTTTAGACCTTTATAATTAAAATGATGTCTGTATTTGTAAAGTGAAAAAAAAAATTCATCATTGACAGTAACTGGTCACAAAAATAATGAGCTCGCGGGAGTAAAATTACTCTAGACATTGTCAAAATTCATCTTTATTATTCTCATCTATTATTCTTGGTTTTTAGTACCTTTTCCGTCTTTATACCTTAGTTTATTTGTTTATAATTCCAAATTCAAAAATTGGTGATTTATTTATTTATTGAATACTTTACAAACACCATATAACAGTAATTACATGTAAAGTTACTATAGACTAGTTAACATAAAAATAAGAAAATAATAAAAGCAACAAAAAACAAAGAGAGAGAAAGAGAGAAACCTAACACAATGGAGTATTTATAGGAAAGCCTTTAAATTTTTGAGACTAATGTTAAAGAGATCTGTTTGACCCTCACAGAGAGTTTCATTAGTTACTACCATCATTCTATTAAAAGGAGATATACCTACTATTTGGATCTACACTAAATAATTTTTGATTATTTATTTGGGATTCTTAAATTAATCTTTGGTACAGTAAAATTTTTATAATTAATTAATTCACTTTCTTTGTACTTTATATTATTTAGGATGTAATAAAGATATCACAACTTTTTGTCCTCTTTGTAAAAGTAACTTAAAATTAAACATAGATTTATATGAAACTCAACGTGAAAAATGAACGTTCTTTACAAGGGATATGTGATAAAAAACATCGCATATCCCTTGTATATAGTATACATATAGGTAACGCAAAAAATCTTTTCTGAATCCTTTCAATACAATCAATATGTATCGCTTGCGATGACATTCAGATTTGCGATGCATATTCCAAATGCGGCCTAACCAAAGCACCATACAATTTAGCAATTGTAGACATTTTAAAATTTTTTGTGTTTCTGATCAAGAAGCCTAGAGCCTTTGTAGATTTATTTATTATGACAGCAATGATTGTTAAATTTAAAGTTTGACTGAAAAAAACTCCCAAGTCCTTCACCCCACTTTCACGCTTTATTATGACATGAAAAACTTTATAGTTATGTCAAATTGGATTTGGTTTCCTGGTAATCGTTATGACTGAGCTTTTTTTCTTGTTAAGAAACATTTTATTATCTGAGAACCATTTAGTTACTTTATTGATATCGAGCTGTAGCAAATCACAATCTGTTTTTTATTTTATGGCTCTATAAAATTTGAAATCATTTACAAAAAGTAATCCTGTAGAGTTTGGCAGACACTTGAATTTATAAAACACAAGAAAAGTAGAGGGCCCAGATTGCTACCCTTTGGCACGCATGAGGTTGTAATAAAGGGTTCTTATTTGCAGGCACCAATTCTGAAAGATATGGTTTAAAAAAGTGGTAAATCTCTGTTACACCTAATTCTACAAGTTCATGATTGACTTTATCAAACGCTTTCTCGCAGTCCGTATAAACAACATCTAACTGGTTTTTATTCAGAATAGCTTCAGCTGCAGCTTCTGTTATTGACAGATTCATTAGAGTTGATTTGTCTTTCAAAAATCCATGTTGAAAGTTTGTAATTTTGGGTTTTAAAAAACTATATAAATTTAAATGTTTTGGTATAATAATTGGTCTATAATTTTTAATCTATTTTTTTTTAAAATCTCATCTGCCACTCTTAAAAACCGGTGTTATTTCTGCAGTTTTTAGTGCTTCTGGAAATTTGTCATTTTTATGACAAGATTAAAAATATACTGTAGAGCTAGAGCAATAAACTCATCCACACCTTTGTAAATGTAGGCTGGTACATTGTCGAGACCAGTTGTTTTTTTTTTAAGTTTTTTTATGCTATTGATGACATTTGTTTCAGTAACTAATGAAAATTCATAGGTGCTGCCACTGAAATCTGGACTCTTATGCAGTGGCAGATTAGGAAAGGAAGATTAAACTCTTTTTTCGGGTAGACAAACAATAAAAATCGTTAATTAGAAAAAAAATTGTATTCAATATTATTCACTTTAATGAAATAGAGAATGAAAGCGCATGAAATATTAGCTCAAAGAGAAAAATTATGTAGTGATATAAAAAAGAAAAAAATAATTACCACTAGCATAAAAAGTTAGATAGATTAAAATAAATACTACTTACAAAAAAAACACAACTAAAATACAATTGCCGATATCGAACAGTCGTTCATAAATAATTAACACTAACATTTCCACTAAAAAAACCTTTTCTATACACCCAAAAATTAAAATACTAATTATTAAATTACTATCGCACGCGCCCGCACCAAATGCCAAATGCAGATTCATTAAAAAACAAACTGAAGTTGTATTGCGGCCAACCAGATCAAGCGTGTCCATAAACAATAACCCCCAACAGCATAATAAAATAGCTGGTCGACTTCGATAGACAAAAGCTCGAATGTCTTTCCCGCGAGTAAATTTTGCATACGTAATAGGCTCAATAATGATGCAGCCGGACCTCTGTCGCCTGCATGATGCGTATTTGGTTCGATTAGATGCTCCGAATTTCGGAAGGCAAATATCAATGTGTCTGCCTGGGGCTCGTATACATTAATTGGGTATCAGCCTTGTATTTTTATCTTAATCGGTGCGGCAGGCGGGGCGCACCTTCGGATTAATCATGTTTAGATACTATTTAATAATAGTAAGGATAGCGACTACGTTCTGTGTTAATTTTTTTTAAATTTTAATTCAACAATTACATGAAATAATTACGTGATAAATTAATGACAAATAACTGGATAATTTTTGGTAGACAGTGTCTACCTTGTCTACTCGTACGCTTCGCCACTAGAGAGTTTTATTTTCGTAAGTACTTCATATACAGACTGAAAATGTAGTGCAAATGCGTTTGCAATGTCTTTTGGATTTGAATATAATTTTTTATCATTTTTAATTTCAGCTGGTACTCCACTTTTTTTAGAGTTACTACACAAAAAATGCCAAAAAGAAGAAGGATCTGAGTTTAAGTTGCTTTCAATATTCTTTTGGTATTCCTTGTATTCAGTCTTTGTTTGAAGTTTTATGCTACTCCTTAGGTTGTTAAAATGTTCACGCAGAGTTGGACTTTCTTGTTTTTTTGAGATTATGCGATGCAGCCTGGTTTTTTCCCTAATCCTATGTATCAAATCCATGGGGTACCATAGAGGAAATCTTGCTTTGTTACGAGAATTTTCAAGGAGTAATTGTATAGATATTTTTTAGATACATAAGGCTCGTCCCTCTCCCTCAATGGTATTTGAAAAAGGAGAGCAGGATGGTATAGTCTATTTAAAATTAATTCGAACGGCGCTAAAATTGGGGAACGGTCAAGAATTCACAACAAGGTACTAAAAAAAATAAACAAAATATATGCGAGCCGTCCTGGTATACTTTAGGCTGTCTGGCCGTGGAATCACCAGGCTCCGGACCGTTCAACGATCAATTTTTTGACAGAGAGAGATACGCCGATGAGAGCGCAATATCGTGTAACAGACGAGGAAAAAGACTGCGAAGTCGAGCTCGAGGGTTTGATTGTTGGACGGGCCGTGGTTTTACATGTGCGGGCGGCTGGGGATGATATTTTATTTCTAATTTCTATTATTTTATATTTAAATATCTGTTTGGCAGGTACTTAAAAGTGTGCTCCCTTATTGTCGTTTCTTTATCGCTTTATTTTGTAGTTTTTGGCAGTTCTTTTTATAAGCTGTTTTTTGTTCTGTTTTTGCTGTTGTTGCTGTTGTTGCTGTTGTTGTTGCTGTTTTTGTTGTTGTTGCTGTTTTTGTTGCTAAATACGTTTTTTTTGTCGTTAATATTCGTAAATTATACGACCAAGATGGCATTGTGGAGACTCTTTGATGTGTCAGATAACGAAGCTGAAAAGCCGGAACATAACGAATTTTTAAATAAAAACCTACATGTTCAATCACAGCGCCTAATATTAAATATTTTTAATTGCTTGAAAAGTGAAATGCCTTAATGGTTTAATGTCGTTAAGTATGGTTGGGTGGACGACACTAAAAAGTGCTCACTAAGTGGACCAAGTTCTCGCGGTAAACGTGTTATAATTTTACACGCAGGTGGTGATAACGGCTTCATCCCCAGTGCGTTGTTGTTGTCGGCCAAAAATATAAAGGATTCGTTGGCTGATTACCATGAGGACATGGCAGCTATTCTATTTGAAAAATGGTTTGCTGAGCAATTGATTCCCAATTTACCTGAAAACTCGGTGATTGTGATAGACAACGCGTCGTACCATTCGCGTTTACATAAAAAAATCCCAAATAATTCCACAAAAAAGGATGAAATTCTTAATTTTATGGAAAGCAAAAATATGAGCATTCCACAAAAACCCACAACTCTGCGAGGCAAATGGCCACACCGTATTACGTCTACTGCCGTACTACTGTATTTTTAATCCCATAGAGATGATTTGGGCTACTTTAAAGGACCGAATTAGAAAATATAATCAATCTCCAACTAACGATACTTTCGTATTAGAAACTATAAGGGCATATGGAGGAATTGTGTTCGGAGTGTTATTGAAAAAGAGAATGAGTATGGTATTTTACCTCATGTTAACCCCATTATTATAAATCCAAGTTTGGACTCCAGTTCCGAAGATTTAAACAGTTATTTTTGAGTTTTTTTATAAACATTTTAATTACTAATATAATGAATAATAATAAATATAATAAGTTTATAAATCCTTGTATAAATCATTTGAATTACATTATCCATACATCGCTTAGTTTTACTGAATATAACTAGTTTTTATCTATACAGGGTACCTATTTAAATTTAAGTTCAATATGTTATAACAAAACTACTAAAAAAAGTATATAAAATATTAGCTAAATAATAAAACATGCGTAACATTACAGGCAATAACTATCCTAAAATAGAGTGATTTATGGCCATATGCACCGTTATCTTTAAGCTCCCCTTTAGGCTTAAGCCACTGATTTTACATGTAAATTCGAAGGCTTAAGCCTAAAGTGGAGCTTAGATACCACGGTGCATATGGCCATTAAAATTTTAATAAATATAACCAATTAACGGATTTTTAAAATATTTTAAGAAATAATAGCTCTCTATTTTTTGCACGCCTATGCTTTATAAAGAAGATGCCGCTTATTCATTGTGATTTAGTTTTTTTGCTGTTCGAATTCATTTTAAATAGACTATACATATCCTCAGTAAAAAGTGTATGTGTTGGTCTAGTCAGAAGTAATATATCTATGTTGGATATTAGCAGGTCTAAATATCTATCCTTAAAGTTGTTTTTATTATTTAATTGCTGTAAATTACATAAGTTAATAAATTCTCCCAAAGCACTATTCTTATCATTATCACTTAAATTTAAATATGGCAGGTTAAAATCTCCTCAAAATTAAGGTTGAGGAGATTTTAGTATGCTCATCCCTTAAAATACTCTCAAAAAGGTTAAAATAGTTAATATAATTTTTTAAACTCTAACTTCACAAATAAACATTCTACCTTACATTCTTCTTTGGTTTCCAACAATTCATATGACAGCTTCCTATTAAAAGCGAATAGAACACCACCTCTTGTCGTTGCTGTATTTCTGTCTTTCCTTAGCAGAGTATAACGTTCATCAAACGGTTCTTCTGAGAAAATACCATCACACAACCAGGTCTCAGTTAATGCTATTATGTCATATTCTTCAGAAAGCAAGTTTGTATGAAAAGTTTCTGTTTTGGTCCTGAGACCACGGACATTTTGATAGTAGACTTGGCCATACTTGCTTTTGGTAGCGACTTTGTTTACTTCCATGAATACTGAGGAGCTGTCTCCTCTGTCTGCGGCAGTTTCCTCCTCCTTACAAAAAACTTGGAGACAAGTGCCCCCTCTGGGCCATATTTCTTGCATAATGGTAACTTTCATGGAGGTATATAAATCAGGTTGTTTGAAAGGGTGTTCTTCACAGGTTACCTCTGGAAAGTGTGTAGTCAGCATTTTTTGAAGATCACATGAACTGAGACAATTTTCGGTACTGTGTGTATGGTGGTTTCATTTTCATTACCACGAACCATGCATCTTCTTCGTCTTCTTGTTCGATGTCTCCCCTGCTTCTTCATTGATGTCTTGCACTAACCCCAATTGTTGGATATTTTGGATCATATTGTGTAACTGGACTTCTAAGACGCCGCATTTACGGTTTTTGAGTTTATTTGGAAATTTTCTGTGTTTTTATTTTTATTTTTCCTTTTTGAGTTTATTGCTCCGCCCGTACTTTGGCAACATCGGCGTCGGTAGAGGTTGTTTTTTAGAAATCAAACAATTGTAGTAGTAAAATTATGTATTATAGTAGCAATAGGAAATATAATCAATTTCATTTCTCTTTTAAGCTAGTACTGCCATCGGCAATATATGACTATGTTAAAAATATGAAATCAAATGGTTCTGGCATTGATGTCATCACACTGCAAATGCTGAAAAGTTGTCTTCATGTAATTGTTTTCCATGTTACACATATCACAAATTGCAGTAATAGATAACAGAATATTTTGTAACAAATAGGTTTTTTTTCAGTACATCAGTCAAAGTTTCGGGCAAATCATAGTACAACTACGGCTTTTTAAATATAACCGACAATATTGTCAAAATAATAGATTCGAAAAAGGCAGCAATTTTAGTTCTATTAGATTACTCAAAAGCTTTTGATGACATAGATCATGATTTGATGTATGCAAAACTATCTTTTTATGGATTTGATGATGCAGCATGCCATTCCTTTGGGAGCGGCTCAGCTCTTAAATCAAGAATCATTATATTTTCGAAGGAGCACAATTTAAAAATTAACTCGAATAAGACTGAATTATTGCTTTTTTGTCCAGAAAATAAGAGAAAAAATCTTTTAAATCGCCTCTATATAAAGATTGATTACAAAATATTGGTATTTACAAACTGCAGTAAAAACTTGGGCTTATATATTGATATAAATTTAACTTTTGAGCAACACATGTGAACCCTATTAAAGAAGAGTTATGTGAAAATGAAAACGCTATATGGAAATAGACATATAGGATATATAATTTTAAGGCTAGAAAAAAATTATGTGGATCACTAATCATGTCAATATATCCTTATTGTTTTATAGTATACTATCCATTCTTGTGTTTGGTAACTAAAAAGAGAATTCAATATATCCAAAACATTTGTTGTAAATTCATATATAAATTGAAAAAATTTAATCATGTTTCCTCTAGTATTAAGGCATTAGGTTGGCTCAAATGTGAAAATAATTAGGATTATAATTTTATATTATTTCAAAGAAAACTGATTGGTAAAAAAGAACCTAGTTATTTATATGAAAAGCTTACTTTTAGGGATGCTGTACATAGTCGTAGTTAAGAGGTAAAAAATTATTTAACATGCCTCAGCATAGAACATCATTGTTTCAGAGAGGGTTTACCTACAATTAAGTTATTTTATATAATAAACTGCCTATGATATTTAAAGAGTTACCTAGACTATTTTTTTTTAACCATTTTAGTTACCTAAGACTAGAATTTAAACAATATTTGTTAGAACTTCAGTAATTTAAAGACTGGTTGTAAGTCACAATATCTATTTTTGTTTTTCTTTTTTAAGTATGTTTTCGTTGATGTTAGCGCCATTATTCTGGGCCACTGTTTGCGCTAGTTGAGCCATCATATTTTCCAAGGCATAGATTTTTACCTGGAATTCTACAGGGCTTACATTTTCAATCACATTTTCATCCTTGAATGCGCCCATTTGCGATTTAACATCCGCATGCTTATAATATCCGCATCTTTCGTAGCAAGAGCAGGGCTTACGACTTTTTTTACATCCGTGTCGCGGATGACCTTGGCACATGTTGCACAATTGACGAGGTTTTTGCTGCGATTAACGACTGTGAGGCCCGTAATTCGTACTGCACATGAAGCTGCTTCACACCCGTTGGAATTTATCACTATTTTTCCCACATTTGATTTGCAGAATTTGCACTTTTTCACTTCCGCGTCTAAGCAATTACCATCACTCGGCACCATCTTTCATGTGATAATACATATTATATAAACACATTTTGTAAGTAAATATTTAAATCTTGTGTTAATAATTGGAGAATTTTTGCAAAATACTCCTCTTAACTGTAGAATGCATTTTTAAGTTAAAATGCTCTAAGTTAAAATTTGAGTCTTAAATTCAAATTCAAAAATCTTTTATCTTTTAAACATAGCTACATATAACGGAATTCGAAAAAAATAATACAGTAAAAGAAATCACACAAGAATGTAATATGAATTGTACTGTGATTAACAAACTGATAACACAAAAAATGAAGAATACAATTATAAGTATGTGCGAGGGCAACGCGACTCAATAAAATTTTATAATTTGTAGTCAGTGCTTGCAAGATAGATTGGGCTAAAATTGATACAAAATACTTAAATTTACTGAATCATATGAAAAAAGTTTGTTAACATTTTTACAAACCATATTCCTAAATTAGTTGATACATTTATCTTCAATCTATTTGTTACACTGTCTTCAATATAAACTGGCAACTTGTTCCAAACATGTATCATAACATCTTACTACTTAAATAAGGTATAGAGGTTTACCTAGATTAATTTACACTAAACTAAAATTTTATACACTAAACTATACATATGAGTTTAATTCTTATAAGTTGTATATATTTTCCTCTTTTCCCACAAAAAAAATCTTGATCCGCCAGGCAATTAGGGCGGTGGCTGAAAAATTAAAAGCGACGTTTTTTCCTTTTTTCGTATGAGTATCAAGAGATATACCAAATGCAGATAATTTGCATTAAAATAATATTCATTATCTCAGAATATCACCATAATCAAGTATAGAAAGTACTAGAGAATGGAAAAGCAAATATTTAGTATTTGGTGGTAAATTATTTTTATAATGAAATAAATATTTTAAACGAGCCCAAACGATTTTAAGTTTAGTATTAATGTGGGAGGGAAAGCTTACATTTCAATCTAATATAAGTTCCAAATAACGTTTTACTGCAATTCAAAATAATCATCCATTACTCTCAAAGAGACTTAAGTATATAAACAAAGGAGGGAGAAGGTAAACTCAAAGTCTAAGTCTCATAAATCAAGCGTCTATTTTAGGTTACGCGTTTCGCCGTATTAGGGCATCATCAGACCTAAATAAAATTATTAAAATTAAATGATACAGGACAGAACGCCAATTAACAGAAAAGACATACCTATCTAAATACAAAAGCCACACACTAACATCACACTAACATCAATAAAAAATATAAAATAAAATGAGTTTAGACCATCGTGTATCGTTATTGACTAAAATATGGACTTTAAAACGCCAAATATCACATCCAGTACATATTATACATATTATCTTAAAAGGAATGAAAACAAATACAATTATGAAAGGACAAAAAATATAAAAAAATGTAAAAAAGCTTTTTCAAAAAAATGACTTAATTTAATAGGGATCGCACCGGAGACCACTGGATCCGAAGCCCGAAGCATATACCTTGTCACCAAATCAGGGTAATGATGTAGTATGCGAATGAGACAAGATTAAAATCTTATTGGAGATTATTGAAAATGAGATTAGGTTCGGAATTAAAGATATCATTGATACAATTTAATACTGAGCTTCTCTTAGCTCTTGTAATCTCCAGCTTTTCAAGGAGATCTAGTTTTTTACCTTTTCCACACTCATGTAATATAGTTACGTCATCCGACACCGAAAAGTTATGACCAGTCGATAAAAGATGATTTGCGACTATTGGCAAATTTATTCTGATGATATTAATGATGAAGTTCCCAGTGCATTTTCTAAATAATTCTTTTTCTGCGAAAAAAACATTGCGCATTATTAGGGGGCATTTGGTTTTAGATTTTGGTTTTTCGCAAATAAAGCAATTCTTTGTAAATCAGACCTAATAGTTTTTTAGCCAAGTGAGTATTCCCATATTGACCGAATATGGAGAACAGCCTAAAATTTTTTTAAATCATTGATAGAATTCTTATTGAATATCTTTTAAATCTGTAGGATACAATATTTTTGGAAAGAGAACAAGTGCTGCTTTTTTGCTACTATGAAGAAATTTGACTTCTAAAATGCAGGATTTTAAAATATTGAAAAGAATATCTTTATATAAGGTCAAGAAATTAGGATACATTAGCAGAAGATGGATACACATTTGGAACTAGAATATTTTTTTCATTTACATTTACAAATTTTGAACTTATGTAGTCAAACTCATTAGCTAAATGTGGAAACGTAAGTAAAGAGACTTTCATAGTTTTCTTTGCATAAATATATAGCCCTTTTGGTGATCTTATTTGTATGTGCACATATTCATTGATTTTTAGCAAAAACAAATTAACCTAAATTAGCCAGTAACAAAAATTAATAACAAATCTAATATAATATGTTAATTTTTAATTTCTAAAATATTTTCATTAAGATTTTATAACATCTAAAAATATATTTTTTTCCTAGTAATTTTTTAATTCTCTAAATGTAATTGAAGAGCATTATATATTCTGGGAGCTGTGAGCTTCTTTGAACCGCTGGAAAATTAATGGTTTGAGTTATCAACAATTCATTTAAGACAAGCTGTTTGCATATAAATGTTTTGCAGTGTTAGTAGGTATCTTGTTTGTGCTTATCGGCTATGCACACAACACCTTTAATCTATAATTTGTGTAGATTACGCACTCTAGAAATAAATTATCACTTGAGAAACGTTTGTCTTTAAATAACGCATAACATCTATATACTCTGATAAAACCTACAAACTTTGGTTAAACTCTGCCTTAAAACACAAAATGTGAATAACCATTTCCTAAGTTTCGCTCACACATAATTTGTCTATAGTCATAGAATAGCAGATAAAATTTGAATTTTCATTGTTCAAGGACAGTAAGCTATAATCAAATCGTTTTTTAATTAAACTCAAAATCAAAGTTGCAGCTTTTTTATACATTTCGTATCATATTTTTTCATTAATATAAGAACAGTGTCGTCAGCGTAGCGAACAACACTATCGTTGGGTAGAATGTCAAGTATTACATTATATATAGGATAAAAAGAACCTATCCAACCACCGTCGTTATGCATTTTTCCTTATTGGTAAGATGTACCAGTGGTTTAAAAAGTTTGTACAAGAAGTTTTTATGTTAACTTACAGATGCCTTTTTGGTTTCAGCAGTTTTTAAGGAACTTTTCGGATATTGTATTTAAGAAGCTTTTATTACATATATAATTCGTTGGCGTTTTTATTTAAGTTCTGGATATTTTTTTTGCTAAATGTCCTAACCTGCAAAAATATTTATTAAATTCATTAGCAATCTCAGATTCCTCTGACACCACTGACCCGCTTTCACCAACAATACTGATAAGAGATCCTATCACTTCCTTTATGGCTAGTTTTGTGGTTTTCCATGTTTCCTTTGAACTACTAAAATTAAAACTAAAAAGAGCCTTCAAATACGTGGCTTTGTGAATTAAATGAGAAAAAACGCTTTGTTTAGCTGTGAAATAATTAGGGTTTAAAGAATATAACTTTTTTGGTTTATCCCTCCTTTTTTATAGAATTAAGAATGCCTTGGTGATCCATGACTTTTTGCACCGGTACTTACATATACAGTGACCGCCTAAAGTTCCGCATAAATTCGATAAAAATTAGAGACATGATTTTTTGAGAAAACGCTCGGACCAGTCGATTTTTATTTAAAGTTGCGCATTATTTCACATAAATTTTTGTATACAGGGTGAAACAAAAAAAAACATATAACGTCATCGGTCATTTTTTTAAATGGAATGCTATATTTTTAATTGCATTTATGAAATATAGGCGAAATTCCAAGCAAGCTTCGTATAACACACCTTATCTTAAAACTCAACTGTTTCCAAAATATTTACATTTAAATAACAAGAAAACAAATAAGTACGTCTATTTACAAATTAAGGTAAAATTGAGGATAAAAAAAATGTTATAAACACTGCCAATTGTTTCTATTTCCATGGTTGCACTTGTAAAGAATCTCCATTTTCGAATATCACTGTCAGTTCGAAAATTAATAGTTTTTATCAGAATAAATTATGGCTAATTTAACGGAAACCCAACGAATTGAAATTTTGATGATGCTAGGGTATGGGGATCGAGTGCGCCCGCAAAAAGAAGTAAGTGAACTGTTTAATGCCAAATACCCAAACCATCCTAATTCTCAGTCAACAGTTAGTAGAATAGAGCACAAATTCATAACTTCAGGTCATGTTAGGGATTTGCCAAGATCAGGTCGTCCAAAAATTTCTGAAGAAACAAAATTAAACGTTCTGCTCTCCGTCGAAGAAAATCCAAACAATGCAACTTCACAAATTTCAGTTGATAATAATATAGCCGGAACGTCAGTAAGACACATCTTAAAAGCAAATGAATACCACCTTTATAAAATTAGACTAATACACTACTTAAATGAGAACGATCCTGATCGAAGAAACCAATTTTTGCGAGCAAATGATGAACATTTGCAATAATAACCGTCAGTTTGTGTTATGAGTGTTGTTTTCAGATGAAGCAACTTTTTGTTTAAACGGTGTCGTAAATTGGCAAAACTGTCGGTACTGGTCAGTGTCAAATCCACACCGGGTTACTAAGGCTCATACACAGTACCCTAAATCTATTAATGTTTGGGCTGGTATCGTGGAAAATAAAGTAATAGGGCCATACTTTTTCGAAGAAAACTTAACAGGACAACGCTATTTAAATTTTCTTCAAGAAAATCTTATCCCTGCTTTGGCTGCCCTATACCCAGACGAACAAGACCCAGCTGTCCCGACAGATGCGGTTTCAGCAAGACGGCGCACCGCCACATTTCTTTCGAGATGTCCGTAATTACTTGTATACAGTGTTTCCAGGAAGATAGATAGGACGAAAAGGGCCAATAGAGTGACCGGCGACAAAAAAATAAATCCCTGCGACTATTTTCTGTGGGGGTACCTGAAAAGTAAAGTTTATATTGAGAAGCCAAACAACGTAGAAGATGTGAAAAATAGAATTAGATATGAAATTAGACGTATATCACCTGAAATAATTGATAGTGTTTTACATGAGATTGTAAACCGTCTTGCTTTCTGCCAAGAAGTAAATGGGGATCAGTTTGAACACTTGATACATTAATAAAAGTTTTCACAGTTTATAACATTTTATCCTCCATTTCATCTTAATTTGTAAATATTTCTGATCAGGTGAGTTTTGAGATAAGGTGTGTTATACGAAACTTGCTTGGAATTTCGCCTATATTTCAAAAATGCCATAAAAAATATAGAATTCCATTTAAAAAAATGACCGATGACGTTATATCTTTTTTTTCTTCCACCCTGTATACAAAAATTTATGTGAAATAATGCGCAACTTAAAATAAAAATCGACGGGTTTGAGCGTTTTTTCAAAAAATCAATGTCTCTAATTTTTATCGAATTTATGCGGAACTTTAGGCGGTCACTGTATACAGGGTGTCTCACGACGAATAGACGCGCTCGATATCTCAGAAACTAATTTTTCAAAAATTTTGAAAATTTGGCAACATGGCACAGTCGATGGGGGCTACACAACTAAAATATTTTGACAGTTGTGACGTTTCCGGTTATACCGGAAGTAGGTGTCAACTTCGTTATTTTAAATGGAACACCCTGTATATTTTTACATTTTTGGCTTTTACGTGAAATTCTAAATATATTTTGTGTATAATGTCCTATACCTAAGTGTAACCGTTTTTGACATATTTTTAATTTCATGTGAAAAACTATGTTTATAAGGCCTAACATAATTACCGATTACTCCCTTTTAGTAGCCTTTAATTATTGGTTAGTTTTGGTTTTTTTTTTAGAGGAAGAACCACTTTAAAAGACTATTTTAATATTTGGCTAAAAAAAAGATACAGGGGGGTCAAAAACTAGCATTAAAAATTAAAATGAAAAAATCATTAAAAGTCAATTTTTTTAAATGGAAACCCCCTATTTTTATAATTTTTTCATAAAGATAGTTAAAAATAAGGTTAACTTTGTATAAGGTTATCTAGTCCAAAAATTGATAGTTTCCGAAATATTGGCAGTTTAAATTTGGCCTAATATTAAAAGCCGTATAGTAACACGGCCCAAGGATTGTTGATTAGTTGGGCATGATGGTTGTCATAGTAACCGCTAGAAGCGGCAGTAAGATAATGGATTATAACAGAAATGTACACTTTTTAATTAAATTACACTTTTACGAAGAAAACTTAAATAGCAAGTAACTTATAAATATAATGCATATAATCCATTGTCTAGCAGTTACTATGACAACCGTCATGCCCAACTAATCAACTTGAGCCGTGTTACTATACGGCTTTTAATATTAGGCCAAATTTAAACTGCCAATATTTCGGAAACTATCAATTTTTGGACTAGATAACCTTATACAAAGTTAACCTTATTTTTAATTATCTTTATGAAAAAATTATAAAAATAGGGGGTTTCCATTTAAAAAAATTGACTTTTAATGATTTTTTCATTTTAATTTTTAATGCTAGTTTTTGACCCCCCTGTATCTTTTTTTTAGCCAAATATTAAAATAGTCTTTTAAAGTGGTTCTTCCTCTAAAATAAAACCAAAACTAACCAATAATTAAAGGCTACTAAAAGGGAGTAATCGGTAATTATGTTAGGCCTTATAAACATAGTTTTTCACATGAAATTAAAAATATGTCAAAAACGGTTACACTTAGGTATAGGACATTATACACAAAATATATTTAGAATTTCACGTAAAAGCCAAAAATGTAAAAATATACAGGGTGTTCCATTTAAAATAACGAAGTTGACACCTACTTCCGGTATAACCGGAAACGTCACAACTGTCAAAATATTTTAGTTGTGTAGCCCCCATCGACTGTGCCATGTTGCCAAATTTTCAAAATTTTTGAAAAATTAGTTTCCGAGATATCGATCGCGTCTATTCGTCGTGAGACACCCTGTATAAGTATTTAGAAGATATAAGTTTATGCCGTTCTTTGTGACTTATACCAATATTAATATTGAATATTTTTAAAGTATAGTATAAATCGTGTTCCATGTATAATATATTCTAGTGAAGTATGGAGCACAAATTTTTATATCTAGAGATTGACTTCTAGCCTAATTGGAAACCAAAGACGGTTTATCAGATAAACTTGCCAATTGATTTTGAAGAATTTTTACTCATCAAAAAAAAACATCAAATTTGGGAAATATTACGTCAAATGTGTGTTTATACTTTTATCGGCAATTTTCTAAAGTTTAGAATCATTCCATTAACATCACATTATTTTTTCTTCAGAATTTGTCAGCGCTGTTACCACATCAGTCTCTACCACAGATAGTTCAACCAAAGCTCCAGGAGAGCCTGTCAGGAAAAGGGATGTAGTGGATCTTACTTTGTCGGATTCGGATGACGACCAGCCATTGGCCAAAAGATGCCCCCCTCCAAAGCCTGATTCTACCAATAAGACTGGTGAGTCTCCTATTGCATCTAGAATTAGAAGTAAAAGGGCAGCTTATAATAAATATAATACTAAGAATACGTAACAACATTTTATTTGAGAATGTAAATAGCGTTATTTGGTTCATTACACAAATGTAGTCCTTTTTTTAAACATTTGTTGGGCAAAACAAAATTCTTTTCACTTAAAATGTTTTTAAACTTTTCTACGTTCTGAGGGTCGCAGAGATATATTTTTCTCTAAATTAAGCACAGTGTTTTTTTAGTACCTAATCATGTTAGAGTTTAATTTTTTCTTATTTCAGGGTTCCTTGAATTATAAATCGTTTTGAAAATGTTTCCTTTAAAGTGAGATATAAGTGTCATGTGTGCATTAAGCTTTCCATAGAAAATATATTAGAACATAGTTTGCATATTATATAGAGTTATTTATTCATTATTAATGTGCCGCAATTCAAAATACAAATTTAACTTTAAAGGAATTTTCCCTTAAGAATTCATATTTTGAGATTATTTTTGTATCCAAATAAATTTAAAAAAATAGCATTGTCGATAGAATGTTACGTAAATATCACGGTTACTCGATATTTGAAGGCAGTGTAAGACAAGGTAAAAATTTTACAAATCTGCCATAAACATTGAGTTTAAGTTGTTTGTTCAATTTGTAATATCAGTAAAAAAAGACTTTCTTCCTAATAGAATTTTCATGATGTTACATTATAAAATTCCTATTTGAAATCCTACTATAGACTTTTTATAGAATAAACTTTTAACTACTAAGAAGGTATGATTGGAGATTCATAAAAAAAGACAAGGAACATCTGAGAGTTGAACATCACAGAATATGTGAAGAGAATTTTGTTTGCCTAGTGGAAAAGCTAGCTTAAAAGGTATCAGGAACAATATTTTTGAATAATCATGTAGGTAAATTTTAAATTAAAAAATCCAATTGAACTAATGTTACCAAAATGTTAGATAGTGTTTATTGTTGATGTAAATCTTGAATTGTGTTCTTAGGATAAGTTGTTTTTATTTATAGCCACGTGTAAAACTATTTCTACGACTATTAAAATCGGAAGCGAGTTTCTAAAAGAAAAAATAAATAAATTATACATTTAATACCATCTAAGGAAATTACATTTAAATATCTGTCTTATTTATTTATTTTTATTTTAAAAATTAGAATAGCTGTCATGGATTTTTTATTCATCTTAAGTTGTTAGACCATTTTTCCATTTTCATAACATTATAGGCGCCACAAACGCGAAAGACAATAGGTTGAAGAATACTAAATACTATAGATTTTGTGCTGTGATTTTTTTTTAATTTTTATTCTGTCCCAGTAATTTAAGTAATTTATTAAATTAATCGTTTTCAAAACATCTGTATCGCTCTTATTTTTAGCTTAAAATTATATTTTTTTTTACATTTTTTAAGTTGCTTTTTATTTTCGACCGAACTACGTTTGACTGGAAAAAGGATAGAATTCTTGTATATTTTTTGCTTGGTACCCTAATTTATATTATTTTATTTTATCACATTTGAGTTCATTATTTGGCGAAAACACGGGTTTTTCCAATTTGTAATTTTAAACTTGTAGGGCTCAAACTTCACGGTCGATGGTAGGTTATACATGGTTTTACAAATTCGATATAATGTATGGTATTCTCGTAATGAAAAATTGAAGTTAAGTTGAGTATTTAGGTAATGAACAAAATATACAAGACTACTAAGTATTTTGTAGATTAATTCGATGGATCGATTTGTTCCGATCCTTTCCTTGCATTATTTGGTGGGAAAATGTACTCATATAAAAATATAATATATATAAATTTCCTTAAACATCCCGATTTAAACTGCATTCTGAAGATGCAAGGTATAATTCACGGCTGGAAAAAATTTTATTTTTTTTTTGAAAAATCAAAAAAAAACGTAAATTTTTTGGATTAAATTCATTTTTTTTTTTTCATAAAATAACTTACTTTTATTAAAATTTATTTGGATTTTACTTTAAAATTTGCTAAGATCAAGCTTTGTCTCTCAGATTTGGAAATTGACAGTTATATACGATATATAACATCCAAATATTTTGTTAAGTGTATTCTTTGCCACTTATTGTTATTGTTGTTATTATGTATTTTATTATATTTTTGTGAATTATCTGTGTCACTAAAATAAATAAATTGCATTTTTAAGAGAAATAAGATAATATATCATCCGGTTACTAATTTTGGAATAGTATGACTTAAAATGCTTTAATTACGATTTTCTATTATATAATAACAATTGGGTATTATTAACATGAAAATATGTCGTATAGAAAAAATAACATTTGATTTAAATCATGCACCTTGGCATAAATTATAAATTAAGTTGATTTTTATGAGTGGCTTAAAATATTTTGATAAATTTGATTATATTTGACCTCTTATTGTTTTCATAAGTAACTAAATGCTCAACTTCTTTCTTCTTAAGTTATGAAATCGCCTTGCATCAGGTCTGATTTGTAAAACTCTGTGGATATCAAAATGGGCAGAATATTTTTGAACTTTCTTAGTATTAAAATTTTTATTAAACGCATTTTTATCGTTGGCAAAAGCTTTTTCGATAGTCATGCTTTGTAGCTATAAGTTTAAATAGCTATAAGCTAAGGTTATAATTATTTATTATAAATATTAAAATACAGGGATGTTTTAATATTTGCATACATAAATCTGCAGGGATTGCCATAAGCTGTTTTTTTCAATGGACCATTTTTGCTCAAAATGAAAGATTTTTTCGTCAACATTTAACCTTTAAGTAGTCGCGTGCCTACTATGATTTTGTGTTTTTTTTTTCAAGTATTATAATTATTGTTCAATACCTACAGTAATCTAAATAAAAAAAAATTAATAATATAGAAATTGAACACAAAAAAAAAACTAAAGCAAAATAAAAATATTTAATTTATATTATCATTGTATTATAACAAATTACAAATAAAGAGAAAAAATTATGTTTGTGCTGTGGGCAAATATTGCATCCTTTCTTTACTTTTTGTCACCTGAGAAAATTGAGCTTCTCGAGTTTTTTTTCTCGAATATTACGTTAAAGTCGTTTTCTGAATTTTTGAGTCGTCATTTATCTCCATTTGCTAGGGTTTTGCTAACTCTTAATCCAACTCTTTTCCAGAAAATTTCTTTAGCTCATAGATTCTGAAGATTTGCAGAATTCTATCGATTTAATTTACGTTGGCTTTAAATGACGTTTAAGAGGTTAAACTATTTATTACTATGGAATAAATCCTATTCGAAAAGTTAAATAAATGTAAACAGCTTTGTTATAAAATGAACTAAATTACCGCTAATTTTTTATTTTCAATATGCCAACTACGATTTCTAATACACATTTAATAGTTTTTGTATGAATTGGGCTTTCCAGGGCTGTCTTAATAAATTTTATTTCTTAAATATCCCTACAAAAAAATATCTAGAGGGTTTAAATTAGGAGTATTAGCCGGCTATTGAATCATGGCATATTGATATTAGCGAACCGCAAGTTTTCTACGTAGGCTTCAATTTTGTGCTTGATAAGATTTAAATATTGATTATCCCTTAAATAATCAGTAATAAGCCAGTAACCTTAAATAACCAGTCACTTGCAGTGACTTATTTTTACGTATTTTTATAGTGTAAATTTTATGTATACCTTCCTGCCGTCGAAAACATTGCTTTATCTGTATGAATTTTTCCCAACAATGGAGGATCTTAATACCCTAATTCTAAAAATCCTAAAACTAAGTTCTACACAGTTTTTTGAGCCTTGTAAAATGATTTTTCATGTTGTGATTAACCGCTGTAATAGGTTTTTTATTTTTTCTAAATAAACTGTTCCATGAAACCCTAAGTAGGTAAATATATATAAGTGAAATAAATTAAAGTTATTTCTTCCTCTTCCTTTGTAAGTTATTTTTCTTAGTCATTGGGTTTGGTTATCCAGGATTAATATGGCAATATGTGAAAATTAAGGCAAAAATATTTGTAATTAATTATAATAGAAAATCAGTATTATAAAGTAGTTTTTAATCAGCTAGAACTTAAATTATTGGAAAATGGCTTAACTAATCGTTGACATACCATATATTTTTTAAATCAGAAAAGAATTAGCTTTCTTTTTTGCCAAAAATAAGCAGATTAATAT
This sequence comes from Anthonomus grandis grandis, assembly GCF_022605725.1. NCBI lineage: Eukaryota > Metazoa > Arthropoda > Insecta > Coleoptera > Curculionidae > Anthonomus > Anthonomus grandis. Next base: position 19,864,207 of record NC_065549.1, read on the forward strand.
TCCATTAAAAAAAAGTAAACTTAGTTTGTTTTTCTAAAAAATAATACTGAGGAAGCCAATCTATTTTTGATAGAAAAAAAACTTTTCTAATGCTTGGAAACTACTGCTAATTTAGTTGCTGCTGCATTACAAAACACAATAACTGAAATTTCTGAAAAAGAACGGAGAAAATTCGATTTAACTAAATTATATCAGCCGCAAGATTTTATTCGAAAAAATTAAAATAAACTTTGCAGCTTCATAGGATGCTTTTGTTAAATATCTGTTTTTTATCATTGACTTTTATTAAAAACTCAACAAAGCTATATCTAAGATATGGCAAGTTTTATTTATATATCTAAATAAAGGATATTTAAATTCTACAAAAAGAAATCGCCAGTCAACAAAATAATTTGTTTTTTATTGTTTACTTTGTATTTACTCAACTACGGTAAATTTGGTTTAAAATAGCATTTTTTGGTATAATACATTTTTTAAAGGGTAACTAAAGTTTGTTTAAAAAATATTAATCCGACATGCCTGATTAATATTTGTCCATCATCAGGGATAATAAATTAAGGGGTTCTGTCAAGACATCTTATAGATCTACTGCCTCAGACAAGGTTAAAAGATTAAAACGAATTAAGATACAGGAGAATGGCACCAAACATGGATTTGCAAAAACTTTAAACTACATAATTACGACAATAGGTTAATAATAATACAGCTATTGTTTTGTAAAACCTCAACGATATGGTAAACCCCAACAAATGGTTTTACAAAACAATAGCTGTATTATTTAGTGAAGGATGACCGAAATACCTTTAGTTGCCTATTGATCTACTAACTCCATTACAAGAATGGACTACTTCTTCAAATATAATTTTTTTTCTTTTTTTTTTTTACCTTTTTTGGTTATTCAACTTCGCTCTCCTAAGGTAAATTGTTGAGAATTTAATTTTGTTTTATATATTTAGTGTACGGCTTTGGTTTATTTAGTAAACCAAATTCAGAGTTCCCCAAAACTCGACAATTGAGGAATACACTTTTTTATTTTTTAGCTTTTCTCATAGACCATTAACTTACAAATTTTGCAAGAGATTTTCCAAAAATCGATGCAAATTTTAAAAATACTGAAAACGAGTGTAAAAGCTAGCAACAATAAACCAGTAAAAAAGTTGATTTTGGCGGAAAAGTCAGTTACTGTTTGGTAATGGGATAGTCGATGGGGGAAATACGAAAAATAGGCTAGTTTATACCTTCTTCAAAAATATTCTATGCCCACGCTACCATTAACCGTGAACGATTACCCTGTATCTAAAAAGCATTCTATCCTTTACCTTTCAGAATCGAGCAACATTACCTCCACCACACCGGCTACACAGCGCACTACTACCACTCCAGGACCTGCTTCGGTATCCAGCTCGGGGTATCCGGTAAGTCCGGCCGTCATAAATCTGGATAGTCCGTCCCCGCCACGCTCGCCGCAAGTGACCACTCAGCCGCCATCTTGTATGCTGGCACAAAGCCAACAAGATAGTGATGCGCAGGCACAACCCACCCCTATGCCTTACATCGACATTGGTAATGAGGCGAGTGCGAATTTAAATTTTATGCAAGGATATTAATCCGGGAAGCGAGTGAATATTCTGTTCGTTTTTTTTTGGAACGGCTATATTACGTTTGCGGAAGACAAAGGAATCTCGATTGTATTGTAACAAGTTACTTGTGTTGCCATCATAGCTAATTACGATTAAAAATTTATGTACAAGGTGGGAAAGAAAGTGAGGTTCCATATAGCTTTTCCGCTAGAGGGCACAATTAATAATAAAATTTGTAAGGTCTCACAAAACTCGTATATTACGAGTACATATAAAGTCTAAATACTTTTGAGGATTAAGGTTCATTGGCATATTTAGTTATGATAGGAGTAGTGGAAGTGAAATTGCTGTAAATTCAAAACCACTCATTTAAATTTAGTCCAAAAAAGGAACATTTAATTTTAAACCGAAGACTTGTTTAGAAGAGAAATACATAAATTTTAAATTGTACTTCTCTTTGTTCCATAATAGCTCTTAATAAATGTGCTAGAGAACTATTTGTAATAACTATGTAAATCACTTGGTATATTTTTGATATCGCACTCGAAATGTACACTAAATATGAAAGAAAAGCATAAAAACCCGAAGTCAATACGTTAGATAGCTAAATATAGATTTTATAATATTTTAATTGCCAAAGGTTAGTTTTGCTGAGCCGAATTGGATTAATTAATCTTGGTCTTATATTAATGGGGTAGTTATTTTAAGCGAACTAAGTACAAACAAGAATAACTTTTGCTTATTAAATCTACTTTTCGAGTGCAGTTTCAGAAATATACCGTGCAATTTTAATTTTCGGGGAAAAATTTAAATAAATTAGGGAAAATAACAATGGAGAAAATAAAAACGATTACAAATTGTGGCGGAATTTGAAAACAGCTACATTTGTCTTTCAAAAAAGCATAGGTTTAGTAAAAAACAATAAGTAGTTCAGAACAGTCTAAAGGGTGTTTGAGAAAAACACCCTTTAGACTGCGCATTCTTAAAGGGGTGAATCCTTAAATGACTTTAATAAGAAAAGTTAAAATAATCCTAAACCGGTCTTACTTTTGAACTACAGGGTGTTATAGCTGAGATGAGCTACAGAGAAACTCTTTTTATTATAACTTTGAATCGATGTTACCAGCATCGCAACAAAACAATAAATTACTAATTTGATCGGCTAAATATATCGCAGCGCAAGTAGACGAAACTACGGACAACAAAATACTGATCAATGAAGGTGTTTGGAGTAAATATAAATTCTTAGGTCCTTCGCCTACATCCATCCTGGAAAAAATCTGTGGGAAATTTTATTTCAAGTCAAGATCATATATGAATGTAAAACTTATGATTTGTTTTAGATTGTTTCATTTACACTACTATTCTAAAGTATTTAAATCCTTTTGGAGTATCTTAGTCTTGAATTGAAATTATCCTCTAATTGGCTAGAGATCATCGGCGAAGATTTTAATTTAAAACAAATGCCAATATAGACAAATAATTACCAAAATAAGCCTTCCAAGGTGAGATTTTTAAAAGATTATCTGAGATATACTATTATCTAACTTTTTAGTAATATTGGTGTTCCTCGAGATATATGGGCTCATCAGATTGCTCAACAAGAGAATTTACTTTAGAGTCTGTTTCAACTTTTTCAATTTTTTTGTCTGGTATATCTTAATATTAAATACACACATACCCATCAGGTGCACATAATAAAAAAAATATATATATTTTGCTCTTTTTTATATATACTACCTTAAAATTAAGCCTTCCTCGATAAAATAAAAGTGATTCATCCAGACTCAAATATTCCTTGTGTTCCTTATCAGTGTGTCTTAGCATACATTTTCAGCTTATGCTATTTGAGGTTAGAGCCAGAAAAATATCGAATTCCCTGTAATCAATTCCTATCAATAGCTGCCTAACATCCATAGTTCAAAGCCTTTCAACTATCTAAAGTGCGCTCATGTCTTCCGTTATATTGCTTCATATTTTTGCTATATTATGATCAAAAATAAAGTCAGAAAAATTTTGAACAAACTTATTCCATTGATCTAAAGAAAGTATTTAGGTTTTTTCTTGAATTGCACTGTCAGAGCTGCTGCTAATATCGCTGACTCTTGGATTGATAATTAGGATCAATTAAATTAAACTGAGTATACTTCAAATGGATTCAAGTATCAAAATGTCTTTTTACTAAATTCTTTTTACAAATTGGCAAAAAACAGGTGATAGCCCTTGGACACTAGGTCGTAGTCTGTGTTATAATAAATCCGTTAATGCCATCCGTGCGCGCGCCATCGCATTTTTGCCATATTTTACCGATTTTCATCAACAATAAATTATACCTGTTATGGTATGTACATTTTATGTGACTGGTATGAGTGTAAGTATGCTATGACGAAAATTATTTAAATTAAATCACTTCACCATAATTGTTTGCTTCAAACTGAAGTGATATGAATGTAGTTATGTAATAATAAAAACTGGTCAATGTCATTGCTGACCTTGTTGTTGTGAGGTTGATTATGACATATCTGTCTCGTCGAATTGCAATGAATTTGGGAAAAAAAATGTACATTCTTTATGCCCACTGTTTCTTTAAAAAAATGAATGGTTTATTGGTTTGGAAATAAAACAAATAGTCATAATTATTGCTGTGGTGGCAACAGAATTTATTTAAGGGATGTTTCTCAAACAAATTATTTGTCTGTACATACAAGAAGTAAAGTTTTATTATTTATTTATACCAAAGTGGTTTTTTTGTAAATAAAATACAAGCTATTGTTAAGTTACTTAAGTTTAAGATTCTAGTATTCATTCCGTATGGGATAAAACAGTTACTATATATTTAGGAAATTTGTAAAATAATGTGTATTTAGGTTTAGGATAGCGTTTTTTTACGTGTAAATTAGGTTCACAGAATTATTGTTTTAGTTGTAAATTATAAAGGAATTAAGTCTACAGGGTCAGAAAATAACAGCTGAAAAATTGATGCTAAATAGAAAATAAAATATGCGCCAAACTAAACACATACAAAGCATATCAAATGTTATAAAATTGTTCTCTATTCTTATTGGGCTGATCTTCTAATAACTGACCCTGCAGAAAATTCTGTATTTTCTCTATGTAATATATATTTTTTGGGCCTAAAATGCATGACTTTCATTAGTCTCTTTTTTTATTTGCCCATTTTTTGTAACTAGAAGTAAAAAGTATAATAACCTAAGGTTTATTTAGTGGAAAAGTGTGTGAAAATAAGCATATTTAATTTCCAAGAATTCAAAAAGTTATAATTCGTCTTTATTATACTTGCGTGATTTATTCTCAGTTTTAAAAATCTTTATATTAACTCAAACTCATTAATCCCTGCTCTAATACGTGGACAAACAAGCGAAGTAAGCGGCTGTAGGGTCAATTGTGGTAATTGTTGAGGATATTTAATGTTTTGACTTGCTAAACGATTTTTGTGGACATCACGCATTATGTTATATATGTGAATTAGCAGTCACATAGCTCATAGTATATTCTTTGATAATAACTAGTGGTTTTCTGTAATTACAAGTCACATTAAGATAAAAAAAATATATTCAACATGCTTGTCCGTTTACATTTGCCCCTACTCGTTAGGGGTAATTGTAAACAAGCATCTCTTGACACATTACTCTACCAGAAAAAAACCTGGGGTAAATATAAACGAACTATATAAAGTCGCTGTGTAGCAAAATATTTTTTGATATAAGTCGTGTTTACATTTACCCCAAAATAATGTGACCTTAAAGGTTTTGCTTGCAATATAAATGAAAAATCGAGATAAAAGTAAATATTTTCCAACAGTTCTGTTTATTTTAACTAAAACTAAACTATTTTTGAGAACGCTAATAAAAGAAATTTATTCTAAGTATGTAATTATAATAATATTATAGCTATAAAAAATTAGTTTTGCTCATAAACAGGAACTATTGCTGGAAAGTTGTATAGTATTCTCTCTCCCTTCATTTGAATGCCAGGATCGGGAAGCACACCAATGATTTGATTCAAGGTTATATAACTGACATCAGTTTCAACAATGTTGAAAAGCATTTTTGATGCATCCCAGGATTTAGGACCAGTCACTTTGATTTCCGTTGATTTTTCATCCACAGCTTCAATTAAACACACATATTTAAAAAAAGTACTCTTTCTCTTTCCACTTTATTTAAGCTCTATATCTTGTTTTTCCGGTTCTGCCCAATCTATTTCATCATCAGTATCACCTAGACTTATTTCTCCATCAGAACTTTCCGATTCTGCAACTGGTTCACTTCTCATTTTTTTCAATTTCGGCTCTAACTTTTTGTTGTCGGATTAGCCTTTTTTCTTCCTTTATTTTTCTTCTTTTCTTCTGCTGCTCTTAGTCTTTCCAAGACTTGGTTGGTTGTTAATACCTCTCCATATCTTTGTTGCTTTAATCTCGTATGACTTGTTTTTTCTCTTCGACAATATCTTCACGGCGGCTGAGTGGCAAGAATATGTTGGTAATTTCTGTCGATTTACTGATAGACGATGCCGTCGATGGTTGTGGACTATGGGTAGATGCCACTAATAATTTTTGGGAGTCAGTTGACGATGTAGAAGGCTGCTCTCGGCTTTCAGCTGATGACACTGAATGATGTTGACTACAACATGATGAAGTTGAAGGCATTTGATCGTCGACCGTGGGTAGAAGTGGGTTTGGTTTAGAAATTGCAACAACAGTTAATTTAGAGGATACTGGTTGGATAATAATAGCATCGGATGTTACAGATTTCGGAGCTTTGAGGGCAGCTTCGTATTTGGCCAAGTCTTCTGGAGTAAATTCATTTTGTGGGAATTTGTTTCGATCAACTGGGTATACGCCAGTATTTTTAAATCCAGATATAATATTGCTAGAAACCATAGACTAGGTAATGCCAAGTAATTCGGTAAATTTTTCCTTAGTTAGCCGTCCACACCCTCGTCCCATTTGTTCCTTACCAAACTTCACCAATTGTTTATTCCAGTTCACCTTTAAGGGTCCGAAGACACACTTGTCCAAAGGCTGAAGCTTATCTGTAAGATGGCTTGGAACCTTTATCAAAATAATATTGTTGTGCATTGCCTCTTCAATAATTCTGACGCTCATATGACTGCTGTGACCATCATACAACAGTAGAGCTGCTTGATCTAGAAGGTTTTGGGAAGTTCTTAAATCTTTAATGTGAGGTATAAACCCTGTCGTAAACCACTGGAAAAATTGCGGCTCCTCCATCCATCCATTAGTGGAGGCCGCATATAGAGTTCCTGGATAGGCGCTATTGGAAGTCCAACGAGCCTAAACTCCAGCTCCCTTGAATACGATGAGCGGTGGAAGTGCTTTTCCATCGGCAGAAACACATCCTAAGACTGTCGTCGACTCTCTTCCAGAGCCTCCAGAAGATATCCGGCACAGGGCCTTTCCTTTCTCTCAAATTGCCCTGATACGATAGGGATCATTATTAAAACCTGACTCGTCAGCATTAAAAATAAAGCTTCCTTTATCATCTAAATTATTTTTATCAATGATTCTTTTCAGGTCATCAAAAAAAATGGTAGACGATCTCAGGTTTTCTAGCATCCTTCCGCAGTTTTTGCAAATGTTCCGGTTTCTTAAGAAACAGTTCAGGATGTCTTCTCATGAATGAGTAGTACCAGTCTTCTTCCGGTACTCCATTTTTAAATGGTGTTCCTAAACCTTTTGCATTAACATACTCTCCAACCAGTTGTCTAAGTTCTGCTTTGTCACATAGTAGACCCATCGCAGTACGTGCCAATAAACATTTCACTATTTCATTTTCGATATCTGAGAATAAAACTTGGGAACGTCCACCCTTTGTCACATTTAATGGAGTCTTTCTTACTCCTATCCTTTGGTAAATAACTGATCTGGGAACACCATAGAACGTTTCTGCTTGACGATACGTTTTATTTTTATTTTGGACATCTGCAACGGCATTCGCAACATCTTCCGTTGTATAAGAAGGTGCTTCTTCTTTCCTTACATAAGTACGAGGCATCTTTACACTGCAACAAGACAAAGAAATTACTCATTTTACATAAATTATCGGCGAGACACTAATTTTATTATGTTTACAATTACCCCAAAAGTGTGTATACATTTCCCCCAATAACAAATTTATTAGGGGGAAATGTAAACACTGAATTATTTTAGTGATTATAAAATTTGTCGACAGACATTTAGGATTAAAATAGACACAATAGTATAACAAACAATGTCCAAATGAAATATCTAACTTACTTCGATGATTTGCATTCGAAAACTTCAGTGCCGAAATTCAACATAAAACCACCAAACACATCAAATTGCATCAGCCAACTAATGCAAGAAGAGCACAAACAGGAGTAAAATTTCGAGGGAAACCGAGTTCGCCCGACGTCGGCACGACTCGAATAGTGAGCTTCGCGCCAAATTTGAAATCTAAATCTTGTTGTGTTTCTTATTTTAGATGTGTCTACAATTACCCCAGTTTACATTTACCCCAATTGACCCTATCTCAGGACCTGTACAGGGTTTCCCATTTTCGTATGTTTTATGGGGTTTCTCGCTTATCAAAAGAGATAGAGAGATGCGGTGTTCGCGACACCGTGCTACTTTTTAATGAGGTTAAAGCTGCACTAATCAAATTTGCCATAGCTATCTTAGTTTTTGTGCTACACGGTGAGTTTGAAAAAAAAAATTCAGTGATCCGCTGTAACTTTGTTAATATCAGGTATTTTAAAAAAGTAAAAACTGATATTTGTAGATTTTTTTGCTTAGAATCCATTGGCGTTCTTAAATTTTCTTCATAGGTCACAGTTTTTGAGATATTGACATAACTTCTTTTTTTTTAATGGGTCACCCTAGATATATTTTTTTAATCTGTTTTCGCTTGCGAAGAGCTTTTTACAAATATAGCATAGTCCATATTTATTTTTATAAACGTGACAAAATAATTTTTTTCTATTATTTACATTGATAATAGCAGAGATTTAATAGCCGTGGATAACCATGGTAACGCAAAAATAAACAAAATGATTAACGATCTGCCATTACTTAGGTATTTGGAAAATCACTTAAAAAGCCAAATAGAACTGACATTTGTTAACAATAATAAAAAACTATATAAATATAATATAGAAACAATTTTATAGCAACCTAACTTAAAAAAATACCCCCACAAAAAAAAATTAAAGCCGAGAGATCCGGTGATCGTGGTCGCCATCGAACAGGTCTATTTGTTCCAATCCATTTCCTGAGAAAATGTTCATTTAGCCCGTTTTAAATTATTCTAGCATTGTGGGCTAGAGCTCCATCCTGCTGAAAGAATATGTCGTTTAGTTGAGCCAGTGGGATATCTTCTAAAATGTTCATAGTGTTTTCTTGTAGAATTTGTAAGTAGGTACCCATTAGAGTTCAGATTTTCTTCATAAGTTTAATGAAGGATTTTTCGATTAAAAATAAAGCAGGAGACTTTAAATCCGAACCTGCCTTGACTTGACGTCTAGGAAAAATCATGTGGGTGTGTGATGTGTTGATTCCAAGACCGCGAATTGTGTCTATTAATAATTCCCGAACTTGTGAAATGTGCCTCGTCTGACCAAAGTTTTTTTTTCTAAAAATATTGTGAGATTTCATATTTACAAATCAATTGCAGAACTCCAATCTGCGTTTAACAATTTTACGATGAACAAGTTTATGCACGTAAGGTTTGAATTTATGTTTTTTTTAAATTCTTTGCACGTCTGTTTTAGAAACACTGGTCTTTTGATATATTTTCCCGCAGGAGGTGGTTTCGGGAGTGGCTTGAACAACGGCTGAAGCGTTGATCTCCAAAGATCCTCGCTATCTTTGTTGTAAACTTGGGGTCGAGATTTGTCAAAACATCAATGTTGGCAAAGAATTAATTTTAATTCTGACCTGTTTAGATAGAGTTCTAACATCTGGTCTGCATTTTCATTAGATAATATGACGCAGGTATTTGTATCATATAAAAAATCATTTTGTTTCGTTATTTATAAAAATAAATACGGACTATGCTATATTTTTTAAAAGCTCTTGGCAAGCGGAAACAGATTTTAAAAAAATATAGAGAGCGCCTATTTAAAAAAAAATTAAAGTTATGTCAGTATTACATATTAACAGATATGAAATAGCGACAATTTAGCAATTTAAGTTACTTCGGCCTTGATTTTTTGACTTTGCGCTGCTTGCAACAATGCATTTACTGATTTAAGTTATACAGTGCATCCGTAAACTAGCGGATAAATTCAATAAAAATGAAATGGACCATTTCTGAAAAAAAATGTCCGAACCCGTCGATTTTAATATTTGGTTTAGGGTTTTTCTACGTGGAAATTAAATATACAGGGTGAATCAAAAAAAAGATATGACGTCATCAATATGTTTTTTTAAATGGAAACCACAATTTTTTAATGCAGAATCAGAAAGAACGAATTTTTTTACAAAGGATATGGTAAAAATGAATAGTGGTTACATAACCAATTTTAAACGAAAATTGATAATAAAATGTAAAATTTGCTTCTAAATGTATTTTTTCTATTACCGTGCGAAATGAAAGAACATCGTACTACTCACTTTAAGCACTCTTTTGGATCAGTGAAATTTACTTTTTAATACAGTGAAGTTGTTGTATGTTTTGAGACTAACAACAAGTAGTAGATATAGCATCAGAAAATGATAAAATGAGCTAATAAATGCGGTAATAAATAAGTTACAGAGGTAAATTATTTCCTTAGAACATTGAAAGGCTAAAATTAGCATTGCCATGGAACTATGGGCAGTTTGTTTGCTTGTAACATCTCTGATGCAATGATGCCAAAAGCTCATGTAGAAATGGCTAAAACTCACTTTATAATATCAGAAAATTTTGTCACTTATTTTGACAGGCTCAAAACAAAACTATTCGAATGTAAACACAAAGCCGTTTGTCAAGATGACATCAGCTTTTGCCTGCAGTGTTGCCATTTCAAATTTTTTAGAAGCGGTTTTAGGAATAAGGATGTTAATAGTTAGTTGAGTTAATAATTTTTTTTGCTTTGAAGATGTTATTTTTGCGCTTAGAATAACATATATCTTTTTCTACTTTTTGTTTTAAATCTAAAATCAATAAGTTAAATTAACATTATTATATGTGTTGATATATAGCTGAAAATCCACTCTTTTGAAAATGCGTGTAAATTTGACAACAGAGAATCGATGAATATGTTTGTAAACAAAACATCCTCCTTGCCGCTGTGCACATGTTGAACTCAAACAAAGTTATGTTTACTAACTCTAGCCTTTCAATGTTCTAAGATTACTTCTGAAAAAACTAAGTCGTCTACATACAAAACCAGTTGGAGACGATGGAATTTCAATAAAGGATATTATATTTTGTCTACTCTATATTATGAACCTCTTAATAAACATATTGCACACTTGTCTTTTGAAGAGGATTTTCCCATCAGCTTGAAAAAAAGTATAATTAACTCATTGCCTAAGAAATAAGCATTTTTCCAGCAATATGAAAAATCATTGATAAATTTATTTATCAACAAATTTCTCTTTTTGTAGAAGAAACCCAGATAATATTAACTGGTCAGTCATTTTGAAAAAATTGCGGCACGTCAACATGCTTGGTAAAAATTTTAAATGATATTAGGAATAATAAAAAAAATGAAAAATCAACTTTCTGAGATTGCTGGATTTTAGCAAAGCATTCCATCCCATAAATCATCAAATGACCCTGCAATGCAAAATTACACCGTATTGGTTTGTTTCATAATGCAATAGTGTTCTTTGACAATTTCCTAAGGAATAGGTCTGATCTTTATAACCAACGACACAACGAAACGGAAGTTGAGCTACGTGCCAATATCAACACCACAAGGGTCAATATTGTGTCCTTTATTATTTTCTGTATACGTCGTAGATATGAATAGTAATCTGCAATATCCTTACAGTAATATGCGGATAACTCACAGTTATATTTACCAATAAACTGCGCAGGTTATAAAGAGTGTCAATCGAAAGTTAATTGAGATCTTGAAAAAATTTTTAGAGAATCCAAGGATCACAACTTTAAAATGCAATAAAATCTCAAGCTGTCATAAAAGAGCAAAACAAACAAAAAAGAAAATATTAAGGTCTACTTACTCTTTACTAAGAAATTATATAAAAAAATTATGTTGGTGTCATAGTTTTCACTCGAGACAGCCTGTAATGAAAATTTTTATTGCAAAGGAAGCATTGGATCAAATGGACAATAAAGTATACGAGTTGCAATAAATCTAGAATAATGTTTCTGTTTTAATTTCATATGTTTTGTTAGTCTGTTACGTCGTATTTGACAAACCATTGACTTTAGGTACATGGTTTGCTATACAAAAAGTATTCAGAATATATCATAGTAATGTAAAACGTCATAATATACAGGGTGTTCTATTTTAAAAAATGAATGTTCACGCCATAGTTTCTACTCAAGGCACCTTATATAGAATTTTTTTTATTTCAAAAAACGCGCAAGTGACAATACTAGTCCAAAAAATAAAAGGAGAAAAAATACCTGAATTTTAAATGAATTTGTTCGTTTCATCGTGCATGCACTATACTACTAAATAACCTATATTACTAACACTATATTACTAAATAACCTGCGACTTCGCTCGCGTGGAAGAACACAAATCAATCGTTGAGTTTTGGAGTTGAATTAATTATCGACTTTGTGTAAGTAGTTTAATATTTTTTATTCGTAATAAGTAGTATTATAAAAAATGATGCCGAAAGCAAAGGGTGCTGCGCAAGAACGATCATATTGTTCAACATTCGAGTAATGTTATTGCAAAATCTACGCCAAACTCGCGGTTAAAACCACGTCTATAACCTTCTTCGGGCAAAAACGCATATGTGTGCTACTTTTCGTACTATTCCGTAGCGCAGTTTCATCACTCCGGACAGACATTCATATTTATATGTATAGATAGATTAAGTATTTCATTATCAAAGTTTGAACATATATTTTCTCGGGTATTTACCATTGAGACGCGTTATTATTGCTGTTGTATTAATCAATTTTACTTTGCAGTTCCACACTTCTTTCACAAACGTTAAATAGATTCGATAGAATGTAAATGTAATACTTACCTCAGGAAATAGACATTGCCGATTTCCCAATCAAAATAATAGATTGAAGGCAAATAACAAATACATTAAATCAATATATAAATTTTTTTCAATAAAAATGTTCATGTCTTTTAGCAAACCGCAACAACATAGTAGCAGAAAAAATTGAAATGTTATGTAACCAAATTCCGTAGCCAGGCCATTGGTAACGTTTTGGTTGTAATATAAAATCGTTCACTAAAATAAAGAATGAAGCTATAAGGCAGGAGAACGCAACCACTAACCATAAAAATAAATAAAGCCTGGCTTTTCCTTGTGTACAACATTTTCTATGGGTAACACTGTCATATAAGAGATGTGCAGGTAAAATGTTGATAAAAAAAAAAGATAATGTGGCAAAAATTCCTGGTACATAGTATACATTGGTTTCTTCTGTTACTGCTCGGACCTCTGGATCAGCCAACAACCACCAACCTGAGTGGAACAATACGCTCGATACAGCGGATACCAATAAATTGATTTGTAAGTTGTTCATCAGAAAGAGTCTGTGGTGCAAGCGTGAGGAATTTATTGCTAGAGACATTTTTTAACGTTTAAAACTGGAATTTTGATAATATATTATTTTAGGGTTTTGAATTGTTTATTAAACTTGACGGTAAAAAGGCTGACATTGGAGTATATTCGCTTATTTGTTAGGTAAATAGCGAACGCTAATCATTGAGCGAATTCATTATATTTTAAAAAATACAACGAATACAAGAGTTTTGTAAAGATTTTACAAAAACGATAATATACTTATAAGGGTTTTGGCCTGGTCGCTACTTCAATGACATAACAATCACGCTATTTTTACACCAAAGTTTAAATATATTTAAATTTGTGTTGTTTTAAGAAAGAGACAACCATTTAAGGATGCTGCTGGTACAGTGATTTTTTGCTCATAAATTTTGAACTTAATTTTTGGAATCGGCGGGATTTGTTATTTGACAGGTTATGTCGTAACAACGTCATGTTATAAGTAAATTATGTCGGTGTTTCGTAGATTATAAATATTTTCCAAACATGAATTATTCAAATAAAAAAATGACTAATATGCATTTGATGTATGTACGGGCTCACTGAAACTTGTAAGAAAGTGAAATCGCGCGGAAGCAAGACAGATTTACGCCGATCGTTTTCTCAACAGAAGTCTGCCGGGAAAAAAATTGTTTCAGAAAATTAATTCTCGATTGTGTGAAACTGGATGTTTCAATCCAAAGGACGCGTGTTTAAAATACTTAACGTGGATGATTATGCGTATTGAAGAACACTCTGGTATTAGTATTAGAGAAATTGTTAAGCGGGAGAAACGAATCATATAAAATCTTGGAGAATTATAAAGGTATAGCAGTTTTATCCCTATCATTACCAGAAACACTTGGGCAAACCCCGCAAACCATTACTACACCCCAACGAGATAGCTTTAGAATAATATTATGACAAGGTAGTATTCAACTGCAAACAATTTCCTTTAGCTCTTGTAGGCAATGTAATCTGCAACATAAATCAGAGACACTTAGATTGGTGAATACCTAACGAGGTCGAACCTCTTTATTAAAGAATGGAAATGACAGGTGTAGAAGATGCTAGCCATCTAAGCCAAAACGACTACCTACCTTTGAAATAGAATGTCTTTAGTTGCAACAAGTTTTCAATAATGCTTATTATCTTTTTCAGGTCTACAACAAAAACAAACAAGGCTAATCTGCAAAAATCTCATTCATTCTTCTCAAAGAGAGACATACAACATTGACGAAAATAAAGAAAACACAAAGTCACGGTCCCACAACATATACACAGGCTACACGTTCGCTTTAGCTAGAGCATAATCAGGCCTTTAAAAGCCATACACAAACCTCACACTACATAAATAAACCTATGATAACTAAACCTATAAATAAAGGCCTTTAAAGACCTTATGATGCTTTAGCTAGATTGAAAGACGTGTAGCCTAGAATTATGTGTTGTGAGACTGGGACTTTGTGTTCTCTTTGTTTTCGCCAGGGTAATCCGATCGTGAGTGAAATAAGCAAGAAAAATAACAGGATACAATATACGCAAGTCTTTCATTACATTACAGGGAAAGGAGGCTTGCCCTTCTGGATAAATTTAGGAGACCTCCAAATTTCACTTAAATGAAGTAGGTTAATTTTAATTCGTAAAAATAACTTTAATTTTGGTTCAGTTAAATGAGTTGTTAGTTAATGCGTCACTCATATCAGCAGTTACTTGGGAACCAAATTTAGTTTGGGGAACTAAGTAATAAATAAGACATAACAATCTTGAAGATTAAAATTTGGAATATATTATCAATATTTAAGCAAATCCAAGGACACTAAATATAAGGAGACTGATCTCCGCGCTTCCCAAATGAGGTATCGCGTACGCAAAATTGAACGATAACTGGCTTGCGCTATTAATATTCTATGGATATATTACGTATATTAATTTATTTTTAATACGTATCTCTGTTGTCATCTGGGTTATCATCATTGTTGTCTCTGGGTTAGCCTTTTTTTATACATTATGTAGAAATTTAAGAAAATAACTGTTTGTTTTCACCGAAGTATACATGAAATATATGTATTTAATAAAATAGTATCTAGATTGAAAACCACAAGTCTATCTGTTTGGGTTAGTTTCCTTTCAGGAAATAGGTGGCGGAGCAGCACAGGCGAGTTTTTTCGTGGCGAAGCGGACGTGACGCCGCCCATACACATGGAGCCAAGGAGTAAGTAGCAAGAAAGCAGCAGTAGCAGTAAAAAAAGTGTGTTTAAAGTAATTCACAACACGTACACACAACAGTACATCACCAACATTACCTCATCCCCATCGAATCTGGGACGGAGGCAGACTTCCAAACAGTAAAACGCAAAAAAATAAAGAGGAGAAAGACCAAAGAAAAGTTATGGACCTGGAATCCTCGGAGAATACAGACCACTTTCTCATTGAAGACGATGAAAAAAAAAACAAAAGAGCAGAGACAGATCAGGGAAAAAGGGAAAAGCAGGGTAAGCCTGAAAGCAAATATCCATTAAATCCCAAACTAGAAACTAGAACCCAACCAAACTCCCAAAATTAACCCCACAGTAGACAAAAATCCCCAATCAGTGCGAGATGATGTTCTAAAAAATCCGAAAATCTCAGACTTATAGGTAAAAAAAAATACTTAAAACAAAAACAAATGTTGAACTAAATAATGAAATTGAAATGCTAGATAAAACCTTAAATAAAAAAATTAAGATTATAGATCCTTTTAATGATAAAGTGGACAACATTATAAAAATTAAAGAAAATCATGAAATAATAAACAATAAAGTAGAAAAAGAAAACAAATTTCTCACACAAAAAATGAATCAACTTGAAAATCAACAAAAAAATAACAACGAAGAAATCAGTTTAAAGAAAAGGAGACTCGGTGGACCTAACCAAGCGTTTCTCAGGCTTAAAAGAGAGTGAGGCAATGCAGGTTTCGGACACGGAGGAATCTTCTGAACAAGAAATTATCACAATAAGCAATCTTATAAATAAAAAACCAAATGAAAAACAAACTGCAGCGCCTTCTACTCTCATAAACAAAAATGAACATTTTCCTAGTCCAATAAATAAAAACAAAAATCCTTTAGACACACATAATTAAATAATTTATCTCTTATAAACAATAAAGAAAATAATAAAAACCTTAAAATAAAAAGAAAAAATCCCAAAAATTGTATTTCACATCAAACTTTCACAGCAAATCATTTTGTCTTAAAACCCAAAATGATTTGCGATAATAAAATGAACCTCGCCAAGGTAAAAAAAATATAAATTAGGGTTAGCATTGTGTCCCCAAACAGTTAATGATCACAGAAATCTGACTAGGCTTTTTAAACAAAAAAACATTAAATATCACTCTTTCTTCCTGGAAGAACGCAAATTAAACTTGAAAGTCAGAGGTTTTGATAAAAACTTTAAAAAAGCTCTTGAGAGCTTTGAGAGAAATGTTTTGATTCAAAGCAGGAGAAGACCTAATTAGACAGAACAGACAAACAGACTTAATTAGGTTTTTGTTACCAAAAACACAAAGCCATATTTATGAAATTACTGAAATTCTAAACATTAAAGTAAAAATTGAAAGTCTTGATAATAATAAATACAAGGTAAACAAAGAGCAAATTAACATTGGACAATGCCATCGTTGTCAAGAATTTGGCCATTTCATGACCAACTGTAATGCTCAGCCGAGGTGCCAGAAATGCCTTGGCAATCATATGTATAAAGACTGTAAAAAAGATAAAGACACTCCAGCTGAGTATTGCAACTGCAAAAAAAATCACCCAGCAAACTGGTCAAAATGCCCAAAAAATCTTAACTTAAATAACGACAAGAACATAAATAACAACGCAAATAGTATTATAAATCAACAAATCAACAAAAAATAAAAACATTAACCTACTTCAACTCCTAACAATGGTTGAAAATGAAATAAACAGAAATAAAAGAAAACTTAAAAGACTGAAAATAACAAAATAAAAATGTTCTTAACAAAATCAAGAAAACAGGTCCATATAAAAACATATTAGAAAACTATATTTTAGCAAGTAAGCGCCTTATTCGGTTGTCTTACGATATTTTAAGCGTTACGTCATCATATGGTGGCGCTCGAATGACGTCATGTCTAAAAGCTGTTAGAGTCTAATATTAGCTATACCTTTCATAGGTATTGCATTCGTTTTGAAGACTGACCTAAACCATGAAAACACCCATTTGTCTAAGTTTTCAGAACGTTATGAGTCTAAATCCAATCTCATAGATTTTTAGGGTCAGATCTAGATCGTAACAAAATACAAATTAATTTCGCCCTGAAAACGTTTATAAAGGGCAGACATTTGCCCAAGAGGAAATACAATAAACAAAAAAACGAATATTCTGGCGTAAACATAACGTCACTCATATTTTTTTCCACACAAATAAACATAAACTAATCAAAAAAAAATGCAAATCTATTCGCTGTTTTGATAATTAATTCTTTTCTGCATTTTTATTTGGTTTGGATATCTTAACTATCACATATACATTAATATTAAATAAATTAAAACTAATACTGAATCAAAAAATTGATATCAATATTTATTGTTTATTATTATTTGTATAACTTCCATTTGACTTTGACATATCGAGTTTATTAGCGGTCTCGGGAGACCGCTAACAAACGCTTAAAGCGCCTTATACGGTGAGACGTCATGACGTTATCGCTCGAATGAGATGTCTTAAAGACTCTTATAGCCGCTTACTCGCTAAAATATGGCTTAGATTTTTAGCGATGGCATACTTTCGGCACTAAGATGCCAACACCAACAATATTGAAAAAAAACATTGACTTATATTTCCCCGCATTCAACAAAAATAATACCGGATAAATGCAGCCAGAGCAATTAGCTATGCTGCGAAATTTGACTTAGAACAAAGACATGGAGCCGTTAGTACCTATTAAAATGTTCATACATTTTAACCTTCCTTGTTGACGGATTATTTACGTTATATATTTTCTGTGTTCTTAATTTGAGCATTTGAGGCTATTTGAGCTATGTTCTTTGCCCATCGGGTACGAGCCAAAACTAAATTTAGTTATGCAGGGTGACGATTTGAAAAATGGCTTCAGGAAAGAAAAAATAATCACTGAAAACAATTTCTATAAGACGGAAATGGAAACAACCCAACCCAACCCAATATTAAGTGGCAACCTCCTGCTTGTGACACTTTATCTGAAAGCTCTTAACAATGTTTTTCAATGGTACCTACAAAGCTCCCTTTGACGTACTAGTTCTTTTTTTTATCACATAAACATTGCTGAAATAAATTAAAAGTACTGACGTACGGCACATGTTTCTCTTGAAATATTTTTTCCGTTAGTTTCTCTTTTGAGTTAGGTTGCGAAAATCCCCTGGATTTTAAAACATTTAAGAGAAGGGGATTTTAATCCAACGTCCGAGGATGTAGGAGGCCATTCGATAGGACCTCTTCTTCCATTAAGATTAAAATAATTATTTTCTAACAATTGCTTACCTAGAACTAGAAAATGAGGCGGTGCCATATCCTGTTAAAATGTAATAAAGTTATAAAACTTATAAAGATAATTTGCCATGTGCGTCTTTTAATTTTTAAACGCTGTTTCTCGTACGAGTAGTATACAAATAAAAACCAACGTAATAATTCGAATACTAGTAACGTTTCATTTCTTAAAGTAATTTATAATCTGATGAATATTTGGATTTTGGATTGAATATTGAAAACCGAAATACTTTCTCTCAGACAAGAGAGGCTGCTGCAAAATGTAGACCAAAATATTATCACAGCAGTTCCACTTTTGAAGGGGAGGGGGGACATTCTGTGATATAAATCTCTTTCCCTCTCTTGGTTATAGGCTCTGCTTTATAGCACTTTACCCTTCTACTTGTGATTCAGGATAATACTTTTGATTTCCCGAATTGAATAATTCTTAACTTTCTTAAATCTTCAACGCGAGGATACAGGCGTGAATAGGTTCAGATTTTATCGGTCAGGAGTCAATTTTATTAATCATGACAATTATTGTCAATGTCAAAAAATCAAGACGAAAATTGTGAAGAAATTGTCCATACTTGCGGTGGAGTCGTAGATTGAGGCAAGAGGCAAGGTAAGATTTCCCATCCCTTTCTGGGGTACGATTTCGTAACAAATCAAAAATATATTTAATTCATATAATACCAATACTAGCTTTAAAAGTAAATATACATTCAGATCATTTGTTATCAACAGTAAGGACAAAATCTCCCCAGAACAAAAATCAGGAGTCTATCAGATAGGGTGCTCAAGTGAGAATCGCAATGCATTTTACATTGGTCAGACAGATTTTCTACACGTATCAATGAACATTGTAGGGAGATTGAGAAGAGCAAGAACCAAAATATTTGCCCTACAAGCATCAAATCTAACTTTTCAAGACATGCTTATACTAACATTCTAACTGAGCTACTGAGTCTAAGTCATTTTCTATTCAACAATTGATTTAAAATTTTCCTGAACATGGTTCTGAGAAACATAGTACTAAAAGATTTTTTTAATTTCTTTCAGTTCCCATTACAAGAAAAACATCGAGAGCAATATGCAATGTAAATTTTATTAAGACTTTGAGCTATAGAATTTCTTCTGATCAGTTCTCTCCACAAATGTTAATAATGCTGATACTGCTGGCTTTACACTACAATACATATTTCTTTAAACATTTATTTTTTCTTTTTTTCACATGAATCATTTAGTAAATTTATTTATAAAGTTTGCTGCCTATTTTTCTATTTTATTTCATGCTCGTATCATACTACCTCCAGTGCTCACTGAGACGAGACATAGGTATAGAGACTAAGAGACCTGAGCACCCGAATGAATCAGAATTAATGTTTTTCTTACAACTTGTGTTTTTTTAGGAGTTTCTTTTTATTTTATGTAACATCTGTCCTTGAATTAAGTTTTTATTAATATTATAGTTCCAAGATATGTTGTAAGTATTATAAGAGACCAACAAATATATACCATGAAGTGATATATGTTTAAAAATGAAAACAACTTTTTAGATCTTTACTTACGTTGTATATATTTTTTGGTCTCTTATAATACTAATAACATGTCTTGGAACTATAATATTAATAAAAACTTAATTCAAGGATAGATGTTTTAATTTCCAAAGAGTTGAAAATGACAACAACTTTTTAGTATAAAGAGTTTATTTTGTAGATGGATATATTATTTCTTTCGATAATACTCTGCTATAAAATTTTTAACTAATTTTAAAATCTGTTTCATTATATATTTTTCTTTAGGAAACAGATACAAGTACATATTACATAAGTGTAATCTGTTGAATCTATGTGTTAATAAAATGAGGATATTATTAACCTAATAAGAATGCCTTTAGATATATAATGAGAAAAAGCACAAAAAATTTGACCTTTTCTAATCTGTTTAAAATTAGGGTAGTTCAGTGCTAATAAAATACTTTTAAACATTTTTAGATTAATTCTAATTTATATAATGTCTGTTATAATAAATTATTGTATATTACGTATATCATTTTAAGTAATTTTTTTTCAAGAAAATTAAATAATAAATATATTAAAGAAAAACATTGTTTTATTTCCATTTGTCCAATTGCTGATATGTCGTACACTATTGTTAGTACACTGTTGTAGATTATTGCAGTAAATTAACTCATTTAGATATGTAAAATAAAGCTGAAAAGTTAGTTTTGTTCACATCAATATCTGATGCTGACACCTAATCAAAATAGCCCTTTTCTCTATGAGTAACCTTTTTGAGTAGGCGTTTGCTTTAGATATTACGATTAAATGATAAGATTGTCAGATCAAATGAAATTTGATTTCCCGCCTTAATTTGACCACGCCTTTCACCATTTTAATTGGTCCAATTAGGCACGTCAAGTTAGTTACAACACTTGCCGTTGCTAAGCGAGAGGACGCTAGCTGATTTGTCAGAAGAATCAGTTTGTATGCAACCACCACTTCTTTATATATTTGTGTTCTGTGATTACACCTTTATAATAAGAAGAAAAGACATAGAAACAGAACGAACGTCTTACAAAATTTTTCCGATTTTATTGGAACTTTTTGTTTTTCTACATTTTTCTAGAGTATTTGTGAAAATAGGTCTTAATATTTTAGGAAAAACGAATGCAACGGTGCCATTTGCTTTAAATACCGTAAGTTTTGGTTGTTTTTTCCATAAAAAAAAAACAAAAAACAGGCTTTCATTTACGAAAAAAAGGCCAAATTCGTGTTTCCGCCAGTACATCTATAAACTTTATATCAACACAAAGTGCCTAAACCAGAAATATCCCGTTTATTGGTAAAAAAGCTGAAAACCGTTTTGTAAATAATTAACTTATGTTTAATAAACAAGTGGAAGGAGACTGTATGATTTTCATTTTACCTTAAGACGAAAATTGTTGCTATTGGGAATTTAATGCACTGAATTGATTTTCCATGATCCAAATGTTATTTGGCTCGTTGACAAATAACATTCGTAACCCACGTCAAACTTATGATGTTTGACTCGTGTAAATAACTACCTCACTAACAACCAAAACTTCGCGTTCATCAGAAATCTCGGTCTTGCATCACTTGGTATCACAAATAACAAATATATATATATATAGATACCTCAATTGGGAAGCGCGGAGATCAGCCTCCTTATATCTAGTCTCCTTGGGTTTGCTTAAATATATTACAAATATATTTGTAATGTAACTGTCTGTCTGTGTTGTTTATGATAGAATAATATATAGAGTTGTTTATTTCTACTATATAAACCGTTGCTATTATAAACCCTCATAAAATCATCTATATTTTGATTTTTATAGATGGTCGTACCTATCAATGTGGAAAAACTGTACATAGAAGGAAAGTAAAAGTCCTAATATTATATTAAAAATAGAAAGAACATAAAAGTGTTTTTAACTGAATTTTATCTTTGGTGTTGACTAGAGATTTAGACAAATTATTCGAAGTCCTGAAACAAACACGCAACCGCTCATCGGAGTCCCTCGACAAACTCTTGGCAACCAATCGACGGTTTTCGCTCCAATCAATACATCGTAAAATCTGGTATCCCACAAGGTCCAAACTTAGAACCGCTTCTTTTTTTGTTGTTTATCAATGACCTTGCAGTGACTATTTTATGTCTTAAACTGCTTTTTGCAGACGATTTAAAAATTTATAGAAAAATAGAAACTACATCTGATTGCCAACTGCTTCAATCTGAACTAAATAATATATATGACTGGTGTCGGAATAACAGACTTTTTCTTAATGTGTCAAAGTGTTTTCAGGTAACTCTTTGTAGAAACAAAAATTTTATTCAGCACTATTATGAAAAACAAAATGTTCCTTTGACTAGGTGACAGTTATAGCAGCATCCAGATCTCTGGGTTTTATAATTAGAAATTGTCGCAATTTTGATGAAGTTAGGGTGGTGCAGTTCTTATATTGCTCATTAATTGTTCGCTCCAAGCTTGAGTACGCTTCAATTATATGGCATCCAGTATATCAGATGGAGATTGATAAAATTGAGTCAATTCAGCGTAGATTTTTAAAATATTTAATGTACAAGACCGATGGTGTTTATCCAGGAAGAGGAACATGTCAAGATATAATGCTTGCACGTTTTAACATGAAAGCCTTAGCCGACCGCCGTGTGGTAGCGGCCGTGCTCTTTTTATATAAGTTAGTTACAACATTTAACTCTCGAACATTTCAGTGTAATAGAGCAATAAATAACATTTTTAGAAGGTCGCCGATTTATTATATGTGTAACTTATATAATACTCTTTGTAACCACATCTTGGACCTTGAATTTCTATTAGAAATTTTATAGGTAGGTAATGCTTTGAGTAAATATATGTTTTCTAAAACTTTTATTAGCCTATAAGCCTCTTCTATAACTTTTCCTTTAGCTTAATATTATATTGTATTATTTAATTTTAAACCTTAAACCTGTTGTACACAATTCTTTCTGTATTTCCTGTAAGTAGGTGACTGTTGGAAATAAAAGCCTTATTATTAATGTATGTTTTTGATTTGGTAGGAAATCGTACCTAGAAAGGGATGGGAAATCTTACCTTACCTTAATCTACGTCTCCACCACAAGTATAGACTATTTCTTCACAATTTTCGTCTTGCTTTTTTGACATTGACAATAACTGTTATGATTAATAAAATTAATAGACAGAATTCTGTTCAGCACAGAGTTCTTTATAGAAGCTTACAAATATAGAAGAAAAGTGATATTATTAGTATTTATGTCGGGACTTCACGCCATCTTACTACCACGTGGTTGTTCTTCGTTTTCAAACAGTTTCTCACTCCTGGCCGATAAAAGCTGAACCTATTCACGTCTGTATCCTCGCGTTGAAGATTTAAGAAAGTTAAAAATTATTCAATTCGGGAAATCAAAACTATTATCCTGAATCAAAACTAGAAGGGTAAAGTGCTATGAAGCAGAGCCTATAACCGTTGATTGAAGAGGCGATTGATTTTCCTTTTTCAATCAACGTTATAACCAAGAGAGGGGAAGAGATTTATATCACAGAATGCCCCCCCTTCAGAAGTGGAAATGCCGTGATAACATCTTGGTCTACATTTTGCAGCAGCCTCTCTTGTCTGGGAGAAACTGTTTTGTTTTTGGCGAAAGCGCCAGGTTAGTGGTGTTATTATTTGAATGGGAATGAATGAATTGTAATTTGACTGTCGATCTATAATGATCTTATTTATTTTATTGGGTATTACGTCACTTATAGTAAAAATCAATTTAGAAAATACTATCTCACATGCTCACAAATTGAAAAGAAGAAGAAAATTTACTTATTTAAAAGAAATATGAACTTTTTTTAAATTTAATAAAAATGCCAAAATTATTTTAAATTATTTTTAAATTTAAATATATTTAAAGTTCAACAAAGTTTAACGTTATTAGATCGGGAATATTTGCAATACAAAAACGAGATTTATCATATTTTGTTTTAAGGAATATTTGTGGTTTTTCATTTAGATACTATTTATTAAATACATATATTTTATGTATACTTCAGTGGAAATAATCTAACCGTTATTTCTTACATTTCTACACAATGTATAAAAAAGACTAACCCAGAGACAACAATGGTGACTCAGAGATACGTATTAAAAATAAATGAATCTACGTAATATATCTATAGAATATTAATAGCGCAAGGCAAGAATGACTTCATGAAAATTTCTCATGAAAACCACAGGAGGTATGTACATATAATTTGGTGTTGACGAAAACACGCTAAGCATATAAGACACTAGTACAAAAGTAACAATGGTTTTTATTACAGTACATTTACCGAATAATAAACTATAATGGTGTAAAAAAGAAAAACAGTTTATCGATTAAAAAAAAAAGATTAGTGACCACTATGATGGCTCTGAAAGTTAACTCCCAAGTTTTAAATTTTAAACTTCAAGCTGGCAGATATTAAGGCAGAAGAGGAAGTTTCTATTTGCTGCTATTTGGAATTTACTGCCTATTTCTTAAGGCTATATTGAAATCTAATTAAGCATGTTAGTGACTCCTTTTCTATTTTGATTATACTCGTAACTCGTATTCGTTTATTATTAAACCAAGTAAAACTTTAAAAACATATAATATATTAGAACGCGGATATATGATTCCAATGTTCACATATTTTATCTGTATTTGTAAAAACATGTTGGCGTTTTATTAATATAATGTTAATGAATCTTAATGCACTTTAAGTTTATTCAAGTATTAATTATTAAAAAAATAAATATAGTTAATTGCTTCTCATTTCTAAACTTTCATTAGAAAACTTATCTATTCTTTAAGAAGACTTGGTGTATAGATTACACTAAAAGGCAATTTTATGACAATATGGTTTAAAGTTAATACTGAATTAGTATTTTCTCCTAATAATGAATCAATAAGTTACTTTCGAAATCGGCCAAAAATGTTTGCTTATTTGTGAAAATCCAAATTTATCTTTTATTCTCATCTGTTATCAGAAAATGCAGAGTATATGAGATAGAGAGAATGGGATTCTAAACACAATGTAAGAAGAGAAGAAAAAGAATATTTTTACAAAATATACTACTCAGCAAAAAGTTAAAGTTATGCAAGATTATTATGAAAATAGCCGATTGAAGATAAATGTGCTTTAATTGCCGTATGTAGAAATTGAAAAACTCGTAATAGTTCAAACAAAAATGCATCCTCCAAAGGTTTAGTGATTATTTTTTTGGATAATTAGAAGAACGCTGTTGCGGCTTTCGCCATCGCAAAATGATAACAAAGTTCTTCTGGGAACAGTTGGAAGATGAACGTCGAACATTTACTCTGGTTTCAACAGGGCGGTACCACCTGCTTTATAGCAGGAGAGACGATACAATTACTGCGCATTTTTTCACGTAACGGCAACATCAATTGGCCGTCGAGAAAAAAACCCAAACACAATTGCAAACACAATTGCACAACTGCAATAAAAATAAGTGAATTGGCTAAAGCTTTGTATGCATCCCTATTCCTTCTTTTTTTTTTTTTAAATGGACAACTTTTTAAATAAAAAAAAATACATTATTTTTATAGATAAAAATTAACATCATTAGAATGAATATAATTAATTGAATTTAGGTCATTGCTTTTTATCAATGTTTTCATATTATGTTAAACGGAACATCCCTTAATTATGTATGATATCTATTAATATTATGTTAAATTAAAATATATTGCATATGTCAAATATTAGTATATGTGTCCTTATAGTCGATACTAAGAGAATTAGCTTCAAAACAAAAAGCAAATAACTGATCCATTCTCAAGAAATGATCTGACAAAGAAAGTGAATATATAGTAATTGAGTTTTATTTAATGAGAAATTCCGAATTGAAAAAATCCTAATATTTAACTTTTATTGTAGTGTCTTAAGAATAAATTACATCATTATTTCGTCCACTAAGTTAACTCTGTCCTTGGCCTAAGGCCTTGTTGAAGTCAGTATAGAAGTAAGAAAATTTACCAGGTGCTCATCTATCTGTTGTTGCTTTGCCCTAAAAGAATCCGAACTGTTGTGCCACTGCTCTAGCAGACTTTAGATATTTTTAGATAACAAAACAAAAATCACAGCAATAATGCTCTTAGATTACAACAAGGTGTTACACTTTAATGGTTTTTGTAGAAATCATAATTTTTTTTCTTGGTCTTTCGTATCAATGATATCCTCTTTGACAGCCAACATTCAAATTGTTTAAATTTTAATTTAGTGTGCCATTATTGTCATTAATATTTTTTAAGGTATCCTACACACGACCCAATTTTCATGGCAATCTGCAGGGTATGATTTGTAGAGGCCCTGCTTATTGTACGAGTATCGTATTTAGCCTACCGTGGATGCAATTTGCAGGAATTTTTAATAAAAAAATTCATCGATTCTTTATTTTAGCAAAAATTTTTTTAGACGATTTTTGGGAAATTAGTTTTTTATATGGTTAATTTAAAACCGAAACTTCAAACTATTAGTACGGCCATCCAATAGTAATCATAATGGGTGATTTTGCTTTCACTGAAAAAACATTTCCATTTTACCTTACCGACGTAATGTAGGGATTTGGATACGGCTAATGAAAGCAAAACATTGCAATTACAACAAAATTGCTAAATTGAGGTTCAGTAAGGCCATACGTTTATTTAAAAATAACGTGTTTAACCTGTAAACCACAAACGCTCTGTTGCTAATTTCTAAAAGCATTTAGCCACGCCCAATTCAGTAACGTTTAGCTTCTACGGATTTCTGACGTGTTACTATTTTTACACCACATTTTTCTGGGCTTACCAGAGTTTTGTGAATGCATATATTATTTATCACATTTTTTGTTGAGATAAAAATAACAAACGATTTGGTATTTTTCAAATCAGTCTTAGGTACGCTTTCCTCCATACTGGGCTATTTCACCTTTGAATAAGGAAGACATTTCGACCTTTGCGATTAATAAGTACCTACTTTTTTTATTTGTTAGTTCAACTATTAAAGATGCCTTATGCACCACAGGAATATGCAGAAATGCATTATGTCTACGGGTTTTGTGACGGTAATGCTCGGGCTGCTGCTAGAGAGTATAGGGCACGATTTCCTAACAGAGCACATTATCCCGATTACAGAGTGTTTCAAAATGTTCATAGGATATACGTGAATGGTCAAATTCCTGGCCAGCATTTGCCCAGAGAAGGAAGGCCTAGAGTTGATATTGGTGAAGATGAGAAAATAAATATGGTAGCAGAAAATCCGACCATTAGTATTCGTCGTATAGCAAGGCGTTTGGAATTATTATCTTCATCGGTGCATCGTATTTTGAGAAGATCTCTGTTACATCCATATCATGTGCAGATTTTGCAGGGATATGTTACGTCGCAACAGAACCGACCCTCAGTTTTTCCAAAGAATTTTGTGGAGCAACGAATCATTGTTTCAAAGGATAGGAATATTTAATATTCATAATTTACATCATTGGGAATATGTTAATCCTAGAATTGTGCGCGCTTCCCGTTTCCAACATCAATTTGGAATAAACATGTGGGCTGGAATAATTGAGGGTAAGTTAATTGGCCCTTTTCAATTACCAAGATGACTCAATAGCGAAAGCTACCTCAATTTTTTACAAAATCATTTAAATGGCTTACTAGAAGACGTATCCTTAGAAACACGTTGAAACATGTGGCTGCAGCATGATGGAGCTTCTCCACACTACGCTTGAGTAGTGAGAGTTTATATTAACCAACAGTTTCCAAATCGTTGGATTGGAAGGGGTGGGACTATCCGCTGGCCACCGCGGTCCCCCGACCTTAACCCATTGGACTTCTTTTTGTGGGGTTATTTTAAAGAATTAGTTTACGCTACAGAAAGTCGCACTGAACAGGAATTGCGTCAAAGAATAGAAGAAGCGATCGGAGTGATCAATAACAACCAGCGGGGATTCCAACGGTTAAAAAGAAATTTTATTCGACGATGTAGATTATGTGTAAGGGTAGGCGGCAGACATTTTGAACATTTAATGTAGTTAATACCTTATTAATAATTTAATAATTAAATAAAAAAATATTATTACAATTTCTTGTATTTTTGAAAAAATGTGGCAATGGTACAAATAAAGTATTTTCCATTAGAAATTGGGTAAGACAATAAGACAATGGGTAATACAACAATAGTATCTGTATTCAAGTCTTTATTTATGTTATGAAACTACAGCTCGAAAATATCGAAATGGCCAGTGAAATTTGGGTGCGCAGTGGCGAAATCCTCGAAAGCATTTTAGGCCGTTGGTTTATCATTTTCTGTCTTCATCGCACACTGACTCTCTCACTCTTTCTTCCCGCATCTCAAAGGCCATTTCGATATGGGCGAGTTGCACATTAATTTCTCAAGATTTTCTAAGGACGGGTCAGTTTTTTTAAAGGTTAATTTCATTGAATCCAGCATCCATTAAAAAAAAATATTCATATTTTTTGAAAACAAAACTTGTTTTTAAGATCATATTTTTCTTGACTAGAAGAGAACAGAGTTTTTGAAACTATTTTAAAATTAAAAGGACACTCCTAAGAATTAAACATGACTAAAAACAAATCAGTAGAATAATCCGTTTCTTTTGCATAACTTTTTTATTGTTGCCAGCATTCAATTTTAATAAAATGTACAAAATATTAAATAACTTTTTTACTGTCAACAATTGGATAACAACATATATAGTTATTTTGATTCAAAATTACCTCGCTCTTCTCCCCTTTAAGTTTGATCGTCGACTTTTGGGACACCCTGTATAGTAAAAATAAACAACTCTATACAGGGTGTGCCAACACGGTGTACGGCTAAGATAGCGCCTTAACTATACGAGGTAGAGCAAAAAGCTACAGCAAAGTTGTAGGGTTGACAAAAACCTACGAACTAAAAATATTTTTATGTATACCGGGTGTGTCACAAAAAAGTTACTATAAAAAATGATTTTTTTTAAATGGTACGCCCTGTATATTATGGTACTAAAATGTGAGGCAAAAAGAGTACTTTACTTTGGTATAACGTTTTTAAAATTTCCGTGCGGCGTTGCAACGTAATTAATTTTTTTATGTTATTTTTTGCCTTTTAGAGGGTTCGTTTAAAAAATCATAATTAACTTAAAATTTATTTTGCGCCTATGAAACTTGTACCACAGTTAGTCTAGGGTACCTCCTCTAGGCTGACTATGATAATTTGTAATTTTTTAATACAGGGTGTTTTTAAAGAACTTTCAAACTTGCTGAAATTAAATACACAATATCTCAAACTTTAGTTCAATTCACATTCACCTAAACTCAGTTTAGGTGAATAATTGGGTTGGTTAATTTTTCAAGTATGTAATAATAATAATAATAATTGTAGGAAAAGTAATAATTCTAATTCTTCAATAATTTTTTCTAAGCAATCTTGATCAAAACTTAAAGAATACCCGTTTTATGCATAGTATTTTGCAGAAAAGTTAATATATCTCAAAAAGTACTTGGTTTAGCTATAGGATATATTAAATAAAAAATGAAGGTATTTGCGGGACAAACTTAATTAGATAAAAATATACAGGGTGTTCCATTTGAAAAGTTTGAGATATTGATTTCAGCAAGTATTTAATTTCAGCAAGTTTGAAAGTTCTTTAAAAACACCCTGCATTAAAAAATTACAAATTATCATAGTCAGCCTAGAGGAGGTACCCTAGACTAACTGTGGTACAAGTTTCATAGGAGCAAAATAAATTTTAAGTTAGTTATGATTTTTTAAACGACCCCTCTAAAAGGCAAAAAATAACATAAAAAAATTAATTACGTTGCAATACCGCACGGATATTTTAAAAACGTTATACCAAAGTAAAGTACTCTTTTTGCCTCACATTTAGGTACCATAATATACAGGGCGTACCGTTTTAAAAAAAATCATATTTTATAGTAACTTTTTTGTGACACACCCAGTATACATAAAAATATTTTTAGTTCGTAGGTTTTTGTCAACCCTACAACTTTGCTGTAGAACTTTTTGCTCTACCTCGTATAGTTAAGGCGCTATCTTAGCCGTACACCTTGTTGGCACACCCTGTATATTGTTCTATTATAAACAACACAGACAGACAATTCACTATAATTCGGTTTTGAGAAACAGTGACGTTTAAATAAGGATGGTGATACATTATCCACGTATTAAATAAGGAGGAACCTACATCGCCTGTTGCAGACGATATACCCAAGTGTCGTTTACAAATCGCCAAAAACTAGGCAATCCGGTATACATAAACGTCAGCGTCGTCAACTTCATTACCGTTATTTAATTTATTTTTTGTTGGCAACAATGAAAATGTTCAGAGTGACCAACATCAAAAGGACACAACCACTATAAAAATGGTGGCCAGCAGTGGTCATTTTTTGGTGATGTATATATGTATTGGCAGTCCACATATATTTATTAAGTTCGAGCTTAAAGCCCAAGAATGGCTCTTTTTAAAGAACACAATTGTGTTAAAGTCGACTAAGCCATTTCTTAGATACAGGGTGTTTTTTATGAAAACCTTTGAATACCCTCCCCTCCGCCACTTTATTTTCAGAGATACAGAAAAAACTGTCGAACAAAAAAGTTTTAGATTGTCATCGACTTTAAAGATCAAGATTTTTTTTGTTAGGTTAATATATCGAAATTCACAAAAACTTTACTTTTTTAGATTCAAGATCGTAATTACGCTCTCTAGCGGTCATTTTAGAAACTTAAAAATATTTTCCCAAGTTTTTCTCTTGGCTATTTTAGAAATAATATTTTTTACCGCAAGCCTCTGCGATGAGTACGTTCCGAGATACAGTACTTGGCAGTCTTAGTTGGCCACCCTGTACAGATTCAAAATAGCGCAGCATCCCTATGTAAGTAAGTATGGGGATGTAACAATGCCGAAAATGCTAAAAAGTAAAAAATGTAAATTTCTACAAGGCGCCCAATGATATATTATTTTTAAATACCCAAAATACAAATAGTTGGAAACCGGCGAGCGCGTCCAACAGACCGACAACAACAAAACGAATAACCCGCTCGCTCGAATTTAATTACGCCCAATTAAACGGGCATAATTTAGATATTCATGAACGCGGAGGAGCAGATAGAGCGTTTTTTTTCTTCGTCCGTCACAAACGCTAAGAGCAAGAAGAGCACAATACACTTCGCCTTGTACGGCATCCTGTGCAACGTATACACGGCTGCATTTTATTCAAAAGAAACCGGCAAATAACTGATATGTTGTATTACGACCGAGAATACAGCTCCAAGGAGATGAAAAGGCTTTTTTTAAAGTCACTGCTTGCTCGCCAGGCAAGATGAAAGCCGTTCCGTAGGAACAACGGCCGGCTCGGCGGTTGTTCCAGCGGAATCGACGGACGGGAACGCGGCCGTGTCCTCGTGACGCTGCCGTGCCTTCCCACGTTGCGGAGGTCTGATGGGTTTGCCGCTCCGTTGTCTAATCGCAATAATAGGCTTTGAGGATTTTAATGATTATTTTGTTACGAACTTATGAACACAATACCTATGTACGGTGTTTGTTTTGTTTAAATATTTGAAGATATTGTTTTATATTAGTATAAATCGTTTAATTTGGTAAAGTGATGATTTATTTCATATTATTGAAGTTGAGTTACTATTATCACAGATAAATATAGGTACGCTAGGCTAGGCGAATATTTATACGCATTATGAATATTTATATATTGTGTTCTTAGATCTGTGCTATTATTGAGTAGGTATAGGTATGAACCTACCACAATTACCGCAAAACAACCACTCACCTATCTATTTCATATTGATGAAATAAATGGTTTTATGTAGGTACCTAATGCTTTTATGATTAAGAGAGATATTGGTATCTTTTGATATACTGTAAATCGGGGTTACTTTGGCCCCCTCAACCTACTTTGGCAGGTTGCTATATATATTTATGTATATTTTAAAATTCCCCTCCTTATTTATTTATTTATTTTTTTTACAGTGATTCTCTGTTGTTGCAGGTGTAAATTAGGTAAAAATGCCAAGACATTATATGAAAAAAGTGGGGGGAGGGCGTACCTACGCCAATTATTCAACAGCTGATTTACAAAATGCACTTGCCGCCATTAGGGGTGGTATGTCGCAAGCCAAGGGCAAGCAAAAAATTTAAAATTTCGCGGGGAACCCTTCAAAACAAGTTGAAGGGCAGCCACGAACGGCACCCAGGTCACCCAACCGTGTTTACCCCCATGGAGGACAACTTGTTGACAAAGACATTGAGTACAGTGAGTGATTGGGGTTTTCCCTTTACAAAAGGGAAAAAAAAATTCGGCAAGTGTTGCATAAATATTTAGAAAAAAAAGGTCGTGTTGTTAAAGAATTCAAGGACAGTTTTCCAGGTAGTGATTTTCTGGAACACTTTATCACCAGAAACAACCTTAGTGTTCGTTTAGCCGCGAATATCAAACGAACACGTGCAGCGGTAGGAATAAATGCTATAAATGAGTTTTTTGAGAATATTAAAAACGTTTTAATGGATGCAGATCCTCGACTGGTCTTCAACTATGGTGAGACCAACGTTCAGGATGATCCTGGAGCTAAGAAGGTGGTGGTACCCAGGGGAACAAAACGCGTTGAACGGGTCCAGCAACATTCGAAAGCATCGGTGAGCATTATGGTATGCGGCAATGCCGCAGGTGAGCTATTGCCGCCAATGGTTGTTTACAAAGCCGGAAATTTGTACGCGAATTGGACTCAAGGAGGTCCGCCTGGAATGGTTTATGCCAATACATCTAGTGGTTGGTTTGATATGATTCAATTCGAGAAATGGTTTTTCGATATTCTGCTGCCTAAAATTAAAGATATGAACACTTCTGGGAAAAAAGTTGTAATCGGAGATAACTTAGCATCTCATTTCTCTCCTTTAGTAATCCAGGCATGCATAACAACATTTATATGACACCTTTACCCCCAAATAGCACGCATATAATGCAACCATTAGATGTTGCAGTCTTCGCACCCATGAAAAAAAAATGGCGGGAAATCTTGGACAAATGGAGAAATGAAACTAAGTCCAGCGCCTCCATTCCTAAAGAATATTTCCCCACCTTGTTAACAAGACTATGGAATTCTGTGAATGAAAATGTGAGCAACATCCTTAAATCAGGCTTTAGAGCTACAGGGCTTTGTCCATATGACCCTTCAGAAGTTTTGAAAATGATTCCAGGGGCTCTTCCAGAAAATGTTGAAGAGGTGCAAGAAACAATGAGTCAAAGCCTAATTAATGTCCTTCAGGACTTACGCGGTTCTAATAAGGAAAAAACTGTTAGAAAACGTGGGAAGAAAGTAGAACCTGGAAAACAGCTTCGAACCGAGGAACCAATAAATAATGAAAACTTTGATGCAGAACCAGTGGCTGGTCTCTCAGGAACTCAAAAGATGATTATAGAAACCAGTGATGAAGATAGCGACGATCTTGCACTGATAACATTTCAAACAGCTTCTAGCAAAGCATTGCCTCCAAGGGAGCCAAGAAAAAGAAAAGTGAAAACTAAAAACGATGGTAATTGTGCAATTTGCTTTAAAAAATGGAAAAACTACCAAGGTCCTGATTGGATTCGGTGCTGTCAGTGTTGTAAATGGATTTGCGGAATTTGCAACGAAGAAAGTGTAGATCAATTTTACGTCTGCATAAACTGCACAAATGTTGATTTTAATTCCGACGACAGTGTGAAGGATAAGGACTTCTGTATTTAAAAACATCAGTTATAATTCCTTTGCTTTTTTTTCGGTTTTTACATAAAAATAATATGTTAATTTTCTGTTATTGGGTTTTTGTAATAAATGATAAGTTAATTTTCTAGTAATGAGTTTTAATAAAGTTTACCTATGCGACTAAAAATAATTTTCACAAAAAAAAATGCACTAGGCTTTTTTTTTGGTGCCAAAATGGGCTTAGCAATAAGTTTATAATGGCAACAAACGTATTTTTAAACCCTGCCAAAGTAACCCCAATAATAAAGCCTACTTTGGCACCCCATCAAAAAAAAAAATATATATATATACCCCCTCGATAAAACAAAACCATAATTGGGTGATTTACTCTATTTTGTATACAAGGCACAGTGAAAATATAAAATATTTTAATTTTTAATTTGTTTGTAAGTTATAGTCCAATAATAGGTCCAAACCTGCCAAAGTAACCCCATTTTACGGTAAAACTTAAAACTCTTTATTTATGTCATCAATGGAATTAATGAGTGAGTTTCAAAATACGTCATGGACTTTGGCAACAGAATCAGAAACAAAAATCAGATTTTTACAGTCGCCCAGATAAGTTCGGCACGCAATATATTTTTCTCCAGACTTGATCTGATTATAAATCTGATTTTAAACTTCTCAACTCTAAAATAAAGTTAGGACATTGATTTTTTTGCAGCATAAAAGAAATAAATGTTTGTAAAATAATAAATAATTAAAAAAATCATAGTAATTGTTAACAATTTTGTTACACCTTCAAGCTTGATGTATAAATATATCTCAGAGACACACATTTTTTCAGGGGATGAAGGGGTATATATGTTACAGATAAAACCCGAATATTAGATAATTCTAGAATTACACGGATAAAGCTCGAATCATCCAAACAAAGTGGATAAAATCCGAAATTTTGTTGAATTTTTTAATTTTATCCAGTTAATACTAGTTTTCTCCAACTGCTTTTGGATAATGCTGCATGTGAATGATGCAATAAGTATTATTTATAGTTACTTTTTCGACAGCGCAAGAAAATAAGTGATTTAGAGTCATTTTCACGTTTTAAGGTGCGTAAAGACTTAAATACTTACGTCTTGTATGAATATTACACAATATAG
This sequence comes from Anthonomus grandis grandis, assembly GCF_022605725.1. Taxonomy (NCBI): domain Eukaryota; kingdom Metazoa; phylum Arthropoda; class Insecta; order Coleoptera; family Curculionidae; genus Anthonomus; species Anthonomus grandis. The sequence goes on from NC_065549.1 coordinate 19,899,439, forward strand.
TGATATTTTGGAATCGGTAAAAGTGGCAAAAAATGCTAAATCTAAATCGACATTACAATATCGTCGCTTAAAAAAAATTGATGTCTGTGTAGTTGGTGGTGTCGAAAAGCTTATTGCTCCTGTTGCCGAAGATGAAACAAATATAAGGTATTTCATCAAAATTGATGAAATTTTTAATATTCTACATGAGACTCACTTGGCTATCGGTCATGGCGGAAAGCATCGCATGTTGAGATAAATAAAAAGTATAAAAACATAACACAGGAAATCATCATGACGTATACCTAAAACTTTGTATGGCATGTCAAATGAAACAGAAATCTGCGAAAAAAAGGTATTGTCGTCAAATCCATGGTGTTTTCAGAAATGAATAGTCGACTATTCATTTCCGAAATGTTGCCAAATTTTCAAAATTTTTGAAAAATTTGTTTCCGAGATATCGATCGCGTCTATTCGTCGTGAGACACCCTGTATAGGGTGATTGATGACAACAATAGTTTTTACTTTTCTATTTTAATGTTTTTAAAACTATTAATTGGCATAAATATTAAAGTATTTTTTTTAACTTGGCCGAGAATTTGTTAATCGTATTATTGAGTTGTGTTTGATATGGGATGGACTTAAAATAGTACATGGAAAGCCTAGCTAATCCCAAGGAAGTGTTGAGCGAGCGAATCAAGACATTCAAAATATGCTTATGACCTGGATGAGTGACCATGCAAAATACTACTAATTGGTCAGAAGGGTTAAGATTCGTCTAGCTCATGAAGAATCGGGCATATCATGACGGAATTAACTGTCACCATATAAGGCAATGTTTGGATCTGAAATCAAAGTTGGACTTAAATCTTCCTCGCTACCGCAAGAGGTAAAAACGCATTTTATAATTAGATACTAAAAATTATTTATCAAATATTTCCTATTATATTTTCCTATTATTTTTAAATTAAATTACACTAATATAAAAAAGGTAAACCAGTTTTTTGTGAGAGGGTTTAGTTATAGGATATGTTCCATAAAAATGTTTTATTTTAACAGGTTATAAAAGATCTTTAAACCGAAGAGGACGGAAAAAATCATTAATGAATTTCGCCATGAAGAGGAGACCATCGGAGAAAATGAAAATGCTCCAAGTACAAGTCAGAACAATGTACTTAATGCTTGCTCAGTTTGCAGTGAACAAAGTCCATTAGTCGATGGAATCTATAAATTTTGAGGCAGAAATAAACAAATTCTTTCAATCCGAAAGGTAGCTAAAAGAAACTTGGAAATCCAAGCTGAAAACATGAAAAGAATATTGGCAATTAAATTTCCTCCATGTAATGTGGGGGATACCGTGCGACTGAAAATACCCGATGTAGATAGGGAAGTGGCGACTTTAGAAACGTTTTAATGGTAATAGTAGAAACAAATGGAGAGGGCATGTATCGTTTGGGTACCTGTTGAACTTATATTCTTATTTATCGAATGATCCTGTTTGTAGGAAATGAGAGTGGAACAATTGAAGAAATATTTTCAAGAAACCAGCTTACAGTATGTGACAATCAACTCCTTGATATTGACAAAGTGTCATCCGAAACAAAATCATTACGACAAATTGCTACTAGCGAGTCTATGTCTGGTGGTCAAGGATACAAAAGATGTCATTGTAAAACAAAATGTATTACACTAAAATGTCGTTGTAAGTCTTCAGGAGTACTATGTAACTCTAAATGTCACTCGAGCTTATCCTGCTCAAATAAGTAAGAGTAAATCCAAGTAAAACTAAATATTTTCAACTTTACGTTCAAGCCCGCGTTCAAGTTTAAGTTACCTATAGTTAGTTTAAGTTCAAGTTACCTAGTTAGTTTAAGATACATGTTTTTCATCAATAATTTCTTTGATTTTTAATGTGGCAAATAAAGCAAATATAATTCAAATGTAGTATTTTTTATCCACATCTGAATTTAAGCTTTTTATCCAGCTAAATTGGATAAACTGGAAGCTACCCGGATAAAACTAGTTTTATTCAATTTCGGGTTTTAACCGTAACATATATACCGGGTGACAGGAAAAAGGGAACACTTAATAACTTTTTTCCTTTTCAAGATAAAGAAATGAAATTTGGTATATCGATAGAATAGTTACAAAAGCATCTTTTGCGATATTTTGTATTTTAATAGAAAATAATATTCTGAGAATAATGATACCGCATTTGCTAGTTTTTGTTTTATACTTATAGATTTTATAGACTCATTTTTTTTTTATAGAAAAACAATGACATCATAGATAACTCACTTTCCAAGTCGGACAAAGTCGATGATCAGGCCATTCATAATATTTGTGATGAAGTCTCTAAAATCAATGTCTAAATATTAATACTCATATCCTTGAGATAGAGGATTTTCAACAAGGTCAGAGTATCTTAAACTTACCGTCTACGTCAAGAAGTTATTATTTCCACATCACATGAAAATAATAATGAAAATGATACGATTCTAGGAAATGTTGACACTGACGATCCAGTCTATGAGCCCGTTGACACTGATGATCCAGACTATGAGCTCTCAATTGAGCGTTTACAACAGCGGGAGAACTCAATGGATAAACTCAAATCTAACAGCTCTGAAGATTCCATAGTATAGGCTACGCGATTAAAGAAATAAAAAAAAAGAAAAATAAGGGCCAAAGAATCAGAGTGGCAAAGATATAAGATAAAAAAACGTAGACTATGTGGTAAAGCGTATAAAGGGTGTGCAAGAAATAAAGAAGGAGTATTTACCACGGGTATACCTCGACCGGAGAGGAAAATGTCCTTGTGTTTTGAAGTTTGAAATGAAGTTTGTATGTCAACCGCGTGCATCAAATCTAAAAAACACTTTTTCCAAATATTTTTAGAACAAGAAAGAAGGTCGATATTTAATACATTTTGGAATATAGAATCTTGGAAGTTTAAAAACGGGTTTATATAACAGGAAATGTAGACTATACGATGAAAAAAAGACAATCGACACCAGGGACATCGAGGAGTAAGGGAATATTTTTATTATTTAACTAAAGACAATGAACGAAAGAGAGTATGCAAAATAATGTTTCTGGGGACGTTTGACCTTAAGAAAGATATGAAGCATGATTAGATATCTAATACAGAACATGGTATCGCTACGGAGGAAGACAGATGCGCCAAAAAACGAAAGGATAGCGAGTTAAAAAATTGAGAAAAGGGCATTTTTAGCAACATGGTTCGCGCGTTTACCCAAACTCAGTTTTCACTATTGTAGGAAACACTCCGAAAAAATGTATTTAGAACAAATATATGGATAAAAAATAGAATTATATCGTACTTACCAAAATTATTGTAAAGATAATGACAAAAACGATTATTTTGTTAGCTTTCTGATTTTTGATCAAATTTTTGCGCAAATGAATCTATCTCTCTACACGCCTAAAAAAGACAGATGAAGTGTGCTGTTGCTTTGAAACAAACAACATTTCAGATGTAAAAAAATCATATTGAACGCAAAGAAAGGGCCCGCAGAGAAAAGGAAGAGGGTAAGGCCAAAGCAATATGTGGAGAAATGTATGTGTTGACCATGGATGTTTACGCGGTTAAAATTTGCCCCATACTTAATGCAACTGCCATGTATTACAAGATGAAACTTAACTGTCATAATTTTACCGTGTAAAATTTAGCAACCCAGCAAAGCACTTGTTATTGCTCTTAGAATATTCAGAGGCCTTTCAATGTTCTAAGTTATTGGTGGATTTCTACTTCCTTATATAGAGAAAAAGTGCAGCTCTCTAAAACTTCTAGTTGTTATCTATTCAGATGGATGTTGTTATCAGAATGGAAATGTTGTCATGGCCAACGCGCTATTTCAGTACTGCTTGAAACACGATATTTCAATAGAACAAACATTTTTAAAAAAGACTGATTGATAGAAAACTGAAAAACCGAATGATCCACTTGCTCAATGATTATGTGAATATAACTAGAGAACCTAGACGGAACCCTTTTCCACTAGATACTTATTATTTAACGCACGGCATTTTCAAAGATTATATTCTCAACCCACTACTTGGAGCTACAAGTCAATTTAGCCGGAAAAACAAGTTCAGATCCAAGATATGTTACAGATCTTAGATATTCGCACTATAATCCAGAAGAAAAAATAAAATTCTACAAATACTATTAATTGCTTAAAATTAAATCAATAAATAAGATAAAATTCATCAAAGAAATAGTTTCAAAAAAGGTTTTACAATAAATCAAATTTTTAAAATGTTTTTTTTCTTCGTTAAAATGTTAAAAAAGTAATTTTTTTATCGTAATTTGTTCACTCTTAGATATTTTTATGAAATTTTTTGTACATACATTTTCATCATTAAGTGACGTTCACAGTTTTAAAAGTTTTACTATCCGTACGGGTTTAAACTGGCAATTTTTGGAGAAAAAATGGGTACACCACCGATTTTTCTAAAAACTATTTATTGACTGTTTGGCTGATTTGTTAAAATTTAGTAGGCATCCGTATGAGTGGAAACGGTTTTTTAAACAAAATAACAAGGGATAAGAATTAATTTTTTACTTCTATCAGTGAGGTTTACGTTGGCTTACGTAGGCCTGATATAAAGTGTTTGATTTAAAAAAAAACTGCATGCCTCTGATTTTTTAAAATTTTATTTTAGGAGTCAAGATTTATTTAGCATTCAGGTTAAAAATTTTGAATAATAAAACGATATTCGAACATTTTCTAAGAAAAAGATGATGATGCAATTATTTATACACCCGTATTTGATTGCACCGTCAGATCATTGACTTTCAACATAGTGCAATATCCACATAGCGTGGTGGTTTTTGGACTAGTGCCACTCAACAGCTTCCGTATGTTTGTTTTGTTTGTTTGTCTTAAGACTGGGTACCTAAGCAGTATCTATTTGTTTTTTGTGAAGTGAACTGGATACGCCCGTCACATGAACCCCTTTATGTTTTGTTAAATTAAAGAAAATTAGATAATAGTTCTGTCTTTTCATATTTTAGAGAGGTTCAAAGCCGACTGATATGACATCTGTCGGACAAAACTGAAGAATGCTTGGCCCTTAACACTAATTGTTTACTACAAAAAACATACCTAAAATACAAAATGCAAAATAATGGCCCGCGGATACTTATTAAAGGTATTAGTTAGCCCATATAAATACTGATCTCCAATCCTGACTTTTGCCTGTTTTGCTCATTTAGTGCTAAAATTTATTATCCAATCTAAGTACTTTGAATTATCAATTTTCTCTTTCAATAGCTTTCCACAATTAAAAATAACATTAAATTAATAAATAATACACCCATAAAACATTAAGTTCGATAAAAATCTTACTTAAAATACTTAAAGAAGTAACTCTAGCATAGTAAAATTCAAATAAGTCAGGAGAACCATTTTAGTAAAATAACAAACTTTGCAAAATGTATGGTGATGAACTCAATCACCGCTCAAGACTTGAGCATTGTCGCTTCAGGGTACAACTTTATTATATATTTAAAAAAAAATCTCCGAAGTGCAAGCTTGACGGGGCTTTCATTCGAGCGATGTATGGAATTGTTATCAGGCTTGTATACATATTATCAAAGTTCACAAATTATTATAAAATAATAGGAATATTGTTTATTGCAACAAACATTCAAACGTTTATATTAAGTAAGAAATCTTAAGATGGTAATAAATCGTCCTGAAAAGCAAAAATCTATCGAAAACGTAGCTTATATATGTACGTATTTCAGATAATTTTAACTTATTAATTAATGGTTATGTTATGTTTAATCATAAAACTAAACCAATAATATTAATCCTAATCTTAGCGTTTAAATAGATATTTAAATTACGTCGTAAAAGATTTTTCCAATTTATTACTGACAATAAACCGATTATAGTCACAAATCCGGATAATAAAGCTTTCAAGAGATACGTAATTTTTTCAAAAATAACCCTTTTTGATAAATTTGATAAAATTTGCTGGCATTTGAAATAAATTAAGATTTAATATGTGGTTGTAAAACCGACATTATAGATATTTTTATTTTTTTTTACTTAGACATAAGAAAATGGCACGTGGAAGTATGATTTTTCGTTAGATAAGAAACAGAAATTAAAGAAAATTTAAGTATATATCTTTAATTATTATTTTTACAAAAATAGTTGTGGCAGAATACATTTCTCTGGAGGCTTTTTTGAAGTAGTTGCAGACAGTGCTTATTTTTGAGGCAGGTGGGCCCTAGGCCATAAAACATATCGGGCCCCCCTTTCTTCAACCTTTTTAAACACATTATAACTATAATTTTTTTGATAACATATTAGCAATAGTCATCTTATTTTTAATTTTTAATAAATTAATAAAAAAACTATACAGTTATATATAGTTATATATATATAGTTATATAGTTATATATATATATATATATATATATACAGTTTATACTTATATACCGTTTATTTGCACAGATCAAACTTTGGTCTGTGCAAATTTATTAAATTACTGAGCTATGTAGTATGTGTTGCATATATTATGTACGTTATAATTACTTAATTAATAAATAATTCAACATTTTTTCACTTCAAAAATATACAGGAAATGGACTGAATTTTTTTAATATAAAGTGACTAATTAAACCAATAATTATCATATTTAAAAAAAAAAGTTTTATTTTAACAAATTTCTATAAAAAGCTTAAGGAAAAAGAGCATTCCATGAAAACGTTGTCTATTAAAAACCATCAAATATTCTTAATATACCTACACTCGTATAAGTACTTACATCAAACAAGCAACAACAAATAAATAAACTTAAAAAAACTACGCTAAAAATATATTAAAAAACGATAAACATATTAAAATATCTACATTTTACGTTTTCGCATTTTTAGTTCGGCAAAATCGTTTATAACTTTATCTACATCTACAGTACTGAATATGTCGCTTTCTACATTCAGAATAGCCAATGATGACAAATTTTCTTGACTTAAAGAGTTCCTTAAGTATGATTTTACTCTTTTTAGAGTTGAAAATGATCTTTCACCTGATGCGTTGCTTATTGGGATTAAAAGATATATTCGAAGGAGAATCTCGATATTGCAAAATATTGATAATATGTTTGAGTTTATAATAAACTGCAACATATTTTTTGGATTTCTTGGTACATTGTTAGAATTGCACAGTTGTTTAAATTGTGCAAGTTCGTCAGGCAATTCATTCACATCAATATCTTTTGCATAAAGCTTCTCAATATTCTTCAAATTGTTTTGGACTATTTGATGTGAACACGGAAAATCTATGAAAAGTATATTAAAAATATCACTCACAAGACTAACAATTTTGTTAGCAAACAATTTGCAAATGTAACAATAAACCAAGCCAGATTTTGGACTATAAACTAACCATTCACGAAGTACTTTTTCCCCGTTTACTTTCACTTTATAAAAAGCTGAATATTTTAATTTTTTTGTTTTGTTTCCACTTGCTTAACACATCCTTCTATTTTATCCATGTTTTGTTCAGGTGAATTATCTACAAAATATTTTTTTTTAAATAAACTCAATTGTTTTGAGTAATCTTTTTGTCCAATCTGCAATATCGGTAGGAACAGTAGAAAAGAAGTCATCTTGATTTGTAGATGATTTACCATCATGACAACAAGCTACCGTTTTTTGCGATAATTCATGAACAGTTCGGATGTATTTAGAGTAGTTTGCTCTTCATTTTCTGGAAATGGTGTGAAACTAATATCTGCATCAGCTGATGATAGCTTTATTTTGCTGGCGGTGCTGGTTGAAGGAGTTTCTTCTATATTACATGATATAGGGGGGCGCAGAAACTGTAAAATTGCACCCTGCTGTGTTTCTTGTTCAATTTCTCTTACTTTGTGTTGTTTTCGTTTTTCACTATCATTTAAATGTTTGTAGCTCATGATTAGGGCAAAGGGTCTTTTCTAAAATGATTATTTATTTAGTATCGATCTCATTAATGCCCCTTTTCACCGACCTAATGTTAAGTATACTGGTTTAATATTACTCAATTTCAAATTTAAAATGGGTAAGTTAACATTTTAAATGACACTTAAGTTTACTAAATACACTGGCGGTTCTACCATAGGAGCACATGAGCACGTGCACCCCCAAAATAAATGAAAAAAATATTAAAATAACCATTTAATATTATTGATGAAATAAAATCTAAGCCTCATATTTTATCGTATAATATCAAACCGTATAACGTCAACCAAATCAAACAAAAGACTGACAGCCCTAGCCTAGCAATGTTATATCTATTCAAAATAAGTTTATACAGGATATTCCAAACTTTAATAAGGCTAATATTTACAAATTTTCTTCAAATAAAAACAGGACAATGGACGTCTAAAAACTGCAAGAATTAAAAAATACTAAGTATTACTATTATACATTTATTTTCTGTCTAAAAAAAATTAAACTATTTTTACTTGATGCCTTCCTTCTCAGATTTTTTTCTTCTACGTTTAAAACAGCTACGTAACCAAAAAAACATGTATGGTAGTTGCACAAGAAAAATAATTAAAAATGGATTAAATTTACACTAATTTGTACCCTCTTTATCATAGACCACGAGCCGCTACTGACTTAATATGAGGTTGGTGGAATCGAGAGTTGTCTTGAGTCTGGTTAAAAAAAAAGAACAACTTAAATTAGCAATATAGAAAAACAACTTACGTTCTGACAAATGCTGGTTCGCTTAGCAGAATATTTTATTTAAAATACACATCAAAGTACCACTAAATAGAGTGGAGGAACTGTTTCCAGTATTACTGTTTTGAAATAAGTTATAACTAAAATCGCTACAAATTATTTACTCCCAGTTTGAATAAGAAAAACTACCGCAGCGCACTTTGGGTCATAAATATAAAATTAAAAAGACACCGCCGAAAAAAATGTCTTTACTCTATTCAATGCCGATGAAATATCATTTTTTTTATACCCAAACATTTTTTTATCAAATTTAATTTTTTTTAAATAAAATATTATTTTATAGTACAGGGTACAGGTAGGAAATAAACTAATGCAAATTGCCTTATTATCACAGCGATTTTCGGGCCCCTCCAAATTACGGGCCCTAGGCCTAGGCCTAGCGGGAAAAAAGGCCCTGGTTGCAGATTAAATATTTCTTCTTTATTTAAATAAACATATGCGTTCATAAGAAAACACGGTCGCAATTGCTCATTTCAAAATCAAGAATCAATCTCAATAAATTCCACCAACTTGACACTCTATGTAAAAAATATTTTTATCCTGTTCTTTTTATTATAATTTTTATTTCTCCGGTAGAGCCAGAAGAGGCTGGAAAACCAACGAAACAATAAATAAAACGCTTTATAACTTTTTTCGACTTTACCACATCTTCCTAAAAAAAATACAAATAAAATAAAAAATAGCATACATATTTTGCTAAATGGGGATATGATTCTAAGTCCTTTGGGAAGTAACAACAATCGTTGTTGATTCAAGGTTTTAATCTCAAAAGTCGATATATTTAACCAAATTGTCCACCTTCCAATTAAGCTGGTGGTCTCAATGCCCTTCCTAACTTTTGTTAAAAAAGTGTGTTTGCACTATTGTAATGCCTTTTTACTTTTTAATATTGTTTAATAGATTTGCATTTTGACAGCATGTTCTTTTTTAAATTTAAATCTGGCCTAAAAAGTCGTATTAAAAATTATGAGTTATTTGTATAGAGCCTAGTCATACCAAAGTTAATTTAATTATCTACTTAGTACATACTTTCTTGGCTTTGTAAGCACCTTATACGTCATCAGCATGGCCTGGCCTTTCTAGGGAACAATTACATACAACTCAAACTGGTGCTTTGATCGTGTTAATCTTAAATATTGCTTAAATATTTTTTAAATTTTTGTAAATTTAATGGAATTTTTGTATTATGATCGGGAAGCTGATTGAGAGTGAAACAGGTCTAACAGTTATGATTACATCTGGTCCCTAAGGAGGTCGTAGCTTTCCTTACTTATTTAACTTAAGATAAGATAACTTAAGACCTTGTCTTAAAATTCAAACTACTTTAATCAATGTCAATATCGGAGGTATACAGGTTAAAATATTATAAATGGGAAAACTCTTATAAAGGTTGATTCGTGGATAAGCCAGATAAATTACTTTTGGATGACAAGTGTTTATTCTGTTTAAAACACAAGGTCACTGACTAAGAATCTCATGACAATCCATTTTGTTTTTCAGTGCTTAAATAGAATGTACAAACATATTTTTATTCGTCTTTCACTCAGAGACAATTTATTAACAATTTCTAGCAATTAAACCCTATCACAGCCTCTTTGGGTATATATACAAAATTTATACTGAACTTTTGTAACTGAAATAAATGTACTTCAAAAACCTGCTAGTTTGAACCCCTTCATCCATTGCTACCCGGACACTGTACTAGAGGCACCAAATACTGGACTTATATTCCAAGATTGGCAAATCTAAACTATCAAAAAGATAAAGACTCACTTCAACCAGCTGCTTGGTGGTTCTAGCAATAAATCCAGACATTTTTTAGGCAATTTCTACTTTCGATAAAATGTGTTAAGAAAAATCCTTTTGATGGGTACTCTTTAAAGTTGTTCATAATTTAAGATATATGTAATTAAAAATTATTTCTAGGGTGAATACAACTGTTACAAGCACATTTACTGACATTTAATGTGAACCTATTAAATTAGTACCAGCTCGCAACATAAAATTCATCTTGCAATTGCGATTGAATCTGAAGAAAATATTTGAAATCATCTCGGCAAATAATAATCCCTTTGCATTTTATTTAATTAAGCTTTATTTAATAAATAAGGCAAATCAAACTATTGATAGCAGTCAAAAATAAAAGTGCTCACTAGAAGTGTTTTTATAAAAGTTATTTTTTTTTGGCAAGTTGACCCATGTTGACATGAAGGAATGCGACCAGATATTTCATTAAACAGGCGTTCAAAGATAATTCATTGAAAAACTGTAGAAGTAGAGCTAATAATAGTAATTGGGCGCTGTTTCTTAATTTCTTCTGTAGAGGCCGATTTGCATATAAGAATTATTATGGTATCTGGATAAATTCTGAGGTATGGTATCTGGATAAGTTCTGAGAATAATATTAAAAAGGAATAATAATCCTAATGGCCTTAAAAAAATAATCATGGCAATCAATAGCCTTGTTTCCTGTATTTTTGTCAATGGCCTTTAAATTTTTATCCTCGGAGATCACAAAAAAACTACATGGGTTTAAATGGAAGCAAGTTAAATCGTTATTATTAATATAAACGGAAATTCGCGAACCCAGTAATTCTTAAAAAATCTGAATACATTCTGGCCTCAAATGTCAATCCTTTATTATATCTGCCGAATCAATCAAGAATTTCACAAGCGACCAAAACCTTTTTGGAATTTAGGAGGTCGTTGGTGTAGGCAGCTTTGATTTTAGTTTTAACAGAAGTTCTTCTGGAACGGTATCTGGATCTTTAGTAGAAGGATCTGGATTTTTTTGATTTAAAATAGAGTTTATATTTAGGGTTTATATTAAGATAGAGTTTATATTATAGGTTTGATAATCTCTGGAACGCAAAGAAATTATACATCAGTAAAAAGTTAACTTTCCTAAAGTTGAATTTGGTAGTTGAGGTAACCTTGCAATGTCTATGATGTAATTTACCTTTAAGGGAAACACCTAAACATGGATGATGAGAATCAATAAGAACCGAAGAATTTTCAACTCCATCAACCCTAACATAACGAAAGGTGCAATAACAAGATCCAGAAGAACACCATTACTGTTCCTGATTTGGTTTACCTGGAACAACTTAGTAAAAGAAATAAATTACACAAGCTGATAATAGTAAATTCTGAATATATTATTTGGCTTATCTACAAGGATTGTCTCAATTTTCTCAAAAAAACGTTCATATAAATTACCACCACTGATAGTGACAAAAAACACTGCAAGTGGGAAATAGCACCAGGTGGTAGTCTAATGCACAATGTGATTATCACCTGATCTGCGTCAAAATATTTAAGTTTTCGAGCAATAAAGCTGTATTTATTTGCAAGCAACACACCACTTCCCTGAGATTTATCTTATTATTTTATTCCTATCCTTTTGTCAAAGTCATTAAGCAGTAAATTACATTTAATTTAATTAATTTTAGCTTTTCTAGCTTATAATGACAATTTGCAGTAGAAAAATTCTTTATTTTTTTGGCTAATATAAAGCGAATTATGAGCAGAAAAAGATAAATTAAACCTGTATTCATTGTCATTTCATTTACTAGAAGTTAGAGGGTCGATATTAAATGTGTTATATTAGTGATACATCATTGATACATGATACATCAGTGATACATTATTAAGGTTGGGCTGATTATTATTACCCTCTTTATATATTAATTATTTAATTATTAGTAAGTTTTTAGGAACAGGAATAACTGAACTAATCATTGCAGATAATCTAAGGTTTGATTACCTTTTGCGTTGCGGATTAGATCAGATTTCTTTGGTTGGAAGAAAATTTATCAAAATTAAAAACTAAATCATGATTAAGGTTTTGATTAAAAGTGTAGCATTTACGTGAATTTAAAGCTCATATTGGTGTTGTTTTATTGTTGTTTTATTACATATGAATTTCATAGTATGTATATGTTTATTCAAAAAATATTCCTTATTTCGAGATATCTATAGATTTTTTTCTCTTTAATTGATTATATAAATTAATAAATTCTAACCCTAGTCATTTTCTAACGTATACTACCGTAAATATTCATATAGTAATATGCGTACATCATCAAAGTCCAAATTAACCTAAAACACTATTGATATTTATTGACAGAATGATATTTACTCCACCTATTAAAACTCAAACAATTTATTTATATACATAGGACTTAGATTGTTATCAAGCATAGATGTCATATGTTTATAATCATAAAAATGAAATAATAATATTTCTTCTAATCTTAGCGTTTAAATAGATATGTATTATTATGTTGAAAGATTTTCTGAATTTATTACATCCAATAAATCGATTATAGTTATAAATCCGGGTGATATAATAGCTTTCAGAAGATACATACGGTACGAGATAAAAGCAACGTGAATTTTTCGAAAATAACGTCTTTTGAAGCAATTTTATACATTTAAAATGAGGTGACCGTTAAAACTTGGTTTTATATTATTTTATAGGCGATTTTAGAAATATTTTAATACGTGTACTACTTGAGAAAATGTATGTAGTGCGATTTTTTCTTAATATGCTGTCTATACCCTTAGCGGTATTATACAGATTGGTAAAAGTCTATCAAAAGTATAATAAACTCGTCGTATTGTTCTTTAAAAATGCAAAAATAAAAAATAAATGTTAATATTGGTTTAAAGCTGACCACTCTGGGTTTATTTAATGCAATCTTTAATTTCTACTATGCATCTTTAGTTTGTGTCGAATTTAGTATATTTTATAGAAGTCTTTAGCGAGATCTGTTTAGAATGATTTTGTGTCAATAGGTTTGTTCTGTGGCAGAATTTATTCAGTCGCAGGCTTGAATAGGAAATTCTATAAGCTTTTATAAAATATAACTTTGCTCCAACCATTAGTGTTTCAAAATCCATAATTTTTAATTTACTCTTGAAAATTTTTCTCAGTTGATTTTTAAAGGTAATGAGTTTTTTTATTAAACATTGGCAGAAACAAACTTTTTAGGTAATAATTTTTTGTTAAAATTTTTATTTTATATCCTTCTCTCCGTCTCTAAACAAAAATATCTTTTATGGCACAACTGCTAAAGCTTTTTTGGTTACTATGCAAAAGCACATCCCATATTTTGTTTTTAATATTTAGTCGAAAAAAGTTATTGCGGATTTTATGAAATAAAAAAAAAATGTATTATACGCGTTTAAATTGTATATGCAATTTCCTGACTTCCAACCACTAAACATAAGGGTCTACTAGGTATCAAAATTTAATAATTACTAAATAATTGAAAATAATGACAATTCTAGATCACAACATTCCTAACAAAACTACAAAACTATTCGTCCTTTTTTTTAGAACATTTAAACGCTTATTTTAATTAGGTACGTTAAAAAAATCTTAGTAGATTAAGGAGGATATTTTTAAAATTTACTTGGGTAGGTGAAAAATATATATATTTTGTAAATTTTTCCTGATCTCAATCAAGACTTAATATTCAATTCGACTCAATACTCACTTACCCAGCAATTATAGAAGGAGTATTTTTATTACCTAAAACTCCCAAAAAGGAGATATGTTCTAATTCTATTTTCTCTTTTTTTGTAATTTCCCTCCATACCATTCTTTCAAATAGCCTTGGTATTATCTTTAAGTTAGAAGGAATGTTCAGTTTACGTTAGAAGTATATTCAATTTTAGTATATTTTTTCAGTGAATTTCCTTAGAAAATCTTAATAATATACGATTCATAACATGTTCTTTTCGTGTGCTTGGAATTTAATGTAGGTATAAATTACTAGAATTAAAATAATTTTCTTATATACTGTTGGGTTGAGTAAGGTTGGATTAGGCAAATGAATTGAGAATTTTTATTCATGGAAGGTACTAGACAAAACTATTTTTCATGTAAAAGTTACTTAGAATATTGCAGTGGAACATTCATAAATTATTCTCAAACCGTTTTGGAAGAGACTATTAAGAATCTTCAAAAAGAACTCGCCAGAATCTATAAATTTCTTCACCTTCTTAGAACCTCTATATATGGCATATGAACTAGTCAATAAAATAATTTCATGTTCTTACAAATTATACAGAAGTTGCCTTATCCTATACTAATAAAAAATATGACTGTGTTTCTGAGTAGAACAAAATAAATTAAGTTTTTTTTTGGCTATTTTTCTTGCCCTACACATGAAGATTTGAAATCTTGGTGATCCCATGGTGTCCCTTAAATTTAGGATTTGCATCAAAATCAGTTTCAGAAAATAAGATGAATTTCACATTCCGAAAGATACTTTTACTCTGTTTCCTTCATTCAATTCTTTATTCTCGACAGAGCCAGAAAAGGATGAAAAGAAAAACAATAAATATAATTTTAAATTCAAAACATTTATTTACTCGTAACAGGGGTTGTACGGGATGCTCGTTTCGCTGGGCACCGTGGCGTGTCGGCGATCGACGATTGCAAAGCGCAACGGTGCCAAGTGACTTAGTTCCCCGTAAATTTCAATATAAGTTCGGAATTCAAATGATTCAAGTAAAATTTGTATATTGTTACGACGAATTCATAATTAGTATATTTTTTTCATGAAAGGCTTATTTTTTTAAGGTATTAAGTCACTATTTAAATAAACATCAATTTAGAAAATATTTAATACGCTCTTCTTTTCAATAATTGAGTGTATGAAACAGTACTCTAAATTAATATAAAATATAAAATAAAATAAAATACAGGCTGTTTCATTATTATTTCGAAAAAATTCGGAGGGCTACAAAATAATAAATAAAGTCCCTATAAATCCATGTGCGCAAATAGTTAATTTTCAAGATACAGGGTGTTAAAAGTTTTATTTTTATTTTTGTTTTTTCTTAATAATTTTGGTAGGTATGCAGATATTTGAACGAAAATTGCCATCTGGGGGTTTTTTGATATGGTAAATTCAAATTTAATGTTAGGAGGGTTCTCACTTGTAGAGGGCGCTACATACACGGTTTTTTATACTTTAAATTTATCTATAATTTATCTATAATTTTCACGTAAAGAAAGATATCTTGGTCATAGTCGCTATGAGCCAGCATTTTCGAGATTTTTTGGAATTAAAATAATAAATGCATTACATTTTAACGTTTTAGATTTAAGATATCATCAGCTTTAAATATGGAATCTGGAATTTTTGTTCACTATTCAATGCTCTTTTGAAACTTCAAAATAAATGTCAATATTTTATTATGTTTTATTTTATATTTTTTTGTTACAAAATATTTTTTATTTAGTAAAAAAAAATATGCAAGGTTCTTACAGCAAATATCTAGTTTTAAAAAAGCCACTTATAACAGTTGTAATAAGTTATAACAGTTGTTCAAAATGTAAACCTCTAACTGCAATACAGGCCTCTATTCTACGACGCGTCGATTGGCGAACTCGTTCAAATATTCCGGGTGTGTGTTTAATTGTTTCACAGGATGCGACCATGCGATTTCGTAATTCTTTCACAGTATCTACTGGGGTAAACCAAATGTTTAAGGTGACCCCAAAGGAAAAAGTCCAAGGAATTAAGGTCTAGAGATCTGGGGGGCCAAGGTTCAGTTCCTCCTCGGCCTATCCAACGATTCGGATACACTGTGTTCAAATATTCATGTGCAACTAAACTAAACTGAGGTAGGGCTCCATCGTGCATGAAGTATATTTGCAATCTTGACTGCAATGGAACATTCTCCAAAAGTATGGGCAATTCGGGTTCGAGGAAACGACGATAAACTTCTTCACTAAGCCTCAATGGCAAAAAGAATGGGCCTATCAAATGGTCTGCAACAATTCCAACCCATACGTTAAGAGAAAATTGATGTTGATGACGGCCTTCTAAAATTGCATGTGGATTCTCATCCGCCCATAGGTGATTATTGTAAAAGTTCATTATGACTTCTCTGGAAAAATTTGCTTAATCCGTGAATAATATTTGTCTTAAAAACTAGGGGGTTTTCGCCAATTTTTTGTTGCATTCAACGGCAAAAACTTAGTCTTAACGGAAAATCAGTCGGTAATAGTGCTTGTACCTAAAGACGTTTTTTGTAATGGACTTTTTTTAATTTTTTTAGCAAGGAAACTCCCCCTAAATTTTTTCGCAATATTAATAAATCACCCTGTATGTATACTTAAATATAGTGACGCAATGCTTAACAAAATATGTAACTAAAATGATTGAGTTCTAGAGTCTTTTTTATGTGTTACGAGTTATAGACATCTAAATGTCACCTCTATATATATAGAGAGTATCTCAAATTGAAGGAAAACCGTAAAATATATGAAATCAGTAAAATGAAGTGAATGCACATTTTGGTGTCGAATTAATTACAATGAGAAAGTGAAAAAATTCCAAATACTTGGAGATATTCGACCGAAAAACAAAATTCTCTAATTTATTTTTTAATTTTATTTAATAAAGTTTATTTAGAGAGATTCTTAAACATGACACATTCCCATTGCAACTTCTTCTGTACAAACTAGTATTATTATATTTTTCTTTGGTTCGGTTTTTTGATGCCATAATTAACATATTTTGATTGCACCCATTGGCCCTGCTGTAATCTCGACTGTTAAACATTTAAGCCCAAAAATACGTAAAAAAATATTATGATATGACATGGTATTGATATTTAAAAGAAATTCATATTATTGAGAGTTTAGGTTTTAAAAAAGCATTATAATTTAATCTTAATTTTAATATTGGTAATAACTGATTTTGAAAACTTAATTATTAAAAATTTTAACATATTTATCTTTAGATCGAAGAAGTCATATAACATGAAAAATAAACAAATATTTAAAATTAATTATGCATAATAAAGAGAGCAAGTAATTCCGATTTTCAAATGTGCTAGTAATTTCGAAAAACTAATGCTAAATCATTAAAATAAACATCAAATTATCGAGGAATCTCTCGACTCTGGATCTCGCAAAACGCAAAATAACAAAAATTCGTGTTAATTTTTTTCTGAGGTTATTTATTTTTTTTTTTAATTTTTATTTTTAAATTTTAAATTGATCATAATATGTCTTTTGGCGACCATCACCGCAGCACCAGTACCACACAAGCCTTTAAATTAGCTTTTTAACTTAATTAAAAAAACTTTTTAATTAAAAGGACTATTTCAATCTAATATAATTCAATATGACGCCCATCAGAAAAAAAAGTATTATTAGTTCTTACAAATTATATAAGCTTAAGTTAACCTGTTGTGAGACAAAACAATGAAAAAAAATTATTTCGCGATTGGATAGATCCCACGTACCTCCACATGTTTTAGGTTGGTCTAAAAATGTCGACTAAAAATATGACATATATATATATATATAAATATAATTTTTGAGTAACGAAGTTTTTTGGTTAACGTAACGGTGTTCGGTTAAGTTTGTATGTTTAGTATTGTATGATCCTGAGTTTATGAAATTTCACATGAAACTGGTTATTTTGTGAATTAAATCAGCCATGTTATATTTACAACTCAAACCTTGACCAAGATCATAAAATTATAGCTGTATTTCTTGACTTGCGTAGGGCTTTTGATGTTGAAGTCATTATCTATTATTGCAAAAATTAGAATATATGGGTTTCGGAGGTGTAATATTAAAACTTTTAAAGTCATATTTGCAGGATCTGTCATATGAGCCATATGAGAGGATATTATATAAATATGAACGGTGAGACAAGTCCGACATGCTTAATAACTGCCGATTACCTCAAGGATCTTTCCTGGGGCAACTCCTACATGCTTTTTTTCTATTGAGCTTCAGACTTTCAGGTCTATTAGAACAATATTATATTTTTAAGGATGATATAAATTATAAAGTGATATTTACATATTGGTTTATACAAATAGTGATGTTGGTAAACTGGGCTTGTGCTTGATCAGAAGGTAACATGGCTAGGACATCAGGCTAGGGATCATAATTATAAAAAATAAGTTAGTTTCCTTTTTTGTACATGTAGCCGTTTTTTAGGCTTTGATGCCAAATATAGGATTTATAAGCATACTTTTTATCGGTCATGAGATACCTTATTCCAGTACCTTAAAACAGAGTACCTAAGACTTGAACACCAAATCCAGACTGAAGATCTGCATAAAATGCTAAAAGTACCACCTTTCAGTAGTATCCTTTGACAGAACAGGAAAAATTAGTGTATAAGATTATTAATATTAACTAAAAGTGTTTAAAAAAATAAAATTAAATTAAATGTTTAACTGAATTAATAATATTAACACTTATAATCCATTCCAATTTCTCAAAAGTTAAAAAATTGTATTGACATTTAGTTGTTGAAACTAATATTGCGCTGGGTAATCCTATACGTAAGACATCCAAGACTTTCAACAATCTGTCTAATTCTTAAAAATTAAAAGTCATAAAATATTTTTGCCAAAAACTTAAAGAAGCTTTACATAAATAAAGGTTAAAACATTTACGAAAAAATAAAATAAAACAATACGTTCTACTCTGCATATAATATTAAATAACAGTAGTTTTTCTAGCAAACATTTTTTAGAATGAATCTTTTTTTAAATTGTTCGCTACCAGTAATAAAGGCTCTGTTTAGGATAATACCTGTACAAATCAAATCTACATTTTAAGACGTAATTTTTCTCTTAATTTGTACGCCTTTATTAGGTTGTACCGCGTCGCCGTATTCGCGCTTCGCTTTCAACATTTTGCTATATTCTGCTTAGAAGCCGTCAGGCATAATAATGACTGTATTTAAAAAAAATATACTTTATATAAAACATAATATATTTTTTTAAATGTATGGTGTTATCGGAGAATATATCAAAATTTACTTTTAAAACGCTCAGTGTTCGCGAAATGACGCTATACGTGTCTTTTTACTAGATTCAAGCCCCACCCGAGCACTCTTGGTTCGGAGTCTTTCAGGGATTAGAAAGACTTTGTTATCGGGGAATATATTTTTTATAAATGAGCAGTGTATTAAGTTTCTCTTCTTGTTTACTGATGACTAATCTTAATATTACAAAGTCAATAATTATGTGTTTTACCCGCACAAGTAAATTAATTAATCATAACTAATTATAACAAACACTTTTCTAACAACATATTTCAAATGTAAAAACCTTGCTATAAATGCTATATACATATATACAGTGCATTCGTAAAGTAGCGGATAAATTCAATAGAAATGAAATGGACCGTTTCTGAAAAAAATGCCCGAACCCTTTGATTTTAATATTGGGTTTAGGGTTTTTCTACGTGGAAATTAATTATACAGGGTGACCCAAAAAAAGATATGACGTCATCAATATGTTTTTTCAATGGAAAGCACCATTTTTTAGTGCAGAATCAGAAAGAACGCATTTTTTTACAAAGGATATGTTACAAATGAATAGTGGTTACATAAGCAATTTTGAACGAAAAATGATAAGAAACTATAAAATTAAAGAAATACCTATCTAACGATGATGTCATATCTTTTTTTTTGAGTCACCCTGTATATTTAATTTTTACGTAGAAAAACCCTAAACCCAATATTAAAATCGGCGGGTTCGGGAATTTTTTTCAGAAACGGTCCATTTCATTTCTATTGAATTTATCCGCTACTTTACGAATGCACTGTATATATGTATATAGCATTTATAGCAAGGTTGTTACATTTGAAATATGTTGTTAGAAAAGTGTTTGTTATAATTAGTTATGATTAATTAATTTACTTGTGCGGGTAAAACACATAATTATTGACTTTGTATTTTTTAGCAAATTCATTGTTATTAAATATAGAAAAAACCTTCAATATTTAATTCTCGTTAAGACCTGATAAAAACATTTCTTAGAATGTCATTAAATTTACAAAATACATAAATTTAACAAATCAAATATTTTAAAAATAAATGCATCATAACAGTGCAATATTAATTACTTAAATATTGAATTATTATCGAAATAAACCAAACTTAACAAAACAATGACAATATCAATGGAAGCTGTAATATACCTGCCTTAAGAAAGTATATGACGAACCAAAGAAGTCAATTCCAGAATATTAATTACCCAGTCTGGTGGTTCTATAGAGATAAATTTGTGTAAAAATTAATACTGCCTTTTGTAGGTCTTGATGGAACATGAAATACAAAGTCAATGTTTTTTTTCAAATTTTTTCAAGTAATTCAGGAGATGACACCCTATATGCAGAATTCTATAATAGGTTAACAGACCTTCTTTGATGACGTGCTGTAAGAGGGGCCGCATTCAACTATTTGGGAATCTTCATAATTATCTAAAATATTTACCTTATATGCAATAAGTTTTAAGAACTTGTATTCATCCATAAATTGCTTCTAAATGAACATTGAACTGAAGGTTTTTATCCAGTACAACACCAAGGTCTCTGATAACAGAGACTCTTTCAAAACTGTATTGCTTAATGTTGTAATTGAATTCTATACAACGTTTAGTGCAGAAAAAGCTCACAGTTTTACATTTAGAGTGACATACCATTTCTCAAACACCAGTCAATTAAAAGCCCAGATTCTATTGTAATTTTTTCATAGACCTGGAATGATTTGACAACGCAGCTTAGTTTCAGATCATCTGCAAAAAGCAGGCAATTACAGCAAGTAAAACATTCATTAATATAATTTATGAATACAATAAAAAGAAGTGGTTCAAGGTGGGAGCCCTGAAGAACACCAGATGGTACCCAAATTACCCTAGACCGAAAACCACTAATTCTAACAATAGGCTTCCTACTCGATAAGTAGCACCCACATCAAGATAATTAAATTTCATCAATCTCAAACAGCTTAAGCTTATAAAGCCACATGTCGTGTGGGACTCTATAAAATGCTTTGGAGAAGTCGGTGTATATTGTATCCACCTGAAAACCCTTCATCAACGTGAAGGACTTTTAACTCTACAGATCTACATGATCTAAATCTAAATTGTTGTTGCAACAATAATGAATCTAACAGTGGGGACAGAAAGTCGCAGACCAAACATTCAAAAACATTGCCACTGAGAGGACAATAATGAGTAATAGAGGCTCTTTTGCCTGACTTAAAGATAGGTCTGATAAAGCTCTCCTTCCGCAAAGATCCGGAAACACCTCTGTTTGAAGAGCGAGCTCAAAGATGTGATGCAACGTTTTAGATCGGTCAAAACTGCAATTTTTTAGAAAAAGCGTAGGTATTCTATCTGGTCCTGCGCCTTTGTTGTTGTCAACAGAAGATAACCCACAATCGATGAACCAACAAGTCATAATCACTGCTTGGATTATAATTTTGTGGATTTTGGAGCTGATATTGTGGGCTCAGAGGTCTTTGAAGCTAATTTATATTACCATTTCTGTACAAAACATTACAATAAGTAAAAAGGTAGGAGGTAAGGAGGCCCATAACACAGCTACGTTCGTGGAAGTTTTACAATGTAATTGAAAGTAACAATTTCAACTCTATAACGTAACGTAATAATAATTTTAAATAATATATAATAATTTATAACGTAATAATAATTTAAAAGGTAAGTGCCGTGAATTTCTGAGCATACTTGATACATACATACGTAGACCATTGTTATTTCCTTGGAGAGGCCAAAAGGCAATGCAACATTTTCTTCATATAACATTTTTAAAAACATCTAGCTTGAAAAGAAAAGAAAAATGCAAATACCATAATAATTAAGTTTTCCTAAAAGTCTCCTAAAACAATGTGGAGTAACAAACACAGCTTTTCCAAAAACAAACAATCCATCGAATGTAATATTTCACCTAGAGATTTTAATATATATTCTATATTACAAATATAGCAAACAATTTGATCAAAAATATTCGCCCTTTTAAAACATCAGCCCTTTTGAAACACTTGCCAAGTGTTTAGCAGGTCATCACATTTGAAATTGAAAGTTTCTTGTCTGAACGCCCATTTGGCTTCAGAAGGGGGAGCAACACGGTTATGGGGATATTGGATTTACTCTGTGGTATCCTGGATAGTTAACCCAGCCTTTAATATAGCTCAGTCATGCCATGTGACTTAAGCAAGGCATTTGACTACATGAATCACAACATTCTCCTAAAAAAACCAAGATACTATGATATCGAAGATCCTGATTCGGACATCTTATTTGAGGGACCGAGTCCAGTGCGTCAGATTGGGTGGTGTGCTATCAGCAAGCAGTGTGTTAGCCGACCCCGGTAGCACCGTGGGCAAAGTGATCATTGGATTCTGGACTTCCTTACAACAGATTAAAGAGATGCCAAAAAAATTAGGGTTCTGTTGACTGCTCATTCATCTTATTCCTTTGATGAATTTTTAAACAATAGATTTTAATATATCTCTGCATGTTTTTTCTAGTTCAAAATGAATTTTATTTTACTATGCGAAATTTTAATCTCTTGTTTATTTTCTAAGTAGTGCATCTAATTCTCTACAGTTTTAACTTTAGGTAACAATTAATTGTATTGTATATAAGAATAATTTATTGTATAAGTAGGCACTTTCTAATTTTATATTTCTGTATTACCAAATTTTCTCTCACTGTTACGTGTGAAGTGTATTTGTAGTAATAATAACTTTTGGAAATAGATAGATATTTCATGATTAGGAACATCAAGATTTGTATGTGCATACTTATACAGTTGAAAAGTAATAGGCAAACATATTAAGCGCTATCTTCACCCGAGGAACTTATTTTATTTGAATAATAAAGTCTATTACACAAACGTCGAACCGTTTCGAAGAAGTTCTTTTTTTTTTGAATAATACATTTCTTTACTTTGGTGCAAACTTTTTTAAAGGCATAAATATATCAATTGACACAAAAATAATTGAAACTGATCCAAATACTGAATAATTGCACGATATAATCTGCTAGTCTAAAATTCCCGTAGAATCCATCATATTCAAAATTATCGTTGGTTTCAGCTGGCGACAGGGCCGCCGAGAGAAAAGCCCCTATACAAATATCGATAATTTCTTCAAATGAATAAAACTAATCATAAAATATATGTGTTAATTATGTATACCGGGTGTTCCCATAATCATATTCTTCGTTCAAAAATATTACGCTTTGATCAAATTTTTCTAGTCCGAAAAATGATAATAACCCAGAAACAGGGTGTTGAAGTTTTTTTATTGTCATTATTTTTTAATAAGTCCTTCAAAAAGTAGCATATCAGCACAAAATTTGGTAGCAAGGGTTTTTCGGGGCGAGAAATTCGAATTCAATGGTAATTTTTGTGTACATCCTCGAAAAATCACAGCTTTTCAATTAATATTACGCTAAAAACTTATATCCTTGTCGCTTGTCAGTTATTCAGAGCGACCGTTTTGGCTCTTGCCATTACGGAGACACATGATTTTCATGCAGGATAGTGCTTCTGCTCACTTTTGCAGAAGCACTATCCTGCACTATCTCGGGGCGAGAAATTAGACAAATTTGGTCAAATCGTAAAGCCGGATACAGACCTTTGAAGAGAGAGCGGCGCGCTTTTCTTGGGCTTTTTGTTCTGACGGGCCTACCGCGCGCCCACTACGCGACTTTTTATCCGCGAGGGGCGACGGGCCTACCACGCGCCACCTACGGGTCGGATATTTTTTTTTTCAGTTTTATTCTAGCCTCTGCTTTGATTAGTACCTAGTGTTTATTTCGTGACAATGTCAGACGACGAAGAAACTACAGCATTAATAGCAATCGCTAGTGGTTGTATAGTAATTGCAGATACCTTGATGAAACATTTAATGAACTGATGATGAAACAACAAACAAATAAAGATTTTGTTTTTAATTTTTTTTATTAATTTCCGACGTGTCTCTCTCGGAAGCTGCCACAAATCGTACTAACTTGTACCAACGCGCCTCCGACGGGCCCCTTTGAGCGCGTCGAAAATACCGACAGAAAATGGATAGCAGCGCGCCCACAACGGGCGGCTCGCGCACCTCCTTCGAGCCCGTACATACTGCACGAATTTGGCCTGTCGCGCGCGCGTCGCGGGCACGTCCCCTCAGGTCTATACGAAGCTTAATATTTTCAACCAAAGATAATGCTGTTACTCTATGTCCACTAAGTTATGGGACACCCTGTAATTAATGATGTTGAATATTGAATATTACATTTCAATAATTCTTATAAATAACTATTAATCCGCAAATAATGAATTCAATTATCAATCAATCAAATCATTGAATCGAAGCGAACAAGTTTCTAAGTAGAGGGAAGTGGCTGTCTTGCTCGAAGGACATTACAAATTAATCAAACCAGATGTATTCATAGGTTCGCATAATATAAATATTAATTTTAAAGTGAAGTTAACTGTAGGCTAACCTAATTTGGCATAGTATTTCTCGTCATCTAAGAAACCACAATAAAATGTAAACAAAACACAAAGGAGACCAACGTTCTCCCCTTTTTGAATACTGTTCGTCCTGTTTAGTGTTCTGTATAGTCTTAAGTGTGTCTAAATGTTATTTATAATTTTAATAATATCAAATGTGTTCCCACTATGGTAAACTTCTGGCCTTAACTGACAAGTGAGTACATTCCATTCGTTCACCTTTAACTATAATGTTTTTTATGCATATAACACCCAATTCTTTTCAGTCATTGGCGATGATGGCTCATACGCCGAAAGCGCTTTGCTAAGCTTTTAAAATAAAATTGCTCTGAATACATCTGGTTTGATTAATTTGTGAAGTTTCTAAGTGTATAAACCAGGAAGTCGTGGTAGTGAGAGCTAAAATTAAGAGAATGCATTGTAAATTAGCAGTTTCGAGTTTACAAAGAAAATTCTAAACATGTCATTTAAAAAGAAAAATCACTTAAGTTCAGTAGAACAAACCTGAGTCAGAACAACATCCCAGGTGTTGTGATGTTAAATAAGTAATCAGTTGAAAATAATAATTTCTATTAAATTATAATAATCATGTTTCAGACAGCTCAAGCGGTAAGGATTTAGGGTCCGGTAAAGTTAAAGGGACGTCTAAAAACCGATTTTTTTTGCAAATGTTTACATAGAATGTTAAGTGAGGTCGAAATATTGATAAAAAAGTGAGGATGATTGGAAAAAATACAAAACTTTGGAAATTATGAAGGTTTTTCTACATACGTTAAATACGTAATTATTGCCGGCTTGCACAATGTTTTTTAGCTCTTGATTTTGCTATAATTAAAAAATATATATATTGGGGCAATTTTGGAACTTTTTGGAGGCTATTAATGTAAATTTATAGCATTTTTTATCGCTTTGTACCCCTTTTAATTACATATTTTGTAATTTACACACAAGAAAAATAAAACAACCTTATTGACACAAATGGCAGTGGCTTCGCTAGTAGTATTTTTTGGTTTTGTCTGGAACACTTTTTAGCTAGATGGGTTGGTTGTGGACTCAATTTTAGATATTAAAGGCATAATATAGTTAGATTTTACATTACATGAACAGGTGTTAAAAAATAGGTATTATTTATTTAAATTATTTGATAGTTTATGTAATTTAATATATAATAAGTATAAATTTAAAAAAAAAACATAATTTAAGATATATTAGGTAAATAATAACGATGAGGTTTAATGTATATTAACTTATAGTCAAAACAGTAAATATCTTTAAATTCATTATAGGGATTATGAATAGGAATTATAGGTACAAACACGGGGCTGTACTGATATTTTATGATTATATCGATGCTTGAAAGGAAAAAGAGGAAAAAGGTCATAAGCGACAATTTATTGATTTTCTAGCAGGACGATTTAAACATTTTTTTTTTTGAAAATAATTCATAACTTTTCATGCCATTTATAATTTTGGCAACTGCAAATAAAATTTTAAGTTTTGGGTCATTCTTTTTCTTTTCCTTAGTTTAAATAATTATTAATTCCATATGAGGCCGAGATAATGTCGCTTAAGTAAATTAGTTATTAAAACAAATTCAAGTATAAAGACTTAAATCCAACAATTATGAAATATAAATTGATGTGAAAAGTCTTAACCACCAATAAGACCTCGTATTTAAAGCAGGTAAAACAGGTTAGGTGCCACATAGAAAACGCAAAGCAAGAAAAAATTTGAGATAACCATCATGAAAAAAAATTAAAGATGATCTATATAAATGACTATCCGGGGGTGTATAAATAAATCTTGGTCAATCAATGGTACTCGTATAATTAACACGTGCTAGTTTGGTTATAATAGTAAATTTCAATTGGTCTAAATATAAGGTGTGCTGTATTTGAAACGCATTGAAAAGTATCAAAAAACCATTAAAAGTTTATCTTCAAATCTATGACAAAAATGCAGAAAAAAGAACATTGAATTCTTTAATATCAATTCTTAAAACTAAAGTGACAAACTAATAATAAACAAAATAAACTTTTCACGCTTGGTAAATGAATTTTAGCTTTAAAAATCTATGGCAGAAAAAACACTGGATTCTTGAATTGCTAGCAAAAGTAAAAAAGTAATAAACAAAAAAAAAAGTTACATTTGGAAAATGTCTTCATCTTCTATGTCTGTTTCATTCAATGTATCCCTTATATTACTAATAGTAGGAATGTTGATATATTCATTATGAAACAGGGCTGGAATTACCTTATTCGTACATAATTTAACTAAATCATCATGTTTTAGCTTTGATATGGGAATAGGGGATTTATAACAACCTTTTGGAGTTACTCTTACTTTCGACTGAACTTCAATATCAAAGCTTGGTGTCTCCTTATCCATAGAATTTTTAATTATTATTGTATTAGGATCTTTGTTAATAAATGTGCATATACGGATTTTGCTTATTTTTCCTGAGAGGTTTCCTTTAAAATATTTGTCTGCTAGCGTATCGCACTTATTAAAATCTTTATAGGTCAAATATTGTACTTTATAGGGTCTTGGATTCTGTCTTGCTGTCTCGAAAACTGTGTACCACTGGGAAGGAGCCCAAACTATGGAATGTTTTGTATTCCTCTCAATCACTGCGTGCACTGAATCGACCGGCATATATGTGTGTCTTGTGAGTAAAAAGTTTATTTGGATAGTTTCAATAAATTTACAATTTTGTAGGGTTGCATGTATCATAGCTAGAATAGTCCGGTTCCTGTTCTGGCCAGGACAGCAATCACAGTATAAGAGCAAGCGAGTAACAGACTCACGTTTGTCAACCAAGCAAATATAGTTCTGTAAAATAGTTGCCACTTCATTTGCTCCACGTTTTCCATTTACTTTGTCCCAATAGTAGCAAAATACATCACGTGTGCAACTCTCATAAAAAGTAAGGTTATACACCGATAACTTGCGTGAATAGTATAAAAGCATACTTTCGCCTTTGGGTGTATTCAACACTTTCTGTAAATCAAAACTCACACATAGACTTCCAGAGTCGCTTTTGAAAATGTTCTGGTGTGCTTTAAAATGGTTGTAGGAATGTTCCTTTTCAGCTAAATGCTTTATCTTTGCTTGCTGCATGACTTCATCAGTGATATCTGATCTCTCAAATCTGAGACATTGAAGACATTATTTATCTTCTTTAGGATTGTGGATTCCAATATTGTAATCTGCGTTAAAAACATTCCTAAACACCCTCGCCCCAACAACGTCTATTCCTTGTGTAAGGTGAACTTTTTTGTAAACTTGATATAAATTAGATAAGGTTTTAAACTCCTGCGTCAAATACACACGATTTGACTCTTTTCGAGCATAATGGGATGGAATGGCCGGAAGGGATTTAATAAAGTTATGTACTGCAACCTTGGCAGTCTCTTTGGTTTTGTTTGGTGGAATGCTCTTCCCTCGTATATCTTCTTGGGCAGAACCAAATGATGCGTTACTTATTGTATAATAAATAAATTTCTGAGACACATCTAACGTACAAGCTAAGAATTGCGCAGTTTGCCTTCACCTTCGTTTATAAAATACTTAAAAGTGTATTGGCCTTTTTCTGATCCAGTAGATCTTTTTCGTTTAACTGGTAATTTCTGCGTTAAGCCAATTATCCAGTCTTTTCGTCGTTCTGAAGAAAGGCTCCAAAAATGATCGAAAATTTGTTTTCTTTTCTCTTCAGTCACAATTTCACAGTATTTTCGCATTTTTTACCTGTACACGGATTGGGCCTTAGTTTTTTGGCAGAGACTAAAGAGCAGTCGCTTCTTGTATATTCCTGGCCGGATTGTTTGGCTTTCTTTTTAACTCTCCTTTTATTATCTTTTTTAATAACACTGCCCAGTTCTCCAACAATACTTTCCTTCTCCCCATTACCTGTTCCTTCATTGCCATTTTTTTGCTTCTGCTTCTTTTCCACACGTTCACCACTATTTCTAGATGAAGAATCAGATTCTCCTTTCCATAAATCCGAATCGTCACTTCCATAAACCTCTGCTAAGAAAGCTTCGTCTTCAGATAAATAATCCATGTATGCCAAAGATTTTCGTTTTTTATTTCTGAAGGACCAGGACTGTTTAAAATGTTGTTTGTTTTCAACACGTTTTGTTCGCTATGAGTTAAAAAGGAACTATTAGCGGGTTGATTTGTTAGTAATTCTGCTAAATGATCTGAGGTAACCGGTTCTGCTATATTTGCGGATGAAGGAGCATCATCAATCAGTTCTGTGATGGAATATTCTATAAACTCAAACTCAAACTCAAACTGAAAAATGCTTTAATGTCAATATAAACATAGAAGTTGTAGACAAAGCCAATAGACTGTACATTAAATGAATAAAAACGAGAAGCTAACTTTAAATAAAATAAAATTATATAAAACTTTGAAAAATACTTAAATGCTAATCATTAAAAAATTCACTTAAACTATAGTACGCTTTACTAGCAAGAAATATTTTCGTCCTTGTACGTAGGCTTTTTTCAGTCTTAAGTTGTCTTATTTCTAGTGGAAGTTTATTATACAGCTTTCTACCTCCATATATGATAGAGATACGGACAAGTTCAAAATGAGGAATGGGTAGCCTCAACAAATAATTTTGTCGCGTATTATAGTGGCTTCCTAAGTGGAGTTCCTGTTTATATTTTCTAAAAACTAAGCAAACTGTTTCTAAAATAAAGATACAACACAGGGTTAAAATATTATGACTTACAAAAAGCGGGCGACATGAGTCAGGAGGCTTGGCCCCACATAGATATCTAATGGCTCTTTTCTGGAGTACAAACACTGAACTTAAAAGTGAATTTGAACATGAATTTGAACATGAAGAAATTAAGACTGGTGGCAATAACCCTTAGGGCGTAGCAGCCTGATGAGACTTTTCTACATACATTCACAATATGGTCTTCAAATTTAAGGAACTTGTCTATGGAAAGACCCAAAACCTTACTGAACGGTGGCATGATGATGGCTTCATTATTCAAACATATATCATTTGTATTACATTTAAAATTAAGGATATATGTTTTGAAAACATTAAATGTCAAAAAATTTGCATCACACCAGTCTTTTATTTTTAACAAATCTGCACGAATATTGGCCTTCATTTGAGAAACATCAGAGTCGTGCCAGAGGATGGTGGTATCATCGGCAAACAATGTAAATTTGCCAGTTACCTGCAGTTGTGGCAGATCGTTCACATAAATGAGAAAAAGTAAAGGACCAAGTACTGATCCTTGCGGAACACCCTCATTAATATTAAGTTCCTTAGAGATACCACCATTAAATTTGACAGCCTGGACACGATTTGATAAGTAGGAACGAAACCACTCAAGGGCAGTTCCTCTGAAACCATAAAGCTCCAGTTTCATCAGCAGCACTCTGCGACTCACGCAGTCAAATGCCTTGGACAAGTCACAGAATACCGTTGCTGCAACTTCACCAACATTTAGTCGGTTGTACAGGTGCTCTAGAAAGCTAAAGATAGCATCATTTGTGCTCACAGACTCACGAAATCCAAACTGCTGAAGACTCAATAGGCCAAACCTATTTAAAAATGAAACCATCCTCACCTTAACAAGCCGTTCCACTATCTTGGCTAAAGTAGGCAATAACGCTATAGGTCTAAAGTTAGAAGGACAGTCGCGATCGCCACCCTTGTAAAGAGGAAAAATCATTGCTCTTTTTAAGCACTCTGGGAAAACTCCAGACATAAATGAAAAGTTAATTGACTCGGCCAAGACTTGCAAAGCAACAAGAGGTAAAGCAGAAAATATTTTAAGAGATATATCACCAAACTGTTCAAAAAAAATTTGTTGAGAATCCATAAATATTGCCGGTATTAACCTCTGAAAGGATAATTTAAATTAAAATACCTTCAGGTAAGTTATGAAGTTTTACGATACCTCTACACTATCCATTTGTTCTTGTTTCATATTTCTTGAAGCACTTTCACATACTAAGGTAGGTGAACAAATTTCTTCAGGAGTATTCTGAAATAATTACAAGTTAAAACAAATTATGACTTTATAGCGCTTTTGAATACCTTCTTTAAAAAATAGATGCAATAATGATAATTACCTTGTGACAGTCAATTGAATTTAGTAGGTTTTTGCGAATTTTCTCTTTGCTTTTAAAGGTTTTGTTGAGCGTTTGGCTAAATTCACCAACATTTTCCCTCTAAGGTTATTCATTGTTTTCTAAAATCACACTGTTTATTAAATAAATAATAAAATAAGTTATCTAATAGTTAAATTCTGTTCACTACAGTAAAAGAGAACTCACTTCACTTCACTAAAGATATCACATTCAAGGAGGTATTTTCCTAAATTCGTTTCCACAACATTCACCTACCACTGCTGCCAGCGTATTAAGCGACTAAACAATCATGCTTTAATTACGACAGGACAACGAAGGCATATTATCTAAACGACAAGTCCGAACACACACCGATGTACTTTGTTAAAAAAACAGGCCCCTACAATACTGCAATAATGTCTTAACCAGCACATAGTTTTTTTTTTGAAAACACTTCATATATTAAAGCAATTATCTGGTTACAAAATTGATTTTTTTTACATTTTTTTTTTCTTAATACATATTTATAATATTGCCTATTTCATAAACTTAATAAACACACAAGTCCAATATATGAATAAACTTCTAAGCAATGCTTATATTAGCATTGGTACCGAAGTTACATTTAAAAGAAATATATTATTGTAACAATGTGACCATAGAATTACATATTAGTAACTTTGTTAATAGTGTAAGGATTGCTTAACCATTCTAATAAATTTATAATAAGAAACTTCTTGTTTTATTTCATAAGACAGATCATTATAGGTTTGTGTCGCTGCGTTGATTGGGTTTCTAAGGGCAATGTTTGTTCTAGCACTACTTAGTCGAATATTGTTGTTTCTTAGATTATGTGCATGTATTTCACTGGAATAAACAATAGTGTAATTTGATTTTTGTAGCTTATTAATTATTTTAAATATTAATTTTGCTTGTTCTATTTTAAGTATGTGACTAATTGAGTGGATTTTCAATATTTCAAATATGTCCCCCGCATGCATAAAATAATCAAGATTAAATAAAATCTGGAGTACTTTACTCTGCAAAATTTCAACTCTTTGAAAATTGTACTTACAACAGGTTCCCCACACTGGAATTAGGTACCGCAAGTTTGAAAGAAAGTAAGCATTATATATTTTATATTTAGCTGCGTTACTTAAGAAGTGCTTACATTTATAAAATGCTCCTGTAAAGGGAATTATCTTACTTTTTAAGTAGTCAATATGAGCGTTCCAATTAAGATTCTCATCCAGTGTAAGTCCCAAATATTTTATATTATTTACATTTTCTAAAGTCGCACCATTTAGACATATTCTAACTTGATTTATTGTCTTATTTTTCTGTTTAAATAGGATATATTTGGTTTTGTCCAAATTTATTTTAAGATTATTTTGTAGTAACCATTGACTATATTTAGTTAGATCATCATTTACCCTATTAACCAATCTATCACAATCATTATCCGAATACAATAATACAGTATCGTCAGCAAATGTATAATATTGGGCGTCTAACCCTGCTACCCGTAAACTCAGAACATACAGTGAGTACAGTAATGGTCCCAACACTGACCCCTGAGGGACACCACAGTTAAATGTTAAGATATTACTTTCTTTATTATTTACATGTACATATTGTCTTCTATTAAGTAAGTATGACCCAATCAAGGACAGTGCAGTTCTTTTATGATACCAAATAAAATGACTTAAAAACCATTTAGTTCGGAATTACCTTTGGGTAAAACAGGATAAGCGCCATTATTCATCAATTTTTAATTCAGGTTAAACTACTTAAGTAACTCATAGATTTTTGTCACGATAAAGGAAAAACAGTTCAAGTGCCTTCCCTTTGAATAATGTTTTCAAGGTAAACCAGGATAAACGCCACACATGGGAAAAATGTGGGTTTTTAAAAAGACTTAACTGTTTTTTTTGTTGGTAGATAACCTAAGTAACACTTTAATAAAATAAGTCAGAAATATGGTCGCTTGGTAAATAAAAGATTTAATTGATTAAAGATTTGATTGACTTAAGTGACACAAAGATAATCGTAGCATGTTTAAAAGTAGTCCAAACGACGCAGGAAAAAAAATCGCATTTAGTAGTGTTTACAAGTTTTTTTTGTAAAAAATGTCGCTTATGACCTTTTTCCTTTCAAGCATCGATATAAATAAACAAATACTTATCTATAATGAGACAGGACAGAAAATTACGATAATCGTACTAGTACAGTAGCCACTCCCAATAAATAATATTAGTTGACGTAAGTGACATTTGACAGTCTTTTTTAATTATGAATAAATCCGTATATTGACATATTTGATATTCCTGATTTGCGTGTGGAAATTTGTGTTTATGACCTAAAGAAGTGATGTAAATCCTTGTAAGTTACAAAATTTTGTTACTTAAGGCTTTAAATTTAAATTAATAGCATATATAATGGTCAATGCCTAGTCGCAAATAGAGTGTAGTTAAGCCGGGTGTAATTGTAAATTATACGTAAGTAAAAAATCCTTTATAATTTTTGAAATTTTGCATTTTTTTACTTCATCCTCACCTTTTTATCAATAAAATGTTCAAACTCGACATTCTATGTAAAAATTTTCAAAAAGAATCGATTTTTAGGCGTCTCTTTAACTTTACCCCAGCCAGGATTTAAAACAAGGATAAAGAACATAATAATAACATTAATATTAATTCTCCTGTGTCCTTACACATTGCAAGAATTTTTGGATAAACCACTGAAAACTGAATATCTAATTGTTGAAGAAATTGCTTTGTTTGGTCCTATTTTCAAATGTTAATTGTGTTTATATTTTTCTTATGTTGTAGATTAATTCTTAGGCTAAATCTTTTAGGTTATTATTATTCACTTATTGTAAAGTTGTAATTGAAGCACATAAAAGTTTTTGATTTAATTTTTGATGTAAATATTTAAGCTTAGGTTGTTTTGTAATATTGACTCTTTTTTGCTGATAAGTTTGACGCAGTTTTGTACCGTTGCATGTATAAATATTCTAATTGACATTTTAAACACTCAGTTTTAATATCGTGTCTTTTCGCCGGATTGAAATCCAGCCCTGAGCACCCTTAAAAGTGAAAAACTTTCCACTAATATGAAATTCTCCCCCAAGTCAAACGACACGGAAATCCGCCGCTAGATCCGGCAACGTCGCACATCGAGTTCGTTGTTTTCCCAAACCGTGCCTTGTGGCTGCCGTTCCCTCGTCGTGAACAGAATGTCCGAGCGAAGAGTGACGTGCATATTATAACAAACTGAACTGGATTTTATTTTGGGTTTTTTTCGGTGTTTTAATTTTTTGGTGTGTTGTGACTTAATATCGAGGGGCCGTTTATCGCCCAGGATGTGTGCATTGTGATATTAGTGTCTAAGTGCTTTAGTGTTTTACCAGTGATCTGTTCTCTTTTACACCCTTTTGTTTGGAATAACTTTACGCGTACATGGACAAGGTTCGGTAGAGGATTTACGCCCGGTTTTTCGACGAATACAGTCGGTAAGTATTTTTACAGCATTCCGCCCTGTCATTTTCGATTATGTCAAAATTTGTTGTGTATTTTCCCTTAAAATATATATATATATGTATATACACTGCACGTTATATTGGCATCTCACTCGCGGCGCATCCGGCTCTCTTGCTCTAGCGCACGCACGTTCTGTATCTCCCTTCTCACTCATTGAGGGAAAAATGCTTACGTTTTGTTCGGAAGGAAGCCATCTTGAAATTTTGTGGGCACGTAGGTTTTTTACAGTTTGCAGCTATTTTTGAATTTTTCTACTGTTTGTTAATATTTATTTATTTTGATTCCTTGCGAGTGATTTCTGTTCGATTTATTTAATTGGTTAGTAGTTAAGTAGCGTTTTTATTATATAGTGTCCGCATAGACCCTAGCCCAAATAAAAACAAACGCCAAGGACATAGGCGTGCTAATAATTTTTTTAAGGGTGTTATGCCTAAATAGTTGTGAGGTGTCTGATTAGTGAGGAGGGTAAAAAAAAGTTAGAAATATATTATTATAAAGTTGTGAAATATTAATTTTATACAGGGTTCAAGCTTAAAACAGGGTACAAGTACAAGGTAAACCCTGTATTACC
Source organism: Anthonomus grandis grandis (assembly GCF_022605725.1). Classification (NCBI taxonomy): domain Eukaryota; kingdom Metazoa; phylum Arthropoda; class Insecta; order Coleoptera; family Curculionidae; genus Anthonomus; species Anthonomus grandis. Next base: position 19,934,722 of record NC_065549.1, read on the forward strand.
CATTTTGGGTACATTTGCGACTGATTGAACAATTTACGACCCAACGATTCTTAGATTCTTTTTGGCATATTTAGAAAGTTTACCTTAAATCGATTAAATTAAAACGAGAAAAATTTTGGATGAGTCATTTTTTTAACAAAAAAAAAAAGATAATTTATGTTCTAAAGGGGTTTTTTTTTAAAGGCGGAGAACTTTAATAAAACACAAAATATTTTATTGATATGAACGAATTTGTTTTTATATTAAAGAATTTTTTTTGGCATTAATATTTGAAATGCCCGAAATCATTAAGCATGTGACCCCCACAGCTGGCGTAATCTAGAGGTCCAATTTTCACACACTCTTTCCAGTACTGCAGGCTGTATTTCGGCAATCACGCGTCGTATGTTGGCTTCCAAGTGCTAAAGTATTTCGGGTTTATCAGCGTAGACATGCGACTTAACATAGCCCCAAAGAAAATAATCTAGGCGTCAAGTCGCACGAACGAGCTGGCCAGTTTACAGGTCCATTCCTTAAAATTATTCCTTGCTCGAATGTCTCTTGCAGTAAATTAATTGTTCAGCGCTGTATGGCACGTGGCACCGTCGTGCTGTAACCACATTTCTGCAACGGCTTCCAATTGAGGCACAAAAAAGGTGGTTATCATGTTTCTGTATCGCTCACCGCTTACTGTAACGTTCTGACCATCAGCATTTCTGAAGACATAAGGACCAATGATTCCACCAGCCCATAAAGCGCACCAAACGGTTAGTTTTTCTAGATGTAACGGTTTTTCGCCAATAGCTCGTGGATTCTCATCTCCCCAAATAGCCATTTAACCAAAAGTGTGCTTCATCACTGAACAAAATTTTCATATGCAATCGTGGTAAACAGCAATCTTTCCATCCGCCCATTCAGCTAATGTACGGCGCAAAAGATGATCCTGGGGTTTCAACTCCTGGACAAGTTGAATTTTATATGCTCGCAATCCGAGATCTTTGCGCAAAATTTTGTGGACAAAAAGTAGATGGACATAAGTTCACTTGTTGAGAACGACGACGAATTGGCACATTTGGATCATTATCAACACTATGCTGCACAGCAGCTATCGCTTGTTGCGTGCGCACTGTACGGCGTCTTACGGGATGCGTATTGTCGACTAGAGTAAAAGTATTGGGAAAACGATCAACAGTTTCTCGAATTAATCTCTGTGAAGGACGATTATCAGCACCATAAAACTCACGTAATGCCCGATGTGTTTCTCGAATAGAACCATGTCTTTCAAAATAAATTTGAACAATTTGGAAACGTTGCTCCGGCGTGAGTCTGTTCATGAGGAATTGCCAAACCAAACTAATCTAAAAATAACCCAGAACCGTCAGGTCGGCTGTCATTAAAAACAGTGTTGCCAAATAAAAGTTCTCCGCCTCTAAAAAAAACACCCTTTATATGGAACATGACTTTCCTATGGGTCTCTTTATTTAGGGACACAAATATGAAAACTATAAGTGCTATAGTATTATCGCGGACTAATCACATTTATATTGATCTAAAATATTTTCTCTTCATTCCTATATTGAATAAAAAAATATAATGATTAGAAACACAACACTTTTTTAAAGTCATTTACCAAATTGCCTCCTTTGATTGACGAATATGAAAGTTGACGTTTATAATTAACTGGCAAATTATAGACATTTGACACACAACCTATCCAGAAGAATCAAACTAATCACTACAGCATTGCCGGATTGTGAAGATATTTCCTTTCATTCCTTAAACAGTGAATCCGTAAAAGAGCAGATAAATTCAATAAAAATGAAATGGACCCTTTCTGAAAAAAATGCTCGAACCCGTCGATTTTAATATTTGATTTAGGGTTTTTCTACGTGTAAATTAAATAGGGTTAATGCGCTAGTTCTCGACCAGTTTAGTAAAATTTTTTACTTTCAAATGTTGTGAAAATTGAAATATTAGTCAACCTTATTACTTAGTCAATTATTAGTCAATATTAGTATATCACTTACCATAGTGACGTTTTCTAAATCTCTAAACAGTTTTAAATTATTTTAAATAAATATTTTTAATTGTGGTGTATCCTAAATATTTTTTTTTACTAAAATAGTAAAAAAGTGCCATTTTGCTAGTTCTCGACCTCCCCACATGATTCGCGACCATTTAAATGTTAGTTCTCGACCACTCTTTTTTTAAACAACTTTAAGGCGATTGGATTGCATAGTATAGACAACCTTAATAAAAAAGCCTTAATAAAAAATCAAATATTTATTTATTTAAAAAAAAAACACAAAACAAATAAAAATGCTCTATATAAGTAAAAAAAAAAAACAGATAGGAAATAGGAACAAAAAAGTTAAAGAAAAAAACACGTGGGTTGGTTTTTAAGAATAAAAAATAAAACGAAAATTAGCGCTTACAAATAAAGTAAAAAGTTAAAACTAAATTTGAAAATAACGTACTTTAACATTCATCACATTTGTAGTTTTGAATTGCGGCAATATTATATGGGGTATTAATGAATTTGGTGCATTTTTTGTGATACCTTTTTTCACAATAGTGTCATCCTATATTTTTTTTATCGTCGTCCGTATCACTGTTAAGTTCTTCGAAGCATGTTGCACATGGTATCTTACTCTGCTCTATCAAGCTTTCAGGATTTTCACCATTTTTTTTTGTTTTTTCTTCAAAGTCTTTAAAGGTTTTTGCTTTTGTCCCTTTAATTTTTCTCTTTCTTCTTTTTTCTGAATTGTTTTAAGTTTCTTTTCTGTTTTCTCATTTTCTTTTTCCTCATAATATTTCCTCCACTCACTAGATGAAATCGCGCTAGGTGTTTTCAAGAACGGTTTTTTTCTGTTAGTGTTTACTTCGCTTGATTGGCTCAGGGTATACCAAATGATTGTCAAATGCTTTTGTAAAAGAACATGATGGTTTATTTGATGTTTGCAGTGGTAAGCTGTTGGTAACAGCTGATAATTTTAAGACTTTAACCTTTAGAACATCATCACAATCTTGCTTCTTGCTTTTATCTTCTTGCTTTTATCAGAAGTTGTATCGACATTTGCATCACTGGAAAAATGATCTCTTGTAATATTAGGCTCAATACTAGGGGTAATATTAATTACATCATTGAGGTCATCACTTAAATATTCTCTAGTAGAATTAATTTGTATATTAAGGTTACCAGTAGTACTATCATTGTTTATATTAGAGTTATTATCAGATGTAATTAACGTAGGAGCACTTGACACAATGTCATCATTAAAGTTAGGAAAGTTAAACACTACAAGTTCGTTATTTTCTAAGTCCTTCATAAAAGATGATGTAAAAGTATCACCTAAAGTAACATCTGGCAGTAAGTCAACGCTTCCCTGATTTATATCATTATTAATTGATAAATCATTATCAATTATTTGCAAGTCAGGTTTACTTGAGCAAGAGGGTTTTATTTCTACTTCATGAGGCGTAGCTGCTTGACTAGAGGGTTGAGAGAAGAAGACTAGAAGAATTTTTCTTATTACATGCCACTGGAAAAATAAAACATTTGCAATCAAGAGGACAGTTCCGAACGAGCGGACTCGCCCGAGGCATTCCTTAGAGTTCAACAGTATTATACATTTTTTCTGATATAGTGTGACATACTACAACATAACTGTTAGTACAGACCATTTGCACAAACGACCCTGTTTGTCTCGCGAGGCAATTCCTCAGGCGAGGCAGTTTAACGCTCCAGAAACACATAGTATCGAGCATAGAATTCATCAAAAAGATGGGTGGTCGAGAACTCCAAAACTTCAATTTAGTTCTCGACCACGCATCTTTTTGATGAATTCTATGCTCGATACTATTGGTGGTCGAGAACTAAATTGAAGTTTTGGAGTTCTCGACCATCAAACTTCAGCAGTAAATTTATTATTTATATGTTTTGAAAGGGGTGGTCGCGAACTAAACTAGAACTTAACAACTTGACAAGATATAAGAACTACCACCACATTTAATTGAAATGAATATTTTAACATTAACGATTTAACAATGGTCGTAAAACTTTAAACTTTAGTTCTCGACCATCCGGCCGAGAACTTATTTATTTTCTGTTGCAACACGCTTTACAACTTTTTTTTCAAATATAGGTACACAATAATGCTAATGCGTTTGTGGCACGACGTTAACTGATTTTTTGAGACAACCCTTTTAGTATCATGTAGGGGGCGCTAAGTGTTACCGATGATCAAAAGGTGTCAGAAGCAATTCCAAATTATTTCGGCGCGAAAAATCTGATTGTTTTCTTATCTGATTGTTTAAACGCTCAAGTGGTCGAGAACTAGCGCATGGTCGCGAACTAGCGCATTAACCCTATACAGGGTGACCCGAATAAAAGATATGACGACATCAGGATGTTTTTTAAATGGAAACCACCATTTTTTAATGCAGAATCAGAACGAACGCATTTTTTTACAAAGAATATGGTACAAATGAATAGTGGTTACATAAGCAATTTTGAACGAAAAAATACGATAAAATGTAAAATTAAAGAAATACCTATTTATCTAAATTAAATGTTGGTATTTGGGTTTTTTAGTTGTTGTCAGTGTCAAAAAGTGAATGTATTTTGGTGCAACTATTTGAAGTATTTTTAGATTTGCAAGTGGTGTGTATTCTTTTTTAGAGGCGATTCTCTTTTTTTTGCGAAAGCAGTGTCATCCTACGTTTTATTAGTAACTACACTTTATTACCTACTGTTATTGTATAAAATTAACTGAACATGAAAGAATTGAAATCTTGTGCATGATTGGTTTTGGAGATATGTCACATTCTCAAAAGGAGGTGGTTCAGTTATTTAATGCAACTCGTGCTGATCAGTTGACTATTAGCCAAAGCATAGTAAGCAGAGTTGAAGCAAAGTTTCATGAATTCGGGCATGTTCGGGATACTCTATATAAAGTATAATGAGCCGTAGGCGAATGTTACAAACAAATTAACGTTGTCTTTTTAATTCAAAAAAGAAATATAGAAACAACTAGTGCATATTAGTAATACCAACATTGAATAATAGGAAATTCACTTACAAATTGTAAGTTTTCCAAGACATTTTAAGTGAAAACCGGAATTTATTCCTTGCATTAACTTTGTTAATAGTCGCCAACTTTTACCTAAACTTTATGAATTTTTGTCAAGTATGACAACACTGCTATATATCCTCCAGCAAAATTGACTTATTGGAGAGTTTTCGCATAACAATGTTTTGAAAATAAATTTGAAATAATGTCATTTAGTAAGAAGTTTTTTGATTTTTTGTGCAATATATGTTTCATCCAAAAATTTTTTTGTTTTAAAATGTTCTATAGACTGTACCCTTTCTATTAAATAAAACTTTTTTTTCAAAATCGTTGGGCTTTAAATTGCTCAAGCACCCTTTTACAGAGTATCTCCGTTATTTTTAATTTTAACGGGATCCGGTTTTTGCTACAGTTTGCTACTTTTTTTGAGAAACTAAAGATGTCCTTAACAATATTTTTATAGCCCTTTTAGTTTTTATGTTACTGGGGATTTTTCAAAATATTGCATTTTGGAATTCTTCTTGCATCTTTGTTATTCTTCCACTTATCGAAAAGATAAAATAATATTCTTAGATTTTTTTTGTAAAATCCACAGTTGTAGATAATTTTTGTTACATATCTATATACTGTTTCTGAGTTCTAACAAAAGTTAACATATGTTTTTTTAAAAGGAACACCCTATATACTTATAGACTATAAAACCTATGTTTCTTTTTTACTGTTTTAAAAATATATATTAGTAGTGTTTTGGGGATGACTGCTTAACAGGGCTTATTTCACTCCATATTTGTATTGCAAAAGAGAGCTGTAAGGAGAATATGTGGTGTGGATCCAAGGGAATCCTGCAAACCCTTATTTCTAAAACACAAGTTGCTGACATTACCTTCTGTTTTTATTCTCGAAACTCCTGTTTATTATACAAAAAGTCCAGGTATCTAGCACCCACTGTAAACAATATAAGGCAGAGAGGCTATTTACTAACAGCCATTCCTCACTCAGGGCTTATCAAAAATTCCATTTGATACAATGCCAGGAAGATCTATAATCATCTGCCAAAAATCTTGGAAGAATCCAACTGTTTTACAATTTTTAAGAGTAAACTTAAAAATATTCTCTTAAGCAAATCCTACTATACCTTGAGCAAATTTTTGAAGACAGAAAAATTTTAAGACAGAATTTAATCCTTCGACACTTTGGTTTTTCTTCCCTGTATTAACTAGTACTAGATTGAATATTTTAATTTCTTTTTTTTAAACTTATGTGCCCTCAGTTTATAACTTGTCCTTTTAATGTCCGATTATTTATTTATTTATTTGTTTCGTAAACCTGTTTTTAAAATTTTTTTTTTAGTGTTTCATCTGAATTTTAGCTTATATTTAAATGCCTTGTTACTTAAAATATTCATTATTTATTTATTTGACCTTATCTTTAGTATAGCTTTGTCAACAGAATTGTAATGTTCTATGATAAAGCATTTTTTGAACTTAAACCATTGAACTTGCATACCGAGGTGCAAACACCTTTTTTTATAAACACGCAAATAAATGAGAATTTTCTAAAATTAAGAATTTAAAATTTCCAGAACCAGTTTATGTTCATTCTGTGGTATGTAATTGATAAAATGACAAAAAATATGATCTGCTGGTATATTTTATACAGAGTAATGAAAATGTTGAAACAACATTGGAGTTATATTTCCAAAGGTAAGTGAGCTGTTATGGCTATGAAAATCATTATAAGTTTGTGCTTGGTAGAAAACTAGAAAGAAGTTGGAGATATTTGCTAGTTTAAAATATTGAAAAGGCAAATTTAACATTAATTTTTAAAATCGAACATGGTCTTTTACCTAACTATTTAGCGACGTTTTTGGAAGAAAGAGAACATTTCTATCAATACAATATTTGGTCAAAGCAGAACTACAATATTCAACATGTTAAAACCACTGCTTTACAAAAATCACTGTTTTTTGATAGAATTCGCCTGTTTAACAGGCTACCAGTAAATATTAAAGAAGCAACATCACTGAATATGTTTAATAGAAAAGTTTTTAATTTTTTAAAGAATAAATTATAATTTAATTTTAAGGAATTTATTATGTTACACACATGTATAATGAAATGTTTTTTATATGTACTAGCCAGGTGCTAAATAAAGGATATTATTAGTAAAGTGATATTCCTTGAAAAATTCATCTTTATTACTTGAAGAAAGTAATCTAGGTGCCACCATTTATCTATTTAGCTATATTTCATCCAATTTAGGCAATAGTAACATCATAATAGCAGTGTTTGTAGATATTTACTTTTTTAGACATTATTATATTAAATAAATTAAGAAAAATTAGTCTTAGGGGTGTTTTACTTTTCTTGAATAGGTATTACTTATTGAACAGGAAGCAATATGTAAAAGACCAGAAGTTCACACTTGTTATGGTGAAGTATTAACTAAATGAATTAGCTTCTAAAAAATTCATATTTAGTAGCATTGGTATCAGGGTTTGTTTTATAACTGTATGTAAACAAGTGTAGCTATTAAATTAAAAGCTAGTCAAATATTATTGACTAAAGCTTACCAATAAGCTAATAAAAAAATTTCCTGGTAAATATTTGTCATCAATTGGATTTCTTAAAGCTTTATTAGTTCTAGCATTAATATTATTATTACTTAAAGTGATATGAGTATATGTTTATATCACAAGATTGGCTTGTACTGGAAATAGTTTCTCAGGACAAAATATTTTTGATTCTACAACTTCTGGATTTATGAATGAAGCAAAAATATTTTGTTCCTCTTTAATATGGAAATATATATTAAGTGTTTGTAATAGCAATAGATGTGTTTTTGTTTTTCTGTAATAAAAATTTTTTTTCATTAATTTTATGTTTAAAAAATTCAAGGTTTTTCTGCTTTAAAAACCTTTCTTCATATAGGGTTTTACGATGGTATATAGATGTAGTCTGAAAAATTAATTATACTTGTTATTCAATTATGCTTCTTGTATTTTATATAAATTTAATATCTAACTGTATGCAAACTATTTTGGAAACTAAAATTAGACAGTTCAAAAATAATAATAAATCAATATCGATATTGAGACCTAAAGACTTGTGCTTCTGGGGGAATAAAGAAATAGTTTTCTTGGCTTGGTGCTTGGTTTTTCTTGGCAAGGTTTAAACATTTCAAATAATTATTTTAATTTTTTTTACATATGAAATGTTTTCTTATACTGACTTCTACTAGCTATACTAAGTTAATGATGACCCATATTCTACAGTAAAATAAGACATCCTAGATAGCTATGGAAGTCAATAACATTCGACATGTTAGGAATACCAATAAGAACTTCTGCAAGAAGACTTGTCTTGATTTTTTTAAAGTAATGAAACACCATATTCATTTCAGTATTATAATTTGTCTTATTTAATTATTCGAATTAAGCCTCCATTTTTTAATGAGTCTTTAAGAACATTAATTCATCAAAACAAAAATACTAAAAAGAGAAAAAAGGGTGTAATAAAAGCAAATCATGAAAGTTTAACCCTTTGCTAGTGATTTTTAAAAAGAAAAAAGAAATGGGAGGAGAAATCCAGGGCATTACATTTTAAAAGGGTCTCTTTGAGATTAGGAAAAGGAGCTTTCTAAGGTGCATACTGATGGAAATTTGGCTGTAATTAATTAAAAAACTACCCCTGGCCTTTAATATTTTTTTAAGGTATGGTACAGGGTTTTTTTTTAATTACCCAATCACTTAGTATTTACAACGAGAATATTAATTACTAAAACCAAGGTATATTTTGTTTTACCCTTAGCCTAGTGAAACTTAACGAATTATTATCGATTTGTTTATTTTGTAACTAAAGGCTATAGGCAATCTAATCAAGCAACAACCAGTTTGACTAAAACCTAAAAGACCAATAATCCCATTCAGACCCAAATTTGATAGTCCAGACGGTCTCGAGCACCAACTAATATTTCATCCCTTGATTTTATGGGGTGAGTGCGGTCATTTTGCGGCGAACGAGCCCGGAAAGGGTTGGCATTCTTGACCGACTCGGATTACCGAACGAGGGTATTACGCTCTGGACCGAATATTACGCTCGACCGGATTTCACACGTAGCGGATCTGTCAGCTCCAAAGGGGATACGAGAACTAAAAAAATATATGTGGAAGGAGTAAGTCAGATAAAAGGGGGAAAGGTTAAATATAATTTTTTTAGGTAAAAATTAAGTCTTACTTTTCTCTAGGTTCTTGGGAAGGATGATTTTTGAGATATTGCGAAGGCAAATAATATCAAGCATAACTCCCGATTATTGGAAGGTAATAATTGCATTCTGACGAAAGCAATAGTGGACCGAAGGAGAAGATTTATAAGCAAGATATTAACCAAAATATTTGTCGAAAGTAGATAAAGAAAAGAAAAACCTGGGATAAACAAACAAAGATAAAGCTTCAACAACTTTGAAGGTTGAATTAACATATAATGTTACGATCGAGATTTAGTATACAATGTTAAAAGTTGTGTGGCAAATAGTTGAGTGGGTTTCAACCATTGATGAGGTGGCTTATCCACTGATAAAAATATATTTGTCATAAATTAAATGCAAATGTCGGATGGAATATAAGACAACATCAATATTGAGACCTAATTAAATGTTAGTAACTGCAACAATAAAAAAGATTTTTTGGTCGGCTAAGTCGATTGGAATACAATTCAATCAATATTCATACTCATTCAACATGAGATGAAAGGTCAATGAATTGGAAGCTTTTCTTGTAGATCCTTAAAAATTGATGGTTTTTCTCAGAAGTTTTCATACTTTACTTCACCAAAAATAAAATACAAATATGTCGTTTGATATAAGTTAGTAAATTTCTTGAATGGTGTTTCAAGACTCCTAAGCTTGAAGGCTTCGAAAGGCTTCTCCTTCTGGCTGCGTATTTCTATTTTGGACGTCAACAATGCTGACTTCTGTAGTCTTGTTAACATCCTTTATCATTTCCAGATGATCACAGCACCCAACATGGTAGAAATATATGAACATTGGACCCCTTGACATGACTTAAAAGTGCGGTTGACTCTGTTCTTTGATCCGACCATTTTGTAGATTATGAAAAATTGAAGTCTTTGTGTGTGGAAAAATATTTAAAAGTTTCATTGAAAATCGCACCTCTACAAGGATTTTATTTTTTTAATTTCAATACGGGAATGAGTTGCTGTTGGAATATTAAGAAACAAACGACTTTGAGCAAGTATTAGGTGGCGAATCTTCCAAACTGGCTGGGCCGGCGCTCTATACCGGCTTTGTCTCAAGAAAAATTGAACTGAAAATCTTGGTCCAGACCGTCGGCCTCTTTGTACAAGCGGCCAAATATTGTTAAAGATCAAAGCATTTTTTATCGCTTTCGCCCATCCTTGTTAATTCGTCTAAAAATTCAGTTACACTATACTGTTTAACTAGAGCTTACCTAAAGCCTGTGCTTTCTTCTTTTTTGCGCCCGTAATAATTTTAGGGCCGTATTGTCGAAAAGAATATCGATTGATTTTAAAATGAATATGAGGAATAGCCAGTTTCGTAGAGTCCACTAATAAATACTGTGATTAATAAGATTATAAAAGGCATTTTAATAAATAACTTCGGACCATAACATAAAATTCCTCTTCGCGCCTTCTCTTCCCATGTCACCATCTGTGTTTTTAAAAGTTGAGATAAGACTCCAAATGCAAACACATTTTTAATGTATGCAAATCACCTTCTGCAAAATGCGACACGGACATACCCACATTATTTACCGAAATCATTACAGAACAAGCTGGAAAACGCCCGGGGGCAGCTGGCGGGAGCCGGTTTCGAAGCGGCTCTTCAGGTAGGCAGACAGACTAGCAAAAATCGGACCCCAGAAATCTCGAAACAGCACGAAACCTTTACATTTGTCGCCGTCGACCATAAATAATCCTCTCGGCGGGAGACACGTCGAAAAGTAGCGATAAACAAAACATCTTTGGGAATTACAAGGCATAATGGATGAGGACGTTGCTCAGACTAACTAATTGAGGTTCGGATAATAGGATTTTCGAGTGTTCTAGTCGCTGCAAACATGTGATAAATCAAACAAGATTTTGCATAAACAGATTATTTTAAACGGCAAGTCAATGTCTAAAAGTTAAAGAAAAAAATTCTTTGTTTTCTTTATTGACCCTGAGTATTTGTTTTGCCACTTTTCTGCTCTTCCTTATCAGACTTCACTTTATTTTCGAAAGTGAAGTCTGATGCCCGTTCCTTCAATTTAAACCTGGGATCACATTAAAATGCACATATTCCATGATTCTTTTGATAACTGAAGATTAGAAACTGTGTTTTTCTTAAATACTTCCTTGTCATAAAAGCTGAGTTTAATTCCAATAGAAATTATGGTTGATTTGTGCGATCAGTTCTTTCTCAAAACTTAATTAACCAGTCGAGAGGAGGAGAGTGAATAATATCAGTCCATTCCCTTTGTTGGGAAATAACACAACACCCTTTTCTGTCATCGAGATGTATTTATTTTTTAATTGGTCTATGTTCATAATTTTAAGGACATCATCCATCCCTACAAGGTTCCCACAGGTCAGAAAATAATCAATTTAAAGTGGTTACTTTTAAACGTTTCAAACTTTTAAAGAAAACAAATATAACCTATAAATTGCCATGAAACTGTCAGGCTCTTCGGTCTTAAGCCCTTTTTCACATCCCATGAAAGATGCACTTATTGAACATCTTTACACCCACTAAGTAAAACAAGCTGTTAAGAAGGTCGCAGGTTCAGAGTTTAGATACAGGTCCCCGAGATGTAGTGTGTGAGTAGAGTCGCGAGTCGTAGTCGCGATCGAAGTGAGAAGTTGCTGACGAGTTACCCGTATTCCCTTTACTCTTTAAACCCTAATATGGGTCTCTCTCTCCAGACTCTTGATGGCCAACTACTGGTCCAAGAGTTGCAGTACACAGTCGAGTTGAGTTACTGCCACAGTCAAGTTGAGGCACTGTCGTCAAGAAGTAGTGTGTGAGTCGAGTCGTGAGTCGTAGTCGCGATCAGAGTGAGTAGTTGCTTACGGAAGTTTTCCCTATTACCCCTAATACCCAAGACGGGTTTTCGCTTTTTCTCTCCTTACACTTTTAGTGACCTAGGAAGGTCCGTAAGTACCCTTATACTCTAAACCCAGTTAAAACTACCTGTATTATTGTCGCTAGTTATGAGTTCGGTCGTCGTGTGTTGATACAATAGGTTAAAGTAATTAACCCATTGTAATTAGAGTATAAGCACCATTGTTAGTAGTTAGTAAGAAGTGAGTGAAGTTACCTGCTAAGAAGCAAAGTGAATGTAAATAAGGTAAAATTAAGTATACAAAAGGACAGCAAAAACAATTCATAGTTTACAACTGCTTTAATGAATAACTGTTCCATTTTCCTGTCGTCGGATCTAATAAATGAGCATATTTTGTATTGTAAAAGTTTTGTTTCATTTATTAAGTTAATTAGTTCAGCGCCATATAATCTGTGGTCAAAGTAAACAAGTACAGTCCACTAGTACCCTCCAGTGGCACAATTAAACAATTGTGTTCCCCTCTACTTGGGGAAGAAGCCAGGTAGCAGTTCTCTCCCGAATACCTTTATAGAACCTCTTTGCTGTCCATACTGAAAGAGAGCTGCTTTGTTAAGCTCTTGTACTTTGAACAGTATAGACGTTTTGTGTTTTAAAATTATCCATCCCTTAAATTTAAGTAAAGGTCAATTGCTGTACCTGGATACAACAGTGACATTTCAGAGCGATATTTTACTTCGTATTAATTTAATCATATTAATTACTAGAGAATGAATTGCTTTGTTCGGGAACGAGTATAATAAATTGAAATAATAATTTTAATATTCTTTTCTTTGTCCTTTAGGTCAGATATATCATGAATTGTAGAAAAATTAGAAGGATGTATGTACCTGCATCCTATGCGTGGTAATAACCAATAATAACGAATACCGATCGATTATTCTACAGAATTTTTAATTTGGTAGACCAATAAACGAACCAAGCAAATCGAGTATAAATTTCAAATTACTGGCTGAGGAGATGATACAGTTGTTACTTAACACACTTTAACATCCTATAACATAAAAGATATCACCTAAAAACCCACGAGAGCGTGTCAAATGACATTCTTATCCTTCACCCGACAACTTTTCAACATGACGAAACGGTTAGGCGTGACAAATTGGTCTCGTATTTTCTTTCCCCTTTTAAATTTTATTCAAGGGTTATGAGATAGGGACTCGATCCTTTTGTTAGTTATGACCCTTTCGATTCAAGATGTTCGTTGGCGATAGTCGGCTTTAAAATTCGACCCCTATGGATTTAAATCGGTTCGGTATTAGGCGACGGCAGGGGCACATCAAGATAATGTCAATAGGTTTCTTTAGTAAGTGGTTTTGCCTGTTTGCTTTTACCGGTCATGTTTACAAAGTTAATCAAGCGCACCGTGGAAACAAACAGGCGATGAAAGAAAACAATGAACTTATTAGTCGTTTTCATGCATAGGAGCACTTAAGCAATTATTACTTCCGACGGTTTAATGCTGGTATTGTTATTTTTTAATAACACTTGAAACTTGTTCACACCCTGCGAAAGATAACTCAAAACGACAACACTAAAGGACGAAAACAACCTCATGTTTATTTTACATAATTCCAGCATAATATTTGAATACATTTACTTTTATCTGCTTCAGTTATAAGATAACAGTGGCTGTTAAGTGTCGACGTCAAATTGCTCCAAATTTATCACGGTCAAAGTCATTTCTACGAAAGCCACGAAGGAGATGGGAGTTTAAACAAATTGATAGTTGTTCACAATTTCAGTAGTTCATAAACGTCAATGTCGACGATGTAATTTGCTTGTTTGCGCAAAAGTAAGGGAGGCAGAAGAAAGTAAAGATAATACGTACCAATACATGTTTTTGCCTATTGACTTCTTTAAGCCTTAGCAACCAGGAAATAACAAAAAAGTTAAGGAAAATAAAAAAATAAAACATCCGTTCTAAGAAAGCGTAATCTATACCTTAACCTAAGTTTAGTATAAACGGTTAGATGAGTGACAAAGGAGGGGATTTTTGAGATTTTTCGCAAGTAAGAGAAGCCGAAGGAAGTAAAAATGGTATTTGCCGGTACGTGTTCCTGTTTATTATTTAGAGACAGGCAACCAAAGGAATAAGGAATAAGAGAGATTTTTACTTCAATAACAAACAACGTAGTTGCATGCTCTGCTCTAGAACTCCGAATTTCGGCAGAACATTAAAATGTCCTTACTAAGGAAGCATGTGATGTGTGATGACCATGCGATACTATTCTAAATCCCGATAAGTATTACATTAAAGGGAACGCGAAATACTTAAGGAATATGAACAAACAACCAAGTAGTTTGCTCAGCTTTGGTACGTTGACTTTCAGAGGAAAAAATGAAACATTGAAACACTAAGGACCATAATTAGATATGATTGAAGTAAGTAATTTTTTTTGCAATTAATATTGTTGACTCACGTTTAACAATTAAACGTTTAGTATTAACTATGGTGTTAACATCGAAGTGTTTTTTGTTATGATTTTATTTCTGCTTCTTTATATAAATTTTGTATTAGATTCTTGACTGGCTGAGCAAATATGATACTTGGTTATTGCTGATGAATATACAGGTAATACTCATTGACAGACATTGAATCTGAAGTCATGTTTACTCCCAAATTATACCCCGATAATTGTCAAGTTTTTTTTAGAGTCTAATATTTCTACCTCTTCATCGACCACGAATAACTCATATATTAAAATAAACCAAAGGAATCGGAATATATGTGTTTTCTTATTTTTATCCCATGTAGCTAGAATTTCAATGAAGTTAAAATAAGCGTAAAGTCTAAGTAAGAATATGAAATTCATATAAAATATAAGAGGATAAAAAGCAATAAATGTTATGTTATATGGTAACAAAAAGTTTTTTTATTTACTGAAAATGAACGATCTTACATTGAAATCTGAGGAATCTCTGAAGATATATGAATAATTACATAAGAATGAGTAAGCGGGTATGAGATATGAAGGAGAACGAAAGCCAACTGAAAGCGATTTTACCGTTTGGTAATGTCATGATGAAAATGATAGTATTATGAATATGGGTAGAGCAAAAATAACACATTAATAGGAACTATTCTTTTATTTGTGCTTTTAGGTTTGACGAAAATAGAATTACGAATTAATTTCTTTTTACAGACCGAACTAAGAGGTTTTTGTAAATATTATATAATCACTGCGTCAGCGATTAGAACCAAATTCTGTTTTCATTTAATAGATGACGAGGAGGATATCGGCTTCAGACAGAACATAAACAAGAAAGAACTGAGGCTTGCTATACTAACTCTAAATATAATGAGACAGTTTTGTAAATAAAGTTATAAATCGATTTTAATAGATAGCTTTACATCTTGTCCTACTAAATAAGTCATCCGTATTTGCTAAAGAAGGTTCTATTCGGCTTGTGCTGATTTCTTAGTGACCGTTGTATTGTGTAGTATTTTTGTAATGGTTGATTTATACGCTGTCGCAAATTTTTCGTTCCTGCTCGGTAAGCCTGACAGAGATAGCCTGAAAAAGTTAAAAATGGTGTAAAATAATGATTCTATTGGGACAATCACTGTATTTTTCCAATTCAAAAGAGATAAAATGTCAATAGAGAACCTGACGCTCTCCTCATCCTTTTACGACCCGAATCGCCAAAAATATTGAAGAAATCAATGTAGTCATTCTTAGAGCTGTATAAACTAACTTGGAGCCCCATTGTGCGAATTTTCACCACTTGAACGCCACTGTTTACACAACTTCGTCTGTTCGCACGTGTTATCCAGAAATGGCATGACCTTTGTGCCCAATCCCTCATTCATCCGACCTTGCCCTATAAGCTTTATTTTTATTTTTCTGAACGAAAATAAAAAATATAAAAAAAGCGTTTTGCTGAGGTGGGAAAAAATTACGGAAGCGCGGTCGGGTATCACAGAAGATGAATTTTTTAATACTTCAATAAAATATTCAAGATGAAATTACTGGTCACAATGGAGTGTTGACGGAGATTTGGGTTTCTTTTGCAAAAAAACCTTGTTCGTAAATGTTCAGACTGACTACAGATTGACCTATGAATGTTTTTTAAACCCAGTATTAACTCCGTAGTCTAAACTAAAAATAATCTAATTATGGAATATGCGTGCTTCAAGCAGGAAAAAAACTTGAGTATAAAATTTAGAATATTTTAATAGTTGCGTGACTCTAGGGCGGTATATTATATGCAATACAATCCCTAGGGAACTTATAAAACTAAGCTGTAGTAGTGTAGTGGTTTATTAGTGTCACCTGTAAAATTAAGATCAGCCTTTGCTTGATTTAAAGGTTTAATACGACTTTCCTGAACAAAAACCCAAATTAAGGAAGCTCTAGCGACCTTTTCTTTACTCAATGAGATTATAAAACAGCATGGAAACGATTTTAAATCCATAAATTTCATTATCTGGTTTTTGTCATTTAACAAGTTATTCCCATCTTATTTCCCTTATTGTAAAACCCTGAGAAATTCAGAAAATTCATTTCTTAATAGCACTTAAAACGAATACAAACATAATAATTACAACAATTAAAAGTGCCTAATCCATTGCCTAAACACATTTTCCAAACGGATCCGACAGATCTCGTTACCCAACCCACGAAACGATCGCTTCGTAAATTCTCACATTACCACTTACTACATAACCTCAATTAGCCTGCTTGTTCTGTACCCGTCTTTGTTCTACACCGAATTACAAAGGGGGAATTGATGGAATCAAATGGATGAACACACACATGTGATGAGCCAGTTAACCAAAAATATGAGAAGCCTTTTAAAAATATCTTGGACGCTTATGTATCTGGATGATATTGATTTCTGTATTTAGACTATATAATTACAGTAAAGATCCTAATTTATTAGGTACTTAATTTAATAAAATAATTTTAAATTCGCCATTGCCTATTCGGAACGACAAAATCGATTATCGTCCGAAGTTATTTAATTAAAAAGGATTATAAAGCTTTTAATATCGCTCTTTAAAATAAATTACGGCTCGAATTGAACCGAACGGAATTTACTGCCGGCACAGAGGCGCTGTGATAAATACAATTTTTAATTACTCGAGTTAAAATCTTTATTTCGAGGAGAGAGGTCCGACTGATTTTTCAATAGGGATCGCTGACAAAATGGAAATTTAATAATAAACCACTTCGGTTTATGGTTTATTTGTTTGTATTGGATTTATGGAATTGCATTTCCGCTTTTCATTTTATAATAATCATGAAACAGAGGAATTTTATTAATAAATGATTTAATGGCCACTATTAAAATACTCAAAATGCGTTACCAAATGTAAATTTAGTTTAGTTATTTTGTGATCATTTAAAATGAATATGTAATGTATGTAGCATAAATTTGATAATTTGTTGAAAATTAGTTTCAGCCACATTTACCAAGACTAGTTTTCCCGTTTATTTACTTCCAATTGGAGGCACTAGACGTTAAAGTATGTTCATCAGCCAAACCTATATAGACTTGAGTTTTCGACAAAGCTAAGGGTCTCCGGTTACCACTGCAGTGGTTGTTGCACAAATAATTTTGTGCGCCTTGTTGACCTTACGCCTATTTCTGTGAATTAATAAATTAATAAGTTGTGCGTTATGTGAATCAGTGAAAACAATACTTTATTTGTTTGTCGAGTTAGACCATGTTTCGCGAATTTATATGTAATCAACTCCCACTTAGATGTTCTTTCTATATTTTAGGGTGTTGTATCGTTTAGTATAGTATAACTACCAAATCTTTAACAATTAATAGATATCACGCTATCAACATCTCGGAGGCTAATGGATCGTAAAAACACGGAAGGGGTCAAATCCAGTTAAACAAATTTAGATGCGGTAACTTGTCTGGCACGGCACGGCAGATCTGGCTACTGAATTCTGCAAGCACTCTATCCTTCTCGCAAACGACGTGCCGTGCATGACGGAACGGTCTAGAGATCTTGTTTCTCTTAAAAGAAATGGTTTCACACTATGTATCATGATACGGATAGGTTCACACCACCGTAAATAATAAATCTTTAATACCCTCAATTTTCTCTTCCATACAGGATTTAGATTGTTGCGCAGTTAAATATGTACCTCAAGTGGTTTACCTCTCTTATCGTATGTGTGCGTTTTTACATTTGCCTGCACACCTTATCAAAATCTATGTTTGGGCTTATATCATACTTAAGTTTGTATCATTGACAAAGGAAAATATAAATATAATATTGCTTACTTATTTGCTGCACATTTGTTTCTAATATTTGGGTATTTTACATAAATAATTTATTTTTTAGTTCTGGCTGTATCGTGGATATCTGTCCTCTGTGACTGATATTGAAATGTTAAAGCACATTTAAGAATATTATGTGTAAATCTATTAACGTGTCAATATTCCAGTCTTTTGTTTGTGATTACTTCTTCTATTGAGTAGTGAATTCTGGGAGGCATTAATAAAACTGGAGTATAGTTCTATAAATCCTCAGTTTGGCTTAAAACGTTTGGCACTTTATGGTTATATGATGACGAGATCAGACCATAAGCACATATTTCCAATAATAATTTTTTTGATGTCGGAAAGCAACACTCGAACGTTATCAGTACAATTTAATTTACATGAAGTGCTTCTTATCAATCAAATTTATTGGTTCAACAATGTTAATATGATCACATCCAGAAGCGTTATAAATAAGAGTTGACTGATTACGACAAGTAGTGATATTCTTATATGCGATTTAACTTTTTAGGCACGTGACGTCATCAGCATCAGACCCTCAAAAAGAGCGGTCAGTAATATAGTGAACTGTGCGGACGCCATAGGGGATCTCTGTGGGAGTTCAAATGAATTATTTATGAATTTAATATTAAATTATCATAAAAGCGTGCGTCATACGTCTTCGACAATCCTTTAATGAGATTGAGACGGAAACTTATTTTGGAATTTCATAATCCATGCAAATCCTATATTATATATACAGAGTGTCCGAGATAAAACAGTCCACCCTAAAAATCTTGAAAAATAAATTGTTTAGCCACAAACGGCCATACACGTCAAATTTAATATTGAGGACATTTATTGACAGAAATTTCGTTTCTCTGAGGTTCCCCTTACCTCGAGGTGGAGGCATAATTTTGCTTTTATTATTTAAGTGTTTTTGATCGTCGTGTATGTCTGCTTCTCGGACGAATATTCCTTTTATTTACATGTTTAAGTCAATATACCCAACTATCGATACTGGAGCGACACTAATCGTCATTTATTTCGAAAAACACATGCGCAGCGACCTAAAAAAAGAAATTTAATATCCTGGTAGATCATATTGTTGATTTTTTTTTAATAATACAATCTTAATACTGAAAATTTTTTGGAACTTTAGCAAAATTCCATCAATCCCACAATAACTGAGTTATTTGAACAAGATGACCTTCGAGAAAAAGAACTTATGTTTCAGCAAGGCACCATCATATTATGCTGCTACCGTCATTTTTTTGCGATCTGATTTGACCCTTTTGGATTGTTTTATGGGGTCATCTAAAAATTATTTGCCACGAAGTCTCCCTTTAAGCTTCGAAATAGAATTGTTAACGAATTTTAGTTAATAACGCCCGAAATGTTAGCTAATGTGCGCAGACATTTTGAACAATTGTATTTTTGTATGGACGTCAACGAAGATCATTTTCAACATTTGGTATTAGATAGCTTTAATTTTTTTAAATTTAAAGTAGGATTTTTTTAAATCCAGATTTATTTATATTTTTTGAGAACAAGTTGATAAAATAACAAAATAAAAATGAGGCTATGTAGAGAATAAAATTATCTTTAATTCAAGGTATCACTCGATCCCTATGTTAATTTAAAAAAATTAACATAGGGGTGAGGGGATGACATCTTAGAAACGCAATTTCTGTGAATAAATGTCCCCCTCAATATTAAATTTGACGTGTTCGGCCGTTTTTGGCTAAATAACTTTTTTTCCAAGATTTTCAAGTTGGACTGTTTTTTTTATGTGCAAGTACTTTTTAAAATTTTGAATGGATCAACAAACAAAGGTAAATTAAATGTTATTACATTCTTTCTTGTCCAATGTCAGTGCCAGATTTGTCAAATATTTCTGTGCAAGCAAGATGACATAAGCTCGTGTAGATGCAATGTCAGATTAAGCTTAAAGCACTTTAATTTTGAGTCTACTAAAGATATTTCTACAAATTGTTATGATTTAGATCAGAGGAGTAGAGATATACGATCGTAGACATTGCGGAATGATGAAATAAATGCTAAATACAAAGGTTTAATATAGGTAGGTAGTTTAGAGAAAGACCATACATTTTTTAGCTTTTTTAAGGGTTTTTTTAAAGTTAGATTCTGAGCGATTTTGCTAGAAGTTTTGTTCAAATTTGCATAAGTAAGATCGACTACCGACCAATCGGCTTTTTAGAATGTTAGCTCTAAGAAATCGTTTCAAAACTTCAGTAGCCATTTCAAATCGATGATTTGAAGAATTATGTCTATGAAAATAGTCAACCAGCACTCTTTTCGTTCTTTTTCGCACGTAGTTTTAGGATGATATCTCAAAGAGATGTATTTTTAGATATTTCTTTGCATAAAGAATATTTTATTGTACGAATTATAGGCAGTGGTTTTTTTTCTACCTCAGATCCCTTGTCTTATCTTAAAGATCTTTCTATTCCTCGTACATTCCCTGTTTATGATACAAACCGGCAAAAAATTAGGATAATTCAACCATCCATAATAACAAGAAATTCCGAAATTAATATTAATAATTAACAAAAAATCTAGTGGTGAAAATGATATCTCTCCTGAAGTGTTCTTGCGACTGCCTGATAAGGCCCTTGACTCACTCTTCATAGTTATTAACCATTCTTGGTCTGAAGTTGTGTTTCACAATTCGGATTTTTATCATCTAAAAGTACTCAGAATGCAATTTACAGCTTCCTCAAGAGTGTTTACTTTGGTGTGAACCAGGGTAATGTGTCGGCAGCGGTCTTCTGCAATCTGCAGATCTGTCAAAGGCATTTGATTCCGTGGATCGCGGAATTCTACTCTCTAAGCTGGAAAGATATAAGTTTTGTAGAGTGCCACACTCAGGGTTTAAATCCTACCTTGAAGGTCGAAGCCAATCAGTTGTGCACTCGGGTGGGAGATCATCAGCCCTTAACATCAATTGTTTAGTCCCTAAGGGCTGTTCTTGGGCCAATATTGTTCCTTATTTATATAAATGCCTTTGTCAAACTGAATATCTCTGGAGAATTCACCCTATTTGCAGATGACACATCTATCCTGTGGAAAGTGTAAGGCTTTTTAAACTTATAGCTAATGATCTTAAGATCATTAAGGACTGGTTCACATCTAACTTTCTTTGTCTGAACCTGAGTAAGACTCACATCATTGGGTTTAAATGTGACGTGTAAATGGTGACATTGTTAGAAACTACAACATCTTAAGTTTTTGGGTATAATAATTGACCGGGAATTACACTTTAAAAATTATATATTATCATTAGGAAGCAAACTCACATTAGGATGTTTTGCTGTGCAAGTGGTAAGGAAAGAATTGGGTCAACAACTATCCCGGACAGTTTACTTCTCATTATTTGAGTTTCACCTTAGGTATGGTATACCATTCTGGAGTGTTGCCAATCAGGGCTTACTAAACTTAGTTTTTGTTCTTCAACAAAAAAATCAGTTCGCTTTAGAGCGTCGCTTTAGTCGCGCTATCATGTAGACCACACTTTGTGACTCAAAGAATATTAACTTTTACATCCTTTCTCATACTGGAGACATGTTCCCTTAACTTTAAAAACCGTGATGAACTCCGAGGGCCTATTCCTCATCACGAAACACGTCAAATTCATTTTCTTCCATTACCAATTCCCAAATCTTCTCTGATCAAAAAGTCTCCGATTTACGAGGGTCGAAAAATGTTTAATCATTTGCCAATCAATTTAATGACAACTTTTTCTATTAAAAATTCAATTCAGTTAAAAAAACTACTTTTAAATAGGGCTTATTACAATGTGGATGAATTCATCATCTATCATCACATCAGGATGAGCTCCAAAATTTAAACATTGATTGCTTGTTATCATTAAGTGTATAATTTAATTTAGTTATGTTCTGTAGGTATAGTAAATTTTAATCAATTTTTCAATGTATTTATGTGTGTGCTTTTAGTATTTAATGTGTGTAGTTCTTAGGTTTTTATTATACTATACTTTGTCAACAAAATCTGTATTTTATGACAAAGCACTTTTTCAATTTGAATTTAAACCCTATGACAACTCTCTTGACAAATATTTATATAAAGTCCCAAAGGTGACAAAAAACCAACCCAAAAAAAACGTTCAAAAAAGAACAAAAACCATCTGTGTTTTTTTCAGCAAACAAAAATACCAAGAAATCCTACACCACTTAATCCCCGAGCGTGAAAATAAACCTTTTATTTCCTTTTTCATAACAAGCTTACAAAAGACCTCTAGGACCGATCTGTCTCCGGCCTCGGTCTCTCTTGAACCCTCGTATCTCCTATCTCTCTCTCGCGAGTCATTTGTCCGCATATCTGCATTCCTCGTCTTGCCAATACGGTTTTTTCCCGTCTTGCTCGCACTGACGCGTCTCCCGCATAAGCGGCTCTTTTACTGGATTGTATAAGGCCCGGACGGCCGTGGACGTATTACGCGTCCAGAAAACATTCGGGCGCCAACAACCCGAGATTGGCGCGTCTTTGTTGCGCGAAAAATCGATGTAAAGTGGCACCGAAACCGAATATTTTATCGCCGTTTACAGACTTAATCGGACCTGCCAATTTTAGTATCGGATGATTGGCGAGATAAGACCGAGGAATAAAGTAACGTTGATTTCAGTTGTTAATAAATCTTGTAAAGACAGCTTAATGAGGGGATTAGTTGGACATTTTGACACCAAACATGGTGCATAATGGGTGTTTAACATATGGCATGTGTTGAGTTTAAAGCTAGTTAAGGTACAGGTAGAGAAGTTGTTTAAACTTTTTAATAAACATACGTCGCTTATCAGTGGAAAGACCACTCCTTGCCTCTTTAGCCAAGTCAACCTTCTTTGTTGGCCACCATAGATCTCCAAACCTTTCGTCAATAAAACATATGGGATATCATGGAACGAAGACTAACTTTGCGACCATCTTTTAAGCAAAGTTAAAAACGCATATAACTTCAAATAGCTAATTTTAACGCTTTATTGGAATTCATAGGCTTAAAACGTGGGACTTAAACATATTTGTGGTATTTGCTTAAAACGGAGGTAATTTATTTGACAAGGGTTTACTAAGGCAAGACATCTTTTTGTGGCGTAAACGCTTGACAAGGAGTCACCGAACAACCGGAGACAATTTTCTCCTCACTGTTTTTCGAGCTTCCTATTATACTTTTCCAAGCTGTGAGGATTAAAATTAACAAGAAAGTAATGTACTGAATTAAATTTGGATGCACCAAAGACCAAAGGGCCCTTTCATCAAGATAGAAACTTTCTTTTTCTACGTGAAAAAACGTTTATTTTTAAACGTCATATTTTTTTCAATTTGAAAGTGTTTTGAAGAATATTGCTAAAAAATGTTCACCATGCAAGTTCCTAAAGGATACCTGACAGTTTTAACAATAACTATAAGAGTCCTCTTTTGTAATCCAAAAAACCATATTAATATTAATCGGTATTGTCACATTACACCATAATATATATATTCAACCTAGTTTTTTCTCATCCTCCTATAGATTTGATTAGGATATTTGTTAAAAATAGAGCCTTGCCCTGTGATGGGTTAAATGTATTAAAAGACTCGCAGTCCAGCGAAACCTTAGAATTTATCATAAGACATTTAGAAATATCTATTCATAAAGTGTAATGAGTGTGTTGTAATCGCATGTAAAAAAATGTCAGCAATGTTAGTTTTCAATTAACACATTCTCGGAGGGATCCTATCCCTCAACACCAAACAACAAACTTCTCAATCTTGATCAAACGGGGACATTCGACTTTTTTTTGGTTTAATAAGATTTGGCAAAATGGATATAGGCGTAACATTCTGCCTATATTTGTTTTGCGTGCCTGCTTTTGTGCATCGATTTGTAGGATAAACTTTTGTGCATGGCATTAAGCTTTATATTTTTAATAAGTTCTTGTTGACTTGCATTATACAGTCTTAAATACATTCAGTTTACGAATACATTTGGATAATAATGCCGTTATCTTCAGAATAATTAAAAGTAATTCTCAAGTGGATAACTGGTACGTTTATGGTATTAGTCAGGATCAAAAATATACTAGCGAGAAAAATTACAAAGCAAACAATTACCATAACCATTGTCATTTTATCGTATCTATATGGGTTTAGGCGTATCCATTTTACCAGTTGAGGCTATAAGTGCAATATCGGACTAACCCACAAAAATTAAAAATCGGCTTTATTGTAGAATATTATCCGTCAAGTTAAAATCTATTTATTGCACAGTGGACCAAACGACCTATTCATTTTCGTTACGAGATGGCAGCACTAAACCGGTTATTGAACTTTATTATTGATAAAAGTTTAAAGTAGCAAAGTGGACTATCCTCAGTTAGTTCACTGAGCTACTAAAAGTAAGAAGTTTATGTGCTAGAGACACCTTAAAAAAAGACACTAAACTGGCAAAAAGTGGAAACGCAACGGTCATCTGTATTGATCTAATGAAGACTCTTCCTACACCTATACTTACCATTCATTTGTTACTATAAAAGGCAGTTATGGACTTACTGCTTTAATATACATGAAGTGGGGACCAATAATGCGTTCATGTTTGTATGGGATGAAAGTATTGCTTCCAAGGGGCCGCAAGATGTGGGTTCTTGTATTTTATATTACATAAAAAACATTGTTACATCGAAAAGATTTATTATGTATTCTGACCAATGTGGTGGTCAGAATCGTAATATAAAAATGTCATTGATATGTAACTATATTACTGCATCTCCATTATTTACTATGGAAGAAATAGATGATAAAATCCTTGTAAGTGGTCATTCCTATTTACCATGCGACAAAGATTTCGGAATCGTAGAAAAAGAAAAGAAATTCCATCCACATGTCTTTATACCTCAAGACTGGCATACAGTCATAAGACATGCTAGAAAAAAAACCCTTTACCATAATAGAAATGGATAAGTCAAGATTTTTTTCCACTAAGGAACTTAACATAATAGGAAAGTAACATAATAAACAGAAAAGTATCTGAAACAAAAACAATGGTGGAGTGGCTCAAAATCCAATGGTTAAGGTTTAGAAAAGATTATCCCAATACTATTTTAGTTTTTCCCAATACTATTTAGTATAAGTACTCGAATAATGAAGAGGTTTATTTTAACACAGTAGATCTTAGTAAAAGGAAATCTGTTTCCAAGGAAATTAAGGATCTGCCTCTTTTATACCCAAATGGTTATGCCATTAATGAAGCTAAAATAAAGATCTCCTCGAGTTAATGGAATTCATATTTCCTTTATACCAAGATTTTTATAAAAATCTGAGGTCATTTGCTCAAGCAACTGAAGGTGAAGTAGTTGGCCCAGTTGAGGAAGAAGAAACTTTACGTATTTAATAACTACCTACTTAATAAAAATATAAAGTTTTTATATATATTTTTTTATTTATTCTCGTGACAATACGAGTAATACAGTTTTTGACGTAATACTTATAATAGCTTAAGTTATAGTAACCCATTAAAAAACCCAATTTATTTTAAATGCAGAGTGGACTAACAACCCACATAGAAAAATCGAATATTAGCCATATCCAAAAATTTTAAACAAATTCCGCAAATTTAAGTAACACTCAAGAATATTCAATTAATTCGAAATAAAGAAATGTCCTTTTAAAATGGTTTTGCGCACTTACATTTTCGTTTTTTTTTAACCTATTTTTTAGCACTTAATAATATTGGGGTTAGTCCGTTTTTGCACTCATAGCCTCAGTTATATCAATGGGTGAGAGAGCTGTCAGCTAAAGGATAACCTAAACAATTGTGGTCAAACCAGATGTACGTTAAGAAAATTTAGACCACAGAAACGGCAAAAGTCCTAGAACAACATTGCTATACCTAAGAAACATAATCAAAGATCCAATCAAGCTGAAGAATATAGAAATTATAGTAAGAATATTCAAATATAGTTTTTTTCGAAAGTTTATTTAAATTCTAACCTGTTGAGTGTTCATGTTCATGATTTATTCTATGAAGAAATTGAAAGATCTTGGAAAGCGTTCGACTGGAGATATTTTATTAAAATTTAGTTGAAAACGCCCTGAAACAAATTTTCTCGTTGGTAAAATGTTGTCAATAGGCGATATTTCATTTTTTATTTCGCTTAATACTCTCCTTTTAGGTACTCAAAAAACCCAGTATCACGTAACACCACCACACCATTCACTTTTGTTCTCTGTTAGCGTGAATATTAAATTACACCCATAAAATATATAATTACCGATTACGTTAAAAACCAGTCCAAAACGCGGATGTTCGAAGCCTCATATTAAAATTAAATGTTCACTTGGTATTAGGGCGCAGCGGGAGCCAATTAAGCTCGTTTTTATCACAGGCCTGAAATTGAATCGTACACGGCTCGATATTCGACTAATTGGGATAATTACAATATATTTATTCATGTCTGTTTAAATTAAAATTCCTAATATTTAGGCTGGCCGAGCTTATCCCGTTCAATATTTATTGGTTGCTGGGCATTAATGGACGATATATAGAATGTTGAACGAATGCACTAAATGAAATAACATATCGTTAATATATTATGAAGATCTTTGTTGTTTAACGGCTCTCTTTTAAATCAATATGTTAGGGTTTGTATCTATGACTGCATTTACAGCTGAAATAGATGCAAGACACTAATAATTATTGGAATTTAGAGACAGACTACCTAGACATCTTCCGAATATGTCAAGAACATAAGGTGGTAAGTACTACATCATTCAACAGTTCTAAAACTGCTAGGTCCAGAATAATCCTTTTTCATTGCTAAACTTAGAATTACCATCAAAACAGAAGATCAATTTAAGCATACCTGGGACAGGTTACCATAAACAGCTCTTAATCATGCGAAAGCATTTATTCATACCTAATCTCGCAACTTAAAGATACCATTAGGGGATTAAGTAAGAAATATTACTGGTATTGTAAAATGTGCCTCCGAAGTCGGCACTATTGGTATCTTTGTTAATATTAAAGATACAAGGTCGAGATATAAATCATTGTTTGAAAAATAAAATGGCAGTGGCCAGATTTAATGAAGTAAATAAATACTGACAGTTACACGTTAGTAAAGTTTGTGATTTCTGTAAAATCTAAATTAGTAAAATGCCTTTGCGCCTATTAAAAAATGTGATATGTTAGAATGTTACCTTGTATGTCGAAAAATTAGTGACAGAGCGCTAGAAGAGTACCGCCTGCGATTCCAGACTCGTAATTTGTAAACCGAAGATACTTTTTAATTCTCTAGAGAAAATTTAGAATTAACGAAAACGTGTTTAAAAGAACTAGAAGGAACCAATTTATAGTAAGCGAGGATGTTGAAATTTCTGTTTTGGGATATTTGAAGCACATATGGAAAACTCAACTAGAGATTTAGCAGAAGCTTACGGTATGAGCTTAGTAACAATATGGCGGGTCTTAAAGAAACACAAATTTGTGGCATATAAATATCGACCAGTACAAACATTGTTGCCTGGCGATAACGAAAGAAGACTTGCTTTTTTCAGCTGGTGACGTAATGTATATGAAGCAAATGATAATATTTGAAACTGTATATTTTGGAGCGAAGATGCGAATTTTTGAAACAAGCATGTTTAACCGTAAAAATGTAAGTTATTCGTCCTAAGAAAATTTTTTCCCCATTGGTCTCAAAAGCCCTCAAAATCAATTTAGTATAAGCGTTTGGTGCGGCTTAATAGGAAGCCAAATAATAGGACCTCTGTTTTATGAAGGAGATAAGTTGGGCCCATAATATCTGGAGCGCTGGAAGATTATTGGATGGTTAGAGTACCTTCCCATTAACCAAATGATGTAAGAATATTACTTAATAAACTCTTTAGCAATAAATGGATTGCGACACGTGGCCTATTCCTTGGCCATCTAGGTCATCCGACCTAACCCCTCTCGACTTTTATGGGGCTACCTAAAGAATGAAGTGTATAAAAACAACAAAACCTTTGATGAACTTCAAATACATATTAGGCACATAATTGGATCAACAGATGGAAGATCAATCTTAAAAGCTACAAGATGCGTGCTTACGTGTGTGAACGTGCTCAAGTGTTGTATGCCACCATTACTCTTTAATTTTATTTAGGAACTTTCAATGAACTTTAAATCTTTCTGGCTTTATAAAAAAATATCCCTTAATAAACCATTACTTACTGTAAATATTTTGGAGTATACGTACTTATATAAACAAATATTTAGTCAGGCCCAAATACAAGCAAACTCCGCTAGTCTAACCCGGCCGAAAACCGGTGGATCGAAATACGGGTTATTCACGCAACTTTATTACTACATCTGTTCCCCGCGATGACTATAGTTTGCTAATATAACCGACGCTGTATCTTAAGTATTAGCAAAGATACCAATAGTGCCGACTTAATCGGAGGCATCGTGTAGTATACTGGTCTCTCCAGACTAAAGACATCACACGAATGAGATTGGCCTGGCAGTGACATAATATTCTAGGTGACTATTTAAAACTGAAAGGACTGCTTTATTTTAAGAGAAAAATTTAATCAACTGAAAGAACTTCTTTGGTTGAATTTGCGTGAACCAGAGTAGTCCGGTAGAGGACTATCCAATCTGCTTCCTCGTCCTTTACCTTTATTTGGTTCGTTGGTTCTAGTAGACTTGTTGCATACACAAAGTAATAATAATATAACGAAAGCTCTGAAGTTCCGAGGGTTAGTAAGATTATCGCTGATCCTTTCTGTTGACAAGAAAAATCACAGAGAATGTATTCTATCGTCCTCCTGTAAATAACCGGATGACCGTTATCAGACGTAGTCCATTTCTCGTCAACGACAACTTTTCTCTTTCTGCTCGTGTGAATAGCTAAGGAGTACTTCTGATAGCAATCAATGTATGTATCATTATACCAATATCAATTAATAAAAAGTACTTTCATTGAAGCATATAATACAAAATTGATGTCATGTATGTATGACATTTAAAATAATACCTCCAACAAACAAAAATATAAATATATAATATACAAAATGTAATTAAAAAAAATTATCTTGAGAAATGGTATATAGTCATCTTATGTGAGCCACCCTGTACATATGGTACTGCTTTCTTTGATTATTCTTCCTATAGCTGATTTAAATAAAAATTTGCTTAACGGTCGTTTATTCGCCATTCCATATATCATCTCTGGTGTTAGAGATAATGTTCGTAGCTATAACTCGTCCATCCAATTCAAGCTATCCAAAACTGATTTATGTTCAAATTAGACATAATAGGTGTTAAATAAAGTTCAACCCATTTCCTCGTGTGAAAACGCCGTTGATGATGATTGCTCTTTCGATATAATACAGGCTATAATAAGAATGGGCGCTTCATAAACATACAAACGAGCGTTTAATTTTGACTTCACGTCGGTCACGATCTTTCAATCAACCGAGCAGATGAAATGGGTTATTTCCAGAACGGTGCGGCGCTGTTTATCATTTTCTCAGGGTAATTTAGTAATGGCCTCTTATTAACTTTGTTAGACGGTTTCTCATCCGACCTTGTTTTCGGTGAAATGTTTATGTTTATCTCGTTCTTTATTTGATGGATCGATTAGTAATTACATTTTTTTTTTCAGGTGAAACCTTAGTCGTCAGAGAGTAAGTATTTAACGGATCGCCACAAATCATTGCCTTTCATCGTGGTTAAGTATTAAGTTATTTAAAACATCATTAAACCAACAACGACTGTACTGTGTTATAAATCTCGAAATAAATTCTAATACGTGTCTAGCTGAGCCCATAAAAATATTGGCAGAGATCTCGGCATCAATTAGAGAATCGTTACACTTGCGATTTTAAAATGAATCGGGCCATTTTATTTTGCCAAAAGCCGAACCCCGATAAATTAATGCCCGTTTTTTTTTTCACGTTTCAGAAATCCGAAATAGATTGCTAATTTTATGTGTGTTGTTTGGACAGTTTATATAAATTTGTTTAATATTTCAACGATGTTTAAAGTCGTTTGTTTTTCTGTTGTCTGACTTTTGATGTTCTATTTTGTGCCAGTGAACTATTTATTATCTGATCAGCAATTTCTTTGATAGAAGGGTCAAAAGACCAAAGCACTACTAGTAAATCCAAAAGCATTTAATTCTCCATATTCGTGTTTTACAAGAATTTAGCAATATTTACAATGTTATTCATAACACTTCACTCACAGTCATTGTGATTATTACCAAGATTATATGGTCTACCCAAAATCCAAAAAGCCTATAGCCATATTAATAATACTAATAATAAGTTTATTCAAGCATAAAAACAAAAGTTACATAAAATAAGAAGACAATGAATAAACAAAAGCTCACAAAAGGTTACCCTTGTTCGTGGAAGATTTAGCATAATCTAAAAAATAAAATAAAACAACGAGAAATAACAAAATCAATAAAAGAAACAATAAAAAAAAGAAAGTACCTAGAGCTAAAAGATTTACAATAGAAAGATTGATTATGTACTTGCGTTTTATTTTTTCTCTTTACTTTAAGCTGCTTTTAAATTAAAGCTTTATTTAGAAGTTTTACATGGATATAGTCCAAATTGGGTTGTATAAGAATATTACGTTAAGTTAGGATATGGGTTTTAAGTGTCATATTAAGGTTTTATAGAGTAATGTCCGTTCTAATTCTCTGAAAGAAATATTAATTAATTAATTTTTATATCTATAACATCATCTATAAAATTTCGAGGATTCAAATATATACAATTTTTAAATTTTGCCTGTAATAAATAAATTGAATTTATCGAGGAAGTGAAGCATAAACTTTTGGGCCTATACCGGGTAGTGCGTCGCCGAGCGGAACATAGGAAATCCCATGTAAATTTTAGGGGATCAATTATTGGCTTCCCTGTACATTTTACAGAAAAAATTTAGGATAACTATTTGAAGAGACCAATCTGGCAAACTCTCGTGCAAAGTCTCAAAAAATTTTAATATGCGAATCTTGAATTATTCAATTAAATGTAATTGCAAAATTACCAAATTTTCGGTTCAGGTAATACCAGACACCAGCCACCATCAAACAATTTGTTATAAGGCTTTGTCAAGTCTGACGTACGGCCGAATACGAGAAATGGTAAAAATTGTAAATTTGGTGGGGAAATAAACTGACATTTCAGATACTGCTCGAAAACTATTTCCCGCATAATGCCACTTAATTATGGCTATTTTTTCGTCGATTGAATAATTCATACTTGTTTTCAACTATCGACTGTTACTGATTTATTGACACTTTTCCTCACGTACTGGTGCCCGTTTGGTTTTACCTGAACCGAAAATTTGCTAATTTTGCTAATAGTCAATTACGGCGTACGACGAAGTCTATTTAAAGTAATTTTAACATTATTTTTAACTTCTTATCTCTTCTAGTTTTTCGGCACTTCTTGTAATTCATTTTTTAATACAGTTTTTCATATTTCCCAGACATTTGAAACGATTTTAATTTTTAACTTGCAAAATTCTTTTATTCTCACTATTCCTTCAAGTCAATTGAATGTATGGTTTACTTCTTTACTATATTTATTGAAATTTTTTGTGTTCCAAGCTTTTGGAATTCTTATTTGATGCATCGCATTTGAAATTTTTATAGCTTTTGGGATACTATTCATGCCTTAGACTTTTACAGTAATTTCTTTTTTATTTTCAAGATATTTAGACTAATTTTTCACGTTATTCCAAACATTTTATGACATTTAAGGTCATTCTTTGTATGTTTCAGACCTATGGTCAAACTTTCAATTAAATATAATCCTGGCATTTGAAATTTGTTTTTAATGACTTTTGACTATTTCAAACAAATTTGTTTATCTCCCAAGTGTTGGAAACTCTCCCTTCGATGCAGTTGAATGCATCGGCTTTTAAAGTTTTTAATTTCGAATTTGGATAAGGTTACTCATATAAAATATCAGTAATGTGTTGTAAATTATTATACTTATTCAATTTGCTTTTGTTCAAACAGTAATACCTTTGGAAACTATGCCCTTGAACATCAATATCAAATTTATATAATTTACAAATAGAATTTTATCACTTCAAAAATAAAACTCACTCAAATTCATCCAATTTACTGCCACATCAGTTAATAAATACCTTATGTGAAATCGGTAAAAAGTTCCTTGAATATAAATAAAAACAATAATTATGGAGATGTAATTAAGGTGTAGTTATTCCATTATACAATAATAATTCCTGCATTGTAATTAAGTAATTTCGTATATACGCGAGAATAATGAATATAATGAACAGGTTTATATTATCGTAACGGTCAATTATGGTTTTTTTCAACACCGCGTTCAGTTTTATTAGTTAAGCTTGACGGAAAATAAGAAGCAAATAATAATAGATATTATTGGCTGATTTTGGAAATAAACAATGAAGGATACTATAGACTAAGAGATTGAAGATTTTCCAAAGGAATCGGTTATTCATTTTTATAAAAATTTTAATTTTTTTAACGACTAATAGAATTATGTGTTTAAATTAATAATCATTTTAAATACTTCATTTTATTAACCGTTCTGTCGCTGTATCTATAGTGCTAGTGCTGCTATTAGTGGATGAAAAATATATACACGTTGTATATACAGATACACGTCGGATTTGCACGGTTACGAATAGCGAAGTCTGGAAGTTAATTACTCATCATTATTTTAATATATGATTAATTCTTAGAAGAGGAGTCTGGCCGCCGGAGAGCAATAATTAGTAATTCTTAATTTTGTAAAAGAGAAGAAATATAAAAATTGACTATAGATTTATCACATTATGAAAAGTTTATTTTATTTATCACAAATCTAATAGATTTTATATTATAACAATGTATAAATAATTAACCATTTAAATAATTTTTTGTAAAAAGACAATGCAAGTCCGATGATTAGTTACTCTTAAAATAACAGGTATGTTGTAGATCAATCCCTAAATTACCTAAGAAAAATCACATGTTAATTTTCAGAAAAATAAAATGAATATATTTGAATGTATATGACAATAATATTCATTGTAGATAAATCTCCTAATGTCCCTCTGATTCTTTGATTCATCCTTCCTTTGATTGTTCGTAGACCTCTGAGCCTCTCACCATACACGTGGCCATTTAAATTTCCTGGTATTAATATTGGGCTCATAATACCATCTCCCAATATACCAACCTAAACATAAATTTTCTGGTGGTACTGGGTATGCTCTTCTCAGTGTGGGCTCTCCTCATTGCAGTAACGACAGTTTTGCTTATTAATATTCCCCTTTAAATAAAAGGTACACTCATTGCTGAAGCAAATATTTTTAACTAGTCAAGGTTCTGCCGTACTTCTGTCTGTCATTATTTCACAAAAGTAGATTCTTCTATCCTAGTCGTCAGCAGCAAGTTCTTGCAGTATTTGCAGTTTATAGTTATTGCAGGGATAAAACTTATAAAATGTAAGTTTCGTTTTTATTGATTCATGAGATAATCCAGTTGCTACAGCTGTTTGACGCGTTGATAACGTTGATATAAGTTTTGTCGACTAATCTCGGTTGATTTCTCTTTTTATTCGTTACAGAACCAGGTTGTTCAAATTTGGCTAGTAGTTGGTGAACATACTTCGGGCTTATATTTTGCCCTGAATGCCTTTCATGAAAACGTTGAGTTCTTGTATTCCTTAAGAAACATGTATCCTGGGAATCATAAATGAAAATAGTGTATACACGTTCAGCTATGCTGTACACATTTTCCTGTACCATTGTTAAAGATAAGAAGTGCTGCTTTTCGTTTAAACTGAACCGAAAGTCAACTGTTCTTAAAATAATAATACTAGTACAAGTTACTTTTAAAGTAAAATCTGTGATAATAAAATGTGAATACTTATAAACAATTACAAACCCAATTTCATTGCTTAACAACTAAACCCCAATAAGCAACATAACCGACCCTTATTTCATCGTCACCAACCCATATTTAAACCTGCCCTAAACTTTTTAATTGCGATATACACCGATAAACAACCCTCATCAAACCGAATCGAAGAGGCCATATGTTCATCGCGGATCCTGTCAATAGCACTTACACGTCACGCGAAGTGAGCACCTTGTAAATTATTAAGTTCGACACAGCATTCGGGCCATTAACCATCCCCTAAGAGGGTTGCACTATATCGTGGTAGGCCGGCCCTGTGCCTCGTCACAGGGGTGCAGGCGGATCAATGGGGGACAAAGAAATTCATCATTATGCCAGATAGAGATGAGGACGTTATATAGACATTAGAGTATGTATTATCGAGTTGTCACCATTTGTAATGATTGTCTTTTAAGAAGCTTAAAGCTAGAAAATATTTAACTTTAGCAACCTTTGATTATGTTGCGTCAATAGAAAACCAGTTTACTTATGAATACTAAATATATTCATTTATAGTTTCTTATATATAGCAATTTATAGCAATTTATAACAAGTTTTAAGCATGGCTCAACTTATTAAAATTTTTAAGCTATTTAAATTGTCAATAAAATTATAGAAATCACAATGGATATAATAGAACTGAAGGATTTAAAAAGCCACATTTCCATACGCAATATTTGAGACACAGGATTTGGTCGTGATACAGTAGGGTTAGGTGATAAAAGTACTAAAAAGGCTTCTTACTCTTTTACGATACCATAATATGTATAACAATAAATATACAACTAATAGAAGAAGCTTTACGAAACGGGCAGTTATAAAACAATGAGTTTTTTGAGAAAAATACACAGTTGCAAAAAGGCCGCGCATAATCCCTGTAACTTTTTAATTACCTGATATACGAAAAAGTGACCTTAATAAAAATTATTCAGTAAATTGTTCTCTATATTTTTACCTTCAATTTATTCTATAATTTTTGGTTTGGTTGTTGTGGGTGGCTACACGGAAAATAATATTTTTTTTGTATTTAAACTATTCACATATTTTCAACTTTTTCTGAGGGAATAAGAGCTAAAGAACTAAAAAAAAATCTGTTTTTTTTTCAAGATGAACCATAGTGTAAGTAAATTAAAAATCTTCAACAGAAAATCAGGAATATGAAGTCACTGTTAAGAAAACAACTTGACTTAATTAATATTATGTATTAGGGAGCAATAAAAATTTGTGCATGTCTTTCCTCTTTCTATCTTTCTATAGTTGAAAATAGGTGAACATTTTAAATACAAAAAACCATAGTTTTCCCAATAGAATCCAAATACGCAATCACATGCATTGTTTCATTAAAAAATAAAAAAGTTTCTCTCCAGACCAACCAAACCAAAAATAACAAAAAAAATCATGCATATAGAAATGTGAGGAATAATTTGCTGAAACAGTTTTTAGGGTTAGCAAATTAACCCATTTCATGGGTTAGCAAATTAACCCATGTTAAAAATAATTCTACGCTCCTATTATAAATGTGTTTTAATTATAACTTAAGAAACCTAGACTTAGGTAAGAGGTGTAATGTATAAAAAAAAAAATAATTTTATACTGTTTTTTTTATAAAAAAAAAAAAAATTAACGGGTTGTACCTGAATGTAATTTTAACTGTGTCGTGGTTTATGTTTTTTTGTAACTTAAAGAACATTTATTTTAATAGTGTTTTTTATGTACTTGAAATTACTTTGTTTTATCTCTGTGATTACTTGAATCATTTCAGTGTCCTGAGGATGACTTAATATAAGTCGAAACGTCGACATTTAGGTAAACAGGTTTCTGTTTTATTTCTGACCCCCCCAACAACCCTCCGCAATATTGAAGATATTGGGTCACAAACACGAAACTGAATGAAAATCGCTGCTGCTTGGTAATTGAGGCTAGGCTTGATAATTGAACCCATCGAATATCTTTTAGGTGTCTTAGATCGCCGCATTAGAATGTATTCAGATATAACATTTAAAATCAATCGATCTAATGTCATTAAACATCCTGTCGATTATCCTCTTAGAAACTCTTCAAAAATCAGTTTACTTTGCCTAGAAATAAGGGTATTCTACGAAATTCTAAAGCAGTGTCACCGATATGTTTATAACAATATACTTATTTCTAATTATAATTTGAACATCTATTATCATTAAAAAATATGGATTTCAACAAAAATAATATCCTTTGAAAAATAGATATCTTTCTAATTTATATTCTAGTTAAGCGGTTGACGCAATAAGTTGCAGAAACAAATATACTCCTAGACACTTTTAAAGTATAGGATGGCGAGAGAAATTGCATTGAAATTATTTCAAAAAATCCTGCATTTATGCATGTATGTATATGTGTAGACATATATTGTTTGAAAATTTCTTTTACCTACCCTAATATGAATTTTATTTATGAAGAATTAAAGCAGGCATATTAATATAGTAAGGCAAACATGTAATCGCTAAAATGGATTTAGGAGGGGAATTTCATATTTGCCCGTATTGTTTGCACTTTGGTAATTTTTATTTGCTATGTAATTCCTTTCTATTTGCACTTCTATTAAAACACCGATAAAACGAACTGACTGAGTATAGAACGGTTTATGACGAGCTTTGTTAAAAATATATACTTCTTATCTTATATTTGGCTTTACCAAGTATAGATTTCGAAACTTATTTTAAAACTGATATTTCTTGTATATTTGTCGAGAGTTTAGTGTTGGATTTAGTTAGATAAACTTGTTTGATTTTAGGTTTAAAAGTTGCTTTTTACACTTTTAAGATATCCGTTCCTAAAAGGAAAGTTAAGAAACCAAGTAAAGGAAATAAACCATTAATTGTTTATTTAAAGCGATTAACATAAACAATGTTCCCTCGTATCAACATAAAGCTTGACCTTTGGCTATTATTGCTGTAACTCAACAGAAAACCATCTGCCAAGCGATTAAGAGTCTTTTTTATTATTTAAATTGCCTCTTTAAGACGTTCAATTACTCATTTATTCGTAGCCTATAATGCCTCGAGTAAAACGCAAATTACCCGAGCGATTACCATTTTTTTTCTTTCTCTATACCGCGTGTATCAGCAAATTGAATTGTGCGGTGCGGACGAAATAACCCATAAATAATAATACGTGTATAAGGCAGACTGTAATAATGGTGCTATTAATCTTTTCTTTTCCAAAGATTAACTTTCATTTCCTCAACTTGCATTGTATATGCCCCCCTTTGTTGGAAGTGTGGCGATGAAATTGAGTTGTTTTTATTCGGAATAGAACAATGGGTTTATAGTTTAAGTTGGGTTTTACAATATCCCTTTAGCTTATCCTTGATTTGTTTTTTTAATAGCAGTTCATCATTAAATTTCTAAAATTTTGAAAATAATTGATTCAATTTCTAATTCTACAGGAGGCGTATGCAGCATTTTCTGTTTGATAATAAAAAAAATGCCATAATGTTGCGAACGGCTATTCTTTTAACTGATGAGCAAAATAGCTGTGAATCAGGGTTTGTACTGACCTTTGAACTTTCCTCTTTTGTAAATATCGTTTAGTCTAAGAAAATTATAAAAAGGAAAAAATCTTATCTTGTAACAGTGTTGCCAATGAACTATTGCCACTAAATTTCTTGAAATAAAATACAAACCTAATATAAAAACTTGGAAATAATGTATGACCTAAAATACAACCCTTTTGTCAAATTTAATGAAGCCAATAACGAAACTTTTATTCTACGCACAAATATAGGGCAATTGAAATATACGTACATATAGCGTACGTTATCTACATATTGCGTATTTAGCAGTAAAGAGGAATTAACGCTAATCATTGTTTTGTTAATTTTTAAACAAAAAACTGCTACTAACAGTTGCACTTTATATATATAATTTATTCTAGTAAATAAGTTATATTTTATTTAACAGCATTAAAATAATTATTTAGTAATTTAAAATTTTATAGGTTGATAACAAGGGCTCTCACATGTCAGCCTTTTATGTCTTTTAGAACAATAAATATATTAGAAATCCATACTTAGTAGAGTGGAACTATAGAAGTCAAGCAACGTTCGCATTGTCCCCTCAATAATATACAAAACGTTTTTAATCTTTTTTTACTATAATCTTTTATATCCTTTTATACTATTTTTAAGGATGTATTAGGTATTTCGGTTATTGTAATAGGCATCATTAGATACAGAACTATATAAAACACAACACAAAAGATTTGTATGTTTAAAGAAAACGGCAACCTTGCCTAACTTAAATAAGGTTATTGTTTTGAAATGTGAAGAGTTCCAATACTTTTATATATGGCAACAAAGCAAACAAGTCTATATACGCGCCTCGTAACGAAGCCGCCCGATTCCTCTCCGGTACAGGCGAGAAGTTTTCTAGCCTTTACTACATATTGAAATATAGCAAGCGCTGTTGCCATCTTTTAATGGGAATAGTAAAAATCAAATCGGACAAAATCAAAGCAGCTTTTAAAATATTTGCATAAATTGTTTATATTGAATTCCCTACAAAACGTTGTATAAAAATATGTTTGTTTGCCGGGCAAGAATGTTGTTTGTTTACTGTACAGTTTTTCTTTTGTTTCGAAGTCGAGATAAAAAAAGGATTACAAAAACAACTGCAATAAAATTAGAGCAACTTAAAAACAAACTAGTTTTAGTATCAACTGTGTAGTTGTGAGGTTTTTATTTAAAATATGCAGCGTGGTATGCTTTTATCGCTATTTATCTCGGAAAAAGCAAGTATAGATATCAACTACATTTGGAGTTCGAAAAGACTTGTATTAAAAAAAAGTTGTATCAAAAACTATTAAAAATTACCAAATTCGAGGTAGGGTTACGGCCTTTAGGCGTGGTGGTAGACCAAGAAAAACCACGGAAAGCCTAGACAGGAACCTTGCGCAATGGGAAATTCTCCCAAAACATCACATTCCAACATGACAACGACCCAAAACACACCGCTAAAATTGTAAAAGAATGGTTTACTGAGCAAAAAATTAATGTTTTAAATTGGCCACCGCAATCGCCAGACCTAAATTCCATAGAAAATCTATGGGAAATAGTGGAAAAAATTATTCGTCGATCACAATACATAATGTAAAATCCGTTTAGCGGGGAATTCCATAGATGAAGACGCAATAAACAATCTGGTAGCTTCAGTGCCGAAAAGATGCGATGAAATCATTAGGAACAATGGATACTGGATAAAATATTGATTTTTGTAGTTCTGTGTACAGTTTAATTTGGAAAAAAATATTAAGTTGCTCTAATTTTGTCGTGATGAAAATTTTTTATTTTAGTTATTTTAATAATATAAATAGGATTGTATTAGAAATTAAATGTAAATATTATATTTTGTCTGTGTTTTAAATAAAATTTATTTACCAATTAATTTAAAACATATAAACTATAACATGCTACTTAAACTTAATGATTTGAAAAATTGCTCTAATTTTATCCGATACTGTACGTTTAACATTCTCAAGCAGTTGTCTTAAAATAGATCTGCATTCTTATTGATACTATTTAATAAAACTACTAATCGTCGTTTAAAATGATCAGCAAAAAGTGTGGGAAGATAGGGAGGTTAAAGGGAATTCACTTTTTGACAAATAAATCATAACATAAAAGATATTCATGAAATTATGAAACTTCAAATTGACACTCTGTCCAATATATCGTATTTTTTAATTGCTCTTTACATTTTATTTTTGTCTTATAAGTTTGATATTATATCTATTCTTTTATTAACATATCTATTAAACATCTGAAATACATATTTATTTAAGTGTATTTATATAAGTTCTATGTATTAACCATATTTCAACAATTAAAAAGATATATGCCCTATTCCCTTATGATGATCCACCTTAAACATTTTTGCTGATCAGATTCCATGGTGAAAGTAAATTTTATTTAAAGCCCTTAAAACGGAGTATAATACCATATAAATTGGTCCTATGCACGCTTTCATTCTCTCGTATATGCATGTGCATCCTAGCTTTTGTTCCATTTAATTGTATACTCTCGCCCTACTAAAAAAAGGGACCGTTGCAAAGGTGTTGTCTACCTTTTTTTCACCAACAAAAGCGCGTCCATGTTCAACTTTCGTGTCTGGTAATTAGATAAGGGTGAATGATAATTTGAAATGATTAATGAGCTCTTTACACGATTATAAAGTTATATAGAACCTCTTACTTTTTTTTCTTGTGCTTTTTATTAATTGTTTTTATAGGTGGCACAGCTTTACTTTAATATAGGGAATAATAAAATTAGAGGATATTAAATATGAAATATTTAAGCAGTGAATCACCATAAATTATGCAGTATCGCGCAAACACATCAGAGATTAACAAACAAAGAAAAACCGATCATAATCTGCGTTGCAGGCCAAAAAATTCATAAATATTCGGGTCATGTGCTTAAAAATTATGATAAAATCTGAATTTTTAAAGCGATGATGTGACGTTTGACGCATGTGTTCCGAATTAACGCCGTAAACATTTCATTAAAAAACCCGAAAACATATCGGGTTTTGATGTATGGGTGTTAACGATCGTTTGAAAATCCTACGCTAAATTCACCGACTTATTAGTGATTCAAGTGAGTTTTTTTTTGAGGAAGTTATTTAAGTTAATTGAAGGCTAAAAAATATATAATAGCAGGATCAATTGTTGATAATTCTAAAAATTTCCTACAATATATTACATATATAACGAAATATTCTTTTTTCTGGAGGTGCTAGACAATGGCGAAGTCCAAGTCCGAGGGTCTCTTTCTAATCCTCGGAGTAGCATTGCCTTTATTAATATGAAATTTGTCGTCGTAATTCCTGTTTTTAGGTGAAAGACAGGTTCTGTGTTCTCGAAAGACTACCGATGGGTTTTTTGGCTTCGATATGTAGATAAAATTTTCATCATATGGAACAGGATAAACGATAATACGAACTTGATTTTCAGCACCACCTGAACAAGTGCTTTGAGTATTGAGGTGGAAAAGTATTTTAGTACTGTGTTTCCTAGATGTTGTAGTGAGAAACCTAGTTGGTACCTTAAGAACGTCCGTCTGTAGGAAACAGAGGCATACTGGGCAGTATTTCCATTTTTTGCTAAACCATTTGTCCTTTTTGCAACAAAAGTTAGAATCCACCATTATAGCTATAACGACGAAGACCTAAAGACGAAAATAATAAAACAATTATCAAACAGAACAAAAAATTAGACGAATTGTTAGGTAGTACAATCTTAAACCAGGGATGATGAGGAATATGCAAAGTAGAAAACGGAGGAAAATAAACGAACATTTATTCAACGTGGAGCAAACTTTATGGTTATATACAACAACAAGAACAAAACCCACAAGAAACATACCCGCAGCTGGACATATTGTCCTACTTTATTAAGACTTTTGAAATATATACATTTATAAAAACCTTTTTCACCAAGAACTTCTTTTACCTAATCAGTTTTTCAATACCAGTTGTACAAACCATTATCATTTTATCGGAGTACATATCGGACTATAAAACGCATATATAGATGTAATTTACACAGATCGTTCAAAGGCTTTCGACAGGATGGACGATGTACATCGTTCCAAACAACATTATAACTTTAACTGTCTTAAAAAAAAAACCAGCAGGGCTCACATTTCCTACTTGTTAGGTAAATTTTACGAAAACGAAGTTGGTTTTGGTTATACCATAAATAGTACCACACTTGATTTATCGCTTAAAGAAGTCTTTAAAATATCATTACAATTAGACACAGCAAGAATGTACAACTATATTAAAAAAAATGCTTATTCACAGCCTAAAGCGTTTTCTCACCTGAAATATTTATAATAATCAATTAAAAATAACCCAATTAATTAACCAGTTAGCGGTGGCGACCAACAAAAAATCAACTACATTACTATCGTTTAATTAACATACCGACAGGTTAATATATTAATTTAAAAGCAGTTAATGCCTATACTCAAAATAAAAGAGATACTTAAACTTGATAACGTTAATTACTACCATAAATGTATATTTTATCCGTCATTGGAATCTAGCAATAATTGTTTGAATAAATCGTAATTAACTTTAAATTTTATAACCAGTTTTTCTTTTAACAAGAGCCAAACTGGCTTTGATGCCTGACCGAAGAGCAAAAAAAACTGGATTATGAAGTATCATCAACTTCGTCAAAGACGCTGTTAGAGCTTACGGAGGTTAAACTATACATCAAAGGCAGGCCCGTCAAGCTTCACGAAACAAAAGAACAAAAGCACTACCACTTGAAAAAAAAAGCGAGAGGGCCCCGCGCAATAAAACGTGGCCTTTTTACGGTGTCATGCACGAAAGACAGCTGTAAGCCTCGGCAATGGCCCCCAGTTCTCGAAATAATTTACCAACAGCGCCACGATAAAATCTTAATTTAACGCAGTACTGAGTGCTTAGTTTGTAAGACCTAATTAGTTCTTAAAAATAACTGGGCCTAATGGGTTCGTCGTCAGTGTAATTCCTTCAGAATTAATTCTTTTCGCAAGTTCGAGGTTGTTTTACGAAAGCTGAGGGAATTTCCTAATCATTATAATGATTGTGTAGACTTTTGTGTTGGAGTCTTTCTTTCCATTCAGAACTCATTGGTGAAAAATTGCCTTTTTGTTTTTAAATAAAGTTCAACATTTTATGAACCAACGGGTTAAACATGATCTAAGTAGCATACATTGTTTGATAAGCTTTTTAATGTTTAGTGTAAAACAAAGTTACACTAATATCGTTATATGTGTCATAATTTCATGAACGCCTTTTTTCAATTGTAGGGGCTGTTTAGAACAGATAGCAAAGTATTACTGCAAACACTAAAAAAAGCAAAAACAAAAAGTGCTTGGATCAAAGAGAGCATACATACGCTAAATATGATCTAGGAGAATTAAATAACCATCAGATGGACAAAAGGGTATAGTGACAATCCGGAAAACAAGTAGCGTCTAGTAGTTATTCTCTCTATTGAAGGAATCCTCCCAATAACCATATTCCAGTCACTACAAAAACAAGTAAGTGTGAATGCACTAAACAAATGCTAAATAAGATAGGTAGACCCGGAGAAATCAATCCTAAATATGTCCTTTATCAAGGAAAAAGATACAGACACAAACAGAAATACTAGGGCCTACGGAGGCCAATCATTTCGTAACAAAATTGGTGTTGTAAAAGATACATAGCACTCGCATAGAACGTCTAGAAGTTGACGAGTCTGCTGAACATGTGAACATTCGTAGAGCCATTCTTCGTGTGGAAAGTTGTTTATTAAACACCTGCTCTAGAATAAACTATTTTGGCCAATTCTAAAACCAAAGCAGTTACTTAAGTGAAGAACTAGTTTCTGAAGCGCCTTAGAATTTTACTGTTCTTGATGGTTGATAGCATAGGAAAAACGGCACAATATCGAAAGTTTATGGAAACAAGTTATCTGTTGAAGTAAAATTTGATGAATATTTTAAAGAATTCATTAATGAAGATTTAATTCCCGACGAAATTTACAAGTGTAAAGAAACGAACCTAAACTATATACCATTACTGTCTAAAAGTTTAGCTGCAAAACAAGAATGGAACTCCTGTTACAAAAGTGCAAAAAATCTGTAACTAAAAACTATTCTTGCTCGTAGTAACGGCACGCACAAATTTCCTTGATATTTCTTGGAAAATCGTCAAAAACCAAAAACATTTAAGTGTATTCAAGTCCCAATGCTCTTTCGGCGATAAAACAATATTTTATTCGAAACACGGTGGATATTCGAGAAAATGTATTCTGCTATTAGACGATTCGTCAAACCGCCCGAGTAAGGAGCAATT
The DNA here is from genome assembly GCF_022605725.1 of Anthonomus grandis grandis. Taxonomy (NCBI): domain Eukaryota; kingdom Metazoa; phylum Arthropoda; class Insecta; order Coleoptera; family Curculionidae; genus Anthonomus; species Anthonomus grandis. Next base: position 19,978,961 of record NC_065549.1, read on the forward strand.
TAGAAGTGGAGAAATAAGTCTGAGTTTTTTTTTCTCCTAATGTTATATCAGTTGAATATTGAATGAATCACTATTAAGAAATGTCAAACGTAGTTACAGACTATTGCTTTTGGAACATCTTGGACCAAATTGATAATGGTGGTATTTTAGTTGAAAGTGTCATCCTTTAAAATATGGAATAATGGATATCTGATGCAGTAAGGGAAAAAATCTTAAAACTTTCTTAAAACATATTGATAAGAACAATGAAAATTTACATAAGCACACCAAAAAATATGAAGTTATGAAGATATTTACTAAGCTCAAGACCATACATATTTGTGAATATCCAATTTTGAACAAATGTTGTGTAATTATACAACGAGGTCTCAATACTTTCCATTACTGCAGTAAATATAAAGAATTGAGCTCGAAATCGTTGGCAATATTGCTCCTAAAATTTCTTCTTCTAATGGATTGGAAACTCTACAAAAGGCTTTTACTTAGGTCGAACTAAAAAAAAGTAACATTAACAGTACACGTAAGAGGTCCACATTATTTCGGTTAATCAGGATTTTACTGCGATTTTATTTATATTTTTAAAAACATAAACATAGTATAAATGTTAATATTATGGGTTGTTAAAGATGAAAAAGGCTATATTGTTAAATGTGGGAACGCTCTTTGTTACTATGAAAAGGGGTGAACAGGAATGAGGAAGGAAGGGAGAGGAGAAGGCAGGAGGAAATCAAAAACAGGTGATGAAGGGATCAACTTTAAAGGGAAACCGATTAACACAATCACTCAAAAGGTATACTGGCGTGGGTAGTAAAAACAGAACTAAAATAAGGAAGCGCCACCTGTCTTATCCCTGATGAAAAAGAAGATCCCGCTATACTTACCCAAAACAGGAAATCTATAACTAAAGACAACGTCTAAGACCTGAAATGAAATCTCTCAAGAAAACTAATAGGCATAGGGAAAACACAACAAAAAATATATATTATCTGCAACCTGTGTTGTATACCTTAAATACAATAAACTCTTTATAATTTTATAATTATGCTCAATTTGCCTTTAAGTTACCTTCTTACCCGTATCAAGAATATCTAATTGTAAGCACAAGTATAAATCCACCCTAAATAAATCTGTGTTTTTTATTTTAGATCAAAGCCTAAATAATGATAATGACTTTAAAGGATATTTCGGATACATGCTAACGCCTAGGTTGCTTTTATCAAGAGGTGATTGTCTTTTATACTTGAGAACTTTAAGTAAGTGCTATCACTTATTTGTCATAAAATTTGTAAAAAGTGATCCCATCAAGGGGGTTCTAAAGCCCACTACTACATCACAAGATGCAGCAAACCTGACTTTATATAGGTGAAGCTGCTGGTATTGTAGAACCTCAAGCAGGTCTCAGGCACAGAAACAAACTTGGCAGAGATTCAAAAAGTTAAAGCTATAAATCCTAAAAGGGACTTTTCTCTTGTGTGCTTGCTTGAATAGTCAAATGTAGCTCAAGACAAATTTGAAAAAGTCGAGAGACACATGGAGTGTGGACAAGACTTCTCTGGTACTTGCTCTTCTATGCACCACAACATCAAGGTATGGAATTACCTTAATTCCAAATACGATTTAAAGCACAAAAAAAGGCCGGAAAAGAGACTCCAGTGAGTAGGGACTACTCAGAAATAGCCAAAGGTATGAAGCTTTTATGTCTAAGTTTTATTATTATATAAACATATTTCCCACCATAAAAGATATGCAAAGTTTGTGAAATTCATTAAACCAAAGAACCATAAATGAATAGTATGAAAATCGTGGGACTTACCAATGTAAATTGGTTTTTTTCCAGACACTGACAAAAAACTTAAATGCTGAATAAACATCTTTTTAAATCTGCACTAAGGCAAGATGGTACTTAATAAAAACAGAGGATTAAGATACCAAGACTAAGGTAAGTTTTGACTTCGAGTTCAAATCGGCAAAAAAACCAAGAAGTGGACCTTCTAAAGGCAGCTTCTGTTAAACTCCTCAAATGTTAACATTTTAGCACCAGACATCAGCAAACTGGGGGTATTGGATGGGAAATAGTGGGTTATGATTGGCCAGAACTTGACTTTTGACAACTATGGAATCAAAACATTACAAAAAATATGAAAAGAAATAATTATTTTGATTTAAAATTAGGGATTGTTATTAATTATTTATTAAAGTCAAATAGAAATTAATAACATATCTTTTTATTTTATCTTTTTATTTTATTAAAAATGGTCCCACATTCTACGAGAAATTTAACATTATAGTTTTTGGACTAATTTTGAAATAAAGTTAATTTAAACAGTCTTAAAGCTTAAATATCAATTGGAAATTGGTTAATGAGCTTAAGCAAATTTTTATAATTAGCAATTATAACATTTTAAATAAATTAAATAGTATTTTTCATAGTTTGAATGTTTATGGTGCGAGGAAAGTGCGGGTGTACACGATCCGGTTTCAACGGATGGTCAAACGAACGCATGTTTCTACCGCATGGGATTACGCGATACACACTGCGTTGAAAACGGATATGCACTAAGAAAAATTCCAAAATTTAATTGCTTCGAGACTTGATGTCTTCATTGCTAAGAATTATTTGTGGTCTTGAAGCAGAAGATTTTTTGCGAGAGTCAGTATAACGTAAACATTGAAGGCATCCATATTTTGAAAGTGGTGTAGAAAAAAATCGACAAATTTTACACAAATATTCGGCAGTGTAATGATAAGTTTTTTAATTAGTACAGAATGTCTAAAAAATAATTTGACGAATTGTTTACTGTGTTAAAACAAGATATTTATTGTAATTTATGTAGATTTTAAATTAACTGAAATTACTAGTGCAAAAATAATAAGTAGAACAAAACACCGGGTCCGTATTTCCATTTCGGCGTAAAATGCACGTTTACATTACTTTTGTCGACTTGCATGCCCGTTCTCAAGATCCTTTGATGTTTGCATCTTTGCACACCAATGCTTTGCACAACCAAATTGCATATTGACAGTACCACTCTGTATGTCAAAGATGACCCGGCGATTTTCCACGTAAAAAACGTGATGTATTGTTTACGACCATTATCATAATTAATCGATCTAATAGAAATAAAATTAACGAAATACAACGCAATATCTGTTACAAAAAATCCATGTGTGTTACATAAAATTCGACGATTTAATGAATTTAAAACAAAGTCGAACTAGCCATGATACGTGTGTAATTTAGATCGACAATGTAACACAAATTGACTTTCAGAGACCATTTAACAAGTTGGAAACCAGCCAATCAGCCGTTACGTTATTGGGTGTACTGGAATTAGCTGTGGGCGGTTTATTACCGCTCTGATTTATGCTGTTTGAGAACGATAACAGCGCCCGGATTTTTTTTTATCGTACTTTGTTAGGATCTATCGGGAATGTGATTGCGGATTTATTTTGATGGGTTTGCTCCGTCGAGCGTGGGATATTTGATGCCGTCAGGTGCGGCTCTGGGTTTGTTTGAACAAACCAAAGTGGTATTATTTTCGATACGGTATTTCTTGATCGTTATCAGTAACAGAAAAATGATTGCCCCTATGGGAAAACGGATGTTTTTTTGTCTACTTTATCTTGATTATTTTGTGTATTGTTATTTTTCACTTACTTCGAATAAAAGGATTAGAATGAATTAGATGACGATCCACGTTGGTTTACGGTGCCGGCGGTTTTACACGAACAAAAAGCATGATTATTTTAGATATAGTGGTGGAAAAAAGTAAACTTAATCCAAAATGTCAGATAATAAAAACAGAAGAGACGTAAAAGCTCTAATATTAATTGATATAGAAAAAGCATTCGGCATGGAGCGTATTGCATGGAGGCCTGAAACAAATGTTAGCATTGCATTTCCCATTGTATGTCTCTGCAAGTTATCCTCTGAAGTATATTTCTGAATCTAGAAGTGTGGTATTGTAGCCTTGTGAGGCTATCGCTTTTTAAGCCTGCTTTTCGCTGCTCCTCATCCACTACGCCTGTTATACAATTAATAAAATATTTTAGTCACTTATTTATTATTCGTTATATTATTTATTGAATTAAAATTAAAAAATACTGTGTTTACTACGTACTTAAATGTTAGTCAAAAAAAAACCAAGATACAGGGTTGATAAACTTAATTTATTTTTGTTTTTAACCAAATTTGGAATATGGTTTTGTTTTTATATGGCAAATCTTAAAATTAACCTTTTAAGTTTTGTTATAGAAAGTATGTAAATAACTTTGCTAAAAAAAGATATGTAAGTACTTAAAAAAATTCGCTGTGATTATCCTTTTTCAAGATATTTACATTTAAAGTTTTCAGTGCGCTTGAGTTAGAATTTTATTTTCCTACTTCAGGTTAAAATATTTATTAAGTAGGCTGTGTCTGACTAGATGAATTATCATACATGTCATTGTAACCGTTAGGGTTAATGTTCTTGTCAGTTACGTTGATGAGTGGTTATCAAAATTCAAACTCACACATTTAGTAAAGTTATATTACTAATTAGTTCTGTTAGTTATTGTTACTTATTGTGTATGAAGTCGAAGACCCTTATCATCACCCGCACGAAGTCCAGACTTTAACCCATTAGGTTATTGCATATGTATGATATTAAATGTTGACGAAAATACAATAAACAGAGCAAATAATGGTGAAAATATTAACTGCTAATGAGTCATTTCGAAATGAACAATTATGTTTGAAGATTCGGGCATATTTGTCGATAATTGAATGGCAAATATTTATAATTTTTATGTTATCTTTGTATTTTATCATTCATTTGAAGTGTGAAAAAGCAGTTTAAAAGAGTATGTATATCGGTTTTGTTGAGTGTCTTGAATTTTAAATGGAAATATCTCGAAAAAGGTTAATCGTAGCGAAATTTTTGTAAAAAGTATATCTTTTAAGCAAAACTGTTTGTACCATGTATATTTTGAATAAAAAGTTAAATTACGGCAAGCCTAAAAAGTTTATTTTAAAAAAAATCAGAATATTGCTCGTGGCGCCCTCTATTGGAAAATTTAAAAAAAGATTAATTTTTAAATTTGCCATATAAAAACAAAACCATATACCAAATTTTGTCTAAAACAAAAAGAAATGCTAAAAATACATTAAGTTTACCACCCTGTATCTTGGTTGTCTTTGACCTTCGGACTTGCAAAATCTAACTAAACCTCCTTTTTTTTCAAATAGACTCTGCTGTTAAATTATTTACCATTATTTAAGGGACATCCTGTATAATTAGGATACATTTATTTTAAGGGGATTTCCAGTGATGTTTCCTTATGATACGTCATCATTATTGATTTCTGTTTGGTCAGTCTTACAGCTGAATATATTAACCAGGCTTACAAGTACAGTAATGAGAATGTAGCAATATAAATATGAAAAGAACTTGGTTCTTAAGTGTACCAAAACAGTGATCATTGTATTCAATATAAGATCCTAAGAGCAATACAGAATCATCAGAATCTTAGATAATCTTAGGAGTTTGTGTGATTGTTCTACAGCGAGATCCAGCCCAGGGCTACTCTATCTAACCGTACTATCAAAAGGGATAACAAAAACAATTCACTTAAAACAAAAAAAATATATTTTTTTAATTTAAATTTATTAGTAATATTAACAACAAGCCCTACGTGTTGTGAATAATTGAATTGGAATTATCTTGTTAATTTATTTTGTTTTTGATTAAACCTTATTATTGTTGTATTTTAATATATCTTCATCTAATTAAATCGAAACCAAAACCCTGACCATTTATCTATAAAACCAACACGTAATGATCTTTATCGAGGGTATCTTTAATTCATTACATGCAGCTTTATATGTCAAGAACTTCTAGTGAGAAAAACAATGATTTATAACCTACGTACATTCAATAGCGTCATAACGAGGCTTTCAATCACCGCCAGTGCAACTTAATACGATATTTCTAATTGCCTTTTTTATTACAAGGGTCTAGCAATAAATTTCTTTTTTTATTATGCAGTGAAGATTTTTTCGTCCTTCAAAAGTCATCATCACTCTCGATCAAATGATTACTATTCATTATTCAAAATGACCCTTTTTTTGTGGTTTGAAACATGAAGATACTTTAGATAGGTCTGGTATCTAGTCACAGTTTTGTTTTTATAGATTTTTTTATTACCCATATGGTATGCCACAAAACCTGATTTATAACAAATTACTGATAAACCAAGGTAGCCGTAAAGCAACCGTGTCTATTAAGCGGTCGTTTATTAATATTTACTGTGATTTCAGGTATGAGGTTTCAAGATAATTGGTTTTTAGTGAAGAGTTATGGTTAGACATATAATATGTAAGTCAGTTGAGTAAGTGATGTGTGTAGATTGTCACTCATACTGGTCTTGTTAACAAATAGTATAGTATAGCTCCTTTGGTATGCTTCAATAGAAAAGGATTTTTGTGTATTTCATAATAAAGATATTATTTATATGAATAGAAACATTAGAAGGCAACAAAAATATTAAAAGTCAATCTTATTTTGGACCGTGAGAAACCAGTTATGCTTTTATTTAGTCTTCCGATTGTAACGCGTTAAAAATTAAAATAAAAAATATTGAAACGATCTCCATAATGAAATAATAATAATAATAATAATAATAATAATAATACTTCTTTATTTGCTCATATACATCCAACAGCTTAGCATCGTCAAAAATTATAGACTGTCAAACGCCAATAATACAGTGCATAAAGGGAGACATTAATCTTCGAGTTTTACCTACGTAACGTAGCAAACAAAAAAACCTACATTTTGTTCACAATATAAAACAAAATACAATTTTGGTTCGCATCAGAAATGCTCACTAAGTATGTATGAAACATTTGTTATACAGGTATGAAAGTATAATATTCGATAAATTTTGATAGACTAGGTTAAAGACTATTGTAGAATTCGTCCAATGAGTATGGGCAGATCTCCAAAATCAGGTTTTTCGTTATTTGCTTAAATCTATTTAAATGTAGGTGTTTTGTGATGTCGGAAAAAGTTTTATCAGACTAAGCCGGTGTTGTGGAGATAAGAGATTTCCCCCATGTCTGGTGTCATATAAGTGCCTACTATTTACTGTGCTAAATCTAAAAGAGTGTGTTCTAGCAAACATCAGACATTGGTAAATGTATAGGCCAGGCATTGTCATGATTTTTAAAATTTTGAATAAAGGTCTACAACTATCTATTGGTTTTTTCTTCTAGAATTCTGAGTGCCGATTTTTGCAACTTAAATGCACTCTGCCAGTCAGCCGAGTTACCCCAAAATAACAGTTCATATGACAACTTTTATTGGAAAAGTCCCATATACGCCGTTCTACATACTACTGGAGGCGCCAATTGAACAATTCTGCGCAACAGAAAAAGAAGCGACGAGAGTTTTATTGCCAGATCCATTATATGGCTCTTCCATTATAATTTATTATCTAGATAAACACCCAGAAATTTGATCGCGTCTATTCTCTGATGTCTTTCCCTTAAAGAGAAATTAACCACCTCTGTTTTATTTAGATTCAAGCATAGATTATTGTCAGCGAACCATGCTTTTAACTTGTGAAGTGTTGCACTAGTTCCATTCTGTAGGGAATTCAGATCTGAATGCCGACTGAGAAGAGTTGTGTCATCCGCATTTTGTACAGACATCACCTCTGAGAAGTGGGCGGGTAATTCATTTAAATAAAGTAAAAACAGAAGAGGATCCAAGATTGATCCCTGAGGCACCCCTGTTGTTATTGGAAGTATGGAGGATGTTCTTCCTCCACAAGTCACTATCTGCTGATGCTCATAAAGGTAGGACTGGATAAGTTCCAGGCAAATACCCCGGATACCATAAAAATCCAACTTTCTGTCTTGCCCCCCTCAAATGCATCAACGAGGTAGTCTACCATTACCCTGAGTGCATCAGCAGTGGATCTTCCTTTTCGAAAGCCAAACTGCGCTGGTGAAAGTAAATTATGTTTATCAAAAAAAGATATGAGACGTTGGTTTAGACAGAGCTCAATGGGCTTGGATAATATCGGTATTATTGATATGGGTCGATGATTTTCTGGATCATCCATATTACCCTTTTTAAATGTAGGAACAACTTTACTTATTTTAAGCTTTTGTGGAAATGTACCAGATGAAAAACATTTGTTTATTATTAGAGATAGTGGTAGGGCCAAACCATTTGCAAGTTGTTTCAATATTTTATTGCTCAAACCAAAGATGTCTTGAGCAGAACTATCATTTAAACTTTTTAAAAGATCAATGACCTCTATTTCGGTAACAGGTGAGAGAAATACTGTTGAATTGTTATGTACATATTTTGCTGTAAATTGTACAGGGTCATTAGATTTTTGCAGTGTATTTGTAATTGAGTCAGCTATATTCATAAAGAATTTGTTAAACTCGTCGGGAGCTACATTACATTTCGAATTACTAGGATCATTATTTTTTGTTTCTTTAATGATGTTCCAGATGGTTTTGGATTTGTTATGACTATTTCCTATTTTGTTTGTATAATACGAGTGTCTCGCTTGTTTTATTCTAGTTTTATATTCCTTTATACGAATTTTTAGCCATTCTGAGGGATCTAGAGTACTGTTATGTTTATTTAAGGTAGAAAAGAAGTTTAAGTTATCTCTCAATCTCTTCAGTTCATTATTAAACCATTTTTTTTCTTTATTTGTGGTGAGAATTGTTTTAGTTTTTTTGGGAATATGAAAGTCTATAATAGACATTAGAACATTAAGAAATATTTCAAAAGAATTGTCAATGTTACAATTGTCAAGTACCAACAACCAGTCAACGTTTAGTAATGAAGTAACACAGCGAGAAAATCTCTCTCCACAATACGGTCTGAACTCTAAGACCGTTGTGTGGGTGTTTTCAGTACTTTTATTTATTGATTCATATGTATTAGTAATAGCCATATGATCTGACAGTGTCCCATAGAGTACATTTACAATTAATTGCACAATTTGTTATGCAGTTATCAAGGCAACTACTTTTTGTGGTTTTTGAGATTCTAGTTGCGCTATTTACCAGGAATTTAAAGTCTTATGTGCTGACAAGTTGGGTGAATTCGGCTGAAATAAGGTTATCCGCTAGTAGATCTATATTAAAATCACCATAAATAAAGGTACGTTTGCGTCTATGGAATAAGAAATTTAGAACTGTAGCAAGACTCTGAAAGAACACTTCTATTTTACCTGATAGAGATCTGTAGACACTCAAAACTACAACCTGTAAGGCTTCAATCACAGTCGCAACGACTTCAAAGTGTGTCTCTATTGACATGTTGTCTATAGTTGGGATCTTCTTTATAAGAAACGGTTCTCTGGTGTAGATAAGGACTCCACCTCCTCCTGCTTCAGTACGGCTGAAACTGTTGGATAGATGGAATCCAGGCAGAGAGTAACTTTCTACTGCTTGTTGCGGAAGCCAATGTTTTGATAGACATATTATATCAAAATTCTTGTTTTCAGTCTGGATTTCCAACTCATCCAATTTTTTTGTCAAACTTCGGATGTTAAGAGACATCATTTTGAGATTGGAAGTCGGGTGTATGCGGGCAACTCCCTCTAATTCAGATTCTGGTTCAGATTTTTCCGTCCATCTAAAAAATTCCGTCCAAGTGAGAAGTTAAACCTTTCAAATGCAACATTCTTTGGCCAGAAGGAATTGCTGTAGATTGTATCCTTTAGTTCTGGAGTCACTCCTACCATAAACTTTTTTTGTCTGATTGGTTTTGTTTTGGAATACACTGTTTAACGTAGACATCAGTGCAATTGATATGCTTGGTAACGTAATTTTTTATGTCCATTTCGGTGATAGTTTCATTAATTTTTGATAAGAAGACCCAAACGCTTCTATTTTCTGAAATTGTGTTTCATGATCTTCTCGACTTCCAATTTTAAGGTTTTTTTTCCTAAAGATCGACGTTCTTGTCTTCCTTGATGTTGTTCAAAGCTTCGCCTCTTTGATAGGGATTCTGTTTCAGAGTTTTGAATGTGTTGCTTACGAGATATTTGCCTTTTGCAAGCACCCAGGCATCACCACCGCCAGGCTCGAAACCTGGAGTATCATCGTGCGGATTTTCAGAAGATTGTAATGAAGAGGCGGCATTGGACAGTCTGGGTACTGGGACCATACTCGAGCTACCGCTATCATCACGTTGTTCAATGACTGATAACATTGATGACAGTGACACTTCAGTTTGTTTTTGTTTATTTTGTTTTCCCGCCAATTTACTCGGATCGTGGGGCCCTGCTTGCGACTGAGGCAGATCCCGTTCAGAGTTTTTTACTTCCTTAGTGCGCACTTCCTGCTCCAGAGTCTGTATTTTTTGGATCAGCAAAAGATTATTCTGCTGCAAAATAGTGTTTTTGCTTGACGATTCATCAAGCAGTTTTTTAAGGTAAACAATTTCTGTATTGAGTTTTTCCTCCGTAATTTTTAAGTTTTCTTTTAATATTTCAATTTTCTGCGCACCTTGTTGGACCAGAGCTTCCAGATTACTTATTTTGAGTTCCTGACTTGCCGATTTTTTTGTGGGTTTTGAGGTTAGCTCTTGCACACAACAAATCACAGTAACAACAATAACAAATCACAATAGAGAAAATTAAGAAAACATTTGAGATTGATATATCACAAAAATATATACTTTGCAAAATATGCATTCTATTCACTTTCGATGACTACGATATTCAGCTTGAAGTCACTTAAAACAGTATTAGAAGAGTTTCCATATTTATTTGTTTATTAATTTTAATTAATAATAGCAATAATTTATATAAATAATTAACATGAATAACTCTATAGCTACAATGTCATTTGCAAGAAACAACAGTTTGCATGGAATAATTTTAAGTAAAGCAAATATTGAATTTAAATTAAATTTGTTTCCTAGTTTTGAGTGATGAATTTAGACTATAATTATTTATAATTTATTATGGCCAAATTTAATTTTCATTGCACTGACATGAAAACTATCTAACAGTTTCTTCCCATTTTGGAATACAGCTATTTTTCTACGAAAAACGCTTGTGTCGACTGTTGTGAAGTTTGCGATTGCCAATTTCATTTTTGAGAACGACTTGAGAACATTATACGAAATTTATAAATAGGCAAAAGTATATGTAAGCCAATATTGCAAAACATAATATGGTTCTGTGAATCTGTCCGCCGACTTTTTACTCCTGCTTCCTATACTATATCTGACACTTACAACAATACTAAAATAGTTTTCAAATTGGGGTATGGTCAATATACTGCAACCACCCATTGACTTAAATAGCTCAATATGTACTTATCGCTCGTATGTTGTACCTCGTGTATTTGAATTCGAATTGCGAATGCGCTTTATTTATATGTTTTTTTTAAATTTTTGACACTGTTTTGTAATTTGATGTATGAATTATATGACCTGTAAGTGCAGACTTTTCATATAGATTTCGCGCCAGAAAACAAGATATTAAAGACAGGGTAGGGTGTTGATTGCAAAAAGTTTCATTACAAGGCTGTCGCTCCGTAAGTATATTAGCGACAATTAATTGGGTAAATTAACAAATTTGATTGAGACTAGTAGACTAAAAACAAATGTTTTGGATGAAAATATTTTGTGGTGTTTCCATGTGTTTGATCTGCTTTCGCATAACGCACCCAACTCTCAAGCACACATAGCAAATATGATCGCTGTCACAATTTATTAACATTTACATAAAAACGTAATGCATTATTGCCAGCGTACCTATATTATCTTGAAAGTTCCAGTTAATTCTGGGCTATTAACATATTTCATTACTTAATAGTTTAATATTGCTTGAAACCGATCAATGGTCAAAATGTTTTAATTATATTATTTTTTTTAAGTAGGTACACGTAAACCTACATATGAACATAATTTAAATAAATTAAGGTGGTAACAGGTCCATTACACAACAATAATGGCTTTTGTAAAATATGTAGGCATATATCCGTGACTAATTATTAATAACGTGCTTAATATCATAATATAAACAGGTATTAGTCTTATCTACCTCGACATCTACGCTGTCATACCTGTGGCGGTTACAAAGAAAGGTTATGTTTTAGGTTTGGTCGAGTCAAGGTAATCGACAGAAATTTGCTTGACGTGTGTGCCTTAAAAGGATTTTAATATGTACAATGTAATCCTGTACATACACCCATGTTAATGTGATAAATAACAATTCGCGGTTGAGAGCTCGTTATTGTTTAACAGATAAAAAAAGACGGATTTGCTACAGCTTGTCCGTGCGTAAACAAATTACAAAACCATGAAATAAGATCGTTCTTTTACGGTTTCGTGACTCGAGCAATCGTGGGATTCTTTAATGTGCTAGTTTGCTTGAATTATAGAGCTACTGGTATTTACATAACCTATTACTGTCTGTAAAATATGTTATTGCCCCGGTGTGGTGGTTTCATGATTAAAGGGGGCGAAATAGAAATGAATAGAAAAGTGAATGTTTCAAGTTGGAATATTGAAGTAGGTTTTAATAGAAAGGAGGACTTTTCCAATTATAGGTATGAAGGCTTTTTAGAAATTCTATATTCTAGAGCAATGTATGTTTTATGTATGCAATTGCTCTGTTATCTAAAAGGAGTTAAAATGTTCAATTTAAAAAAAAGATAAGTTAATTTAATTTAGTTAAATTAATTTCATTTAGTTAAAAAAAGTTAATTTAAAATGTTTCATAATTTTTTTAGTATATATTATTTATATATATATTAATTTACCGTTGTCCTGTTTGTTACCAGTACAGTTTTATCAAACCGATGATAAAGAATGATAAAGAATATCATAACATGATAAAGAATACCATACTTTCCTTAGGCATTTAGACCTTCCACTATAGGATTCGACGTCTTTATTCTGATTGGTTTATTTGAAAAACATTGTTTTCAGTAATTTTATATATTTAAATTTGTATATTTTTTTGTGATTTAAGTGAAACTTGATGTTTATACACGTAAAGTGTGATGGATGGTCTTATTGAAGTAAGCGATGTCGTTTATCGTGGGTCATTTAAAAACGAAAAAATTGAAGAAGAATAAGCATTTATGAAAAGATGCTACTACTTTACCGCGTGTTAAATCCACATTAAAAAAATTATTTTTTTTTATATATTTTAATAAGTAACAATTTTATATATAGGGTGATTCATAACAGCGCTACGAATAAAAATATATTTTTTCTTATGGAACACCTACTTAGAACATTGAAAGGCTAGAATTAGTAAACTGCAACTTTGTTTGAGTTCAACATGTGCACAGGGAACTCATGTTCCTGAAGGGGGGTGTTTTGTTTACAAAAATATTCATCGATTCTCTGTTGTCAAGTTTACACGCATTTTCAAAAGAGAAAATTTTTAGCTATATATCAATACATAATAATGTTAATTTATCTTATTGATGTTAGATTTTGGATTAACAATAACAAGTAAAAATAGATATAAGTTATTCTAAGCACAAAAATAACATCTTCAAAGCAAAAAAAACTTATTAACATTCTTATTATTAACATTCTTATGCCTAAAACCGCTTCTAAAAAAATTGAAATGGCAACTCCGCAGGCATAAGCGGATGTCATCTTGCGAAATGTCATCTTGACAAACGGCTTTGTGTTTACATTCGGCATTTGGGAAGTTCTGTGTTTTTTCTTTAGTTTTTGGTTGAGTCATTTCAGTGTTTTTTTGAACTGTTACGATATAGTAAAAACTTGTGCCGCACCATGGAAAAAGGCGATTTAGGCCGATCTTTTTACAAGTAAATACCGATATTGTCATAACATCATATCAAGGGGTAATCATACGTAGAATAATAAAAACTTATTAAGAAATCTATAATAATTATAAAATATTTATTTCCATAAACATGCTTTTTATTAGATAAGTACCTTTACTCAATACTAATACTCAGTACTAATGAAGTACAATAAAAAAACGCATAAAGAGTTCATGAACGGTAATATTGTCTATAATTTAAAGCATAATCTATTAATAATAAATGTTTATCATGTAAATATTTTTTGACGACGTCACTGGTAAAATTACTTGTGTCAATGGAATCAACAATGCGATCGACCAGCGTTGCGATTTTATTGCCTTTTCCTCTAATATAGGGACGTTATCTACTTTCATTTAACTTTGAATGTTGACTTCTTTATAGAGTATCTTATCATATTTTATGAAAAGAAAATGCTTCATATTGTATTAAAGAGGAATAGTATTATTTTGCGCCTGTCAAAATAACTGACAAATTTATATGATATTATAAAGAGTGCTTTTTTGCCATTTCTACATTAGCATTTGTCATCATTGCATCAGAGATGTTGCAAGCAAACAAACGGCCCATAGTTCCACGGCAATGCTAATTCTAGCCTCTAAATGTTCGAAGAACACCTATGATTTTGAATTATGAAGTATTTCAATTACCAATTGAAAATCGAATTGTTGGTATCTTTAAATGGTCACAGAGCTAAAACTTGTTTCTTATTTTAGTTTTTTGAAAGCAATCTTTGGATATTAATGTCTCCTGTCAAATTTTTCAAAATATTTTGGCACCGCTATAACATTGTACTTAAGGTTTCAGCACCCTTTATAAACAATTATTACGTTACATTCCACTCTGAATTTCAGTACCAGCTAAACACTCCGCTATATATCCATATAACTCAATTTAAAAAAAAAAAATGATCTGACCACTGTTGAATGATTGCTCGAGACCCTTGCTCTCAGTGTTTAAATCATTAGTCAAAATATAAATAAAAAAATAATTACGAGGCGTTATAAAAATAGCGTTTTATCATAATAAAACGCTATTACATATAAATATAATATTTTTACGTTGTGTCGAAACTTACTTGCGTCGAATTTCTACAAGCGGGGTTAATATATACATATTGAATTATTATTGTATATTTTAGGCCCTACTTTTTTAAATAAAATATATAAAAACATTTCCTAAGGTGAATTTTTCAACAAATATCTTGAATTTTTTTTGAACTTGCATGGTAAGTCTTAAAAAATTAACAAATAATTAGCAGAAAAAGCTTTAAAAAATTCAATACTTTTTTTATAATAAATTTTAATTTTTTGCAAGAACTATTTTTCATGGTCATTTGAAAATGCCTTATCATTTTAAAATATTGCTTCCAGCAATAATTATTTCGTTGAAAAATAATTGGCTTTCTCTCTTATTCATATACTGATAATGTGTATGCTATAATAAGTTGTAGAAACAAATATACTCGTTGTTTTAAAAAGTTTCTATTCTTTTTTCCACCATTGTATATCAAATTATGATTTGATTGATATTCATAGAATATGAATAATTATTATTGTCTGGCAATTGTCGGAGATATGCATAATTATAATCTGGGTGGAATTTAACATAATATATTTTAACTATGAAATAATGCATACTTTATATGATTTTTAATTTGATTATTCTTATTGATAATGATAATAACTGATAAACTGATATTTGTTTTTAATTTTCAGGTATGTATCTGCATTTCAACTTCTAGTGTAAGTATAATTTATTCTAATAGGTTTTAATAACAATATGCAAACTTAGAATTTACACCGATAAAATCCAATGGTGTGAGCAGTGCGACCTAATTGCGTGTTTATAGTCGGAAACTAAAACTTCAAGCACTCGATTTTATTACTTTTGCGCTACCGCTACCGTATAATTATTACGTATTAGTCCGCAGTATTGGCAATCAATTCGAAAAGCATTGCAAGCTGTCCACCTATCATTAAAATAATTAAAATTTTAATAATGATAAAAACACGAGCACTTTACGGACGAAAACACCTGACCCATTACATGCTGCATTAAATTTCCACAGGTTTGTTTTTACGGAATATATGTATGGACTGTATGGATGTATGAACGGACGTATTTAGTTTTGTCAAAGTTTTTTTTTTTATTGTTTAAATGTCAGCAGTGTTTTTAAGGAAAATCAAAATATATTTATATAATTTTCACCTACTAATTTCGAAAAACTATTTTAAATTTTTAGATGCTATAAATATATTTATCCATTTTAATTTTCAGTATTTGAAATATTATTTCTGAAGCAGTATTTTATTTATCGGTGAAAAAAACATTTTGAAAAAGTTTTTTTTCGCGAGTGATGTTATTCGATCGCAATAATTAATAAATGTCGATTATTTGTTTGTTCCTTAAAATGGTAATCAGTTTAAAGTAAGGACTTGTGGAAACTTCAATAAAATCTATCGTGATTTACAATCAATAAATAAACGGAAGTTCTTAGCATTATTTTATTACCTACTGTAAAAGTTTCAGACGTCGAAATCATAATAAATTCTCTAAACAGGCGCCATTGTTTTCTAAACTCTTATGTTGCCACTTTTAAATGCTTCTCGTAAATATCTTTGTAGCTTTTATCTCACGGTGTCTCTGGTGTCTACTTAATTCCTTGAATGGGCACCTGTGTCATGTATCCTATGTATCTTAGTCACCCTATTCTTTAAAATAATCCAACGGTGTGAGAGGTCGGGTGATCTCACAGTCCTTGGCGCCTTAAAGGCCGCTCATTAACTTATATTTACAAACAATTTCTTGATATTTTTTGATAGATGTACTACATGCCAAATTTTATAATCGCATATCGGCGCAAAAATATTTTACGTAATCAAGCGGACTGTTAGTCTTTTCATTTTCTTTTAGAAGAAAGAGTTAGAATTGGATTTACCTTAAAATTGCTTGCGATTAAAAATTCTCTGGAAAGCTGAGTTTCGTTTGTTCGAATTATCTTCTTTAAAAGGTTACTCTCTTCCATATTATAGGTTATAGGAGTATCACATGAATCTATCCTTTCGAATTAAAGAGTTTAAATTGTAGTAAAATGATATGTACCTATAATAGATAAATTTTCCGATTGGCCAGCAATTTTTAAGTAGAATAATGAATTTAATCCTTTGCACTGCTGTTAGGAGCCAAGAAGTAGGACCTTTCAAATTTTGTGAAGATACATTAAGTTCTTTTATACCATAGAGTCCAAATAAACCTTTGGAGTTAATTATTCCTAAGACCTTTATAAAATGTCAATTTTATTTAAAAATCCGTAATCATAGAGGTAAAACATCTTTTGAGGTTCTTAAAATCGCCCACAATTTTTACAAAGTTAAACGACTCAGTTGTTTGCGCTTGTAAATTTGCACGGACGAACAGTTTTGTTAACAGTCTATATACAATTCTTTAACTAAAGAACCGCAAACTGGTTAATTTATAAGTCGAACTCTGCTTATGACGATCCAAAACAAATATCCCCATTTTTTTACGAGATTTCTTTTTATATCCCAACCTTGATCTGGGCGAGTGTTTGGTTAAAAATGATCATCGTTTCGGTCACCGAATTCCATTGAAATAGATGCTATTAAGAAGATTATTTGATATAAAAACAATTTAAAGACCAATCCGAAAAGGTTATCGCAACAGAGAAGACAAGAGGACAAAGCCGATTTTTCACTCTCGTATCGGATAAAAAAAATGTCATCTTGAATGCCTTACATCAAAAACCCATTAGAAAGAATTCGTATAGGAAGACGTACACGTAACGGATTTCGGTGAAAATTTTTTTTTTTTAACTAAAGTGAAGTATAACTAAATAATAATTTGATTCTTGATTTGTGTTATTTTTATATACTGTTAAAATGTTTTGGATTAATTAAACAGAATTTAAAATAGTGTTTTTAAATAGATCAATAGGTTTCATTGTTTCCTTACAGGATAGACAAATGTATAAAATTGACCTTTGTTTAAAATTGGTTATTTATTTAAATTTTGGTATATTAGGTTTATAAGAGAGCTGGTGTAAATTAGGAAAAAGACATTTTCACATCTTACGAATCTGTCAAAGTTTGAAAGCTTTCTGTGCAAGATGTACCATCACCGTATTATTTACAAAATACAGACTTGCCAATGGGTAAAATGTTTTTATAGATCGATTTCCTTGTGTCTTTTCAATACTTATCGACGCTTTTTGATAAGAATAATCTAAGATAGAATTAAAAACGAATTAATTAGATCGGGTTAGCTACATACGAATTACATTTCTTGAAGAAAGTACGGTAATAAACAAACTGATTGACACTGTAATTTGAAATATAAGATTTACAGTATTGGCCATAATGGTTGAAACTCTTAAGAATTTTAAATATTTCTGATTGGTTTTCGTTAATTGTAAAATCTTATTAACAAAACTATTGCGTACTGCAGACCAAAGATAAGTAATAATAATATAGACATAAATCAACTAGCAAAAATAGGCTGCACAAAATACTTCGAACAAAATCTTTTAAATCTTAAAAAATATACAAAACTCATTTTCAATCAATTTCTAAAGTTTTATATGAATTAATATTTAGTGTGATAACTTCTTATATTAATTTTTGCTTGCATTCTTCTAGGTATTGATTCGACTAAATTTTCTATTATTATTCTGTCCATACTGGCCCAGCCTTCAAGAAGTTTTTGAAATAACTCGTCAGCATTTTTGAGTTTCCATAAATTCTCAATCGGATTTAAATCCAGACTTTAGGCTGCTTTGTATTCGTCGCTAAACAGTCCCTTCTTCCAATCCTGCACTGTTTAGTGAAGGTGATCTAGTGCAAATTGTAGGTGCAACTTTACATTCTTTTTCCGCAGTAAGAGTTTTTTGCAGGCCTGTAGGCCTTAAGGCCACTAGTACATAGTCTTCTTAGTACTGTCCTTGCCGAGATATTGGAAGGCTCACTTTCATTTAGTGTTTGCAAAATTTTGGATGAAGAGAATGGGTCATTATGAGCAATAAAATTCACTTATCCCCCGGGCAGTAGTAGCTGTAGGCCTTGCAGAGCTTTTTCCTGGAATCGTATGACCAAATACTGTATATCTTTTAATGATTCGCAAGTCGGTGTTCTTTGGCACTTTCAATCTTCTAGAAATATTACACTGCTTACTTAATACCTTGTTTGTAAGAGTCTATAATTCTTTGGTGCTAGAATATTGCTAGAATGTGATTTTCCCCTTTGCCATCTTAACACAAATAATCGCTAATCGTCATAAATTTAACTGACCTGAACATTTGCCATTTAAAAACTGCATAAAAAATACATATTTCTAAGTTTAAATAGACAGTTTCAAGCCTTGTATTGGACATAAATTGAAAATATTTCTTATTGTCCAAACAAAGACACACAAAAAATATATTCTGTGGTATTTTGATTATTTAGTGATGTGCTATTTTTTAGGATGCATAGTAATGCAAAATACATTTACAATACTAGTAATATTTACAAAATTGAAAAGTTCCAACCATTATGGCAAATACTGTATATTTAGTTTCGGTTTTCAAATCTTAAAGAGGCCTTTTTCCGTTTAGGATATCAAGGAGTAAAAGAATGACCACGCTTCCATGGGGAATTTGAAAACATTTGAATAGTTTCACTTTGGCATACTCCATGTGAACAGATAGTAATTTCAATTTCAGTCTCAAAGTCGAATCGGTATCCTGGGGTCCTATCAAACCGAATTTATATCCAAAAGTCCCAAATACATTTTTTTACTTATCGATCTTGTCAAGAGTTGTGTATTGTTTGTATTGCTGATACATGTTTTATTCATTGGGCATTTTATTGTTTTGTCTATTTTTCTATAGTTCGTGTTTTCTAAATTCTAACAATGAACAAGACCACTTCAAAATTTTTTATTACTGGTTGGTTAATGAAAATTATGATTATAGTGCAGGTTGTTAAAGAAGCAAACCATTCATCCACTGTTTGATGGCAAATTAGATATTCCTCAGATTATTTTCAATGATTAAATGTTTGTGATCGTTGTGTTATAAAGTAAAAATTAATCTATGATAATAAAACCACTTTACCGAAAATAAACAAATCCTGGCCGAATTAAGAATAAAAAAACATTGCATTCAATTGCTTGATAAAAATAATCAATGGCACTTATGGAAAGAAATAATTCTTTTGATAACATAACTACTCAATTGCCTCAGATAAAAAAATATAATGGCTCAATTGTCTGATAAAAATAATCGATGGGTCGTATGAATAAATGAAAAAAACAAAAACTTCGAGAAATGTGTTGATTATTCGTCAATATGTGTCTATTAATTTTCTCTTTAGTGACGGGTAATCATAGAACACAGAGATCAGTATTGGACTCAAATAGAACTGAACAGTTTATGGCAATTCTACTTATTAATAAAAACCATTCAACTGTCTGAAATAAAAAAATCATGTAAGAAACTAAATCTAAGTCATATTAATTTTATAGATAGCAAATTTGCTAAATAAACAAATTATTATTATTATTATTACTTTGAAGACTTGGCAAAATCAAAAAAAATTATTTGCTTTATATTGCCCATGAAAAGCTTATTACAAAACTCTTATGATAAAATTTGCCATTTTCCAAGTAGGTCTCATAAAAACACTTACATCATAGAAATTTTAATGGATGGACCCATGATTTTTTTTTTCTATTATTACACTATAAGATATATACGTATATGAAAAGTATATCGTATCCTACACAGTGGCATATATATGAGATCGGTGCCATTTTATCACATATTTGAGGTATGGTGATTGAGTGTAAAGACTAGCTATGTAAATCCCTTGTCAATTTTTTTAAATGCCGAAATTTTCTCCCTTGTGTAAACAAAATCGTAGATGATATACGTATATTCTACAGTTTAATAAATGACCATATAGGAAATAAATATTCCAATAGTTTCAATTTAAAAACTATATTTTTGAACCTAGATAATGAAAAGTTGTCTAGAATTTAAAAAAACTAAAATTTTTTCCAAACTTAATGACTTATCTTAAAAATAAACAGAATTTGCACTTATTTGCGATAAAAAATGACACAACTTGGTTTTTTCACGTTTTACTCCAAAACCTTAAGGTTATGTGAGAAAAGTATAGATACAAAAACTATAGATTTTTTTATCACCTCTTTTTTTCTCAGGCAATTATTCTGTGAAAAAAAAAATTTTTTTCATTAACCCTACCTTTATCCCCCCACCCACCCCACACAACTTATCAGTAAGAGATTGTTTTCAAAAATCATTGTTTTACAAAATAATACGCCTGAATACGTTGCGTTCCCAGCTTAACTGAAAATAATTTTTTTTTTAATAAATTTATGTATTCCTCCATATCAAGATAGAGTTCTATACATGGTTGAAAAGGTCTTTTTACGTGCTAGTTAATGATGTATAAATCTAATATGACGTCCATGAGAAATAACAAAGATGGCTATGGTTGCAAAAAATCCACCATGTCTAGGAGAATATCGTTAACGTCAATCGATTGGTCATAGTAGATAACCCAGAGCTACCAAATTTTATTAAAATCGAATTCAAGATGGCGGCGATACATCAGGTCTTATAAAAATCTAATTTTTAGATTTAGCCCGAGATTTTGAAAATCCCTGTAAATACCGCGGATCTTAATATCGCATCTGATTAGGCTTGGCATAGTATACGTTTGTATTATATAGTATAAGTAGTATAAGTATGTGTTGTAGTATATAGTATAAGTTTTTCCTCATTTAACCGAAACTATATGTCTTAATATTTACGAAATCTCCATGTATATCATTTTATCTGGGACGCCCCGTATAAGTATTTATTATAAAAACAGCGTTATTAGATTTTTTAAAAACTTAAAAAAAAAATTGGAAATATTCTACATACACAGTATAAAAATCAAGTATTCAATTTTAATTAAGCTAATAAAACGACTTAACTAACTCAATGACATTCATGACTCAACTGGCTGGAATGGCTCGTATGGATAATGGAAAACCAGGAACTGCCAAAATTTCTTAAATAATTTGGAATTTTTTTTTAAATTACACTTACGTGTAAAATCGACAATAATAAAATCCGATACGTGTATGTAATCCAACAATTGGACTCCATATTTTGTTATGGTAGGATAAACGATAGCAGATGTTCGTGGTGATGACTATCTACTTTCAACAAAAATAACATTATCGTTTTTGGCTGTCTCTTCTGGCGTGATGCCGTGTGTTAAGCTTTTTAATTGATCAAACATATCCTGTCTCTTTTATAAGAAGTTTGTTTGGATAGTATATTTATATCGGTGCCATTTTAAGAAAAAAGGTACCAGATTTGTTTGTTTTGTTTTTTTATTAAATGGAGAGTAAATTTTTTATTTTGTCTTCAATTTGTTGTGTAAATGTTTTTAGAAACCTTACAGGTACATATTTATTTAGATAACAGCTAAAGCAAGTACATATAAATAATTTCCCTACAATTCAGAATTTCAAAGGCAAAAGATATTATAAAATTTTTCCGTTTATATTTGAAGGTTCTTTAAACTTCCAGTTTTACAATACCACTCCCCGTCTCAGTCATTATCTTTTATTAAAAAGAAAGAGAGTGAAACCAACTGTTCAACAAAACGAAAAAAAAAACAGAAACACGGTCAGAAGATATAATTTGCTAGGGACCCCGTCTTCCTTGGGTTATTAATTATTTCGCCCGGCTTGTGCCCCCGGGGCCCCGAATCCCTCGAGCAAACTGAAAGAAGGGATTAATGGGATTTCTTTTTTTATTAATGCCTCGTCAGGTCTCTTAAGGGAAAGATGATGAGTGAATGAAGTATATCTATGAACATTTTTTTTCATTGGTTAAAGAGGTTAACAAGTTAAGTGCCAGTAAACAGGTTGCCAGCCAATAGATATACTAAATGTTGTATGCACTATTTATAACACATGTTATAATAATGTTGTTGGAAAGCTGGGGTAATTTCCAAAGTAATTTTTTGTGTAGAATCCGAATCCAAAGCTCAAATTGGCCCAATCACTAACTACTTTTGAGCCTAAATATAGGATGCAGAAAATGTTTGTTCTCTCTCATGTGTTGAAAATAAAGCCCAAAGTATTCAGATCTATAGTTACGCCACTGTTGTTACTAATTATAGTAACATCAGCATATTTGTAGTCTATATTTTTACTAGAAATAAAGTCAGTATGTGCAGATAGATCAAGAAGCGCGTTTTATTTCAATATCATGTTCAAAATGTTTAAATTCTTTTCTGCACATGTTATGGCCATTTTAATATTTATGCCATTATGGTATCTAACCCCTGCATGGTTATAGCATGAATATACAGTCAAAAATGAATCCCGGAACCAAACTTTGTTGATAATTGTTAACTCCAAATAAAGAAATTATTAGCGCCAATCACTTCAGTCGGCAAGGCACCAAAGCGTTAAACGTGAGACCTAGTGTTACAAAGATTTTCCCACATAGCCAAAAATAGTATAAAAATTATACAAAATGGAAATTAAATGATAATTGAAGATTTTCGGATCTTTTTTTCGGGCCACCGTTAGTAACAAATGTAATCTTATCTTAGTTATTCTTTGTAAAGGCTGGAATAACATGAGTGTGAGTATAACCTGACAAAACAACAGAAAATATTTTAATTAAGTTTCGATAATAATTTGAAGTTCTAATTAATGTTTGGGGCTCTACACAAATAGAAAGCGGCAAAATCCATTCTAATTTATCGAACTAAAACGTCAGATTTATTATCAATAAGAGGGTATTTAGTTTAATACGACTATTAATCCTGACAATTAATTCTGTCCGAAGCAATTCTGGCCTCGCTAATATCGGACATTGGGTCATACATCTGATGCCACGCTGTTTACTGGTGTTTATCGAGTAAACAAGTTCATCGGAATTAGGGATTGTGACCAGTTGATGCATGAATGAAGAGCAGTAATCTAGAAAATTTATTTTTATTACATTATATTTATTATTAATTAGCTTTTTTATAACTTAACGTATTTCTTTTACTTTTCTTTATTAGACGTAAAACGTTAGTGGATTTTTCAACTTGGGCTTCACTACGCAGATAAAAATATTTGCATAAGAACCAGGACAAGAAATCTTCACTGACCTATCTCAAACTCAATTAATTATATTTTTAAATAATTTTTCTAGCAGCCTTTTCAACACTCAAAATTTTAATTAAAATTGATACAAAACATTTTTTCTAGTAGATCTTCGATATATCTTTTTTTAATATTTAAAGATTATAGGTTTTTCGCTTCTACGTTCGATTAAAGAAGTTTTTAATTTTTTCCAGGCATATTAATCATTTATATCATCAGTATATTAACCTAATAGATATTACTCCTTATTTTGTATTTTGCCAGAGATATCTAGATTTTAGACGAGCAATTTTCCTATTTCTTTTTTAGTTTTTTTTCTTTAATTCTTTTAGCTAGTTGATCTCTTAGAAAGCGAATAATAATATTGACATTTTCAATCACATTTGCTCTATAAACTGCAAAAGTCTATAGCTTATAAGAAGTATTTGACCAACGCATAAAAAAAAACAACTATACATATATTTTGGTCAAACTTAAATATAATAGCCAAAATTTAAGTAAAAGAAAGTGGATTAAATAATAACCATAAAACCTAATACTTAGGTTAACCAGATGTGAATTTGCAGATGTGAACAAATGCATCAGTTACTAATCTTTGAACGTAACTGATTACCTTTACGTATTACTTTTTACTTAAGATCTTGGGCGTATTCAATAGTAGTTATGATTTTCTTTAAGCAAAACTTGATAGAGGTAATTCAAAGCCTATTGTTGAATTTATATGTTGAATGGACATGGTATATAAAGGAAAACGCAAAATTTATAGTGTCACAGTATATATATGTAAAACTGCTGAAAGTGACTCATTAATTTATCGGGAAACAGTATTATGTGGGAAAATACACAACAGGCTAAGAATAAGTGACTGGCCAATGTTCTCCCTAATAGTAGTAACGATTTTTGGATGAGTCATTGGCAGTAATTTTGATCACGAAGTACATCTACTAATCTCACAGGCCTCAATCTAAGCTACAATGCTGAACTCTCAGGGAAATAACTTCTGCTCCATACCTATGCTTGCCGGGTATCCCTAAAACAATTTTATATGAACACCAGTTTTTTTGATCTGCGTCAGGCTTTTGACTATGATATCGAATAATGTATAAGCGCAAGGCGGAATGGTATTGCAATGACTTTCGTTATATTTGTCGAATAGAACTTAGAGAGTTGCTGTTTTTGGGTTTTTATATCTGAGTATCTCAAATAACCAGCTCACCATTTATTGTTGGTAAAATTTGTATATTATGGTCTAAGAGTAATGGCCGGATTTTGATGCTCAGACGATACTGTAAAGTAAAGACTACTATTAATTTCTCTCTAAAATCGTCTGTTAATGGTCGCCAAGGTTTGATGATCACGTTTTACATTTTTTATCAAGGGTCTCTTCCGGTGACATCATAATTCTATATTCTCTTGCTTAGA
This sequence comes from Anthonomus grandis grandis, assembly GCF_022605725.1. Taxonomy (NCBI): domain Eukaryota; kingdom Metazoa; phylum Arthropoda; class Insecta; order Coleoptera; family Curculionidae; genus Anthonomus; species Anthonomus grandis. The sequence continues at coordinate 20,004,411 of NC_065549.1, forward strand.
AACAGCTGCCTCATTTCATAATCGTGATTTATTTACCAACTTACTTTTACCTTTTTCACACTTCGATATAACACTTTAAGTATTCTTTAGAGGCTTTTCAATGCTTTAAATAGTTCTTTTAATTTTTAATTCATATTATGGTACATATTTTAATAATGATTTTTATATTCTTCTTCTCTAGTTCTCAGAAAGCTTGCTATTAAAATTTTACCAAATTTTATCAGAAGGGTTGTCTAGAAACACGGGAATCTACCAAAATCATATGAATTTAAAAGTGTAATATGATGTTTGCAGCAGATGATTAAATTGTAGAAGAATATTTAACACACAGGCCATATACCCTGTAATTCCAATAATAAATCTCCACCGTTTTCGCATAGAATTTATCAACAAGAATATTTTGTCGCATTTGGATATTGGAAAATCTGTGAGATTCTTGGTAAGAAGCGCATGCTTAAATGATGATTAATTACATCATGACCTTTTGATGTGTGTAACTGACGGTTTATTTGATGACCATGCGACACGAGCAATGATGATATTCCTAGTGTTCATGATTAGAAAAGTTTGAACATGATCGGACATATCTAGTTTCAACAAAGTTGTATCTGTAAATGCAGAGGGGGGGGTGCGAACATCTCTGCAGTTAGTTCTCAGTAGGACCTTTGCGCTGGTGACGAAGCAGGGGACTTGCCTCATCTCGTCATCCAGTCCAACGAGAGCGATAACGTCGCCAAGGTCTCTCCAAGGGTTGGAAAGGATACGCCGAGAATTCTGCTGCGTATTGATGAGAAAGCAGGGTAGTCGCAAAGGATGTGCTCCATTGTCTTGTCTTTATATGTTTACATGCCCTACATAAATGACTCCTTAGTTTTATTTTAAAAAGGTGGCCATTAAATTGACAGTGACCATAGTAAGGAGGCCTGCTATAAGACGTAGGGCCCCTTTAATCAGAGACAATTTGCGGATAATTCGATAGCTATGATTCTTAGATAAATTGCAGCATTATGTATCATTCCATCGTTTTTTAAAAAGCGCGTGAGTATGATTTTATTAGTTCTTTGATGTTTGTCATGCTCAGAGCCACGAAGGCCTCCCGCCCTACTGGTTAATTCATCTCTTATTAATTTGCTAATAAATTAATATACATATAGTAAAAACAGTTGCAGTAATGATAAGATTAGATTAGAGACGAAATAACCACATTCTAATACTTTGTAGGGATGACTTATTAAAATAAAATTTTTCCTCTGCTCAACAACTGGTGAGATAAGTACTTATAGCTATCATTAGATAAATATTTTAACGCATTAAACAATAGGTATGAACACCACAATATGCAAAGTTATCTATGGGCTTGACTAATATATAAAGCCATAAATAGTCGGATCGTAAAGTACTTCTGCCAACACAAGGTATAGCATCAAGTGGAACACACCATTAACCACAATTTCATTAACATAATGATATGGTATTAACCGCTTTGTAGCTCGGGGCGGCCATTTTGCGAACCGCCGTGTCGGCCGTGAAGCCTAACTATGCCGTTAGTCAAGTATAATTCCATACGTCACGGCTCAATTGTATTACTGATATGGATGCGAATTGTCTATATGATCATCGCTAGATGGATTATGTATAATTCTTATAATTCTCTAGGCTTAGGATGAATCATTAGAAACTCTGCCTAAACTCGTATTTTTATTACTCTTTGTTCAACAGTATTTTGATGTTTTGGAGTAGTTTGAATTTTGTATATTTTTTTTGGGTATTAATTAAATTTATTCAAAAAAATGCAAAAACGTATAGGTATGTGCCCATATGGCCAGATGAGGTATAAAGTTTATTATTATAAAATAGCACTATACAAAAAACTACTTACAGATTTTATCAAAATAAATATATACAGAATTGTAATTTACAGAACCACATTGACTATATAATTCAGTTTCACCCTTACTGTCTTCATCCAAGTTGATAATTATTGTGCTCTCTCTAAGTATTAGATCTTGATTTAGGTACGAGTTTTTAATGTTTTACTTTAGTATAATCTAAAACAAAAATAATTGCAGATAGAATTATTAATTTATAATTGGGTTATATTTTCTGACCTTATACCGCTACTTAATTTTCTAGGAAATATACTATGAAAATTATATACTGATAGAAGGAACAATATTAAACGTAACCAAAGATAATAATCTTTTATAGCCGTTATAATTAAAAGATAAAATAAAAACCATAGGTATAATTTAAATACCTAAAAATATTTAAGTGGTGTTATGTCTTCTAGATATGTAACACCTGGATTCCCCAGACGGAGTGGCCGACTTTCACACTTTTTACAATAGGTCGTTCTTGCGATAAGAGATTAGCATTTATAATTACTTTCTTAGATCTAAGGTACAACTATACCAGAGCATCCCATATTTTAGCATGCTCATTCAAGAATAATCTTTATTACATTTTCGTTCGCATAGAGATCGCATTTGCGCTTTAATTAAATACTTAGTTTTGTTCCATGTAGGTTATAATTATTCAATTTAAATAAAAAGGATACTCAACATCCATGCGGTAAGTAAGACCATTTTCTCGACATCACATATATCGATTCGCTTCTTTGCCGAAATTTCCTATTTGAGTTAAAACAATTGGGGGCAATAATTTCCATAGTTAAAATATAATCGTAACAATAATAATCAGCGCGAACCTAGAAACGTTTTTCTTATTATGTGCATAAGTGAAGTTTGATAAATAGTTTAGCTTGCTTAACAGCGAACCAAGAACTAAGAAAATTAGTCACGTAGTATACAGAGTAAAGTAAGTCGCGCAAGTGCTAAGAAAATGTTAAACCAAAAAAATGCGAATATATAACACTAGGTGGAAAAATCGAATTCTCATTTATCTATCCCTATCTTAGTCTAAAAATTAGAAGAGGATGGGAATAAAATGATGTTTTTCGGGTATAGTTAGACACATTACGGGAGAAAAACACTATTTCCAGGTGATCCAAACAGTATTTAGAAAATTAAACGATAATATAAAAAAAGGTGGAAAAATCTTCCTTGTGAGACTGTAGTCGCATTTTCTTCATAACATCAACAATTCTTTCAGTTTTCTTCCGCTCGTTTCGTTTTTCTTCCTTTCTTTCTTTCCGCTTTTATTATTACCGCTAAATACTCAAAAATATACAGATAAAACGTGCTCTGATACGCATAGCACACAACTAAATGAATGAAACTAGTCAAATATCAAATCCACCATTATAATAAAGGGGAATAATAAAAGGAAAAAATAATATTTTTGTAGAATCTATCCCAAAAAATAAAATTAATGAGGCCTTATGAGGAAACTTACGCATAGAAAAATGAAAAAATCTTTATAATATAGCAAATTAAAATAAATTAAAAAAAACGTAAAAGCTAGAGGGGCCAAAGTTTCCAAAAATTAGTTTGCGGAATGAAATGTCTTAGTTGCAAAAACGAAAATTATTTAAGGTGCATGAGATTAGTCGGAAATATAAATTTTAATTATAAAAGTTATTGAAAATTTATTGTTTTTTGGTCTCAAGTCAGCAGCTGTCATTTAAAAGGAAAATCAATACAATGCAGTTTTAAAAATATTTTGATTAGGCTTTGAAAATATCAAGATTTTGTTAATCCATTGGAAGAAAGAAACTCTCATCTTTTATATGAAATTAAAATTATTAATAAAACTTTTCATGCATCTTTTCAAAAAATTTACATTTTTGTAAAGCTTTGTAATGCGTAGATAATTTTAATATGCCGTGTGTTAAAAAAATCCCGGATCCCCTTAATAATTTTGAAACGCGCCCTTTTATTAGACAGTGTCCCAAATAAAAATTATAGATCTCTGTCAGATTTTACATTTTTTTAATGGAATGGTATGCTTTTATATGCATTTTTCGATTCTATGCAAAATTTTAATACCACTTCATGTAACATATGCCATACTTTACTCCACTAGCTTAACATATATGATAGTTTAAAAAAGTACTTCACCAATAAAAAAAATTTATTAGTTACTTTTAAATTTAAAAATTTATATATTATTTTTTTCTGATGAATCGACATTCATGCTAAATGGCAAATCGACATTATTGCAGATATTGGTCAGATGAAAATCCGCACTGCATGCGTGAAACATATACCCAGGATACCCAGGTAAAGGTAAATGTCTGGACAGGTATATTTGGTAATAAGATAATTTAAATGCCACCCGATATCTGGATTTGCTGGAAAATCAGATAGTACCAGAAATAAGAAGACATGCTAATACTAATTTTCATCAAATATGGTTTCAACAAGATGGCGCCTCTACTCATTTTCAAGTTAATGTAGGAAGAATCGATACTATTTTTCTAAATCGGATTGGCAGAAGAGGTGAAATTGAATGGCCAGCAAGAAGTCCTGATATAACATCCCTATAAGAATTTCTATGGAGGAATTTAAAAATTAAAGTTTACTTATGCAACAAAGCCGAAAAATATTAACGTATGACAAGACAGAAATGGAGCAGAATGTAAATTAATAACTCCCGATATATTATGTATAATATACAGGGTGCCCCGGAAAATGTAGGAGATCTCTCGGATTTAGGTAGAAATTAAAAAAAAATAATTTGGAACTTTCCTCTAAAAAAAATTCCTATAGGCCCTTCCTATGAAGATACGGCCTTTTAAAGACGCCGCTGGTAATCGATTTTTCTTGAATAACTTTTGAAGTGCTTGGTATAAAATTAATAAAAATGTATAAAAAATAAATTTAATTAAAATTTTACGTGATTAACACTACTAAGGACCTCTTAAACCGGAGTCCTTAAAACACATTTACCATTTTATTTTACCAGGGACGGACTAGGTTGTACATTATAATGCTTAAATTTTTAACCCCATGTATAATAAAGACATGAAATAATATATATGGGTAGTTTGAACTTTAAACTAAAGAAAGAGCCCTCTTGTTCATTATCGATAAAATGAACCGTTTTGGAGAAAAGAAAATTAAGGAATCACTGTTTTATTTTATTTAAAAAGAACCATATGTTCTTTTCTTCAGCGATGCGACAATTATTCAAACAACAGAGAAGTTCCATTTTAAGTTGTTTAATCTGAAAAAGTACATGTTTTTAAAAATGCAGGGTGGTTCTTAGAAAGGCAACTAACCGAAATTGTTTAAAAAAAGTAAACCTGTGTTTTTCTTAAAACGAAAAAACAACCTGGAAATTAATTAATTGAATAGGTTTGCTGTTTAAATATTTTTTTGTATATAATAATCATTATATTATTATGTAATTAATTTTAATCTGTTGAAGTTAGGTACCTATAGCATATGTTACATAAAGTTGTGTTAAAATTTTGTGTAGAATCGGAAAATGATACGTAACTGGCCATTATTTAAATGGCCTTTCATCTCTTGATAGTTTCCGAGATCCCAATGGTCATCCTCGAGTTTCAGACATCCTGTATAGTGTGGGCAATAAATTAGTTATTCGTGAGAAATAATAAAACATAAAATATATTCATACTTTTATTCATCATTGAATGTCAAATTATTTTCATTTTATAAATTTAACCTTAGAACTTTGTTATAGAACTTTTTGGCACACCTTGTATAATTATTAGCGAATAAAATATATGAAACTTTTGCCTTGAAACTTACAACACAAAAAAGCTTTTAATCAATTAATACCGCTCGCTCCCTATATTATACGAACGGGCTGTAATTCACTGTTCACCGACCCAAATTAGCCCTGTTTGAAACCCTACCCCCGCAGTAACGCTTTCGTGAAAGCTAAATATTTTCCCTCGTTCAAAAAGAGGTAAAAAGGGGCCACGCCGCGCTGAAATTGCCGGCTGCCTCGAAACGTTAAGTCCTAATAGTTTATTTTTCTCGGGAACTACGGTGGAGAGTTGGCAATTTTAATACCCCGGAACTTGGAAATTTAGTTTTCGCGGGGCTTGTGTACAAATAAAGTTGAATTCCGAGCAGATCTTAACGGCGAGTTTTATTCAGAATTAGTTAGCAAAGCTATTTGTATAAAAGATGATGAGAATTTCCATGGCTTAATTAAATTTATTCATTTATACAACTCCCTAATAATCATAAAAATGATTAATGTTTTGAACACAAATAGTATGTCAAAAACGAACTACGATAAATATCAATTCCCGGCAACAAATTGTCATTGGTCTGGCGAAATAAATCAAAAACAAACCAGGCATTTATTCATGAAAAAAATATACATAGATAGAGCGAATCACGCGACCCAATCAAACATTCAAAAGCAATTGCGTATATTTATTGATTAAATACCGAATACCTAATTCCATTGGTAGCAAAATGGGAGAGGCAATATTTTGTGAACGGGACCTAATAAAACATTAAAACGCTGCCGCTGCGGCAGGGTTGAACGTAAATTATCAATTGATTGAGCCCACCCATGAAAACAGTTGTAAATTTATTGGAATCGATGACATTATTTTTGTTTCTCTTTTATTGTCATTTTATTTGGTTCCAGATGCAATTTATTTTTTATTCGGGAACAACAAAAACTTCATTATTTTCTATTCTTACGAAGCCGTAGAGTTATATAAAAAAAAAACCCGGAATTATTGTAATCCTGGCTTAACAACTCAGAATAAGTATAACTCCGGCTTTACATATTGGATTTAGTGTTTCTAATTCTTCTTATCAACTCGCAATTAGTTATAATGGCGAGAGAGGAGTTACTCTTTTCCTTTGTACACGTGGTTTCGTATATTAAAATAGTGAGAAAAAAATTAAGAAAGTAGTCTTTATTTGTCAGAAAGTCAATGGTTGTTCGACTAAAATTTTAAAAGTCCCATTGACCTAAAAAAGTAAAAAAATAAGTTACATTTCTAAGAAAAATTATTATTTTTAATTGAAATTGGAATTGAAAAGGACATACTATTATTATCTGTTAATATTCTTACATTAAGAAAAAAGCATTTAAATTATTGAATTTAGCAAGTTTAGTAGTCTGTAGTTTCTATGTATATGAAAGTTAGTGTTTTTTTAATAATATAAAGATTTCTCTGAGTGACGTTTTAATATTGAGAACATATGCCTTTGAATTAGAGAATTCAACAAGTCATTGATTACTTTCTATATGTTACAATATGAATGGTTCTTCCTTAGTAAAATTAATAAGATTTCTCCTATCAACATTCTAAGAAACAAAATGACTTAATTATTCAATTTAAAAACTGTAATAATTTATTTGTAGTTATGTATACATTTTCTGTTTGTCAAAAAAAACCGATATCTCCTAATGGGAGCATTCTGTTTTTTTTTCAATAAAAATGGAATATAGAACGAAAAAAAAAACAAATTCAAGTCATAGTTTATCGAATTTAATACATTATAATTTATTTTACAGTTGTTAAAATATGAATAGTTCTAATATCTGTTCCGACATTTACTTCGACTTATTCCATTTATGGTTTGGTAATCATTAAATCACTATACACTTAATCCTTATTTTCTCTTTATTAGAAATGCAATGGGTTTTCCAATAACATTAAAAAAACTTTTCCTTTTAAAATTGTAACATTTGAGACTGCATTAAATTTAACAAATAATTTATTATTTTTCATTTGTAACAGTGCTTAATTAATGAGAAAAATAAATTAATTATTCAATTTAAGCAGTCATTCAGCAATGCTTATGTGTAACTGGTAATTAGATTAATACGATTTTTCCCATCGACGGTTTAACATTAAAATAAAGTTTATCTCGAGTTTACAAGATTTATCTTATAAAAAATATCTTAACTTTAACAAGTCATTTGTAGTTTTTATTTGTTATAACATCAATATTCCTATATATATACTAACAATATAATACTTTCTATAGAGCGTAAAATTCCCGCAGGTTTTTCTAATTGAATTATTATGATTTCTCTTATTATCGTTTTAACATTGTACGAGGGTGGTTTAAATATGATCGAGACAAATGCTCTAACACGTTTATTTACTATCGGAAAAATTTACAAAAAATTACAGTTTTTTTAGGTACTTTCTTTCACTAGTTACACAGTTTGTTGACCTTTTCAAAAGCTTTTTAATGGCAGTATCGAAGGATTTCTTGGTCAAGTCGGATAGCCATGTGCGCACAAACTCTTCTACCTCGTCGTCGGTGTTGAATTTTTGACCTCTGAGGGTATTTTTCAGTGGTCCAATGTGGTAGTCGCTGGGTGATAAATCTGAACTGTAAAGGGCGTGTTTCAATACCTCTCACCCCAATTTCGATATTGTATTGAGCGCGGTATGAGCGCGTTATCCTGGACAACAATCACACTTCGTGCTGGAATGATCCTCCGTTTCGAGCAGTAAGCAGGTTTCACGTGTGTTTTCAGAAGGTTAGTGTACAGCAGTAGAGTAGTATGCAGCATTGATAGAACATTGGGTGCGCAGGAAGTTGTGCGCGTCGAATGTTATGCGGCTTATTCTCAACGATTTCGCGGTCATCCTTTAATGCTTTGGCCCATTCAATCAAATCAGCCCTACTCAGTTACTCACTACCATACTGATTTTGGAAACACGAGACATTTTTCGTGTTTTCAACGCCCTACCACATTAAAAAACGAATGACAAACGAAGGACCCAGCTACCACATACTCCAGCCACGACCTTCAAAACATACATGAGCTCCATCTACAGCATTTGTCTCCATCATATCTAAACCGCCCTCGTATATTGTAACAATAAATTTAAGGTACTGTTTTCTATTTGCCAAAACATAAAATTTATATTTATTCCAGTAAATTTAAACAAAAAATTCTATTGACGTATCTAAGAAAAAAATATTAATTGAAAACTTTTTGAATTCCTTCTTATTAAAACTTGAAATGATTATTTAAATTTAAATTCGACGTTCTAAAGAAAAAATTGAAAATAATAATTCATTGTACACTTAATCCCTCTATTTTATATTTGTTAGAACAACAATGGGTTTTCCAATAGTATTAATACAACTTTTCCTATTATTGATGATCTAATATTGCGAACAAGAAACATTTGATGGATACAATTTAACAAGATTAATTTTATTCTTTTTCATTTAAGAGCATCCAAACACTGAAATAACATTTTTAAAAATAGTCTTTAATTCCTTTATTAATAAACTATTTTAAAATTGGTAAAAGCTACTTTTCAGGCGGAAAAAGCTCTGAAATTTAATTTTTTGATTTTCATTAAGTATTAATAAATTCGAACATTCTTTAGGTACCTAGCTTTTCTTCAATTTTCATATTCGCTGTTGAGCATTACTGTATCCGCTACGTCGTTGATTCTGAAGATCATGTGAAATGAACCTTCCTTTGTTAAGGTCATAATATCCAAGGGTAGGGAAACGAAATTGTCTCCGAAGATAACTTTTTTCATTTCATCATTTACTTTCAATTCACACAAGGGTTCTTCACTTGTGTGAATCTATTCGTCTGAAAAAGAACACCAAATCGCTATCCAATTCTGGAACAATACTTCGACCAATGTAGTTGGAATGCACGAAAAAAGTTAATAAGGACTCTAAACTTCGGGATACTTACATAAATAGTTTTTAGAAACAGGAACATATCGATGTCTGAAGCTGCTGATATAAAAAAATTTGCTATGTGGATAGAAATTGGTTTAAAGGTTGGTCTAACAAACCAGATACTATATAATTTTTTCTGGTCCAGGATCTTGAAGGCTGTGGCGCTGTTCTTGCACTGTCGGCATCAAAATATCTTCATGACTGTTACAGATAAAAAAATAAGGTCGAATCATCACTCTGATCTTGGATTATTATAGTGATGGTATCCCCCTTCGCACACTAGATGTAACGGACCTCATTCCATGGAACATACCTGTCAGGAACACGTTTTATTATATAGTCGCGTTCTGCGACTATATTATGCACGCGACCTACGGCTTAAAAAATGTGTTTTTTGGCAAATAAAAATTTATGTCTTTGGCTCTATGGATGACGCAACGATGAAATTTGGCATATGGTCGCTCAATATATATTGAGCATGATGGAACCCAAAACAATAAATTTTTAGAACTTTCCCGAAAGAGGCGGTACTGCTCTAAAGTCAAAATTTCATAAAAAATTGTGTTGAATTTGATTTCGTCGCGAGATATCCATTTTCACGTTTTCAAATAACTTTCAATTTCTAGACCTAAAAGTCTATACCGAATTACATAATTATCTGCATACTTTTTGGGCCAGATCCGTATACAGGGTGGGTAATTATAAGCGAACAAAAGTGAGTAAAAAAATCAAACTGCTTCAGAGGCTAATTTGAATAAAAAAAGTGTTTCGGCGAAAATGCTTAGTTTTATACAAATTACATATTTGGAGCTTTTTTTGACAAATTTTATTTTAACGAGTTCTGGAATTTACAGTTTTTTTTTAATTTTTCGCTAAACGGTACTTAAGTTTTTATGAGAAAAAGTGTCGTTATTTTTCTTTCAAATGCCAAAAAAACGAAATTTTTGTGATCCAGATACAGGGCGAGAAATAATTAACTTTCCGGATGAGGGCGCGACCCAAAAATCATATTTTATTTAATAACTTTCTAGTGGCGCCACCTGGACGACTTATATTTTCAGGTATTAAACACTATAACAATAGCCGATTTTTTACGTGTAACTAGAATTCTTATAACAGTAATAGTTTTTGAGATATTTGCATTTTTGCGTTTTATTTATTTGCGGCGTCCCTGTACATTATTAGAAAATTAAACCTCATCTATAAGATCCCAAAATCTGTTTTACAACACATACTAAAATTCCAGCATTCCAGCAATAGTAAAAGTACGGAAAAAAGCGTTTTCCTCAAACAAGTTCATTTTTTCCATTAAATCTCACCACAAGGCAGCAGGTGCCTCGCATGTTTTTTTTTTGGAAGGGTGTCACAGTATTGTTAAATTTACAATGAAAATTATCCGGAAGCTGTTAATTAAAGGTAACGTCTAACCACAAAAACTATGGGCTTTCCGAATACGTTCATATTAATTGGGGAAATAGTGTATTGCGGCCAGGAAAATTCGGCAAAGTTTGGACGTCTTCGAAAAATGCCGTATTTTCCACATATTAAGGTCAAACCGGATGGATCAAAACCAAGTTGACACGTTTTATTCATTTATGATATAAAAAAACTTTGATAAAAATTATTTAAAGTTATGCAATTTAGAATTTGAAATTTGTTGAGGATGTAATTATTTAATTTTTAAAATTAATAATTTTAAAGTCACGTGACTTTCATAACTCTTTTGCTATTGATCTGATTGGGTTGAATTTAGTATTTGCGCTTTATTTAGGATACAATTTATACATTTTGACAGATATTTGACACATAACAATATTATTATGAAAATGTAAAATGTTCTATGTTTATCTTTATGATCTTTATAGTTTTGATTGTATTTTATCGTTAAGCTTACTAGTTAAATTCATTTAGAATTAGACTAATTACTTTTTATTTAATAGTTCTAGGTGTAAGATCTTAGAACATAGAAAGGCTAGCATTAGCATTGCCGTATAGCTATGGGCATTTTGTTCGCTTGCAACATCTCTGATGCAATCATGACAAATGCTTATGTAGAAATGGCAAAAACACTTTATAATATAAAACGCCTATTGACATATAACGCGCCTATATAAATACATTATGTTTCTTTGAAGCATAATGCCCCAACAGCTGGTCCTCTCTTTCCTTGGCATATAAACTTTGGCCCTCCCGACTGACCAGACTTAAGTACACCTGATAATTTGTGTTTTTTTAAGAATTCCTTTATGGCTCTTCCCAGACTAAGACCTAAACGGTCCAAACTGGTCCCCACCGACCAAAAGTATAGAAGCGAAGCAACTATACTTTTGGTATATTAAATTCTGGTCAGTAGGATTAATATATGTATGGATTTTTGGTGATGATACCAAATAAATTTAAGAAATGAGTAATAGTCAAAGCAAGCAAGTATTTAAACTATGCAAACTTCGAGGACTTGCAATAAAATAACTTTATTTATTATAAATTTATATAATAATTATTTATAATTATTATTTATATATAAATTTATTGAAATTCAGGTTCTTAAATAATAAACATAGAAAAATCTTATATTATATTATAAAATAACTTTTTTCTCGTTCTCATAAACTATAAGGCAATAAATTCTTGATTTAAAAGAATGTTCTTTTCATCCCCCTCATCCAGTCAATTTCCTAAATTAAAATCCCGGAAAATAAAAAGGTCTGAGCTGTGGCAAGCCAATTCCAATCGATCTCTTACTCCGTCCGATCCCTCGATTTATATAGCCGGCTCGGTTGGTTCTTCTGTGAGAGGTTTTTAAAATCCCACATATTATTATTCGGGAGTTTTCTTTTTTCGTGTTATTGCCGTCGTCTCGCCTCGTCCCCATTTTAAAATTCCAGGGGCATTTGCAATTCATAAAGAACACGGTGCTCTGTTCTGTAGAGAGAGACTGAGCTGGGGTTCGAGTTCCGCTCCTGTTCCGACGATCGACGAGGCGTGAGTACGTGCACAGAATTTGCAAATAAATTGCTTAAATTGCTCGATTTCAATTTGCCGATGGTGGATTATATTCCAGGAATATATGTTCAGAGACTTTAAGGGATTAATTTTATTTATATGCTGTTGGGGGGATTTATGTTACGTATTTGTCATTCTTTAAATTCACTTTAAACTTCTTTTATAGGGTAAATAAAAGGCATGTTTATTTAATATGGGTACATAAACCTGAACATTAACTTCTAGTGATTTATTAACGGCTATATTCATGGGCAACTCGTATTAAACTGTGTGTCTGCATGCTTACCACATCGGTATATAACGTCAGGCAATTTTTGTAATAATAGCCATTGTGTGTGCGTGTTTATTACTCCGACACACAACGGCGGACGCGTTAAGCCGGATAGTTCGACCTCGTTTTCAATCAATATTCATTTTGAATGCCAACGATATCATTATCATATTTATTGCCTTAAAAAAGAACGTCCGATATGATCAACAGAGCATAATAACGATAAAGGATTAGAATATGCAAACTACATGCCATTTCGGTAATAAAGAATCTCTCAAAAGATACTTTTCTAAGTACCTAAGTACTCACTTTACTCACTCTCCATAGTTTATAAAGTTTACCAAACAGCAATAGGTATAATAAAATTTTCTTTAAAAATTTGCTTGTCTCTAAAAATTCATTGTGGTGTGTTATTTTGGTATCTGATTTGCATGCCAAAGGTCCCAAGTTTAAATCTGCTCAAAGTTATTTACATTTTAAGTTTTTTACAAGGCTAGTTGGGTCAGAAAGAAAATTTGATAGTTCTGCATAAGTACTCACGATTAGTACGACATTCAAAGTTTCTAATTTTTTCAACTTTCTTGTGGGAAAAAATAATTTTATTGAATTGATGTTAACAGTCCTCTTTAATATAATTTTGGCTATTCCAGATCGCGTTTGAACAAACTGAGAATATTGAATTCGGCACATAGCAAAATTCTTGTCTCAAAATTATTGTGAACGACAAAGAAAGATGTGTCCAATATTATCATGATTTTTTGTTAAGAAATTTATATAATTAATATTTTAAATCCCAAGAGTCCAAAAAAATGCAGCATGGCGAATAATAAGTCAAAGTCAGATTTTAAATTTAATCTTGTTTCGGAGAAAAACGAGCATTAATAAACTTATATTTTATATCAATAGCACAACGAACACAATTAAACTTATATATTATATCAATATTTGAAAACCTGCTTTGATGTATTTTGGTTAATTGTACCTAACGGTCATATAATTCATGTAAATAAGATGCCCTCTGGGTCGGTAAAGTATCTTAGATCCTATCTAAATATTCCTTTATTAACTCGGTAATAGGGGTTTGCTTTTCACAACATGGGGTAAGGCTTTATAATATATTCTATGAAAATATTATTATGCCAGAAATCCTTTTGTTTTAAACTTTTAAGAATTAAATTTTATAAACGCTTCTCGTTAAGAAGTTTTTTTTTTGGCCAAACAAATCTCCCTTGAAATAATTTAAAAAAAATTATGCAAAAAAATATATTTTACATATTATATGTACTATAAAAAATATATGTAAGCGGATTTAGGTCCGAATATGTTATTTAGTCGAATATCCTTCTCAATTTGTCTACTAAGACTTGCGGTCTTCATTGAAATTAGCAGACCATTTCGTGTTCTGCATCTCCTACAGCTTTATTCCTAATCTTTTTATCCAAATGATCCCATAAATTTCTGGGACTGTGAAAGCTATTTTATTACAGGGATATTCTCTTATTTAACCAGCTTTTAACAAACTGTGATTGTGGACGTCTGATACTGTTGATGCGGAACTATTTGGTCGTTGAATCTTTTAATATCCTCTAAATGTCCAGACTTCTAATTCTTAGATTTGAAATGTATTTTTGAAACCTAAGAAGTTGTTTCATCGGTCAGCTCTTGTAGCAAGCGTAAATACATTTTTTTTATGACAAGTGGGTAAACCATTGTGTTTAATTCAAAAGTAATGTAAAACTTAAAAATAATTTAAAGATAAAATACGAGTTCAAAGAACACAAATAATGTATTACTAATTTTCAAACTTGTGAAGTCAAAATAAAATAATATTAAAATACAAGTTTTAACGCCAGAACAATGATACGCGGTTCTGGTCAAAAACCAAGTGTGCCGTCTCCCTTCGTCGACGTTTTTCTGAACTGTTTCGAGAAACGTGATTCCCAAAAATGAATAGTTATTATATTCATTAGTTCTCCATGTTTTGTCAAGTGTTGACAACAGTAAACTTTCAATTATATATGTTTCTGTCTATTTTTCAAATACTATTAACAAATTCAAAAACACCGCAAAGCAGAAACCAACTTTAAACAATAAATTAATCACTTAAAATTGGAAATAATAAAAAAATCCTAATTCATCATTATCGGAGAATGAGTGGGCCTGTTCAACCGCAACAAACAGGCAGTAAATATATAGTAATTCTCACAAATTGATAATTCTAATCTTATTTTAGCGATATCGTTAAAGCAAAGTCAACTGAAACCTAAGTACACACTCGTAATATCATCAAGTATTAATAACCGAATCGAGATAGCAATCTACGAAAGTAAGCAGGAGAGCGATGTGAAATGCTGCTACGTTAATAAAAATAATCCGAATTCTACGAAGATTTCAGTTTTTATTTAAACGGGTTTTCGCGTTCCTTTTTTCGCATTCTCCATAAATGGCGTTTTAAAATGCACGAGAAAAATGGAATCGTTTTATTCGGATTCCCGAGCATGTCTATGGGAAAAATCCACTAATTTTATTAGACGCAAGGCAATTTATCTTCTTAACCTGTCCTTGTAGGTGAGTCGTAACAAATGACACTGAATACCGATTAATATTAGTTGAAAAGGCCCTATTAAGCAAACAACAATAAAAAAGAAAAAAACCAATTATATTTAACGAGCGGTCGCGGTATTTAAAGCTCGACTGGTTACAAGCATAATTTAAAGATAATTTAAATACACTGCGGAGAATTTCTTTTGTATATTAACTGTCGGATCAACGGGATTAACCAAATTGAAACGTTGAAACGAAGCGGAATTAATGAGCCTGCTTACGTTTTATTAATTTATGCGGTTTATGTATAGTAAAATGTATATTGATTATTTTTGCATTAATTACCGATAGAGTAGAGGCTCACTTAATATGTTGGATATTTTATTAAGTTAATATAATCAAATACATTACTATGGGCTACTGCTTTTATTAGTTAAGTCTTTAAAACATAAATTAGGCTGTTGGATCAGTTATTTTTTGTATATTGGTATTGTTTAGCCTTAAAATACGTTGCTTGATCAACACTGATTTATTCTTTTTTTTTTTCTTGAATTCTTGAAAATAAAATATTATGGAATAGAAAGGAATTGGAGAAAACTTGAAACAAGTTAGCAGATTTTTCCAGAAAATAGTGACAAATCAAAAATCCAAAAAAATTATTGCGTCAACCTTTTGACCGAAGTAAAAACGTAATATTTTTAGTTTACTTCTGAAAATAACCCTACTTGGGTACAGAAGAATAAAAAGCAGAAGCATTATGAAGGTCCATATGATAGGTGTACGATAGCATTTTTAATTTTGAATTTACAATATTTGACTAAGAACTTTAGGCAAGGACTCGCCACCCAATCTATTATTCTATGATAGCATCTTTTGTTCACCACCAACTTGTGTTTGGACAGCCAGAACATTTTAAATATTTAGAGTTACATTTATTTAGGTAAAAATTTTCGATGAGCTCTAGTTAGCTGACTCACAATAAAAAGTGATTTCCAATATCTCATTAAACATATCCTTGAACAGTCTAAAGACTCCAACACATCATTATTTACGTTGTATTTTTTGCATTTTCTTCCAAAGAACACACTTTTTTTAGGAGAAATATTTTCATTGTGTCTCACTATAATTTTTTTTTCAAGAAATTTAATTCTCATAAAATGTCTACTGTCTGATGTTCAAAAACATGTCACGGATTTGGTATATTTAAATATTGATTGTTTGAAGAACATATGATATGATTTATTTTGGTAATCCTTAGTGACTCTATAGGTTGTTGGTATCGGTTCTAATTTTCACTAAAGGCAATGGTCTCTTCATTAGTTTTCCGATTCCTTGAGGGTAATATTTCCCTTTAAGAAGTATTAATTTCTTCAGGAATCACAGTCTGAATAAATTCTTTAGATTATATTGGTGTAAAAAGTAAATATTTTGTACGACACTCCACTGGCCTTAAGAGATGACGCAATGTTTAACTTTAACGATGGAAAGATAAGTTTGGGTCCAAAAAAAATCAGCTTTTTTGCTTGGGTAATAGACAGGCACATACAACGAATGCTTTTTTAGCATTAACATTTACAAAGCCTTGTACAAACGCTATTCAAATTCAAATTTCTCATTCTGATAAAAGAAGTAGCTAATAAAGAGATTTTCATGATTTTCCCCTGTAGATAGATTGTCTCTATATATATGATTTTTTATTGTTTGCAGGCGGAATTATCGGCATTTCGCTTAAATTCCTAGTGATTTGATTTTCTTCTTTAACTGCTTTATAATACACACATTTTTTTATAGTTTAACAGCAATTTTCATTTATTCTTACATCGAACATAACATAACAAGCGACAAACAATATAAAAAGTCCATAAACAGTTTAAATGTCATACAGCCTTAATGTTCATTAAAATCCAAACAACAAACTAATATGGCCATTTACCATGAACAAGTAGCTCTCGATTCCGACACCGAAAGTGAAATTAAATCTGAAAACTAACACGTAATGGCGTTTATGTGTACTTATAATTAATGCTTGCTTTGCCTGGGTTTTAGCTTTATCTACAATACGGGCTTTAAATAATACATTAACAAGTTTGTCACGCAAGCTGACCATCAAGCTAGATAATGGAAGCGAGATAAATAATATATCGGACGAGAAGCGTTAGGGAGATCCCAGTGGCAGGGAGGACTGACGAGTAATGGGCAAAAATAGAATTTGCAATTTAATTTTTTAATTAGAAGTTGAAGAATTGTTTCTAGCCAACGTTTCGAATTTATATTTAATTCATCTTCAGGGCTCTAAAGTAGATAGAAAAAAATGATGGTGATGATTTTATTCCTTTCTATTTTTAAAATACATAAACACGGAAACCCTCTTAGACCTATAGTTTTATAGGTTCTCCTATTTGTATCTCCAAATGGATTTCTGAGATTTTGGACTATGCTTTTCAAAGAGACTAATATCTTGTGCGCAACTCTTGAATTTTCTAATTTCATCCAGTCCAACACACCCTGAAAATTATATATTAATAACTTTGGACGTGCTATCTCTTGATCCAACTAGAGATATTATTGTCAAACGATCGTCAGTGATATCACCCAATACCACACTTGAGTGACTTTTTAAGCTTGTTTGATTTTGGTATTTGGGGTAACTATTTCAAATTCAACGGAAATTTTTGTCAACAAATTTTTGGACTTGAAAAAAAATCACTCTCTCATTTTTCGATACTAGTCATAAATAACAACTTAGGCTCCTCGTAGATTAGTATCACAAACCCACATTTTCAGAAAGATTCATAAACTATTTTTCGAATCATCAAATCAAAACAAAAAATTAACATCATTCGAAACTTAAAAAAATGACGCAATATCTCCCTCAAGCAAACATTTTCATAAAAAAATTAATCTCATTCAGGAATTTTTAATTAAAAATAATTACCCAGTTTCCCTTATTAAAAAGATATACCTATAGTAAATTTCTATAGTCTATCGGTTTGTTTCCATTTTACATATTTTATTATATTCTATCAGATTTTAATTGTAATCCCTCCTCTACGTAGCCGCCCTTTAATGCATTTACGTTTTTATCCCTGTGATATGTATTTTTTTAATTTGACGAGAGAGAACTACGACTTCGGTAATTGTTTTTGTCATTGTATGTTAACTTATATTTTTTTAACAAATATTTATAGAAAAAAAAAACAAAAAATGTTAAACACTAATTTCTTTCTATATATTTTAAAGCCCTGAAGATGAATTAAATATAATTCGAAACGTTGGCTAGAAACAAATAGGTTTCTTTAGGAATTGTCCAATACACCCACAATATACCACTTCTAATACAAAATTTCTGCTCACAAATTCACAAGAATAATTAATTTTTGAAATTCATTTTTAATTAACTCTCTTTTTCATAACTGTTCTTTTGAAGACAGCTGAGGTATTCGAGAGGTTGCTTTATCAAAGTTAATTATTGGTTCTGATCAAATACTAAATGTTTTCTTGTAGTTATTCATTTGGAATTCAGATTTACAAATTATATACGCAATCATTATCAATGGATCTAAGAGAGTCTGTGACCCAAACTAGCATTATAGAAGTAGTGGAGAAGGGACAAGTTTGGCTTCATTCATACCGATTTGAAAATATTAGACGAAGTTTCCCAAGGCATTTGGTATTGTCCATAGTAGTTATTTATCATCAATTAGCAATATAAATTGAAGTCTCCCTAACCCTACTTTTTTTAGGCTCAATACCTTTTGGTACCTATTTAGTGTGTTCGTTAATTAATTTAAAGATATCCAGTATAGCTAATATTTACCCTCTTAAGATAGCCAAAGACAAACTTATTATCAAAGGTTAAACAAAAAGGTTAAACATTACGACTGAAATTTTGGTTTTAAGCACAATAGGGAGACTCGAAGGTTTGATAATTGGACCACTAAGGCTGAAAAAAGGTTCTGTTCCATATCTAGCGAATTTGTTTCAACTCATTAGAAATGGGATAATAAGTGAGACATTATAAATATGGTATACTAAATAAAAAATTCATTCAATTTACCGTTTATCATGAAATTAACACGAACAATGATAATGGTTTGTTTTTATAGCAACCATTATGGTAACATATACAAATAATGTAAAGTTTACATTTTCCAACACGATAATGATCTCAAACTGCTGCGAAATTTGTGAAGGAATGATGATTAGTAAATTAAAATAGACTGTTTCAGTAACTCAAACAAAGTCCCGACTTTAATCTAATTTAGAATATAAACCATTTTTTTAGGAATAGTTTTTGAGTTATGTACATAATTTTTTGATTTTGTAAATTATTTGACTGATTTTGTGATAGATTTGATAATGCTGATAGAAACAAGCATCTTCCCTAATGTTTCCATTGTTGTACTTTGTCAACCCACCAACAGCAATTCATCCCATTGTCCGCAGAAGACATGTTTACCAGTACCGGCTACCAACGTTTTTCCATTTACATCGAACCAGTCGTTTGTAAAATCGTGTTCAACTCCAACATGGCTGGCAAGCGCGGTGCAATGCAATCTCGACATGAAAGGAATCCGAGCCGCGTACTTATACGGCCCGAACCCGATAATGGTAATAATATTGCGGACGCTAATAGCACCGGTATCAATTTGTGCAGTAAAAAATGGCGAGATGGGAATTTATACTACAACGTATGTCTAATTATCGTTTTTCTATACAGAGTGGTTCTAAACTAATACGAAACATATTACAATATCTTAATCTTAAACAGCTTATACCTATCATCATATTCCAAACTCTGAATTAGATTATAATCGAGGTGATATTAGTATACCTACTTTAAATATGATCTAACATAAGAAAAGAAGAGATACTTGTGAATATATGAAAAATCTTTACTATGACTATCAAAAATTGAATGATAAGCGTTTTCTAACTAAAAAACAAAGATTATTCTCAGATGGCTAAAACTATTCATCTCTGTGTGGTCATCCCTATTAACACCATATACTAAAATAAATTTCTAGAAAAGTAACTGCTCACTTTGGCTAATCTAGGACATTTTCTAATTATCAATGTTATTAATTCCTACATGAATTACATTTCGAAAGTCATAATACAAGATTTAATATTTTATTAGAAAATCGAGTATGAAATGCGAAATACAACAAATTATCTGTTAAATTGAAATCGAGAAAAATACTTACCTACATTACTTACTTACACGTAAAGCATTTCGGAAAAAAGCTATAAATATAACGTCAATTAATAAATTATTCTATTTTCTCCCAATGACGATCTAAAAATATCCAAAGACATTTTAATTCAATAAATGTTCAGGCAGTTGGAGTGTTTCAAACATTACTGGCACTAAAAATAAACAATTGATTTTCTCTAGAATGAGTGTTGACGTCAAAGTATGGGGGCTCGAGGTTAACAAACTAGTTTTATGTCGAATATTAAAATTAGACTTGTTTGCTGATCAAATTCTTGAAACAATATGAAAGTAACCCCTGAGTGATGAAGTTAATAATAGTTAAAAAACAAAACGTTAATTATTATTTTATCTCTTGGAAATTCTTGTTTACTACATCATTTTTGATTGTCAGCTAAATAAAGTTCAGATGGAATTGTTTACCCATCGCATTAGTCCCTGATCTTTTTATTCACTGCTTATATCAGCTTCAGTAGAAATTATTTAAATATTATTATCTTAGAACATTAAAGACTAGAATAAGTATAGCTGCAATACGCGAGGTTGTTTGAGTTCTCTCAGACAACGATGTCAAATCGACTTTCCAATTTTTTGCATATAATATATATTTTTCCTAATCCACTGAATTTTAATGTGTTGTATTTTGTAACAGGTTAAAAATGGACTCTTTAAAAGTTTCGTTTACTTGCTAACTAATAATATATACTTTGAGAGTAATCAACAAATTTTTCAGTATAAAAAACGGTTCTTAATAAAAAAGGTTCATGAAAGAAAAGAGCAACTTGGCAACGTAGAATACCTCTATGTTTACAATGCAAATATCCAGCCACCAAAATCTAGAACGCGCCATAATGTCGTTTGCCAGCACCCTATTAATAGTCCGCGCCCGCTGTTATTTAATCGATATAATGCCCGTATTTCCTGAAATTTCCAAGGAATTTTGATAATTGTTTGTCCAGATATTAACACTCAATAACTAAATCGATTTATAAACCTCAACCTTTAATTTATATGTTTTCGGGTGAAAATTAAAGAGTCAAATGTTAAAGAATCGAAAAGGCTTGCAAAGGATTTCACTTAATCTTTTTTCTATAATATTTAATAAATATCTAAACGCATTTGAGATGGTTGCAAACCTCTACAAACGAAAGTTTTTTGGTAAAAAATTATTGAAATGTTAGATGATAACAATTAGAAAGGGCTATAACTCCTAACGGCTATATAAGGAGAAGTTTTATCCATATCCTTTGGCAGTTATAGGCATTTATAATATCTAACAACTCAATAATTTTGAGCCAAAGAACTTTCCTTTGTAGGATTGCAACCATCTCAAATCTAGAGATTTATTATATATTATAGAAAAAAGTTTAATTCAAAGTTAACTCTTTAATTAATTTTCACAAAAAAACGTTAGTTTGTCGATGTTTATAACTACTATAAACTGATTTAGTTATCCATTGATAATATTTAGAGAAAAAATTATTTAAAACTTCTTTCGAATTCTAGGAAATATGCGCATTATATTGATTAAATAACATTGGCACGAAAATGGCTGGCAAATGACATAAGCTGCGTTCTCGATTTTGGTTACTCGATATCGACCGGAAACTACTTTCATTTTTTGCACACATTATTTTTGCGGCATTTCGGGTTCGAATAAGCAAACATATTGCTAGATTATAATAATATACTTAATTACACATTTTTATTAATATTTTCCTAGAAGAAATGAACGGAAAAAGCCTAATTTTGGTATCGAATACTCAATAGATACTTCCTTTTTTCCAATATATGTGACCCACATATATCCTTTTAATACTAATTCTGTACGAAAGGTGCACCATCCAAAAATAAACAACGAGCGCAGTTGCCAAATACCTTTATCGCAAAAATATTTCTGTGCGAAATTTACATCGTTGCCGTTCTGTGTGGAAATTTGGCGATTTAAAGAATCCAATTTTAAAATATTAATTATTATTAGTCATTAGTGTAAATATACTGCAAAACAGTTTTGGTTTTTAACGAATTTCACTCTTTCTTTTGCTTCATAATAAAGAATGCAATTCAGTTTCTGCTAATTATAATAATTTATTATATTACTTTATTTTCTTCTGTTAATATTGAGTAATCACTGGCAACATGAAATACTAAGCATGTTTATCAACAAAATCCCCTCCGCCCCCTTTGTAGATGTTGCGCTCAATCCATCCAAAGCAGCCAATGTTTATTCTAGTGTATTCAAAGATTATTATTCTGCAGTTAAGATTTTTTACTTTGATTTCCAAAAAACAAAATTTCTGAAAACTTTAAAATATCAGATGATTAGTATTTGAGAAAAGTTTCTCTCCCTATCTTCCTTCCTTTTATTTAGTGTCCTTTTTATTCTCCTGTTTTAGCATTATTTAAATTTCTACGCTTTTGTCCGGAGAAGGTTTGGAGTCATTAAATATATTATTTCCCTTACAGACAACTGAAACTTTTATATTTCCTGATAATTTGACTTAAAAAATTGTAAGAGACTTAAAATGATCCATTTTCTTAATATAAACAAATATTTAAAGGAACACACTCGTGAACATTGAGTATCGGAATACACAAACGTTTCCCACGTAGTAAAAAAAATGCTAATAATATTATTAGCATGACATGAATTGTCCATAAATATTAATTTATTTTCCTTGTCATTACCATGTTTCACCAAACATTAATGACGGTTAAAACATGGTGAAGAAGAAATAAAAATTCTAGTCCACTTATTTTAATAAGCACCTCATTCAGCCCGGCAACATCGAACCCAGACATTATTTTAATTAAGCGTTCCTCTGAGTTTTTTTATTCATTAAAGCCATCAAGAAGGTCAATTGAAAGCAACCCGAGACGAGTTTTCAGTTAAGCTGAATTTCCGGTGAGGCAAAAACGCTTTGTGTGTTTCGGGCATTTTAATGAAAACTGGCAAGGAGCCAGTCAAGAGAATATTTTTAATAGCATCATTTTTAAAGTGTACATTTTTTTTATTGTTTGCTTTCTATCTGGATTAAGTGTGAAACAAAATTAAAAGATAAATTATCAAAAAAATATAAGATTATACAGGATGGAGAGGGGACTCTAATTGGATTAAATTCATTAGTGCTCTTGAAAAAAATATTCCAGAAAGACGCAAAATTTTTGCGGCCTTTAAAAATTTATTAATTTTTTTTTCAATCCCTCCGAAAGGGTGGAACCTAACCCTACCTAATTTTTTTTTAATGGGTTACCACTTGTGCCACTTTTTGGAAAGCTCTTTTAAAAAGGAAATTGGCATTGTACTTTCCCTTTTGAAACAAATTAACTCTTGACTTTAAATTGAAAAAAACTTTAGAGGTATGAAAATTAAAAAAAAAAATATGCCGACGTTAAATGTGTATTTTTTTTATCTAGAGAAAGTGATCAATTGTTAAAAAATGACCTGAGTCATCCCACAAGGGATTACGTTGGGTCAGGACTTACCCCACATATCTTTTTAACTGAAATGTTTTTTTTTGTGCCACTTTGTACCAATGCTAGTTTAAAATGGAGGTTGATTAAAACTGATTAAGTTGATGATAAAATTCTGTTTGTAAACTTCTTAAAACATTCGTCGTAATTAATTGAATTTTGTGTCTGATCCTGTTTTAATTCTTCAATATTTGTGGGTCTTGTAGCGTAGATTTTCTCTTTAAGGAAACCCTAAATGTAAAAATCTAATGGAGTAAGGTCAAGTCACCTTGCTGGATATTCGATTGGCCCTCTCCGTCTAATCCATCTATTACGGAAAAAAATTATTAAGAAATTGTCGTACTACATTAACAGCTGAATTAGGTGTACCATCTTGCTGAAAGTTGATTCTTTCGCCAAAATCCATTTTCAGTCGAAAATACTCGTGTTAATTCTGGTACCAATGTATTTTGTAAAAATTCAAAACATCTGTCCCCAGTTTAATTATCAAAAAATATTGGGCAAGTAATTTGATCTCCAGATGATTCCAGCCCACAGATTAGTTTTTGCTAAATATTTTGTATGCTGCTCAACCACCCACTTTGGATTTGTTTTGGCATAATTTTTAAAATTAAAAACAAAATAACAGCAATTTTGTCTTTAAAAGGTCAGCAGCATCTACCCTACCTCTCCATTAATAGTAAAACTGGCTTGCTCTAAAAATTACAACCAGTGTCACCCAGTCTAAAAGTATTTAACCATTATCAAGCTAATTTATCATGTCCACTAGCAGCTCTTCGATTGATTTCATTCAAGACTTTTTCCTGCTGACGTTAGAATTTTTGAAATGGCTGAGAATTTTTAAGATGGCTGATTCTTCATAACTCAGTAGAATATCCAGTTTTGTATCCTCGCTTACCGATGGCTGTTTTTTTCTAGTGATACTTCTTTTATGTCCATGAGTTCTGAATTGCTCTTTAATTATACTCACAGTACTTTGATTCAGTTGGGGCAAATCAGGATGAGTTTCTCGAAATAGCGCCACAACTTTCACATCCGGTTTCCAATCACAATCATCATTAGGATTTCGATTTTTAAACTTTCTATTAAGTACGGCATTTTTGCGTAAATAAATATTCACGAATAAATACTGGGTACTTTACCAAAAATCAATTTTTTAATAATACCTACCCATTCTTTAATTCGATTTATCTCACAAAAACCTGTTTATCTGTGCGTTTTTTAATTAAGCCAAAATTTCTAAGGTGATCTTGAACGGTGGCATGTACATAATTTTAGGACAGTTAAATCATTTTAAAGCGATTATTTACCTCCAGATAATATACGCATTTAACGTCGGAATAAGTTTGATTTCCTCTTTTGAAAAAGCGTATAAACTTGACAACAGAATCGATGAATATGTTTGTAAACATAACACCTCCCCATAACACATGTTAAACTCAAACAAAGTTGTTGTTGTTTAGTGTTTACTAATTCTAGCCTTGCAATGTTCTAAGGCCTAATTTGAATTTTATGGCATTTGATGACTACAGAAAAAATAAGAATTAAGGTCTTACTAATTGTTGTAAGCAATTCCATATAATAAATATAAGCAATTCCATATAATAAATTATGAGTTGATCTTAGACACTTGATTGTATAATCAGCATTTTATTGTCGTGATATCAATGTTTAAATATCCTTTTAAGCAATTCTAAAGAATTTTGCATTGCTCACAGATTTCCTCAAATTCCATTAATATCGCGTATGTTTTGACGTCTCATCTGACTTTCTCGTATTTTCTTCCCCATGTTTACTGTGTAATGAATTTAAATTCAATATGAAAAATTTATTAGCCAGCGGAGTTAAAGCTTATAAAAATTTTGCTGACTAAACTAGAATCGAGTTTTTCTTACAGTTTAAACAAAATTCTATTTGAAATTTCTTAAATTATTTCTTTTGAAGTGGCGTCACATTTGTAATCTTTAAAGAAATCATCATTGACATATAAAGTAAGGAGGATCTTTTTCCATAATTTTTAGGAAACTTCATCTTTTCGATCAGAGATCCTGTGAAGCAAAAATTTAAATTATGAAATCAGCAGATACTTTCGAATTGTTAATACCGCATGTATTTATGATGGATATATAGATAAACCAACACTTGTTCTCGCTTCGCAACACGCTATTCCCCAATCCCAACTAATAAACCTTCTGTCACAGAACTATAATTAAGATATGAATCAAACTCCTACAGCCTCACCGGAGCAGACCTAACCGGATTCCCCACAGCCCGATAATTTTCAATATAAACCCCCGTTGCAGCATTAATTGCCCGTTCCCATTATTAATTCCGCAAACGTGCCTCGTATACGCCGAAATGGTCCGTGCATGTGCGAAGCGCAAACATTGTCGAGAACACCGCCTAGGTTAGTTGGATGAATCGAGCCTGGTTATGTAAAGTCTGGTCCTGGTTTATATGCAATTTACGACGGTTTGCATATAGGTTCATACGTCATCTATATGGGTGGATCTGCATAGATAAGTCACTGATTTGACGGCGTTTCAAATCAGCCGTCGGTCTTCAGGTTGTATGATATATAACTACATTAACTTTATAAACAAAATGTATATATATTGCAAAACGTGATGTCACTATGAATTCTTTAGCCTTCATAGAAAATATGCGCAGACACGCTAATTTCAGTTTTTTAGGGGGCCTGATGTTTAATTAAATAACTTGAAACTAGGGAAGGAGTCTTTAAAAAAGATAATTTAAGTATAGTGTCATTTCTTATATTTTACCAATGTCCTTAATTTTTTTGTACCAGCCCTATGTAAAAAAATAGTAAATGTAAAAGTTGTAGGGTTTGACATGTCATTTTTGCGAAATATAGTGTTTTGTATATAGGGTGTCCTATATACAAAATTTTCAATGTGTGACTATTCCTACTTCCAAAACTATATAGAGCTATATAGAACTATATAGAACTATATTAACCGCCCTCGTATCTCCTAATTCGGAAATAGCAATAGTCACGCATGGCAAATAGAATTCTTGAATTAAAAAAACAAAAGACACATTTTTTAAATGGGACACCATGTATTTTTTGTTTAAATGGTAGGTCCTTTTAATCTTATTTTAAAAATATATGCATTATTAATATTTGGTTCAGCCTTTTTGTAATATTTTAGTTTAAAGTTCATGATCCGGTTTTCTGTTCTGTTGCTTAGAAACTTCAAAATATACCAAATTACATTGACAGAAAGTCCAATAATATGAAATTAGTTTTTGTAATTATTCTTTTAATGAAGAAAAATACAAAATATTACGTTTATATTTTCAATATCGTAACCATGCTTCTGCAGCTCGTAGGGAATGTGGACGATTATATCCAAACAGAGCTGTTTCAGATCGAAAAACTTTTATCAACGTAGAAAAAAATATTTTTTTAAAGTTGTATTGTACCGTAATGCAAACAATGAATATTTGCCAATCTGTCACTTTTTAGAAAATCTTAGTAGGAATTTCTAAAAGTAACAGGAAAAGACTTGGAAATATTTTAATAAGTCAGCCAGCAAAATTCAAAAGACTGTTTTGAATTTTGCTTGCTGGATTGGATTAGAATATTGGAAAACGCTGATAAAATATGCTCCAATCGTATTTTATGCTAAGATACTACGCACAGGATAATTTTTTATTTATTAAAATGTTGTGGAGCGATGAGTGCACTTTTACAACTACTGTATTTATTAGAAAAAATACACATTTTTGGATCTCAAAGAACCTTCGCGAATTCTGCAACATAAAATTTCTGGGTAGGAGATTCTCCACGTGTGTGGTGCAGTATCCTACATAATAAAGTTATTGGATTTTTTTTCGAGAGATCTTAGTAAGAGGTATATGGAATATTTAAATGCGGTAATAGAGGCTTTCTTAGAGGAGCTTTCAATATGCACCAAGATAGCTCCACCATATAATGTGGTGCCTGTTGTAAATGTTTTAAATAACAAGTATGAAATATAGATAGGTAGGCGAGGAATCATGAACTGGTCACAAATTAGTCCAGAACTTACACCTTTGGATTCATTTCTGTGGGAACTCTTAGGACAAAATGTGTTTACAAAGAACTGCAAACATCGAAAAACTCAAGGCTAGAATTTTAAATTCTATAATTTATAATCCAGCTTAAGCAAGAAGATTTAAACTAGTTTTAAGTTTTGTCCAGCAGGAAACAAATCCTAATAATAAAATTATTAAAATATCGACAGATAATTCAGTAATGCAACAAATAATAATATCAAACTCATTAACTGATACAATATAAAACTAATAGTAAGTGTTACATTAAATACTTAAACAACTAACAATCTAATTCTATCTGAAATAACAGATTTGAAATGACTCAAAGTCATGCCAAACAAATCAACATCAATCCTTAGCTGAACATCATTGAACCAATTACATGCTCTATATGTATATGGGCTCTTTCTTGGCCAAATTGGTCCATAAGTGTCAAGATAAAATACACTGTGTCTTCCTGTATGTATGTAGGAAATAGCCAAAATTCAAAGCTGATAGGACATCTGAAGCATGAATTTGATTGTTACATATTTTAAATAAAAACATCAAACTCCCACAAACAGCAGATTGCTCAAGAGACAGTGCATCAAACCTTGAAAGCAATAACTGCTAACTAAAACACCTCTCAGGGCATACACCGTCCAACTTAAGACTAAAATATTTGTAAAATTTTCGTTGAACTGATTCCAGTCTGTGAATATGCACTGCATAATTAGAAAACCATCCTAGAGAGGTATACATACAGTAGGCGTGATTTTACTAGGGTTAAAAGGGTAGAGTTAAACAAGAAAATCCTGCTTGAAGTATTAGAAAATAGTTCTGTTGATCTTATAATGAAGCCTAGGGTCATTAAAGAAGAGCTTATGTTGGTATCTATATGAGTATTGAACGTAAGCTTTTTATCAATACAGACTCCCAGGTCACGAACAGAGTCACAATTTGGGAGTGTGGTATCATTTATTACATAACCGAAGTCAATCTCATCTTTGAGCAAGGAAATTGACAACTTCTTCCATTTCTGAAGATTAAGTGGGGTCTGTTAATTTCACACCATTCATAAATTCTATCAAGATCAGCCTGAAGCTGCATGCAGCATGACGACTCTTAACAAGACGAAAAATCTTCATGTCATCCGCAAATAGTCAACTGCCGTGGAATGCCGAAGAAATGCCGTGGAAATGTCATTGATAAAAATCAAAAACAAACATGGAGCAAAATTGCTCCCCTGGGGGGCACCACTTAGGCAATGTTCTCAGATGATCTAAACCCATTGAAGTTCACAAATGTTAAACTCCCTCGTATTAAACTTTATTAGATGTTCATGAAAACCCATTTTATAAAGCTTTTTCGAAAGAATTCCATGGTCCAATCTATCGAGGGCCTTAGCAAAATCTGTGTAGATTACATCAATTTGGTATTTGCAGTTTATAGCCTCATATGGTGTTAAATTAGTGACTGTTGATCTACACTAAAAAAAACCATGCTGATTGGGCAAAATAACATGTTTAATTTTATGAAACAGGTGGCTAAAAATTCAGATCTCAAAGACTTTAAAAAAGTTGGACAAAATAGATATTGGGCAATAGTTCTCCACCATATTTCTGTTATCTGACTTAAAGACAGGGCATACTTTTGCTTGTTTCCAGACGTTGGGAAAAGTGAAGTGGGAAAAGTAAAGGAAAGTAGAAGCACAATCACGTATGAGAAAAGAGGGAACGCTGTCAAACCCGGCAGTCTCTTAATTTTTTAGTTTTTTTAAGGATGCTAAAAAAACATTCACGCATGATTTAATTCATAGATATGAATATTTTGAGAAGCAGATGAATATTTTGTACATGGCTAAAATCACCAGATGGAGTAGAGCTGTGAAAGACGCTACCGAAGAAATTTGCAAAAGCATTTACAATTTACAGGGGAGTAGACAGATAATTGTTGATTCTAGATGTGTTTCTTGAATTTTCAGTATTTGCCACATAAACCCTATACGCTACATCAATATAGGACTTTATGGATGCTCTCAAGGCCTTATAAGCATTATAGCCAGATAATCATTTAGTTCTTTTCGACCTACCATGCAGCCTATATTTCTCCTTAAGAGCTACCACAATTTGGGCAGTATACCAGCTGGGATAGTGATACTTATTCTTTCGATGTCTATAACGAGGAACTGCTCTGTCAAAGACTTTATTTAAGTCATCATAGAAACTGAAAACTGCTCCATCATCAAATTTATGAAGAAAATTCCACTGAATGTCAGAGATAAGCTGATATAGCATGGGAAAGTTAGAAAAGGACTTTCAGAGTTTTATTGATCAAAATAGTGGGCTTATTTCGCTATTAAAATTTTTTTAAATTTTTATCGTATTATATGTTCTAAAGAAAATTAATTGTGTTCTAATTATTACATTAATTTACATGTATTTTTAATTTTTTTTATATAAAAATTTATAGCTTTTGAAAATGATGATTTTTAAAAACTATTTTCGAACCAGTTTCTAATGTAAATTCTAACGTTTCTAAAACACAAACAATGGGTGCCAGTCTTGCAACCAAATTATAATCTTTAAACCAAAATATTTCAAAAACGGCTGAACTATAATATATAACTTTATATATAACGTTAATAATACATATATTTTTAAAATAAGAATAAAAAGACCTATCGTTTAAAAAAATGAAATACATGGTGTCCCATTTAAGAAATGTTTCTTTTTTTTATTATTTTTATAACTCTCCGTATACGTAACACTATATTAGGCAAAAACTACATCAAACCCTACAACTTTTATACATTTAACATTTTTTTATGAGTTCAGGTTGGCCCACACACGTTAAGGGGAGGTGGGAAAATATAAAAAATGACCCTGAAAGTTGTTAAAAATATCATATAATATCAAGCGTTTGCTTCTGTTAATTAATAGTTATTAATGCTAAATTCAAGTTATTTTTAGCACTTGCCAATTGACCGGACGTCATTTTCAAAAATTATTAATTAAAATTACGCAAATGAAAGTTTACGCACTGAAGACTGCTTTTGCTCAACATTTTGCAAGTTAGGTTGATCGTTTTCTTCAAATATAAGTGTGAGAAAGGTAACAGCTCATCATTTAAACAATAAATAAGTAGCTCACGCAAAAGTTTTTTCAAGAGAGATATTATGATCTGTCCAACTCATCCAAAATCATTTTGCATAAGTCAGTAAACCAATTTTTACATCTTACATCTTAGAGTTTTTTTTTCAGTTGATATAACATGTCTTTTCGTTAGTAAAAAAGTGCCTCGTAAAGAACAGTCGTAACCCATCCAATTACATCAGTATTCTCGCAAGCGATAAAATATAAATTGGTTGAAATCCTTAACGCCCCAGACGATTTCATACTTTTCAAGAATCCATGAATCTGTTTATTTTGCTTTCGCGGTTATTTTACGGCAAACCGCCTAGAAATTAAAATATTTTTATTGGTTTCTCAGAAGATTGCCTAAGTCAGTTTTATGGTTTACGGCGCGTTATTAGTTGCGGTTGAAAAAATAAATAGATATGCATCGCGGAGAGATAAATTTCAGGATAAATAAAAATAACCAGTTTAATAAATAAATCTTTGAAGCAAATGTAATAAGAACTCAATATTTATTTAACTTTTTTGGAAATTCCTTCTTTGTGCAATCAGTAGAAAATATTTTAAAAATATGCAAATATGGTGAAAATAACGTTTGTGATGTGTATTGGCGTAGCAAAGTAGGAAGAACGGTACGGCAATCAACTAAACGCATTCAAACCAGCATTTTCATCCGTACAACGTAAACAAAATTGAAAACGTGGATGGCTTCAGCTGTCGCATATTTTACAGCCCAAAAATAAATTATGCACCAGGCGGGCCGGAGTATCGAACTTCCTGAAAATTATATAAACAGGACCGTACGGCCTACACCGCCATGTTGTTTGTAATTAAGTTACCTAAACACGGACGAATCGTCCCGACCCGAATCCGAATTAACTGCGGTGTCCATTTAATTAATTCCGTATGCACGACAGAAAATGGCCAAAACAAGAGATACTAAGCACTGGATTATGCGTCATTGTGTTGGTTCTTTGAACCATGCTCGACAATTGCTTAAATCCTTAGTTGGAATTTCAAAAAAACATGATTTTTGTGGAGGGACAAGGAAACTAGTAAGTCTGTAGAGCCGATCCCAACCTTTTCTCTTGGAATTTTTTGTACAATTATCACTCGTTTTATTATTTTTTTTTTTAACTTCAAAGTTGGTCAGTCTAATGACGTTAATCCAGGCTTCAAAGAATCACTTGGATTGTGCCGCAGGTACTTATTCCGAAACGAACAGTAATGAATACTCTCGTACTGTTTCTGAGATACAACAATTCTATCAGAACGTATAAAATGATTGTTTTAAATTTTGTTGAAAGATACATATTTGATTTAAAAAAATATTAAAATTTTAGTATTTTCACTGCCCGTAATGATTGGACCTCGAAAGACTCAAAATTTAGGTTATTGAGTGAGCGGTAGTGATTTGGTCTTGGAAGACTCGAAATTTTATTTATAACTAGCCTATACCTGCGGCTCCGCGAGAAGAGTGGACAAATTGACTTCTCAAATCAAATCGAGTTTCTCCTCCGAATTATGACAGATTTGACAATAATGTGTATTTAACATAGTGGTTATGACACCATCTATTAGCTATAAGTTTTCCATTTTACCCATTTCACTTGCATAGTTCGCATGTGGCAGCGAGTATCTCTCATATTAAAGAGTATCTCTCATATAATATCTCCCATATTAAAGAAGTTAAAAAACCAAATTTGGTACAAATGTTTTATAAGTAGGGTGAAAAAAGCTCAAATTGAATTCTATTTTGGGACAAAAAGAAATACATTTTGAAACGCATTTCTTACATTTTGAAATACCGTTCTCTTCGAACAGATGCACATTCTGTTATAATTAGTTGCCAAAGATCATCAAGGGAATCCGGTTGTGTTTTAAACACAATATCTTTCAAGTGACCCCAGAGTGAAAAGTCAAGAGGTGTTATCGACCATTCTATTGGTATCCTTTCTTCTAATCCACTGATTTCGAAATGTATCATTTAAATATTGTGTCACAGGAAGGACATAGTGCGGTGGCACTCCATCTTGTTGAAAATGTATTAGATCTTCGTTTAGGTTCCTATTTCCCTTAGTATCTAACTGATGAGGATGAATGGTGTCAAACATTTCCAAGTATGTTTCGCCATTAAAGTTACCATTAATAAATAAAGTCTCAATATGCCTCTCAGACATTTTATTTTTTCTGGGTATTGTACGTGCCCTTGCAAAACATGCGGGTTTTGGTCACACGAATACTCTTACGTCCTGTGCTTATTAAAACAACGTACATTCGTCGGTAAAAGAAATATTTTTAAGCAACTAAAGAGTAATTCTCAACTTTTCCGTCATTTTCTCGTAAAATTTACTTCTTCGAGCCAGGTCTTTTCTCAGGCTCACACAATTACTAAAGTATTGACATTTTAATTGGATGAAATGATTTATTTTAAGTATCTTACGAACAGATTCATGATAACTTGTGAACGCTGAGCCTTCGCGTAAAGACAGAGTAGGCTATAACACAATCAGCTTTATAGGAAAATATCTTAATACTTCTACCTGTGCCACTTCACCAGACGTATATGATTGTGTGAGACATTATGCACGTCTCGGCAGTCGTAGATATCAGGATAGTCGGTGTAAAAATTTAAACAAAGCGTCATACTCCACTATTAGGATTTCAACTTAAAAGTTGCAAACTAGCACGCTAAACAATAATGGCACAATAATCAAGAATTATAATAATTTTTATTATATTTTTGTATACTTTAGTATTTAGTTATGTAACCTTTTAAATTTTCCACGCAGTGCTAAAGGCGCAACGATTTTCAGACCCATAAATGAAAACTATTTTAATTCTTTCAGCTAAACTGTGCACCATACCATGTCTGATATTGGATTAATAAAAAAAATAAATGTTAAATTTCATTTGAAATTATGTTAAATTAAGACAACTAAAACCTGACCCATTATAGTGAAAGTAGTTGGAGCAAAAAATATTCTTTGTACGTAAAAGTATGTTCACTATTATCAACCAAATAAATCATGGTTTTGCAAAATTCTAATCTACAATCAGGATCGTCCTCTAGCACTGGACTGGACTGGTTTCTTTTTAAGGACTCTTTTTCCTGCTGACTTTAATATGTTTAAAATTGTTTTGTGACATACGTAATTCAGTAATCGTAATCCCGAGCTACTTGCCGGAGTGCTAGGTGATTCTACATCACTCAGAATATTCAGTTTTGGATCCTCGTTTACCAATGTTTCTTTTTGTCTAGGGATGCTTCTTATACGTCCATGAGGTCGGAATTGGTTGTCATATTTCTAAACAGTTTTTCTCAATTTAAGAAGTACACCGTCAAGTTCTTTTTTAAAAGAGCAAAACAAGATGCTACAAGTGACAGCATCTCATTTAAAAAAATTAGGTACGGTTAAGTTTCACCGTTTCGGAAGGGTTTAAAAAATATGTATTTTAATACATTTTTAAAGACTAAAGTCTTACACTTTTTGCAGATGCATTTTTTGATGCATTTTTAGATGCATTTTTGCGTTTTTCTGAATTTTTTTTTAAGAGGGTTAGCGAATTTATTCCAGTTAGTTCCTACCCTGTATATACCCTACAGGCTGGGAATATTGACTACGAAATACTCAAAAAATTTGGTCGGGCGTTACTGCCTCGAAAGACTTGAAGAAAAATAAATTTATACTATTTTTAGATCAAGAGTAATAATTTCGATTTGAATAAATGAATAAGCTATAATTTAGAGAAGTTCTAGGCTACCATTACACTGAACTGAAAATCTTGGAATTTTGGCTATTTTTATACCAAAATCATTAAATATTGATTATTTCCTAAAAAATTCGAAATTTGTGTATCTTTCTTTGGCAGATCAAAATATAGGGAATTTCTTACCAGCCTCTGTTTTATTAACTGGAAGGAAGGGGGAATGGGATTGAGGCAGTTAAAGCCTCTTTCAATTATCTATTGCACTTTTAGGCCTGGTGTTAAATTCTTGAATCTGTAAAGTTCGGGATGTTTGTTAAGAACCTCAATTTTAATACTAATCATATTGCCCATTAAGTAGTTTCCCAATTTGCAATGTTATATACTTTTCTCTTACACGCTTGCTCAATTGTACAACATGCACTAATTGAAATTCTTATTTATTTAAATGTACTTTAATGCAAATGACATTAAAGAATTTATTATTTGTTGTTACAGGGATAAGATGCCTTGTACGGTGCCTACCTGTGACCAGCTCATCGCCGGCGCTCCGGAGCTATTGCTGACTAGTTGTAGCAGCTGCGGAGTCGTGGCGGTGACCAGTAGAAGAACAGCGGCAAAGACGGCGGCGTGCAGCACCACTCGGCGAGAGGCGGCTGCGGCCTGTCCTTGCGCGGCATGGCGGCCCCAATGAGGTCCGGGGGCCACCATCAACAACCGGACGGCCAGCAGGGCCACCGACCAAGGGTGGCGGACAACTGCGGCAAGGGCGCTACTGGCGCCTCCTCCATATCCACGAGTTCAAGAGGGCCCAATTTGGGCGTGACGGGGCAGCAACAAGCTGTGACAGTTGGACAGCAACAGAACAGCGGACCCTCTGGTGGTCAGCAGCAACAGGCGAATTCTGCCGCGACGGCATCGGCTACTAATTTTGAGTACGACGATAATGAGTGGGATATAGGTAAGTTGTTTAATTATCATTAAACAAAG
The DNA here is from genome assembly GCF_022605725.1 of Anthonomus grandis grandis. Classification (NCBI taxonomy): domain Eukaryota; kingdom Metazoa; phylum Arthropoda; class Insecta; order Coleoptera; family Curculionidae; genus Anthonomus; species Anthonomus grandis. The sequence continues at coordinate 20,040,369 of NC_065549.1, forward strand.
ATCAACAATCTATAGATGTACAACCAAGAAGACTGCAAGGATGAGATATATCTCCTATGTTTGTCCAATTTTAGGCGCTGGAGTCGATCTACGGGAACCAGCTCGTTTCCCCCTACTCGTGCACGCGTCTCATCGCCTGTCTCTTTCTATCCCTCCGTGACTCCCGCTGTCACATGTTCTTTCATTTGCATGTTTCGCGCTTGTTTACATATTTATTTACATTTGCCATCCACCTGGCAAGTTGCGCCCTATGCTACTACGCACACCCCAGTCCGTAAATAGCATTGTGGCGGCTAGTTAACTTGCTATAGAGAATTTGATTATACCTATCAGCAGAAGCAAGATATCTCTGCTCCTTGCAGTCTTCTTGTGTACAACAAAAGGAAAATGCAAAGTCTCGGTCTCAAAAAATATATAATCAAATATATACAGTGCATCTGTAAAGTAGCGGATAAATTCAATATCAATTTAATGCAGAAAGAACGCATTTTTTAACACAGGATATGGTATAAATGAACAGTGGTTACATAAGCAATTTTGAACGAAAAATTATGATAAAATATATAAAATTAAAGAAATACCTATAAAATTAAATGTTGGTATTTTGATGCAACTCTTTGAAGTGTTTTTACATTTGCAAGTGGTTTTTATTCTTTTTGAAGGCGAAAGCAGTGTTATCCTGCGTTTTATTAGTACACTTTAGTTTTTTAGTTTATTAACTGAACTTTATTATCTACTGTTATTGTATGAAATATGATAAAATTAACCGAACGTGAAAAAATCGAAATCTTGTGCATGGTTGGTTTCGGAGATATGTCATGTACTCAAAAGGAGGTGTTTCAGTTGTTTAATGCAACTCATCCTAATTGGTCGCCTATTAGCCAAAGCATGGTAAGCAGAGTTGAAGCAAAGTTTCTTAAATTCGGGCATGTTATGGATACTCAAAAAGCTAGTCGGGGTTCAATAACTGAAGAAGGTGAGCTTAACGTTCTGTTAAAGGCCAAGATAATTCCAAAGCCACAATCACAAGCATAGCTTCTAATGTTAGTTTATCGCGATCTACTGTGCATAAAGTATTGAAAAAAGCAAAGTTCCACCCTTATAAAATATTCTTACTTCTATAACTATCGGATAGCTTCTCGAGTTATCAGAAGATGATTTTGATCGCCGAAATGAATTGTGTGAGCAAATGCAGCAATTATGTAACGATAACAATAATTTTGTAAAACGGATAATATTTTCTGACAAGTAACGTTTACTCTAAACGGCCATATGAACAGACAGAATTGTTGATACCGGGCGACCGAATTTGGAGCCCTCATCGGTTCACAGAATGTTATACACAACACCCTCAAAAAGTCAATGTGTGGTGAGGAAGAGTGGAAGGAAGAGTTTTATGACCTTACTTTTTTGATGACACTTTCACTGGTGAGAGGTATTTAGACTTTCTTCAAAATTATCTTATCCCCGCTCTGATAACTTGATAACATGCAACAACGTGATCTTTTTTTTCAGCAAGACGGAGTCCCGCCACACTATGCTTTATATCCGTTCCCAATTATCTAGATGAAGTTTTTTCAAATCGTTGGATAGGTAGACGAAGGTTCATTGAATGGCCATCCAGATCGCCAGCTTTAACTCCCCTCCATTACTAATAATAAAATTATTAGACAGGATACAGATACTTAGAAAGGAAAGTGTATGTCACTAAACCAGAGTTTAGAAGATTTAAAAGAACAAATACACCAGGAAATTAGAAATATTACTCCAGATGTCATTGACAACGTTCAAAAAGATTTTTTAAATCGCCTTGGTTATTGTCAGGTTGTTAACGGTGCTCAATTCGAAAATTTAATTTAGATAAGTATTTCTTAAATTTTACATTTTATCATCATTTTTCGTTCAAAATTGCTTATGTAACCACTATTAATTTGTATCATATGCTTCATAAAAAAATGCGTTCTTTCTGATTTTGCATTAAAACATGCTTGTTTCCATTTAAAAAAACATATTGATGACATCATATCTTTTTTCTAGTCATCATTTTTTCAACCAAATATTAAAATTAACGGGTTCGGGCATTTTGTTCAGAAACGGTCCATTTTTTTTTTTTAATTTATCCGCTACTTTACGGATGCACTGTAGGTAACATGGTTCGCTTAAAGAATTAACCTTCATCAGATCTAAAATATAAAATACACCTCAAGTTGCAAGACAAAGTTTATAAAAATATTAAAAATGAAAAATATCTGAATATTTCAAAAAAACACACATACTATCTACTAACTACACAATATCAGTGGAGTAAAAATCACCTAGCCACAATAACATACTTTTAAAAAACTATAAACATTTATATTAAACATAAAATAAAAGTGTAAAAATTCAAATAATCTGCTCTCGAATAATCTGCTCACTGATATATCCGTGTGATCCAAAACAGTTGGATAATGTATCCATAAACTGTATGGAAGTTGCTGACGTTTTTTTGCCCTGCATATCACAGCCACATCCCAATACCTAATGATTTTTGAAACTAGAGCGTGTGTGTATAGCACGAGATTAAAACATGACATGTGTAACAAGATTATTTAACAATACGAGAGAGTTATTACAAGAAACGCCAGGTAGCCGCACATTTATACTTTTAAACTAAACATTTTTATTGAAAAGTTAGTAGGGGAAGTCTTTTCTCCACAAATAAAATGCTAATCCTCTAATTTCACGAGTGATGCATTTCGGCAAGTGTTCTTGCCATCATCAGATTTGAGTTACTTACAAAAAACCTTTTTTTGTTAGAATATATACATAGTTTAGAACTTCTGTATGAACTGCAAGAACACTTGCCGAAATGCATCACTCCTGAAATTAGAGGATTAGCATTTTATTTGTGGAGAAAAGACTTCCCCTACTAACTTTTCAATATTATATTGACTCCACTTCAGAATGGACTTCTTCCTTAATATAAACATTTTTAATTTTGACATTTATTGTTTAAGAAAACTCATTTAAATTGCAGCAGTTCTTTAATTGCTTCGTCATCTTTGTTCATATTGCGCCTTGAACCCATTTCAAATAATAGAAATAGCAGCATAGTGACGTAGAAAAAAAACAAGTTTTTTAACCAATAAAATAAAAATTAATAGGAAGACCAATTGCTTGATAATTACGAATTCACAATTACACCTATTAAAGTTTTCATTCGGAAACATTTTAAACAAATTCATTATTTATGTATTTAGCGAACATACATTATATACTGGCTATTTATATTTTTTTTATTTCATGAAGAATATTTAATATAATTTAATTATTCATTTTAAAGTACATATACTTTGTATTGTCAATTGTGTTCAATTTAATTTAAGAAACTAATATTATTAATAATTTTCACTCGATGTTATTTCCAAAAACCAACTAGTATTAGATATTGAGATATTATTTTATTTTTGCTACAAATTAAGAAAACTAAGGTCTAAAGTTAAAATACAAGCTATTTTCGGTATACCTTATATAATTTGTAAGATTGGTTAATTAAAAAAAAATCTAAACTGCATTTTGCCACCGTTTACCATTCTGGCATTGAAAATTATTATACAGGATACTTTGTACTAGATACATAGCAATGTTAGTTTTATGACTATTGCAATGTACATCGAACTTATTTTCTGAACTCATAATTTAGATAAAGAGCGGTGCTGTAACAAAACTGGTTAAAACTACAATTTTTATAATAAAATTACAGACTTTATGATAATTATATTAAATAGTGTATTTGTTCCTATTTCTCTTCATTATGTGCGTTATTATATTAAGAAACTAATTAAAGAATAATGTAAATGTCTGCTGAATATAACCTGTATGTAATCTTGACACCGTAACATAATATGATATGTGTGGTCGTTAATCTGTTCTCGGAATGTTCTGAGAATTTGTTAAATTGCATTCTGGAAATTCCTTTGCATATTTATAAGCTTCTAAGCAATGATTTTACAATTAGAATATGATTATCATTGATTTGGGTTTATTAGGTTAATAATCCTTTTGACTATTAAATTACAAATTAGAATGTATCTTGTCAAAACACAACCTCATTAAAAGATTATATGGGACAAATTCCTTAATAGCTGTAATTATTTAGTTCTGAAGCATCCGGAGATACTTTTCTCAATAAAAAGCTTTTCTACTATTTTCTTACCAAAAATGCCACGACAGTTTCTGCTCGTTGGATTTTCTGGTGCCCAATGATTGTAATTATGCCTACTAAATTATTAGTAACCCCAGTTACTAATCATTATATAGTCGGTCCACATAATTATTAGTATAGAGAGTCTGATTTTGAAGTTATTTGTTTATGTGTCAGTTTGAAAATGACTCTTAGGAAAATCATCTATCATATATTTTTTTCTATCTAATCATGTCGAACTGTAAGCTTTTCTTTAGAGTATTGCCGATCATAATGCTCACGTACCTCATTTTCCTTTGCAACGTTTAGGTTAGGGTTCTTCATTGCAAATCAGGTTGGTGCATCGGGACAGTTTTCCGACTCGCAAGCGACGAGATGACAGTCACAAAAATGAAACATCTTTAATAATAAAATTCAAAAAACTGATTTTCATTCATTTATTTTATTTTAAGTTAACCCTTTAATCATTGAACTTTGAGCAATTTATCTGATAACAAAAATCCAATATGGTTGCTAAAAAAAAGAATTTGACGATAGTTGCACTATACGAAAACTTTAAAAATCTACTCGACGGTTTTTTCTGCTGAAAAAGTCGCTTTACAGATTTGAGAAATCTCAAGATACAAATAAATTACAACATGTTTTCAAAATTGCAATATTAAAATGTTCAAAATGAAAGCTAATTTTAAATTTCCTTTTATCTTCATTCGCTTTTATTTATACATCCTTCCTGCGGTTCTTTTCATAGCTGCTTAGTTGCGATTTCGAATGAAAAGCTGGTATAAATACACGCAATTAGTTTGAGTGTCATCTAGGAATCTGACAAAAGAATATTAAATACACCAGCATTCTCAGAACATTATTACATTCTGACTGTTGATGTTTATTGCCGGATGTACTTTGGAATATGTGTGAACCTAATCAAGGCGTAGATTGGACCGTTATTCTGGCTGGTTTATTATCGGTATTTATTTCAATTTATATGACGTATATCACGTTTCTTTGCCTATTAAAATGGCAATCATAATCTACTGATTTTAATAATTTACATAAACTTTAGCGATAACCAGAGATTTTTACATTCGTTATATAAAGTTATGTATATTTGCATGCATAAGGCAGAGATTGTCTTGATTTAAAATATTTTGTCAAGTAATATAATAATATAAAAAAGTATGTCGGTATTAAGAAATCTTTTAAATCTATCGATTCTCATTATTCCTGAATACAGCGTTTCTTAGAAAAGCATTTCAAATATCAAACTTTATGCATCTTAAATTTAAAAAAGCGCAATTAGGAATTTGTAAGATGTAAACATTTACTAATACTTCATATTTCACTTGTATTGTTAAAAGATTAATTGAATATATTTTCCATATTTATCTTTCTAAAACACGTAATGAAGTCTAATAATTTTTTTAAATTAATCCCTAATAAAATTTTATTAAGATAGTACATCTTTAATTGCGTAGCTATAAAAGTGGTCGTTTCTAATGCGAGTTCAAAAAGACTCAAAATTTGAGACAACGTCCTATTAAGACTGAATGAGATAAAGGACAGATTTTCAGCACTGATACATATGAAAAATCAAATGGAAATGTATTGTTCTTTCATTGAGTAATGGAATTCAAGAATATGATGCTAGACGAATTCTAAAGCCTTCTGAAGTCACAAATGTGATAACTTATCAATTATTTTAGATTTTTATTATGTTTTGATTTGACAATCTGTGAGGTGGTTGTTTCAGTCGAACAGAGAGACTGGCCTGTAATTTTCAGGCAATTATGGATTATCTCTCTTAAAACTTAAATATTATATTACTATAAGAATATTATTATAAGGAAAGTTCCTGGCTTCCTTATATCTTTGAAGCAATTATATATTAGCTCTATCGATAGAATAATTAATATATCTTTTATAAAAACAGTGAATTTTCTATCGATGCTATAAATCCAATTTTCCAACTCTTGTACTAATCAAGTAAAATGAGGTAGCAAACCGTCCTGCTGAAACCCAATAGATCGTTCCCATACCTTTTGAAACTAAATATAGCGAAATAAGGAAATAGATAGGTAATGTGGAAATAAAATCATTTTGAATACCTTAAAGTTTTGTAATTGCAAATCACTGTGCAAACATTTACTTTTTGTGGGTCATCTTTGATCTTGCGTCGTAATATTGTGCTTTCATATACACAAAACTGTCTCTAAATTGACGGCATTATTTGAAGCTACTTTACAGCATGCACTGTGAGGATGGATGGTTGACAGAAAATATCCAATAAGAGATCACAATTCTTATTCTATGAGTGTTATTTCAATGATTTGGATTTTCAATCTAACATTTATTTATACTTTGTCAAAATTGTCAATAACATAAAATTTGCTCTTATCAGCTTTCTGGTCTCAGGTTCAAATTCGCTTTTACAATGTTAGTTTAATTTAAATAAAATATTTGAATTTGTTTAAATAATTAAGTATCTCTGCCTGTATTTAGAATGTTTTTATTACTTTAATATAACACATTAATTTAGTTAAAAATCCTTTTTAATGACATTAGTGTAAGAAATTATATCATTAATCCTTTCAATAAAAAAAATCATAAACTGTTGAATTTTTTTACCTTTTTTACTAACTAGGTCGTGAGACAAAAATTATCCGGATCTACTTGTATGTTAAATTCATTCAATTTTTTGTTTCAAAAACATTGAATTTTTTTAATGAATTGGTTCATCACATTTTAGATGCTCACCGTACATGTACGTGTCGCGTTGTATCATTCAGATAGGCCGTGTAGAATAAAATTTTTAAATATTTTCTTCGGCATGAGTGAACAATACCAATTCCTATACATGCATATCCAGAACCTTCAACATATTAAGTTTTGGCTAACCGACAAGCCATGACTGCATATCCCTGGAAATTTCAAGCGAATGCCAATCAAAACCGCGGGAATCTAAACCGTAAACCGACATGTTCGAATAGGTATTTCATCGATCAATACACAACAATTTCCATCCTGGTTTTCCCACGAAATTGCCGTAATTAATACACGAATTAATATCTTACTAAATGTACCCCTCTATCGATATCATTGTGTACATTTAAACGGTTCTGTATATAGTGACTACATCTATGTGTAAAATATGTTTGTATATGGCTTGTAATGTGTTTAAACACTTTATGCCAGGAATCGCAATTAATATTTCTAATTCTTCTTTTTTCTATCCCTGTATTTTGCTAGGGCAAATAAAATGCCGGGAAATAATTAAAACGGAGTTCGAGCAATTCGACCGACGCTTTTATAACCTCAGCCATTTATTACATAAATTCCCAGAAATATGCCGGCCATGAAGCGGTTTTCCGTACATGTTAAATTCATGTACACAGCGTAGTTGGATAATTCTAAACACGACAATATTGCCCGCAAAATAATTAAAATTGCAAAGCGCGCGTATAGACATTACTGGGGCGCGGTTAACAGATAATATTAATATTTTCTGTTTGAGGTTTGGCTTTAGTACAAGCGTGGAATGTCAGATTATAAAGTTCCGACCCGACGCCCTAATAATCCTTGTAAATTATTTGAAATTACTCTTATGCAGCTTGGTTTATTTTAATGCAAAGCTCCTTCAAAGGATTCTAAATATTAATAGAATTTAAATGGCACAAAAAATGTTTTATCAAAATTAACTATATACACTGGTGGCCAAAAGTAAATTGACAACTACTTATTTTTCAAATTTGTTTATATCACGGTTTAGGAAATGATAAATTAGGTGGGACAGTACCTGATTAAAAAACAACGGAGCCTATTTGTAATGTTTAATTATATTTAAACTATTTATTCGTAATATCCAATTTTATTTAAAAAAAAAATTAAAAAACTAAACAATTTTCAAGTGGCCAAAATTAAATTGACAAATTCAAAGCTTACTAAAATAAAAATAAGTATAGAAAATTTAAAGGGTTTTATTCAATAATGCGTTGCATAGCCTTTATTTCTTCTCACTTCCACCAACCTTTTGGGCATTGACCTAATTAAATTGTCAATATAGGACGTGTCAATGGATATCCAGCATGCCTTCAAAGCTTCAAAAAGTTCTTGTTTATTTTTGAAATTTTTACATCGAATGTGACGATCAATGTAATCCCAAATGTTCTCGATCGGATTTAGGTCCGGTGACTGTGACGGCCATTTGATTATTATTGAACATTAATTTTTTCTTGGCTCAACCATTGCTTAACGACCTTGGATGCGTGTTTCGGATCGTTATCATGTTAAAAGTAGTGGTTGAGTGGCATAAGTTCATCAGCGTAAGGTACCATAACATCCTGCAGTATGTCTTTATACATGAAACGATCCATCGTGCGTCCATCTATCAAGTGTAGTGGACCCATCCCATAGCCCGAAAAACACCCCCACACCATCACGGAACCACCTCTATGCTTGACTGTGGACACCATATATTTGGGATCATACCTAACATATCTTTTGCAATCCGAATTAATCAAATTGAACTTTGATTTATCACTAAAAATAACCTTTTTCCATTCGGAGACTGTCCAGTGACTATGTTCTCGAGCAAAGCTCAATCGAGCCCGTACGTTTTTTAAACTTAGCAGTGGTTTCTTTGCAGGGCGTCTTGTTTTTAAATCACTATATTGAAGTCTCCTTTTAATGGTACGACAACTAACTGAACCCACACCTTCTTCCAAATGCAGCTTGATTTCTTTTGAAGTTGCGAATGAGTCAAGTTTTGCTTTTTTCAAAATTAATTTGTCAACACGACTAGTGGTCTTCTTTGGTCGGCCAGTTTTTTTTAGAGGAACAACACTTCCACGGAGATTAAAATTTTTTATTATTTGACTTACTGTTGTCCTCAAAAGAGAAAATTTTCGAGCAATATCCGCCTGTTTAACCCCTTTCCGGTAATCGTCGATTATTCGCATCTTAATATCGATCGATAAAGTTATACCACGTGGCATTGTGAATATTTTTCAAAACTAATAGTAAGGAAAGTCAAATCAACAGAAACCAACGCATAAAACTCAGAGACTGAATAAATATGTTGTTTGGCAATCCAATTTTGGCCACCTAGCAGTCAAACAAAATTATTGGAATTTGATAAAAAAAATATTGAGAAAAAGTGCAAGCAATAAAAATCTATGGAATTTGTTTCTTCAAACTATGTTGTTTACATTCCTAAACACTAATAAGCTCAACCGGTTTTTCCTTTGCTTCAGATAAAATATATCCATAAAAATGGAATTTGTCAATCCAATTTTGGCCACCAGTGTATATTAATATTTGATGATTAAACCAGTGAAGACGTTTATAAAATCTTCATATCGTTAATTTAGAGATTGTCTCAGGAATCTTTCACATAATCACTGACATAGTGCTAAAATGGAATTTCTCAACAGCAATGGCCACGCATTTTGTTTTTAAGATAATTTATGGTCCTAAAGATAAATTAGAATAATATCGTAGTATTAGAATAAGTCTATTTCTTTTTAAGTTAATCATTTGAATCGGCAACGATACAAAGCCTGGGCCAAATCTAAAAACCCCCTTCTTTCTTTTTTTAACTTTGGAATATTACTTTGATACCAGTTTTACGAATACATCCCACGTTGATATCCTTTGCTCCAAATTGCACTGATTTTCAGATAGTATTTTATGTTTTTCAAGAATTTCAACTAAACAACAAAGTCATTTACATTAATTTTTAATTTATTTTTAATATAGTGAATAATAATTAAGTGTTATAAGATTATCCATATTAAATTAAAAGACCTTGTAGAGATTCAGGATTTAGCATTCTGGATAGGAGGGTATAAAAACCATATCCGAAGTATAAATCCCAGCTTAAAGTCCTTTTGTCGCAAATATATTGCCAACACGATTCCGGCATATCGCAATGTCTACTCTTATACAAGACATAGAACATTAAAAAGCATGGAAGCATCGCCATGGAACTATTAAATTATTACTTACAATTATAAAAAAATATTACCGTTTATGAACTCTTTATGCGTTTTTTTAACGTGCTTCACTAGAGTAAAGGTACTTATCTCATAAAAGCATTTCTATGGAAATGAAATACATATTTTATATTTATTATAGATTTCTTAATAAGTTTTTATTATTCTACGTTTATGATGACGGTTGTCCCTTAATTTGATGTGATGACAATATCGGTATTTATTTGTGTAAAGATCAGCTTAAATCGAGTTTTTCCCATGGTACGGCACAAGTTTTTACTATCATAGCAATTCACAAAAACACTAAAATAAGTCAACATTTTTCCTTTTTCACCCAAAAACTAAAGAAAAAAGACAGAACTTCACAATGGCCAAATGTAAACACCTAGCCGTTGGTCAAGATGACATCAGCTTTTGCCTGCAGTATTGCCATTTTATTTTTTTAGAAGCCATTTTAGGAATAAGAATGTTAATAACTATTTTTGTTTTGAAAATGTTATTTTTGCGCTTAGAATATGATATATCTATTTCTACTGTTTATTTTTAATCCAAAATCTAACATCATAACATAAGTTAAATTAACATTATGATATGTGTTGATATATAGCTGAAAATTTCCTCTGAAAATGCGTGTAAATTTGACAACAAAGAATCGATGAATATGTTTGTAAACAAAACACCCCCTTACCCATGTGCATATGTTGAACTCAAACAAAGTTGTTTACTAATTCTAGCCTTTCAATGTTCTAAGATGCAGGGTGTCCCACAAGCAATGTCACAGGTTATAACTTTTTTATTTTTAAATATAAATTTTTTTAAGAAAATGTATTATTAATAGTTATAGGACCACTACCCAAAATTACTTAAAAAAAATTACCTCCGACAGATTCATCCCATAAAAACCACGCCAACTTTTTTTTTTAATGGCACCACCATTATTTCTTTTAATGTTTGGAATCTTTGTAAAATTATTAATTCAATTTTATAAAAAGTCTTACATTAAACGTAAAAGTAGTATTATCAATGTACTGAACTCAAACGAATTTCATAACTGACCACAAAAAAATTGTTATTATCATTCGATATCTTTTGATGTCATGATTAAAGGGTGTTGGTAAATAATTTGACCCAAAGTATTGAACTTCCATTTGATCGACAAATGTAACGAAACAAACCTTATGAAAATGTATTTTTCTCGTTATATTTGTGATCGAACTAATAAACATGGTGGAGGAAATTTGGTGATCTATATGAATGTTCAAAAGTGTATTGCAAAATTGGAAAGTAGAAAAGAAATATTAAATTCAATAACATCAACAAATTTAATAACATCAACAGAAAATTTTTACCATCTTCCGATTACGAAAAACAAACAACTCAAGATATCATAAAACCAAAAAATAATGATAAGGAAACTCAAAGAATTTCGAAGGATGTGCACCAGTGTATATATAAATATATACACCAGTATATATATATATATACAGTGTATATATAAATATACACTGATGCATCTTCAGTCTACCGCTTTTTTCTAAGCTTTTTACCTGTTTGTAGTAAAATAAAGTATATATTGTTTCTATTAGTATTTTAATTGAGTTTTATAAAATTATAAAATGGAAGTCTAAATTGTTTATACAGGGTGTATCGACTAGGCAAATAGTAAGGATTTAAAACTTTAGGGTTATAATCCACATAAAAATACCTTCAAAATAAGGTATCACTCGACTCCCCATTCCATTTAAAATTTTGGGGACCCTTGTCACCCCCGCTAGGGCTTTGCCCTCAGGGCGGCGAAACTAGCAAAAAAATGGTTCCCCCTTGAATCAAAAATTGACGGGTCCGAGGAATTTTTCGCAAATGTTCTGAGGGACCCAAAATAGGCTCTGTTTCGTTTTCAAATGGCCACCCTGTATTTACTAAATTCATTTATTATATCAAATTTTTCACACTCTAAGACCCTATTTTGGGCCACTTAAAACATATTTTTTTGTTTAGAAAAATTTGTATTGCATTTTATTTTTAATTTTGATCATTCAATAACTTTTACTTAACTACCAATGGCCAATTTAGCAATATCTAAAATATCTGCCTATCCCCAATAATATACCTTGTTTATGGTCTTAATATTATACCTATAACCAGTATCATGTAATTCTTAGATTCCAGGTACTTAATATAGAAGGATCAACCTTTTTTATGCCTTAACAGAGTTTTCAAAGCATTCATTTAATCCTCAAATCACATCCACATATTCCTTGATACCTGCATGTTTTGTTATCTTTAAAACACTCTAAATTATTGTATATTATTTATGAACACCTTAACAATTTATTAGGGTCATTATTAGGGTATCAAAGGCAGTAAAAATGTACAGGGTAGATTTGTTTCAAATTGATTCTTAGATTGAAAAAAAATATAGGCAATGAAAAGTGCCATTTGTGTTATATCTTTTCAAATAAGTAGATGTGTCTTATTTGCCTAGATCCCAATGTTTGATTACACAAATTTGAGCCACCCTGTACATTCAGTGAATCAAAGTGAAACCTGGAACATTACCTGGTAGATAAATAAATTTCATATTGAAAGATATTCAATTAAGTCATTCTCAATACTTAAATTATACACGAGAGAAAAATCACATGTTAATGTTCAATATTTACATATTCAATAGTTGCAAAATAAGTATATAAATGATTAAATAAAATTCTAAAAATATTACATAGAAATGAAAGTCATACACACATATACTGCATATTTTATTTATTAAAAAATAAAGTACATAAATATTTTGCATATTATTAGTATGCCTAATATTTGTTAGGGGGAATATTTATTAGGGTCAGTTTCATTACTATATGTTAATTATAGTTAATGTAGGACGTCAGAGGCAAATCAGATTTTAATATAACAGATTTATCATTTTGTAGCATTATGAAAAATCTTTGCCTGATATGGAAAAAATGGTCAACTGACGTGAAAAGTGGAACAAAATAAAGAAGAAATGATGAATTCGATAAAGAATGTATAACTTTAAATATTAAGAATAATCCGAAACTATCCGAATAGTTTTATAATACAAAATAATAATTTGTAAAGAAAAAATGGTATAATAGTAGATAAGTAACGCAAACAAAAAAATATTTATTAAAGATGGTCAAAATGCATTTTTTTAACATTTAAAAAACACTCCTCAAAGATTCAGATTCTCATCGATAATTATTGACGTATGTAAATACTTTTGTATAGTAGCATGAATAATGAAGTTAGAAATTCAATCTCCTTGCACCCCATGGACGGGTAACAGCGTGGAGAAGACCTAACGAGAAACCCATTGAGAAAAATTTAACAGCGACAGTATAAATCAGCGGAGTGAAAATTTGCATTTTATAGACGGTATTTTCAATAAGAGCGCATCTCAACATTTTAAAGCAAATTCTTAATCAAAGTGCAGAAGTTGTGAAACTTATACTTTTTATATACAATAAAGACCTAAGCATAAGGCTTATAACAAAGGATCATAACGATTATAAATGAATGGAAACTCATCTCTATATTACTCGATATTACTGATATTTTTTTTCGCATTATTTGGAAAAAATCATATTAGAAAAACCTACCTCCGAAAAACCTTCACATTAAGAATTACTTTTAGGGTTTAACATATTTTTTACGAACAACCGCTTTTTTTCATGCACGAGCGGTATTTCTGAGGCTTTCGCCCACTATTCAAATCACGTAAACATATTCATTGTTATCTAATTCTCTGATATCTGAAAATCCTTTTGACAGTAACCGTTGCCATATGAAAAGCACCAAGTACTTTACAAAGATCCTTATAATTCAAATGGAAATAGAAGATAAATTTGCCGTATCAAAATTAAATTTATGGATTTCTTATTCCCATAAGGAACACACGATAGTTAAATATTCGTTTATTTTTGGTTTACACCAGATGTATATTTTTGTAGAACATATATTTTGTTAAACACTCTTACAAAATACATTTAATGGAATGAGCTTCTAAACAAATACACTTACCATCAACAAAACATTGAATTTTTAATTATAGAAAACCAGTATAATAAAACATTTACTTTAATCGTTAAATAATTGTTAGTATAGAATTTAAAATAAAGGTATCTCTACCTACAAAGTTTACAGGGTGATTCTTCAACGAAAATTACGAACAATTTTTTATATAAATGTATATGTTCTATCGTCTTACTTTCGGATCTACAAGACGTTAAAAAAAAAGAAAGTTAAAAGTTTACATTTAACTTTAAATAAGGAAACAACTATAAAGAGCTATAAATAAAAAATACAAATCGAAGAGTTATATATAAATAGTAAGCATTATAAACTTTAAATAACAATATTCTACAGAAAAACAAATATACCGGATATGTTTGCCTTTTTTACAAAACATAATATTATCTGGTATAGACATATTATTTGGCCTAGTGTCATTTCAAAAAGTATGAGAAACTAAAATACTTTTTTTTAATAATAATAATAAACCTGGTAGGTTTAATAACTTTAATTAATTAACCCTGTAATACTTATACAGGGTATTACAAAAAACATTTCTAAAACAATGCAAAAAATCCATAAAAGTAGCTTCATAAAGGCGTTATTATAAAATTAATGTAAAATAGCCTTTAGACCAACATATTAGGCTAAAATACTTTACTTTAATAATCATTATCAGATAATAGTATTTATATAACTTTATAATATAGTAATCCTTAAAAATTAGGGTTCAGTATTAGGCATAGAAATAGGCTTTAGACAACTTTGTTTAAAAATGTATATGGCGAAAAAAAGATAAAAATTGAAATAAACCTTTTTTACGAGACTTGAATGATAATATATATAAAAGATGCATCAAAGATACTTTGAAATTGGTCTGTTTTTATTAGGTTTTTGATATAAATACTTTGTACCTACTACTTTGATGTAACTACCTTGATGTATTTCATAATTTCATAATTATTAAAAACATAATAAAATAATAAGCCTAATCAAATTAAGAAAAATATCTTAATTGACACGGTATGGATTGTCAATTTATCCACCATAAAAAACTTTATGTTTTATCCTAAACAGATACACCGTGGGATAACTATATTGTGTTTAATTTTTTTAAAGATTTCCATGTGTATGATATACCATTATTACACTATAAGACTACACAGTGGCATATATGTGATATCGAGGTCATTTCGTCAAATATTTGAGGTGTAGTAATCGAGTTTAAAAACTAGATATATAAATCCCCGTGTTAATTTTTTTAAATGCCGACATGTTCTTCCTTTTGTAAACAGAATAGTATATGATATACGTATATTCTACAGTTTAATAAATATACAAAGACCAAGACCAAAAATTTACTAAAAACTCGTTGAACAAACATATCATACATGATTAATATAATAATGTAATAATATTACAATATAACAATTTCTCATTCAAATTGGTATAAAAATCACTTATCATCTATTTTTATGGCTGCCCAACATAATATGTCAATTTAGTAAGACCAAAGTGCTTATTAAAAGAATTTGATAAATTTTTGTAATTTTCTTTCTAAAAATGTTTTTTAATGACTTACCTTATAGCTGCTGATTTTTCTGAATTAATTTTTTTTAACTATTATAAATTTTAAAAAGTATTGTTTGTATATAAATACCTACCTGCAGTAATCGATTGATGAAATATATTGCAAAATTTTGTAATTATTAAACTTCAACTCTTGCATAGACAGTCAAATAATATCTAACGTGAGCAGAAAAATTTTGGAATTTGGCACTATTGGATTGCGCAACTAATAAATTACATATTATCTGAACAGATATCAGAATAAATACAAAAATTACACTCGTTTACATTATATTACATACAAAAATACTTTTTGCGTGTAATAAAATTATTTTCGACAAATTTTATGATCGTCCTCAAGTACTTAAACGAAGAAAAGAGAAATCTTTATTCTTTAAGAATTCAGTATAAAAACAAAACCCTTTTTTAATATCAACATATTAAGATTAAGCTTATTATAAACGCAAATAACGGTATGGCATATGCTTTCTATTACTTTTATTTTACTTGTAAAGTTTTTGTAGTATCTTAATCACTTTATTATCAAATTTAATATTTAGACCATTCAGTATGTAAAAAAACAGGGATAGATGGACTAAAGTGTTTTTTGTTTTATATTTTTTTAACAAGTATATTTTTTTGATATCCTTTTAATAAATACTAAGATCCATTGGAATATAAATAATATGAAAATAAAAAAATTCGTGTTGAATTTTTGAAACAGTGTTGAAGGTTTGGCACTTTGCTATCGTTCGTTACAACTAAATGGCGTACATTTTCTGAACGGTTTGTATGTACATTGTTAATTATTCTTTAACGTTTTCTAAAATAGTTACTATTTAATGTGAATCAGTATTTTTTACACTTTGTTGTTAGATCTTGAATAATGAATAGTGCAGTCTTTAATAGTTCTACCTAATAGAATAATTTTTCTTCCCAAATTAAGTCAAATACCGCCATTTATTGCAACACAATACAGCAATTCACCCTTTGTTTGCCCTCCAGATTAATTTGTAACATCGTACCCCGGGGCATCTTATAATTTCAGACCCTTAAAGTCAAAATAAATATCCCAAGGGCTTAAAGTGCACAAAAGACAGAATACCAGTATTATTCTCATTGTTAAATCACCTTTTTTGAAAATTTTACCTGAAGGTATTCCGAAGAAAGATGCGGAGGGTGAGAGCACCACCATCGGGTCGACATGCCCACGTTGCCTTGTAAAGAGTTTTTAGTTCGCCATGTAGCTCGAAGACGGGTGCATACATCTGTATAGCTAGTTATTTTTAATTTGTTTATTATGCAACGTCGCGTTTAAACATTTTTAATAACAATCCGAGAGTGTAAACAAGTCTATTATCGAAAATGTTTTCGTGGAGTCATGTCCTGTGTATTAGATTTCTTTTCGAGTCAGATTTGTGGACGTTAATATGATAATTTCGAGTGCTGTGATATTTCCTTTTGTGCAATAAAGTGCCTATAGCTGTGATATGTTGGATTATTGTGTAAATAACTTAGCCAAGACAAGGGCCCTAAGGTAATTCACAAAGCACTATTTGCCCTTTAACTTTTAATCTGAATAGCGTAGGCAAACGTATTACATATAATATATAAGCCGAATTGAAATAATTTTACAACTACTTTGATCAAGCTGTCACGTTTCCACGTTTGTGTTTATAAATTATCCACTTTACGTAATTAAAATGATTCCAGATAAAACTGTTTTAATGTTTTCACGGAATTGGCTAATTTTTTTATTGACATGTATGAAAGTAAAAGTTTGTAGTTTGTTTGATTTTATTTATAAATAACCATTTGTTAAGGAGAATAACGGTTTATTTAAGGAATATATTTTAAGCAATATAGTGTTGCGGCTTCTATATAATCGGCAACGTCTTTGTTGTCAATCAAAAGCAAATTTTTGACCACTCTGTATTGATTGATTTATTGTCAAAATATTAGTACAGCCCACTAAAGAAATTTTCCTTTTCTTATGTATCAGTCTGTAAACGTCATTTTTTACATACAATCTATAATAAGTTCAAAATGGTTAGACTTAGGCGTACGACAGTTTAGAAAAAATGTCTTGAATATATCAATTTTCATAATTTGGCTATGTAGCCATACGTGAACAAATTTCATAAAGTTTAAATTCAAGCCGGTAGTTATTAATATAAATCAATAATCAATAACAAACATTTTCTGCTTTTTACAAGGAATTACTCATGTAAAAACCAGAACTGACGTAATTGAAGTGAATTTTCCACTGTTCAATGTCCATATTGCTAATAAAAAAATTGAACGAATTATTGTATTTTAACACTTAAACCAAGAAATCACGTGTATGGTTGAATTGTCAAACGGAATACTTTTGAACAAGCCGCGTCATTTAACGTTCTGAACGGTCATTTACGTATAATACTAGTCATGATTTACAGCCTTAGTTTGCATGTTTTAAACAAAAGAAATTAGAATTATTCAGAAAAACGATAAAAAAATGTAGCAGTTTTTTTTGTCATGCACAACAATTTTTACATGATCTGTACGTGTTTAGGCAGGTTAAGAGTTTAAGAATAGCTCTTAGTTCATTTGCATGTGTAGGTAAATAATACTAATTATAATATATATAGGTAAATCATATATAAGAGTCGTTAATCACAAAACTCGAAATTTAACAATCAACTCTGAAATTAACAAGCCATTTGGGTGGAACATTTCAAAAATATTTGATCAGATATCAGACTTTGTACTGATAGCTGTTAGAAACTTATTTAAATAGATTATAAGATTATTTAATGAATAAGAAGTATTTTAATGAGTTTATTTTTATGTTCTGATATATGTTATTGATCATAGATTGATTGGATTTCTTGTACCATTGGCATTGTTTAAAAAAATGTTTTTTTTAATAGTTTTTATTTAGTGTCATGTATGACATATAAAGATAAATAAAGATTGCATACACAGTTTTTAAAAAAAATTTAACATTATCATGTGTATAGTAATAGCATCGGCTTATTTTATTAATAACTCCAATATTTATGTATTGGTTATATATATTTATGATTTATTATTATTATTATTGACATTTTTAATATCAAAAGTGATGGTTTAGATCCTAATTGTCTTTTTTATCTTATTAGGCAAAACAAAGTTGTTGAGTCTTTTTAAAGGCTCATTAATTATAACCTGCAATTCTAGGAAGAAAATATAAAAAGATATCTTTATAGTATAGAGTGGATGATAGGAAATTTTATTAAAGTACCAAGAAGTAACTTGTTTTACCATCTTTCCCCAGACGTGACGCCGTTAAACTATTAAAAGTTAACTTATAATATCTGGCAATTGGGTGTTTTTTTTTTTGAAAATCGAATTTTTCAACTTATAACTGATTCTACTTTTCTACCACTTCTTAGAATATCTACTACAACAGAACTAACTTTGCCATGGTATTTTTCAACGTATGTATTTTAACCTCCTATATTCCTAATGTCATATTAAAGCACTATTATCAAGTTTTTTTGTGCTATTGGAATGTGATTTATTATCTTATCAGCTGGCCGTGAAACAAAATATTTGATTTATTTATATCCCAAATTAATTATATTCATATAATTTTAAATGATAATTGCTTTTTTAGTCAGTCCAGTTTATTTATAAAATACACCCCAGTATTTAATAAATTACTTTATTAAATACTTATTTTGTCTTCATGTAGTTAGTTGACCAATGTCCTTTCGTTGGTTGAAAGTTTTTACCATGAATCAAGGATCAGTTTTCATACACAATATTATGCATATATAACAGAGTACCTCTAGGGTTAAAGGTTAAAATAATTATATTGTTAAGATTCATATAGTATTTAGTGAAGTGTACTTTTGTTGACATCGACTAGACGTAGACACTTAAAACGATAAAAAAAAATGATTTAAAAGCACTTTAACGATAATAGTTCCTCATATAATTCCCAATTAGCAGGATACTTAAAATAATAAAATATTTCATTAAATTAATCGATTTTAGGTATCGGCGACTTGATCATCGACCTAGACGCGGACATAGAGAAAACTAACGACCAGCAGCAGCACCAGCATCTTCAGCTTAGTGGTGCGGCTGGCGTAAATAATAGTAATAGTGGTAGTGTTAATATGGCGGCAAACGCTGGAGGCGGTCC
This sequence comes from Anthonomus grandis grandis, assembly GCF_022605725.1. Taxonomy (NCBI): domain Eukaryota; kingdom Metazoa; phylum Arthropoda; class Insecta; order Coleoptera; family Curculionidae; genus Anthonomus; species Anthonomus grandis. The sequence goes on from NC_065549.1 coordinate 20,060,317, forward strand.
GCAGGCGTCAAAGAACGCCGCCACCGCTAAAATGCACATAGAGCATTCAGCTACAGCCGACAAAGGCCTGAAGATGAAAATTAAAAGGACGAAACCTGGAACGAAAACATCAGAGGTAAAGTATTAGCGGAAAAAGTACTTGCATCAAAAAAATAATTAAGTCGCTCTTTCAGGCCAAACACGAAATCGTAAAATCAAATGAACAAAACGGGGTGGTAGACCCGTCCGAGATGACCAAAGGCCCGCAGTCCGGTGCCGGTGGTACCAAACACGTGGTCGGCTCCGGCCCTGGACAAGCTGGTGCACCCGGCAACGGATCTTTAGGTAACCCCGGGCCGAACGCACCTTTAGGCTCTTCCGTTAACTCGAATGTTAATAGTGCCAGTAAACGGGGTTCTAGTGGTCATCGACGGGATAAAACCGCTAGGGATAAGCACACGGAAAGGAATGGTAAGATTGCTTAATTTTCGTCTATTATTTATCTTAATCTTATCTTTTTTACTTTAGTTCATAACTCAGCTTCCACTGGTTCAAATCTAGGACCCCCCTCACAACAGAACTCGGTTTCGGGTCTCCCCCTTGCTTCTTCAGGCCCTGGAAACACGTCGAAGAACTCCTCAAACGCGAATCCGTCAGCGCTACCAGCGCAAAACTCTATTTCTAGTGGCTCGATACCTCAGACCAGTGACATGAACGGTTTGTTACGTGGTAGTGCGGTACAACCGGCGCGATCAGTGTTTTCGGCGAATACAGGTCCTGGACCACCGCCACCCTCCCCCGGTAGTGATTCAAACGCTTCGAATACGAGTAAGGCCAGTGAACAATCAAAAGGTGGTGGCGTATCGGGTAGCGGGGCGAGTGGTAGTACCAGTGGCAGTGCGAGTAATGGTGCTAGTGGGAGCTCGAGTGGTCAGGAGGACCACAGGACTAATAGCAGCACATCACCACCACCAAGCAAAAAGTTAAAGGGCGAACCAAAGGTAAGTTTATTTAGTTAAAAATTCATTATAATTTTTAATTTAAAAATTACTAGGAAAATGCACAAAACCATTAGTGATTCTGTATATTTTGTAAATTTGCATATTTGTTATACCAAAAATATATGGTCTCAAAGACATTGGAAAAACAATTATAAAAAATATGATATATTTAATGAACATATTTTTATAATATAGTTTTTCAGTATCCTCGGTACAGAATATCACTATGGCCAAATGAAGCTCTTAAGAACAAACCAACGAATTCTAGGGCAAAATTCTGTGTCAAATTGCTTGAAAGGTGTTTTTGATGCTATTTTAAGCTTATTGGCTGTCAAAAACTTTTTCCAAGCATTTCTACATATTTTAGAATCTATACAAGGTTTAAAGTGTTCTTTTGGATTTTAAAAGATCATATTTTTACAATTTGAAAGGATAATAAGTCAAACTTAATTATTTTTGTAAGTTTTGCTAATAGCCTCCATTAAATAGAAAAGAAATAGAATAGAAAGAATAGAAACGACTGTTACGAAATATATACATTCCCATATAGTTTTTGCTAAAGGAATAGTTTTCCGTAATATATGCTAGAATATGCATTACTTTACTGGCTTTGAAATGAGTATCTGTGGCGTCACATAAAAAGCATGCTTTAAAACACAAATTAAGGTATCCGGAGCGGAAAAAACTATTCAGACAAATATGAATTTAAATTTAATTTTCTTTGTTTAAGCAAACTTTTACCTTGGAATCAGTGTGGCTTTCGTAAAGGATACAGTACCGCTGTCGCTATAATTAATTTTGTGGATAATATAATGTCTACTGGAGATCGTAACCAAAAAGTATTTTTAAACTATAGATATAGTTTAAAAAGACATATCCATTGAAGTGAATATTAATTCGAGTGTTCCGCAAGGGTCTATTCTCGGACCATTGTTTTTTGTAATATATACTGCGGATATTTTGAATGCTCCTATATTTTGTCAAATACAAACATATGCAGACGACACATAACTTTACAATCGTTTTATTTATAAAAATTGCTAATGGGCTATAAAAACCATAAAGAATGATCTCAAAATATTAGAAAAGTTGTCGAAAGCCTATAATATTGTTTTAGATCCAACAAAGTCGACTGTTATGCGTTTTGGAAATTGTAACCAATTAAAATTTCTAGGAAAAAATATAAGTTGTATTTATATTTCTAAGATTTGGTTATCTTTTGTTAGTCATGCTCGTAATTTAGGTGTCATAATTGACCGTGATTTTAGATTCAACCAGAATTTGAAGTCTCTTTTTTAAAAAAACTTATAGCTCAATAAACTTTTTTATAGTAACCGCCACGTAATAAATAGAGACCTGCGTAAAATCTTGTTTGAAACTCTAGTGCTTTTACTTAGCTTGCCTTGGAAGTGCGAGACAGGAATCGAATACAGCTTGTATAAAACTTCTGTGTTGGATTTATTTATGGCTTAAGGAAATTTGGCCACGTCTTCCACATACATATATAGGCCCCTACAGTGGTTGAGGATGGAAAATGGCGTTACTCTCCATTTTTGTACATTTATTGCAACCTTTTTGACAGCTCCTTTCAAGAAACTTCTTCTTTTTCTTCAGGTACCTATCCGTTTCAGATATTGGCAATCTTGTAATAACTTTTTTTGTAACATTTCGAAACAGTTCTACGGAGCTTTTCGAACGTAGATTGCGCAACCATGATGTTCTTCTGGACCCTCTTTTACCCAATACCTCTCCTTGTATTATGGTTTGCAGTGGGTAGTATGGATATTTATTTCTCATAACATGGCGCGGTATTTTAGGCTTCTTTTTTAATAGCATTACCATTACTTGTATATTGTTTTTCATTCTTCTTAGCCCATCTATGTTGTAATGTGAGCTGTCCATGGTATTCTGAGCATTCTCGTTCTTCGTTCAATTTTTTTGGAATATAAGTTGAATATCAAAGGCGAAAGGATCCCACGCTGTATTTTCACCTGTTTTGTTCGATCTCCACAAGTCTTAAGCTTGCCGTATGATTCGAGTAGGGATTTAAAATAATTATGACGCCTTGATCGTCCAAGAAGGGCTCTTCCAGGATATTGATTATTTTATGATGTTGAACGCGATCGAATGCTTTCTCATAATCGATTCGACATGTGTATACACCACAGTTGACGTCTCTGGATCTCTGGATTAGTACTTAAACCTCGTTGATTCCGACTGCATTTATAAAACCAATTTGGTTTTCAGATATCGGTTGTTTACATTTAATGTAAATTTTTATATAGATGATTTTAAGAAATAATTTTAGCATATGACTTATCAGTCTGGTGGACGGATATGCCGCGCACAGGTTTATTGGGCAACGCTATAAATTCTGATTGCAGCCATTTTTCAGGGATATTTCCAGAGTTTAGATTATGTTAAGGATGGCTATAATCTATTCCTTCATCATCCAACAGCTTTAGAAATTCAGCCTCTATGTTATCTGGTTCCACTGCTTTTTTATTTTATTGCTATTTCTAATTTGTGATTATTTAGTATGGGATTGGTATTGTTCACTGTTTGTTTACAGATCATGTTTGCCAAGAAACTTATGTCACTCAAATTTTTTAATACTCTCGCAACACAAAACGACCTTGTTTTAACATTAAATTGTGTATAATACTGTAAACATTTAAAACTCTATTCCTGTAGGATTTTTGTCTCTCAGTTGAGCCCAATTTAAAACTTTGTACAATTTTGTCATAATAAAACTTTGATTTTTACTTTAATTGTGCCCTCTGTGTTTATAATATGTATGTGAGTATTGCTTTATTTTTTTTGTAGTTAATTGTGATTTTAATCATTATCTTCATACTTGTACTTGGCTACTTATTTATTGACTGTGTGGGTATTGCTGCTTAACTTTGTTAAAATATGTTTATTGAATATTTAATAATTTATTAAAGTTTGAGATGATATTAATTCAGACTAATTTTTAGAACATTATTAGCAATTCTGATAATTACGGAAATACTCTTGAGAAATATTTAGTGTGCAAAGACAAACTTATCTTCAACTCCCCAGTTTTAAAAATTAGTGTGCTGACTGTTCGACAGTTTCCAATCGGGTAGAAAAATCTATCTAAAAATAAATTTTAAATTAGCAAATATAATTATCGTAAGTAAATTCTGATTTGTTAATGACCATTGTGTATTTGGTTAGGTATCACTTAATTATATTAAATCATCATTTTCTGGCGGAGGATGAAGTTTTTTACTCTTAAGCAGGAAAAAAAACTTATATAAAATAAGGATTAATGCTCTAGATTTTGTGAATATTTAATTGTAATTTAGCAAAAATTAGTTGTGTATAAATATATATTTTAATATGAGCTGGTATCTGTGCTTATTTGATTTTACATTCTTTATTATGATAATTTGTATTGACTTATTGGTGAGATTAGTTTCAATGTCGCGCAACAAATTGTTGACGTTTTTACAATGTGTGTGCAATTATTTTACTTTTATTATATTATTATGACTATTATTAATAGCTTTTACTGGGAAGAAACTTTTGATTCAAAAGCTCTTAGTGATATGTAGTTTTAGAGTATTAGTGGTGTAGATTTTATAAATCTGAAGCTTTAGTTGGCTACAGCTTAAATAAAGTTCTAAATTTTAAAAATGCCGAATATAATAATATTAAATAACAAAGGTATTAACATCTAAATAATATATATACTATATCAAATAAATATGGTTATAAATAATTAACCCTTGAAACCTGAAATTTGTTATAAATCGCTTTTTATTTAAGCTCACAGTTTATTCATTAGATCTGATAAAATAAAAATATATAGCAAAAATAGGCGTTAATTTAATATGATTCGTTTTCGTCTCTTTTTTTGCGATATATGAAGCAACAGCATCCATGACTGCGGCTGCTCTGACACGATAACAACCGATAACTTAGCTAAAATCGTATTTGCTAAATTTTTGCATTAATATAAATTTACCTTAAATGTTCCGGGACTGACTAGATTGTAGTTTTTTCCTAGATAAAGAATAAAATGAGATAAAATTTAGACCTTTCATATCATTTATGTTAACACTGAAGTTTTATTGATTATCTTAAATTGACTCAATTTAATGTAATAATTTGATACCCTGATCTAAAATGTTTGCAGCATTTTATCAACTGTGTAAATCCAAATTGCTCTTCTCTCTTATTTTCTTGACATCAAAAGCCAATATTTTATTTACTTCAAATCCAACAAACAGGTCGGTAATCTCATTCCCTCGAAAAAATAAGCGCACCCCACTGTCGAAATCCCCTGACGAGCTGAGTAACCCAAGGATTTGCCAAGGGGGACCCGGGGGTGGCTAAAGGGAAAAACATGAAAGCCAAAACGCACTCGGCAGTTGGGGAGTTCACGGTAGGGTGCGATCGATAGCAAGTATAGAGAAGCAGCGTCTTGAGAGCTGAGTCGACTGCCGCCGCTATGCCATAAAGTGACGTCTACGCTCTGTTATCGGGTATCCCACTTCTGAGATATCCTGACGGTTATAAGATAGATTGGGTGGAGCGTTCCTTTTCGCTCTAGAGCCCGCACAAAGGAAACGCCTGTCGCTCTAGGGGCGTTTTCAGTTATAGGGTTTGAACACAAAGAAAGTCGAAAGATGCGGTTTATTGCAGTTTCGGTCGGGAAATGATTTTATGTTTATCACTTATTACGATGGCAAATTAAATTTATACGGATGCATTATAAAGTTAAATTAGAACTAATAGAGTATTATCTAATTAAGTACAGTTCGCAAACTCGCTTTGCAAGCTTATTAGTAAAACCGTAAATGCAATTAACTAAGTTAGAAGCGACATAAAGCAATTATATGCCCGTTATATCCGTATACATATGTATTCCACTTTTTTTAGTTCTCTAATTGCAACCACTAATGTTATAGTTGATGATGTTTAAGTATTATTAAAAGATTTTGAAGTATATAAATTAAGAGATTTCTCTGGAATAAGAAAAATAATTTATTTGCTTCTAATATAGAGACGCAAGTGTAACTTCTGCAGCCTTTCATTGATGTAAACGTCACTCAGATTGTCAGTTCAAAAATAAAGTCAACTAAAGCCGGAATAAGCGGAATAATTAATAATATGAATAATAATCAAGTGGAATAATCTCTACAACTGATGGATGGTTTTCGTCAATTAAAGAGCCATAACACCGGATACAAACACTTATTTTTAAATATTCTGATAAAAATATTAACCTTAACCAAAGATTTGGGAATTTTATTTACTTTTAGATTTTTACTCATTGTCTCTTATCCCTCTTAACATAAAATGTTTTAATAACTGAAGTATTAACAGCTTTATTAAAACAATACTTTTCACCTCCTATAGATATAATAAAAAAGAATTAGACAGGCAAAAAGCAAACAATTCCATACAACTCACATTAGAATTACTATAGAATTAGTGGCAGCATAAAAAACAAAAGAATAGCGAGTCATTAAAACTATAAAACAAATATTCCACTCTGTGTCCCAAAACGAAAAATTAAATTTAATAGGTTTGGGAGAGCTGAAAATTCCTAGCCCCTCAGCTTTCGTCAAGTAATTAACTCCGTTTGTATAATTAAGCCGAAGGGAGAGGAAGAGAGAGAGAGAGAGAGAATGAGGGAGCGGCGGTTTCCCGGTGGAGTTGAGAAAGTTCGGGACACGTCGTCATGTTGGGAATGTTTTTGCGGCTCACCCGGACCCTTTGAAACCGACGAATGTGTATCCGGTAACTGATGATCTAAGGGGACTGACCAGACTAAAGCATTTCATTTCAAATTATCTTCTGAATTAAGTGGTTTTGGGGATTTTGGATTATGTCATTAAGTTGTTTATTACACACCACAATACATATAAAAGAAACGTTCATAAACCTGTAACTATTTCAGTGATGAATTACATATTAATAGGAATAGTCAGTAAACATGAATACCATTTAAAAGGTCACCGTTTCTGCTTTCATACTTTGTACAAAATTAATACTCTCATGGGATTGAGACATACAAAGAAATTTTCTAAACAAGGTTTCTGAATCGTTTTTCTTAAATGAAGATAATTCGGTTTAAAAAATTGTATAACTTTAGTATAAATTTATTAATCGGAGGCATAAATAGATAGTATTGTTTAAATGTGAAAATAGTAAATGAGAGATTTTTACGGTGTTTTCTTCTTTACCATCAGCGATGATATTAATATGGTTTTTGCAAAGATTTCAGAACAAATTAGTGTTTCAATTGTACTTGTTCACTAATTTTTATTTTTTTCATAGTCAGAAAAAGGACAGTAATTTATTAATTATTACTCACAGATTCCATATTAATCCTTTAGTCTTCTCTATGCAGTATTTTTTGAAGCGCTTCCCCAGTTGAAGGTTTCCGTTAATCCTGTTGTGAGGTGAATTATTATTATTATCAGTACATGCTGTCTTGACAGCACATCCTTTGATAAAGTCCTCCAATATTCAACATTATCCTGTGTGTTTTCCCACTGCATCTTATGTAAGCTTTGTTTGCAGTATATCTTTATAATATGACCATAAAAAGGCAGTAAATTTTCGTCTTATTATTATTTTGCAATGCTAACGCCATGTTACAATTTTTTTTTAATAAAACAAATCGTACAAAACCTATCAATAGATTTTTGAGACACTTCATAAGTTACATCCATGTGAAGAATGGAAAAGAGGTCTATTACCATATCAATAATACAGTAGCTGCTTTTGGAATTAACATCTGAGAGTGTGGAGCTCGGCTCTTCAGATCAAGAGAGAGAGAGAGAGCCATACTGAACATTGGAGATGTATTTGAAGTAGAATCGATTATTTAGCTATGCTCTGAAACTATTGTTACTAGCTACAATGTGGTTTCATAAAATGTAAAGTATAGTTTGCGTTATTACTAGAAAATTCCTCAGAATCTTTAACATCAAATTTCTATCATCCACAATATATAAAGTCATTATTCTACTTTGCTTTTTTTTTCTCTCCTGCAAAAAAAGTTTTATCAGTCAGTGTCTAAACCCCAGGCCGTCCCGCGCCGAATGTTTAATTATACAGCCGCTGTAATAATGGAGAGTGTTCGGTTAATTTAATTAGTACGGGGGGTGAATTATGGCGGAATAACGAAGCGCATCGCCGGGGTCGGAGGGTATGCGCTGACGATAATCGCCGAAACACCGAGGGGGCGACTCCTGATGCGCCGATAATGCCAAACTAATTAAGATTACGAGGGCCGGGGATTCACCGGGCATACTGCGACGGCCTGATGGCAAATTGCCACAGGGGGTTGCGCTTACTAGATGGTAGTTTGTTTGATTAAAGTTTTAATAAGGCGGAGTGGAGTAATGGCAAGGGGGTGAAAATGAATGAATTAATACGATGTTTTTAAATCTATCTGATGGGATGAAATTCATTAAGTTACATAGATAAAGAGCATAACGAGGTTTGCATATATTGCTTACGTAGCTTCTTTTGAATAATCATGGGATTATACCATCAATTTGATCTTAAAATACTATTTTCCTTCCTATCGAGCAGCTTAACTCCTCAAAGCATAAAGAGCAAAAAAGGCACACAACCGCTGTCGTCAATATAAAGCCATAAACCATCGAGGTGTCGTTTTCAAGACAGCTCATAACATTCAATTTCGAAAACAAAAGACCGGGGGATTTCTTTGTCAAACCGAGCCCCCCTATTTCCCATTTTATAACCTGTCTGAATCCCAAATTGTTCCCACTGCACGAAAGACGGAAGGAAAACGAAAAAGCAGAAAAAGTTTAGAAGGGAATTTTCCGAACACAGCCTTTGGCTCTTTGATTTGTCGGGTGGAAGTTTTCTCCGTTTTCCTCCCTCCATCTTTTCAGTTTCGAGCGATGGAGTTTTCCAGTCGTCCGGTCGAGGTTTTATTGCCAAGTAAAAAAGTAAAGTCACTTTAAAATATTTATTCGTTAAGATTGTACGCTCGTTTTGCTCTCTTCATTTTAAATATTAATTTTTTTTATGCACAAATAGAATAGAATTATTATTTTGTTATGTTCGTTTCTTATTGCATACTAAAGACATCGATACCCATCATTTTCTTTCCAAATTTTCTATATTTCTTTATGTTAACACACCACCTTTCGTTCACTATCGGTCAATATCAAACTTTATCATAAAGTTGCTTCGTAATTCTTATAGCCAGCGAAAAAAACCATTTGGACCTATATTATTGCTGATGGAAAAATCCACTGCAAGTGATTTTCAATACTACAAAGTATTCTAAATACGAGTATCTCGATTCCGTGTATAACGCGTGCTATAGTAAAAACTAGAACTGAAAGTAAAGAAAAGACAAAGATAGATTCTTTGTAAAATCACTGGCTTACCAGATAAGAATTTGTGATCTGTTGCCAAACTACATCCTAGTGTTTATTATAGTAGTCATCTGCCATTATTAACGGCATAATAAAACGTTACTGATGCGCTGACTGTTATTTTATTGCTCCCAATAGTGGTGATAAATAAAATTGATCTTGAAAATATTAATTGGAATCTTTTTGACAGAGATGTGAATAAGATATGATCAGTCAATTTCTTTCATGTAAACAGAACATGATGTAAGCAAAGCCTTAAGTTGAAGAGAAAATAACAATGCATCCTCGATTCCTTATTACTTTATTAATCTAAGTTAAAACATTCATTTCCAGCACCAAAGTCCTGAGTTGGATAAGGCTGCAGCCAATGCAAATATTACTACTCAAGATTTTTTTTAAATTAAAAGTTGAAATAATATCTACTACCAAATTTGATTATTACCGAAGCTTTACGCGTACACTTTTCTTAGTCTTTCTCTTTATTAAATCAATCTCTTTGATATATAGTGAGCGTCGTTTTAAATTCTATAATATCCGATCTATTGCTATTACTCAACAATTACTCACATTTAGATAAACTAAACATTCTGCACATAATAAATTACCTCAGCCTAGGACAAGTCAAATGGTCTCGCACCAGCAACACGCTCAAACCCAACAAATATATTATATCCCCTAATAACCGACGACACCATTTACCGCTATGACTTATTCAAATTAACACACAACTTTCCCTATTGTTCTTTAATACTCCCGTCGTCCTCGGTTCCCATAATAAATAGCCATTTATGGATATTCGCACGCGAATTTCCTATAAAACTTACGGAAACACGGGTTTTGCGTGAGCCCGCGATTCCCCATAAATTGATAGTGTATGCGTGTCGACTCTACTATGCCGAACAAAGAAGTATATGAAAGATAAACATGTAAAGTGGAATAGGCATTGAGGTAGAACTGTAGATCATATCTTTGAGAAATGATAGGCGATCTGACAGGAAGACATAAATATTACCGTGACTTTATAAAAAGTACAGTGGAATTATACGAGAATGAATTAGAGAAGCGATTTGTTAACCCTGTCTACACCAACTTTCCTTGCTTTTGAAAATAATTGTGATATCCAAATATAATTCTTTATCTACCGTACCGTTAGAATTCATCTACTTTTAGAATCTCATTCTTCTTTTATTTCTGATAACAAATTCGTTTTATGATGTAACACATACTATTTTCTGTACATAAATTTCGCCTATAGTTGGATGGCTATTTTTTGCCTTGTTAAGCTTAACTTTGTCTGGGAAGGGTTGAAGGATTGATGAAATATCATCAGTGGGGCACCGATGCGATGGTCAAATAAAAATGAAAACAGAATGAGTGAGGAAAAGTGTGGTCTCACCTAGTTAGTGAGAAAGCACCATTTGGGTGCTTATTAGCCAAATTTTTTCAAAAAACGAGTTCGTCACTGATCCATGTAAATTTTGCCTTTGGAAAGAATAGGAACGAAAAAGACGAGCATGATGAAAAAATATGTGATTGGAAAGTAACAGTGAATAAAACAGTCGAGTGAATAAAACATGTAATTAATACCAGGCGGAAGGGAGGGTTAAGAAAGGTGGATAAATTTTTATTTTATTTTATGAATACTTTGCATAAAATATATCTACTAATCACCGAAATTATTATTACGGTATATTCTTAAATCTAATCATTCCATAACTAATTAGAAAATAATAATTTAAACTATTCACTATCAAGCTTACTAATTGAAGTTGCGCTGTCGATATTGTCTAGCTACACAAGGGCGTGTTAAACCGGTTAAACTTTGTTAAACTTTAATGAGGCGGAGCTGCAGGCTTGTATCGTTCGACGCTTCATTCCCTCGCCATTTAAGTTTTACGTCCCTTAGAACAACGCTACTGGGTTCATTTGATTGCCAGGATATTGTAAAAAGTGAATATATAGTTTTTTCTCTGGTCTGTTCTATATCCTTGATTAAAAAGTTTTTGAAAAATATATAGTTAGATGGAACCGTGAAGTTTTGTTTAAGAACATTTCCATTTTTAAACACCCAGGCGCATCCCCAGTACCAGTGCTATAGTCGTACCATAGATCTAAGACAGTAATTATAAATGCTAACCTCTTATCGAAACAACGACCTATTGTAAAAAGTGTGAAATTCGGGGCCAGGTATGAACCTAGAACACTATAATAACACCATTTAAATGTTTTTAAGAATTTAAATTATACCTATAGTTTTTTTTCATCGTTAAATTATAACGCGCTATAAGAGATGATCTTTGGTTACTCTTAATATTGTTTTTTTTAACAGTATATAATTTCCAAAGTAATTTTCCTAGAAATTAAGTAGCGGTATAAGTTCAGGTCAAGAATATAATACTTAATATATAAGTTAATAATTATATCTACAATATTATAAGCTTGTATTCGCGTTTGTATTGTATAGTAATTCTGTAAATAGTTTTGTATATTATGCTATGTTATAAAATTTTCTTTTATAAAATGAACTTTATACTTCATCTGTACAGTTAGGTACATACATATACATTTTTGTATTTTTTTCAATAAAATATGATAGCACGACATTGATTTTATTAATTCTATTACCAGCGAAGAGTCGAGTCCGTCCTTGCCACCATTTTGTCGAAGTTAGCCTAATCTTGTCAGTACTGAAAATTGATGACTTTCTTAGATTTATGGTACGACTAATACACGGTGCGTTAACAAAGCCTATGGCAAAGATAAAGCGCCTAAACCATAGGAGATACCGCAAAAATTTCTATAGCAAAGTTACAGGATTGCCAAAAATTTACACACTAAAAATATTTTTACACACAGGGTGGGTCACAAAAAAGTTATCATAGAACAAGCCGGATGCGTCAATAAGGGGATATTTCAGGCGCTTTTTTAATATCCTTTATCGCAGAGGTTTAAAATGGTTTCTTAGTTTTGGTGTATTTTTGAATTTGGATCGTTTTTTTTTCTATATTCTTATTTTTTTCACCAGAATCAAGTTTTCTGAAGCCAGAAACAAATATTTTCTGTTATCTGTAAACGTATTTTATTTGAATAATGTTTTTTGCACATATTTTCTTAATCAGTTATAATATGTATTCCAATTATAAAATCCTTACCAACCTAAACGTGCCTTTTAAAAAAAAGAAGCATTTAACCGAATTTATGAAACTGCAAACCGAAGCTGGAAAATTAATATGATAGTGCAGCGTTTACCCTCAACCATATAAGCTAAAGCGTGCATGTTTACTTTGATAAGATCAAATATACTTTACTAAAAATGTGTTTGTTCAGATAAAAGGTTGTAACAGGAGATTTCGTTTGCAAGGTAATTTTCATTAAATATTTTACTTTTCCGTATAAGCTAGTGTACTATATTTTCTACAAATAAATGACTTCCCTTTTATTTTCACCCTTTTGGCAAATGTGTCAAAGCGTCTAAAGCCTTAAAGCTGTAATTGCTCCCCAAACAGCCGTACATACGGTAAACACACACTTTTCGCGCAGTGTCTCATTATGACCGATTACATATCCGGCTTTCAGTCGTTTTCGCTTTGCTATACTCGTATCCGCTTCTAGGGTAGGGGTTCGTCCCCATTGTGCGGTTTCTGCCACCCTTCTCGTGATTTAATGAGCCTTCTTTCTTGTCATGCTATTGGGGTGGAAAAACGGCCTTTTTCAAAATCAGGTTTGAGTCAGCCTTTTGTGTTCTTTATGGGTTTTACGTAGTTATTCACTGTGGCAATTATTTTATTAAGAGATTTGTTGAGACATCCTTTTTCGTTTCGTTGTTTTATCGTTTTAATTAAAAATAAAAATTGCCTCGGCTTTATTAGCGTCTCGACATTTAATTAGATTTTAATTGATTACCTGACACAATCAATTAGTGTACCTTAACGGTCCAGTGGAGCCGTTTCGTTGCTAATTACAATCCCAGGCGCTATAGTCATCGTTTGAAATTATACGAGTGTGTTCCGTTAGAACAACGCTGTTAAATTAATTTTCGATGGTGCAGTTTTAATTTCTCTTGTAATTTTTTGCTTGTAAAATGCATTAAAATAATAACCATAGCAATAATAATTGAATCCATAAAAAGCATTCACGGCATGCATAGATATCATACAGATAGAGGCATATAGTAAAGGTTTGAAGCAATCAAATTGGCGAACTTTCTTTAGAAACCATTTTTGCTACGTTGATACACTATACTATCTAGTGTCTAATGTCATACGATTCTTTTGAAAACATCCAACCCTTTCAAGAATGGTTTGCAACCAAGAGAAGATCGAACGTTCAGTCTTCAATGAACCTCAACGTCCAATCCACATGGTAATTATACCATTGGGAGGAATTTCCTGATACGATTGTTTTAATGGAGTCACTAAGAACTGTAATCCTATATTCAGAAATATTTATCTATGAATATAAATTCCATAAATACATTTCTAAAAAGCATATTCCAACTAATTAATGCAGAAGACACACTAATTTACTTCCGGAGTCAGAATCTTGCTTTCAGCAGATAGTTAATAGCCCACGCACAAAATAAGATACGATCTAATACTTCTGGATGCCCCAAAGGTCAATACAGGCTTATACAGTTATTGAACAGTTTGTAAAAATTGGTAAACAATACAATTTCAAGAAAATGCAATAGGGATAACTGATAATTGAAAGTGTTAATATTTAATAAAATGCTTTAATGTAAAAGTATTAAACTTTTCTGTATAATTTTCTAAGTTAGAGTGTAATTTACTGAAGACGTATATGTATAGGGGATCACGATAAATTTGACAATTAAAAAGGGGCGATCTGTCCGTTCGGGTTTCCCTTGTCAAGGGAGGTCGATAACATCTTTCTGAAATCCGGATTTTACGGTATAAGTTATTTTTTCGGATAAAGAGCTTAGTGGTATAAGAATAACGCTAACTCAGTTACTCTTTGACTCATCTGAAAGAGTTTTTTTTGAGGGCGATAAAATTTTAATTTATAATCGCCTTGATTTTTGTTGCTTTATAGTTTGCAATCGCTTTCGAAAAGACATAAAATTTTTACGGTCGAAAACTAGCACAAGGTAAATTGTTATTGATTAGCTCGTATCTTTAGATAATAAAATTAGAGTATCCGCATTAACATCGCGGTGAAAACCACGCGTTGGATCATAAACTAAAAATATAATTATATTTACCCATTTTATCGTTAATGAAAATCAATATTTCCCATATAGGTGAAAATACGCAGGGAGTATTGATGATATAAGATTTTGATTTAAAATGAGGAAATTATTCATATGTATGCGTTTTCCATTATGAAAAGATGGAAGTTCCGCGAACAAATTGTTTGCTCGGATAAATTATGGATGGTTTATTTAAATTAATATTAAACACATCAGTCAATTTGCCAACGATTTTTCAATATTCCTTAAAATGTGCATTTCAGTTTTGATAATGATCTCATCATATATTCAGTTTTGTGGTTAAAGTATGGTTTTGAAATTTGCAAATAGATAATAATCGCTGGATCGCTGATCTAGAAATTAGCGCAGATGCAGCAGGAAATCCACCTTGAGATTCTATAGTTTTATTACTATATCCACTGACATGTAACATAGTTTTTTTTCTGGGCGAAAAACTGGAATAGATTTTCAGACAGATTCGCAATTGATGTTTTAAAGAAACACTTTTGGGTATACCGGACCTGTCAAATTTTAACAGAAATTGAAATAAGTAAAATCTGTATTGTTGTGACGAATTCATAATGAGTTACTTATTATATTGGGTATTACGTCACTTATAGCAAAAATCAATTTAGAAATTTTTTATCTCACACGCTCAACAATTATTGTTGAGCGTGTGAGATTTTATATATCGAATATATCGAACGGTATCGTTACAGATTTAAGTTCATATTTCTTTTAAATACGTGAATAAGTCTATTTTCTTCTTCTTTTCAATAATTGTTGAGCGTGTGAGATAAAAAATTTCTAAATTGATTTTTGCTATAAGTGACGTAATACCCAATATAATAAGTAACTCATTAGAAATTGAAATGTTGAAAAAATATTAAGAACAGAAAATTTAAGAAATATCGTGTTTTGGTTTTTTTTTATTCATATTTAAGAAAAATTGATACAGTTTTAAAGAATTTCACTTGTATGAGTGAGATTGAGTAACTGGGATTTTTTCTTAAAAAATAATTTAGATACAAATATATAGAAACATTCAATACAACTATAATCTCATACAATTAATAAATTTTCTATTTATTGGTGCGACCGCTGCAGACTTGTAGGATTTTATACGAGACAATTAAAAAGTGAACAACGTGATTAATCCTTCTTTAAAACGATAAATCTCTAAACCTCAAGTCCCCTCAGGTTATAAAAAATCTATTAGAAAGTAACAGTTTATTAATTTCTTTTGTAACACCTCTCCGAAATCTGAGCCGTAAATCTTTTCTCAAATAATCCCACACGTCGCCTTCATAAATCTTCCTTTCTGATTTCAACGCCCTTCTAATTTTACTTAGTGAAATACTTTTTATAAAGGGGTATAGAAGGGAGATCTGCTAAACGATCGAAACGACATAGGCATACAAAATTATTAGGGCAAATAAATCCCTTGTCCCAAGTTAGTAATACTGTTTTTTAAAGTCCATCCATTAAATGTTATAATAAATTATTATAAAGAATTTTTTTTAACTTTAAGTCTTTGTTTTTGGAAAAAAATACCCGTGACCTTATCTGTGAATTTTATTCCTCCTCATCATCTGATTCTTTGTTGTAATTTTATTTAAGTATAAAAATTTAGGATCATATTTTTGATATTTGACCAAAACTTTTTTTCAGAATAAAATTATATGAGTTAGAATGAATGCACAAAATACATATGTTTGAAATATTAATAATGAAAAAGGACGTTAAGTACATTAATTTCAGGCCAATATACGTAAAATTAATACAATGATCAATCGTAGGTCTGATTGCTTTTCTCTAACGATTTTTTTTACATAAATGGGCGAAAATAAGAATAATGAATTAAATATGAACATTCTAAATTCTCTTCTATGTACAAAAGTTTAGGAAGAGCTATTACACTAGAAATGTGCTAAAAACTGTGCAAAGCAATTTCTAGATTAATTTGGAATTCCTAGTGTAGGGTCATAAATTAGATTTTAACTCTTTTTAATTTCTTTTTTCTTAACTTTGCATTCATCTAGCCAGTAGGAATGAAATTTGATGTTTTGCATTTATTGTTCAAGGTTTCAACTTTATGTACCGATAAATTTAATAATATTATTATTCACTTGATGTGCGGAATAAAATCAATGAATCGCCGTTCATTAATTTTAGGTAGAAAACTATTTTTAGTTTAGGGGTTATATAATGAAATTACTAAAGAACAACGAGCGCAAAATCCAATGTCCATAAATAATCTACTCGAAAGCAATTTAATGCTTCGCCATCAGCACACGCCCATTATCCTGAAACGGTAAACAATATAATCGAGTTCATAAAAACAAATTTAACCCCGCATCATATAGTGGCAAAATCAATTTATATCCCGTACCGAATTACTGGTTTTCAAATCGAACATCTGCCTTTGACAGTTGCAGCAGTTTCGTTCGAATCAGGGGTTCGCTATACTTATTACTACGGCGAACAATATCGGATATATAGGGGGTTGCGACCCTCGAAATAAGGGCCGAACAAATCAATATGGGCCATCTTTATCCCGCTGGATATTGTGTGTCGCCCGTTTCCACACCCTATTATTCTTGATTTCGCTGAGGGGGAACTGTTTTATTTGACGTGTGCATTGGAATAATCGGGGTGAAATGTTTCGTGATGTTGTATTAGAGTTTTTATCAGTAGTTTAGGTTCCCTCGTCCCACTTCTGATCATTACTGATTAAAGTTATATATATTGTTGAATTGACTTTTTTTTATGATCTTTAGATTAACATCTGTGTAATCAACTTTGGTTAATAAATTCTTTTTGTCGGCTGCGTCCTTATTTCCAGTCACGTTCGCTAATCTTGCGTTATAATAATTATGAGATGATACATGTATAGTTTTTTTACAGTGAAAGTTAAAGGGGTAAAAGTTGAAAATGCAGGGTGAACCATTATATTATAATATCATCCAAAATAATTTCTCCAATAAAACATATCCTACATCGTACGTTTCTTCCCTTATAATTATGCTGATACGATAAGGAAACATTTGTTTTCAAGTGGTTTTTTGCTGGTTAAGGATTTTATTTACACAAGTTATTGCAAAGTGAGCTAACATTTTTTAACTAAAAAGTTTTTGAACTCTTTGTCCTATTTTATTCTTAATTGATACAGTCTAAATTGTAAATAAATGTTTTGTCCAAAAATATCCTATAAAAATTTAGATAAACGTTAAAAGATAATTGAAATAATACCTCGGAGAATATTAATTCGGCAACCTTTAAAGCGTCGACAAATGCTCAATTCAAATGGCGCTTACATGCCATTTTGAATGATGGTTAATTTTTGTGTTCAAATTAATTTGTATGTTAAGGGCTATGGTAACCCTTTGTGATTTCTTAATTGAGGGGTTTAAGAAGAGAAATTTGTTTGTTTTGACTTTATGTAATCTTCCAAGACCATCGAGCTTAAAAAGTTTTGTTACTACGGGCTCGCAGAGTTTTCTTTGATTCCTTACTGAACAGTAAAAAATATATACAGTGCATTTTTTTATCTCGGGTCATAGGGTTTTACGTGTAATATTTTCAACCCCATGTTAGAACCTGTTCTATTTAATCGATAGGATTGAAACTTGGAACAAGTGAAGTTTAAGTTAACAGACTTTAAAACATCCTATTTTGCAAAAAAATTTGCGAGAAACCTATTTAAAATACGTTTTTCTGATGAAAAATAAAAAAGTTTGCTTTTTCTGCACCTCGTAACCTTCATTACCTTTACACTTCAAAGCAGGTAGACAAATATCTGACAGTGACACAAAATAATTTTTAAATTGCTCCAATTGAAATTGTTCAAAAACTCTTTAAAATGTCGATTTATACTACGGAGGAACGTATTGAGATGGTTTCAAACTACATTAGAGGAATGTCGGCGCAAGAAGTGGTAGATAATTTTGCCGTGTCTTATCCTAACCGTCCCGTCCCGTCTAGATCAACTGTACAACGGTTTCATGAAAAATTTATTACGATTGGATGCATCGCCAGTTCTCACTTAAAACGAAAAAGAACCGAAACTGTAGCAGACGAAGAATTTAAAATGGAGGTATGCTTGGCCGTTGAAGAAAGTTAGAATGTTCAAGAACTCTTGCCTAATGATTATTTTCTTAGAATGCAGTTTTGTGAACAGTGGATGAAACGAATTAACAACGACCCCACAATTACAAACAAAATACTATTTTCAGACGAAAGTACTTTCTGTACAAATGGTACAGTCAACAAACAAAATAATCGAATATGGGCGCGAGAAAATCCTCACGTCATCCAGGAAAAGCATACCCAAACAAGACAGAAACTTAACGTGTGGGCAGGAATTCTTGGAGATCGAATAATTGGACCATTTTTCATAGAGGGTAGCCTGAATACTGCAAAATATTTAGAATTACTTCAGGTGCAGGTCATTCCCACATTAGGAAACGCTGTTCAAAATGGCAAGATAATTTTTCAACATGATGGAGCCCCCGCTCATAGTGCAGCGACTGTTCCCAAGTTTTTGAATGCCACGTTCCCAGGACGCTGGATTGGACGTTTTGGGTCATCTAAATGGCCGGCGCGAAACCCCGATCTTTCGCCTTTAGATAACTTTTATTGGGGCTATCTACCATCGAAAGTGTTTGATATTGTTAGAGGCAGACCCAATAATATCGAAGAACTTCGTAATAGAATTATCGAGGCTTCGCGTACCATTACTCCCCGGCAGCTCCTAAATGTTAAAAGACATTTCTACAACTGTCTGGACTTTTGTTTGGCTCAATTTGGAGGTCACTTTGAACAATTTATTTGAAAGGTTTTATTTGTTTATTGTTGATTTTTGAAAATATATTTTTGAGAAAATTATTTTGGGTCACTGTCAGATATTTGTCTACCTGCTTTGAAGTGTAAAGGTAATGAAGGTTACGAGGTGCAGAAAAAGCAAACTTTTTCATCAGAAAAACGTATTTTAAATAGGTTTCTCGCAAATTTTTTTGCAAAATAATGGGATTTTTTAAAGTATGTTAACTTAAACTTCACTTGTTCCAAGTTTCAATCCTATCGATTAAATAGAACAGGTTCTGACATGGGGTTGAAAATATTACACGTAAAACCCTATGACCCGAGATAAAAAAAAAGGACTGTATATATGGAAATGGCCAGAAAGTTGTAATCTTGTAACTGTGATGTACCTCAGGGATCTGTACTAACGGCTTTCCTGTACATGCGTTTTGTTCTTAGTTTACGACTAGCTACGTTTTATGCTCCATATTATACATTTGAAGACGACAATGCCCTTTTGTATTCGCACGTCAAATAGGAGGCTCTGGTTAATCGAGTCAATATTAACTTAATCAATGGTTGCTTCAGAATACTATTAGGATAAATTTGGACAAAACTAAAAATACAGGGTGTTTGACGACCGATAGTACGTTAGCCGTATATGGAAAACGGAACGTGGCATTTTTCTGAAAATTTGGTAGCCATGGTAACAGGCAATGATCTATCTGCAAATTGATAATCACTGCAACGTTGTCGCTTATAAAGAAAAATGGCAACACTTTTAATTTTTTAAATGGAACACTATAAGTAGTTTTAGATATTTTGATTTCCTGTTTCCAGTCATTTAAGTTCCTAAAAAGCTCAAATTTTAAACATAACTTATGCATATACTGAAAACTTCTTAGAATGCTTCAGTTCCCTATACTTTATCCTACAAATAACCAACAAAAAATTACTGCCACTAAATATGTGGTAAATCTTATTGTGAAATGTTGCTGTAGTATATCTGAATTTTTAAACTGTGATGTTGATGTAAGCAATACGGTCCAATACCGCTTGCCTCTGGTATGAAGTAACATTCTCATTAACCATTGTAAATAACCTTTTTATACAGATATAAGTATATATTCATCTCAGTTCATTTCAACGTAGTTGAACGCCTTTACTTGAACTGATACACGTCTTATTGGTCATTAAAAACATAATAGTATGTCTAATAGAAGACATACATTATCGGTCAAAATCAGAGCAACTTTTTAAATCATTAAGTTTAAGTAGCATGTTCTGGTTTATTTGTTTAAAGTAAATTGGTAAATAAAGTTTAATTAAAACCCAATATTTACATGTAATTTCTAATACAATCCTATTTATATTGTTATAATAACTAAAATTAAGTTAATATTTTTTCCAAGTTAAACTGTACAGAGTACACAGAACTAAATAAATCAATATTTTATCCAGTACCCATTATTCCTAATGACTTCCTCTCATCTTTTTGGCATTGAAGCTACCAGATTGTTTATTACGTCTTCATCTATGGAATTCCACGCTAAACGGACTTCTTTAAACAAATAATCAGCATTATGTACGAGGGTGAATCAAATATGAACCGGACTTTGGTTTTAGTAATTTTATTGGTACAGTAAATAAAAGTTTGAACACATGTTATTTTTCTACATAATCTCCTCTCTTATTTACGCATTTTTCCCACCGGATCGGAAGTTTTTTAATTCCTTCATCAAAGAATGAAGCTGGTCGCGTCAGTAACCAATTGCGCACAAACGTTTCCACACCTTCGTCGTCGTCAAAGTGATAACCTCCCAATTCTTCTTTTAGTGGCCCAAACATGTGGTAGTCACATGGTGACAAATCGGGACTGTAAGGCGGGTGTTCAAATCGTGCCAAAAGCCTTTCACACACGGCAAGACGGTTTGCTTTCTGATCTTCCGTCAAAAGGCGAGGAACCCATCTTGCACACACTTTGCGGTAACCCAAATTTTCTGAAATGATTGATTGAGCACTTCCGTATGATATTTCGACGTGTGCAGCAATTTCCCACAATGTAAGGCGGCGGTCACCTTCAATCAGCTCACGGATCGCACGAATGTTCGCCTCATTGATGCTTGTCCTGGGTCGGCGTGCATGGCTCTCGTTTTCCACTACCTCTCGGCCATCGGAAAATTTTTTGTGCCAGTCGTAGACTTGAGTCCTTGATAAGGTTTCATTACCGAACTGTGCAGTTAGTCGACGCAAAATTTCGGAAGGTTTTACGCCCTCACGCGACAAAAATTTTATAATAACGCGTTGCGCAACAGACGTGTGTACCTCTTGTTCAGACATGATGCTACTAACAGCTCATCTACTCCGGTGCGCCAAACCGACTGACTCCCCTCCTCTTGACATCCCTATCTAGCATATATCAGGACGTCGCGCCACTCGCTTCACCTATGGCGCGCTAAACAGAAAAGTCCGGTTCATATTTGATTCACCCTCGTATTTGTGATCGACGAACACATTTGTCCACTATTGCCCATAGATTTTCTATGGGATTTAGGTCTGGCGATTGCGGTGGCCACTTTAAATCATTAATTTTTTGCTTAGTAAACCACTCTTACAATTTTAGCGGTGTGTTTTGGATCGTTGTCATGTGATTTTTGGGACATATTTCGCATAAGGCAGCATTATGTTTTCCAATATATTAACATATTCGTACCTGTCCATTATGTCCCTAATTCTGTAAATAGGCCCTATTCCATAAGCCGAAAAGCTGCCCATATTGCCGCCACCATGTTTTTCAGTAATAGCAACGTACTTTGGATTAAGCCTTTTTCTTGCAGGACGTCTTACAAATTGTCTTTTGTTATTAAAAAATATAAGAAATTTAGATTCATCAGAAAAAAGTACCTTTTTCCAATCGTGGGTGGTCCAGTTTTGATGAAACCGGGCAACTATTATTCTTGCGTTCCTTTTTTTATCACTACTTTGAAGCACAAGAAAAAATTTATAGTAAATAAATAACATTCTTGCCTGGCAAACGAACATATTTTTATAATAAAACATTTTGTAGGGAATATACTTCATTATTTAGCTATGCTTTTATTTATTGCCATTTTAATCTTTGTGCCTCTGCATATACGACTATAATTATGTATATGCATTGCCAATAAAATACAAGTTATTATTATTCAAATGTCAATAAGTTTATTAAGTTATACAATTTAATAATTATTCAATTTATAGATAAAATATGCAATAAGTAGTTATATGTATGTATGCCAAAGAACAATGCTTTATAAATGGAATAATTGTTCAAATAAAAGAATGACGAAAACTTTTATGATAACCGAACAATAACTGGAAAAATATATTAACACAGACATTCGTTTGCATTTTACGAGCGGCAAAACGCCAAAATTCCCGTCTCCGATTTTATATTGTGCAGTTTCGCGGGACCGAAGTAATAAAACTCACAATTTATGCTAATGCTTTGTTCAATTCCGTTTTGTTTTTTCAAGAGTGAATTTACATACTGTTTGTTCTGTTTTATGGATGGTTTTAAACACGACGCATATTAATAATATGATTTTATTCAGGGTGAATGTCACATTAAGAGGTTTTGTGTTCAAACAACTTAACTAACAATAATATGCTTGTCGACTCGTTTTAGCCAACCTACGCTCGGTCATATTAGTGACGTCAACTACAGGCATTAATTAAAGCAAGAGAAGCCGGAAGCGTGTTCAAGTTACGAGATGATTATGGCTATAATGCCTGGAAGCCTGCACCAGCCTCACAAAGTGCCTCCTAGGCAACGGCTCTACAGATTAAGCAAAACGAGGAAAGACGCCGCCTCGCTGATTTAAATGCAGATACGCTAATGGGTTGAGATGAAGACTTAAAATTTTGCATGTATTACATGTGTACGAAGTTTATATTTTCTGCCGCTGCTAATAAACAACAAAGAAGATTAACTGTTTGGATTAAAGTAAAGTTTTAATGTTTTTTAAGTGAATTACAGACGGTTTAATAATTAAATAATTAACGTGGTAGCATGCAGAGTGATTGTATAAATAATTAGCCCAGGAAATAAAGTTATTGCACCAAAATCCGGACATGCTAACTAAGCAGATGTGCAAAACCTGTTATGGAATTTTTCAAGTGATGTTAGTTGTTAAGTGCTAGAAAACCTTGCACAGCTTTCATAAAAAACGCCTGCCTAAACAGTAAAAAAAAGGGCCAATAACTGTTAAGCATTGCATCGAATAGTAGTACACAACTCTCCATTAAATTTAATGAATTTGTAAAGTTTATTTATTTATTCTGATCGAACACTTTAACAAGTAGTTTGATTCAGCGCTTGATTAAATTTTGGTTCGTAGTAACCAATTAGGATTGTCTAGGCCTTGTCACTAAACAGTATAATTTTTTTTTTCTTAAAAATACATATTTTAAGAATATATGGGCTAAATTTTAAGTGCTAAACTAAATAATCACTGAAGTATCACAGTTTAAAAAAACATATGTTATGTGCATATATAGTTCGAAATTAACCCATAAACGAAGTTTCAAGGCAATCTGATGATTACTAAAAAAATAAGACGAAAAGAACCCCTAAAAAGTAACATATGTTAAGTTTAGGTTACGTTTCATTAATTGCGCCTTAGACGAACCCTATATAATAAAATTTAATTAAACCAAGCAAATGTCGATTTCAATAACGTCAAATCTGTTTTCAAAAAAAATTACAAAGACATTTAATAAAATCCGACCATTAGCAAAAAAATAACACAGAAATAACCTTTCAAACTCACGACAATGATAAATTGCATTTTACATCCCAGTTGGATCGAAAATCCGTTCTTTCAAGACTATTGAGTTATTACGTGTAAAATGCAGTCAATCCCGTCAGACTAATTCGT
Source organism: Anthonomus grandis grandis (assembly GCF_022605725.1). Taxonomy (NCBI): domain Eukaryota; kingdom Metazoa; phylum Arthropoda; class Insecta; order Coleoptera; family Curculionidae; genus Anthonomus; species Anthonomus grandis. Next base: position 20,084,630 of record NC_065549.1, read on the forward strand.
TTTTAATTGCTTTTTTATAATTTATTTTAGATCTCGACTCGTCTCTCATTTTCTTTCTTTTTGGTGGTGTTTGGTAAATCCTTCTTTCTTGCCTCATCAGCGGTTACAAGATATCGCTTATTTATCGATAAGCTGTATGCCCAACTTTTTTAAGTATGTTGATTTATTGTTTTGCAACTAAAATATATGAAAAAGAATATCTACATTAAGTTAGTTTTGTTTTTCAAATGCATAACAAGTAAAGTCAGTCATAATACAGAAATTGGCAGTTTTAATTTAATCTGAGAGAATTTGAACGATAATTATTATAATCTCCAAAACTTGAAAAAAATTGATAGTATAGACATTGAATCATAATAGTTCTCTGATTATCTCATAAGTAGACCTCCAGACTTCTTTGGCAAATTTCCAACATTTAGTTTTTTTATGACTTGAAGCAAATGTGTTTCTATATAATTAAGAAACTCAGTTGAGCCAGCCTTGCTTTTTTCAGTTATTTTATAGTTAAAGTCCTACTTATGAGAATATTTTATGTTTTAGGTTAGTAGTTTCTCTAACTTGTTTTAGATAGTTCCAACTACCTCTTCCAAATTTTTGGTCGGTAATTGCTATCCTCGTTTTCTCATCTCGCTCATGGAGTGGAAGACCAGAACAAAATTTCTGTAAATCTTTAAAAACCGTTATGGTCGACAACCATTTGATCTTTATCAGATATTAACTAATTTGAAACCTAGAAATTTAATAATAAAAGATTATTTTTATGAAGGCTGACGCCTACGGTCTCTTTCTGCTATTTAAATGCAAATAAAAACAGGGAGGCGAGTAGAGTATAATCAATTCTGAGCCACATCTGTTATAACCGTGGATTAATTCGGTCAGAGGAGAGGGCGGAATGCCGAGGTCTTAAGGGATTTTCTTTTACGTGCTCGGCAGGATAATTGCGAAATTTCGTGGGATTTATCGCGGGCGGAGAGCTGGCTAATTTATAGACGGCACATTTGTATTAATTTTCTCAGGATTCGGCGGAGTTCTGCGGTGCATGGGCGAAGTAATGGACCGCTTTACGAACGCTCGTTTGTCGCTAATAGACCGGCTATGAAATGTTTATTGGTCTCAGTTTGCAGTCAAATTTTTGAATGAGATAGATATAATTTGTTTATAAGAATTAATGTACCGCTTTAAAGTACTTTAATGATTGAAAATAAGAAAATCTCTTACATCATTCATTTTTTTTTGTAGTAAAAAGTTTCATAGAGTGTTTGATATATTGAAAAAATAGTCAGAAAATGCCTCAACTGTTAGGTCATTTAAAATGAGTCTTTCAAATCCATATGTTACTACTATGTTACTACCACCAATAAAGTTAATTCTGCATATATATATTTTTTTATTATTATTAATCAATTAATTTTCCAAATAGTTAGCAGTCAAATAAATCCCATTAACCCCTACTTTAAAATTTTACGAAATATTTTACCAACTAGCCTAAAATTTTTTAATTTGTTTTTGAAAAATGAATGGCATCAATTATTCAGTCAAGTCACTAACGGACTAACTAGTCACTAACTAGAAAAATTGAAAAAGTTCGGTACTAGATAAAAAACAATTCGGAATTCTACTATGCGGGAATTTGGTGGATACATATAATAACTCAGGGGTATATTCTGATGTAATAAGTTGTGCTGGCTTTTATTCATAGAAAATATAGAAATGCTTTTTTTTCGTTCTTCTTGCTTTAAGAAAAAAATCATGTTATAAATAATATTGGCATAGCTGTCATTAAATGAACGAATTAAGTCTATATTATTTGGTTGATTCTTTAGGTTTTCTCGTTTATAGAGTTTAATAGAATAACGTTAACGAAGTTGGTCAACCTGATATAAAATAAAACATATGTAGATCATAAACGTTGTTGTTAAACGTTTTTGTTGGCACAATTTGGAATAGCCCAACTTTGTTAAATATTCTGACATCTTATCACCTTTATTTAAAAATTTTATAATTTAGCGTTTTCACCGGTGTTTTGAATTTGACAATCTCGGAAATAATTAATGACATTAAATATTTCTTAGTTTGAATGGACAGCCACGTGCTTTAATGAATGCATTGAATAACGGTAGAATTGCTATGTATAGTTGCCCCCGACAGTAATCGATAACAAAAATAATTTGCGGTTAATTTATCAAAGATGCCGCTGGCAGCCGACCTTTAAGATTATTTTTTCACGGATGTTTTTCCGCAAATTGTAATGTTCGGGAATAATGTTCGAATACAGTTTGTTTAAGAGGTTTTCATGCCAGATCCTATGGAATATCTTTAAATATCCAGAGTTACTGCACGGAAGTCACCATATTTCTCGATAGCCTTGGTCCAGACCAAACATGCGTGACAGACCAACAGATCCCCAGTAGACCTATGTTTTCAACCATACTGACCGCCGCTAATGATGTTGATGGACTTCAGGTATTTCAAAATTTGCTGGTTGACTAGTTTCTCCATACCATTGCTGGAACTAAAGCAGTCGGACGATAATTGATGGGCACATTTTTCCTTTTTTGGGTATCGGCTTAATTCGAGCAAGTTTCGAGTCTCCAGTCTATAACCTCTTCTGTTTAAAAGAGAAAATAGTTTGCACAACGGTTGTGTCAGCACGATCTCACACATTTTTAATACTGTTGGCGGTATTTCATTAGGGCCGGTAGCCTTGTTAGTGTTCCAAGCATATGAGAACTTTTTTAAGATCTCTGTGATGGAAGAGTATCTCTCACATCGAAGAAGGAGCCTTTCTTTGCATAGGCAGTAGTGTTTTGCCTTATGGGTCTACGGTAGAGTTTGATGCGTTTAATAGTCAATGGTAAAATTTTTTACCTACAGATACTTTAACCAACTACTTTTGCTACAGACCACAAGATCTTGATCCATTTGGGCAATTTAGGAATTTGTTCATCATTGTCTGCTTGCGCGCATTTCTCTAGGCAATAAAGTTGACCGAATTTTCCGGGCTTGGGTTTTGGAGCCATTTGCGATAAGTAGCAATGTTGTTGTAGACTATTTTGGTGCAACTTTTATCGAACCATGGTTTGCTGTCGGAAGACGTTTTTAAGGTGTTCGGCTTTTAAGCCTCCATACTTGCCAAAATCACGCTGATTCTGAAATGTCGCTCGCACACGCTGAAGGATCATTGGTCCTGAGACAGACATAGTTTAGACAAGAAAACGAAGAGAGGAACTGTTTTAAATGTCTGCAGTTGGCTGATTATAATGCTAAACTTTACGCGACATGAGTGGCTCCTGAGTTTTCTAGTTCACAAGTTGCGGTTATTAATTCGTGCTGTGATGTTCCTAGAGTCAGGATCCGTCGCGAGAATCACATTTAGGAGTCTCTCTATCAGATTCTGATTGGGTCACATATAAGCTGCATTAAGCCATAACTTACCACAAGTCCTTTGCTTGGCGTCCCTCATCTTTAGTCCTGTTAGAATAAGTCAACCAGTTGATATTGTGGACGTTAAATTCTCCCACAATAACAATTTTTCAATTTGGATGGTTTGCTTGCAGATAGTCGATTTTATCAGCAAGGTCGGAAACACAGCCTTCTGTAGTGTGTATCGTTGGATGATCTGTAGAGGAAGCAGAAATACTTTGTATATCTTTCCATATAATCTACATAACATCGAACCCTATGGGGGTTCTAGAGCTCCTCCCCTCTTATGTCGCTTCTAATGAAGATGGCAAGTGCGAAGTTCTACCTAAATCAAGTATGGAGGTTGTACCCAGGATACAATATATAAAGCTTGATTGTTTCCGAGTTGACTTTCGTATTTGCTAGAGCTAAAATGTGAGTTGTTTGTCACTATATTATTAATTAAAAAAAAATGACTTCGGGCATTGATATTCTGCGCTAATATAAAACTTTATCATGACTTCATCCCTCTCCTAGATCTCCCTGATACTAGCTTCGCGAACGGTATACCCCGAGTTAGGGGGGTGGCGGACCCTTGGCCGCCTGTTCGCTCACGTGACCCCCGCAATCGATCGAATGCGGTCTGTATTCGAGGGCGGTCTGGTCTGCATAAAAGAACGCGGGCAGCCGGGCGGCAAGAGGAGAGAACTTCGCCCCCTCGCTTGATTGAAAAGAGTCGTTCGTAACTCTTGAATGTATTACTGGTTCAATTTATAATGGTGCGGCTGGGCGGCTTTTAGGCCTTGTTTACCGTCAGGTATCGTAAAAGGGCAAATACCGTGGCGTAAATACAACGCGTGCTTTTCCCTCTTCTTGTTTACCTTTTGTGTTTGTGTACGAGAGCGTGTAGGTTGCCGTATTGAGTGTACATGAGAGGGCATTTTATGGTATATTGTTTCGAGGATAAAAATATGCGAAAGTTAATTTGTTTCATTTTGAATTCAATTTAACAGTTCTTGCTTTTTTAAGAATTGTTTTACTCTCATTCAACTATAATTAATATGTTATGAATGATCTATAATGACATTTGATAAAAATTATAACGATTGCAATTTTGAAAACATATTGCTTCATATATGCCAAAGGATGATGGAATCATATTGAGCCCTTCTTAATGATTCAAAAATAGATTAAAAATTTTAAAAATATTTTTAGTTTAGGTAATAAGTTAAGGAACACCCAAATGTGACAAATTTGTCTTGTTATATCTGTGGTTCAGTTTACTTTTAATCTGTATCTCAAAATTGGAAAGACTAAATTATCTAGAAAAAGACGGTGGATTTTTCTGGCAAACAATCCATTCGGTTGTTTGCCAGAAATGTGCTCTTTTTGGGAGTGTTTCAAATTATAGTATAATTATTATGTGATGTACTAAGTACTAGAGTATAGAGAGTACTGACTATATTCAAACGCATTCGATACAAATACTAAAAATCATCAAGATTGTCAAGCGAGACGAGAGATGGCAGAAAAATCGTAAAATACTGAGTCCGAATGATTCGATTCTCCAAACACTAGTTTCGAGAATAGTTTTATGCATATCTTAAACCTCTTCATTTTTCACGCTCATATTCAAGGCACAAACTTTAAATTTTAAAAACTTTCCTAACATAACAAACAAGTTGAACCACACTGGTAAAAAGCACACTGTACATTTCCATAATATTACTTTGGCAACTTTGTTACCATAACATATTATATAAAATATCAAAGTCTATATTCTGTAAAGGGTATGTAATTTTTACATAGTATATTCAGTAGAATTCGTAGAAAAAAAATGTAATATAAATATGTAAGGTTACGTCGTTTGCTATGTAAAACTAAGTAGTAAACTGTAACTTTTCCTTGGAAAATATAATGTATGTAATATAAAATTACCTTAATCATGTAATATTACAGGCTAAAAAAAACAAAAAATACTCAAAAAGAGGTATTATTTGCTAGGTATTTTTTCAAAGGAAATTAATAAGTATGTTAATGAAAATAAATTATAAGATTTTAACCTAACAAAAACTTGAACTGGAAATTGTATATGTTACCAAATTATAAGATTCAAGATAAATGTAACAATACAGCCAAAATATGACTAAGCTACTTAACTATAGAGATATATAAATACAAACGATATATACCGGGTGACACAGGAAAAAGGGAACACTTAATAACTTCTTTACTTTGTAAGATAAAGAAGTGAAATTTGGTGATTGACATATTTTGTTGTTTTCCATCACTTCCGGTTTAACAGGAAGTGACACTAACTTTTTTATTTTAAATAGGACTATTGGTATGTTATTACGTATTTTGATAGAAAATCCTATTCTGAGAATAATGATACTGCATTTTTGCTACTTTTTGTTTTAGATTCATAGAAAAAAAAAATTTAATTTTTTAAAGTTTAAAATAGGGTGCCATGAATACGTTGAAAGTTTTAATTTTTAATCAAGTAATCTAATTTAAAATTTCCAAACCACTATTTTTGGCCCCTATTTTTTTTAAATACCACGTTGTTGGGAACACCACTTTTGGAATCCAGATGTTTTCCCAATAGTTTTATGTGAATATTTTTTAAATCGGTTAAGAAACCAAAAGCTAAGAAAGAAGAAAAAAGTTAAGTAAAAAAATTAACGAATTTAATAATTAAAGTCAATAAAAATAGCACATTTGGTAACAGGGGGCTTTATATTGACACGTCTGCCTATTTTTTTTTCAACTGATATAATACATTATGTTTTGTCAAACATCATATTACTACTTGAGAATAAAAAAATACATTTTTTAATGCAATATTATTTTCAATATCTTAATACTACATATTTTATTTAACATTTACCTAACATAACGTAGGTACATATACAAACTGTAAACAAAGAGAAAAAATATTAGGTTTATTAATTAGTCTAATATAAAACTTTTTACATTTATTGTACGAAATGACCACCTTTTTGTCTAATGAAAGCACGTATGCTCGGGACGTACGGCATATCAACTTTTTCTTAATTGGTAAACATTTCAAATATTAGTAAACCACTAATATTCTTTCAAAAAACTGCGGCGAATTTATTTAAGTAACAAATAATAATTGCGCTTGACAAGATGTCATGTATTATGTCAATTGAAAAATAATTGAAGAACGCGTCAAAACGCAGCCTCCTATCCAATCTCTCTATCAGAAATCATGCTATTTTTATGATTTAAATGCGTTTATTTATGTGACTTAGTTTTTTCTTCTTATGAGCTTATTTATCAACCGATTTAAAAAATATTCATATCAAATTATCGGGAAAAAGAAACCACATTTAAAAAGTGGTTGTTCCCAATAATGTGCTATTTAAAGGATTGAACATTATAAGATATTTAAAGGATTATTTGGTTAAAAATTAAAACAGTCAACGCAGTCTTGGCAAGCTTTTTTAAACTTTAAAAAATTCATTTGAATATACAAGTAATTGCATGTGAATTTCCTAATCACATAAAAGAGCATTTTAAGTAGAACAATGTTCACCTAGAAGTGTTTTGTTAAATATAAAGAATCATGTTTTAAATCTACAACTTGCTAATATAAGCTGCTTAGCTGATTCTTGCTTTAAGCTTATTTAAAGCTAAATTCTTAATAATGTAATATGTTTTATGATTCTAGCTTGCCCTTACGCTGAGTCCACACACCTATTATTTTAAGTTATTTTAAGTTTATTATTATAAGTTATTTTAGGCTATAATGCACACATACTGTTATTTCTAATATTTTGTTTTTACACGGGTTGTACGACACCGACGCTGAGTCGCATGGGTATCGGTTTTAAAAAATTGCCTTACACTCCGAGTATAAGAAAAGTATTTTTTTTTATGACAAATAGTGGTTAATTATTGTTCAATCTTTAAAAGCATATTATTTGTGTAATTCAGAAATACAGAAAACAATTTCTAAAATTGTTTTCTGTATTTCTAAATATTAATAAAACTACTTTTATTTGATTAATATAACCCGTAATTTTTAATACATTATTTGTTGGGTGAATTATAATTCACCCAAGTAACATTTACAATGTTAACATTACATTTTCCTGTCTAAACATAGTTTAGACAGGAAAATGTAACTTTATAACTATTATTACTTAACATATTCTGTAAAATGGACATGACTTATTAGTTAATATTACTACCATTTTTATCAGTGTAACCCCAACAATTTAGCTGGTCACGAATCTCTAAAAAAAAAACAAAAGAGACCAATGTACATACAAATCTTTTAATCCCGGCCTGGCTGCGAGCGTAAGCCTATTAAAAAACTGTCATCCGCCTAAACCTAAATGAGAATAGCGCCGATGGTGAAGGCATAACAAAGGCCATAGCAGGCAGCACCCAGTGTTCCTGCTGCTTCCGTGTCGCGTAATCTCCTCGTCGTCCCTCGAAGCCGCCCAGCGAACCGGAAGTGCTCGAAGGGTGCCGTAACGCGATCCATCTGTCATAGCGGAAGTTGTTCGGAAGTTCTGGTTTAAAGACGACAGGGTCGTACTTATTTTATCTTGCTGTGTATATTGTTGAGTGGCTTTTGCATTGAGCCGACGTGCACAACGCGCTTAAGATAAATAATATTTCACTAACAATGAAAATAGTAGTAATTTGTTAGCACAATTCTAAGTTTGTTTACAACCCAAAATGGTGGAGTTAAATTATTTATTGGCAAGTCGGAATTTGAACAACAACAATATTCCAAAATAAGGCGAAAGTGATGCCAACATTTCACCAGTGCCGTTTTATTCCTTGCTTGGATAAATTGATCCTAATACAATGTCATGGTAAATGGTATACAGGTCTTACTAATTCAGGTCAAAGCCGTAGAGGGTGCGCAAATCAATGCATTAATTTACAATGACAAGTCAGGATAGCGTTTCTCCTACTGCAACTTCCACAATTAGCGTGTCCGAGTTGTCACGCTTGCGGTGTTAACCAAAATATACGCAAAAATATATTTTCCCTTAACAGCATTACCTTGGTGAAGCATTATGGTTCTCTCTTTAACTGAAGGCTTTGCATATGATTTTCTGTAGCAAGTTGATGCATGGGTAATTAGGATCCCAGGAAAGAATTTAGCCAATCGTGCGGCATATTCCACATTTGGAGATCAACTCTGTTTTGAAAAAGTGCCATGAATTGCTTATACTATAGTGCTCTACAATATGCTTACTAACTGCACACGTAAAGTCACTACAAACACTAAAAAATCCTCATTAAAGTCCAGTTCAGAGATCTATTAGAATCTTTGATGATGTGCCGCGAATAGTCCGTGTTGCTTGTATTGTCACATGACATGCATGTTTAAATCGCAAAATTTTATATGGAAAGAGTCATAAAGAAATATTCTAAGCGATATTTAATCATTCCATTAAATAAATAAATGTTAATTTTTTTTTTAATTTGTACATTTGATTTCTCAAATTTGACTACAGACGCCCATGTAGACAGTCACAGCCACTCAAGCATGAAAAGTTGCACAGGTCCGGCATTAAAATTTATTTGTATTTAAAATGTCATTATTCGGGATTTCTGGGTTTAGTTTTAAAAATAAGATTTAAGTACGTAAAATCAGTTTAACCAAAAATCTTAATTTAATTATTTTAGTTTTAAGCGCCATCAGTGGGGTGTTTATAATAAGTGATAAGAGTTTAAACATTTTAAGGTCTTTAGGTATAATACCAAAACAAATCCACAAACACACTTCCTCACAGTAAATACTGCAAAAAATTTAGACGAATACAGTACAGGCCAAATTCTAAATATTCCATTTTCATAAACATGTAAAAATCAAAACGGGCAAACCCATCAAATAATAATAACCTCACATGATATATTATAACACAACTATTAAAGGTAATAGACCCATCCAACAGAACTATTTTAAAGGCGATAGACCCATCCTTAAAGATCTCTTTAAAAACATGACGAAAGTAATACAAAAACAGCCCAAAAATGTATCTGGATACGGCCCCGTAATCCTCAAAATCAGTGGGATAGAGAGAGGTACAAAATCACTTGCCCGGCCTAAAGTAGGAATCGCCAGAAAGAAGGTATTTTATCTTTGTTTAATAGACTGGCTAAAAAGAGGTGAGAAGTCTGTGAGTGCTGGGAGTGTTTAAAATGTTTTGTAAAATGCTTGGACTTTAGTCCGCGGTTAATTTTTTTATATTATTTTCTTTCTAAAAATTGACATTTTCGAAAGAAAAATTAAAAATAGTTTAAAACATGGGTTTTTTTAAACATGTATATCATGCGATAATAAATACGACATAGGCGCACGATTTATTTAGTGCGGTATGTGCGACACATCAAAGATTCTAATAGATCTCTGAACTGGACTTTAACATGTAGTACAAGACTGCTTTCAAGAATAAGCTTTGATTTGATTTTCTATCGTTTACAGAAATATAAAAATATTTTTTTTTAATTAATATGCTTTTAATTCTACTCTTAAAGACACAACTTAAGCTGATATTCTTACTTAGTCAATGAGAACAATAATCCTCAGTATCCTTTAAGTCATATTTCCTTGTATTTCTTTTTTTTTATTAAAGTATCCAATTATCCATAAACCATGAATTTATCTTTTATATTTTTGAGTCACAAAAGAACAGTTGCAGCTAGCAGTAAATACATACCATTTGTAAGATATTATTATTTATGTACGACATTAAAGATTAATTACACAATCCTGATAATAACATTGATTAAACTGCAGTCCCATTTGGGTATCGCCTTAATATCGAACTTTCTAATCTATTAACATCCTCTAATAACCGTTTTATGCTTCCAAATTGGGCAATAAACGTCTTATGGCATGAAGACACGATGAGACATTATATGCGCCGCTGGCCATAATTCTAAAGCGGTAATTGATAAAGTTAATAGCTATAAATGTCAGACACACAAACGGGTTAATTGCGTCAGATTTAGTCGAAAAATAATTTCCTTTATTTAAATAACAATACCATTACTTCGGCTAATAAGCACCTACTGTATTGGTAAAGTGGCAGTTTTAATTTAAAATAAACACGCAAACTGTTCAGTGTAATTATCCGCATTGATGATTATAGTTCTAAAACTGAAATAATTAATCATTTATTAACTTCTGTTACTCTTGCGTGCATCGAACAAATAGTTTAAGAGATTTAATGAAGATTCAAGCACCAATAACATTGTTAAGTATCGTAATTTAAATTTAAAATCTTCTACTTAAAATGCACGTTAATCACCTCCCGTATCCTGGCCTGAAGATAAAGACTGAAAGATAATCAAATTACATACACCCAAGTTGTGTTTAGTGTGGAGAGGATGATTATTAGTAATTACTTAATCAATCAATTTCTAATCAACGGTTTACGGTATCTAATATCATCCTATCCTTGGTAATAGTCCAAGTAATTTCAATGTAATAAACCATTTGAGAGGATGATTGTTCCAGCGTATATGGTTATTATATTCTAATGATATTGCTCTTTAGGAATTATATTAGTCTATTAGGAGTTTGAAAGTGGTTGGTAGTTCTATCTATACAATTATAACAATTTGTATTAATCTCTAATAATTATGTTTTTTGCAGGAAACAGCCGACGTTTGCGTAGGGACTAGTGTAGGAACCATCACAGAACCGGACTGTTTGGGACCCTGCGAACCTGGTACCAGTGTGACCCTTGAAGGGATTGTTTGGCACGAGACCGAAGGAGGTAAATGCATTCTTCGATTACAAATTATTAGTTGCGTAACGTAATATCTTAAGCGCAATAGGGCCTGTGGAGATGTGCCTCTTAATTTGTTATTAGGATTTCCTCCCTCCTAACATTTGTTGGTTATTTATGTTAAATTATTCTTTCTGAATCCAGTAAAATCATCAAATCAAACAGATATCTATTTTACTCTTTAGTGTACAAGGGTGGTCTGGAAAATTTCCAAACTAACAAAAATACAAGAAGAAATTTTTTCTTATTTATTAGCTAAATTTATTTTTATTTTGTATCTAGTATCACAAAGTAAGTAAATAACACAGTTCTTTCACGATAATAAAATCTTTTTAATCCATGCAAATAGTGTTCGACATCTTTCTCTGCAAGCAATACCTCATTAATTGCAGAAATTCTCTGTCTCGCAAGCTGATACAGCCATATTTAAATTCAACTGGCCATAATTTCACTGTGGTAAATGAAGGTTAAAATTCCCCGCATATAGCGTTCAAGTCGTCTTTGATTTGTGTAGACGTACTGCCTTTAAAAGATAAATATTAAAGCTCGATACTCAATTTTACGCACGTCTAAAATGGCAGAAATTATAGAGTAAAAAAATAGATAATCTACATTCACTAGATTTTATTGATGGGTGTTGCTATCTTGATGTTAAGGTCAGAAACTTTTTACACCACCCTCGTTGTCCAGTTTTCAGCCTTTAAGTCATAACAAAAAGATGGCATTCTTGACGTAGGTTTCTCTGGATAAGGATTAATTCCAGCATAACTTGGAGCCGCCCATTGGTACTTTTAAATTGCAGTATTAGGAAAGTTTTCTAATTGATTTCTAATGGCAAGTGGTGCTAGTAAGTAATTCTCAGTTTACTCCAATTATCTAGCGGTGTATCATGTATTATTTTTAAGCGATATATTAAAAAGGATAGTCAGCATTGCTTCCAGAAACTCGTATAAATTAGTCCCAACCTTTTCTATTGTTGTTTTGATTGGAACCATTAATTAGCAACCAATGTCTCACTTCTTATTTCTCTTTTATTTTCAAAAGCATCAAAGTAAAATACGTAAACTTTATAGGTATGAAAGGTTTAGCCTGTAAATGTTTTGTTTTTCAAGTTATAAATATAGAAACTACATTTACCCATCACCACCTCACCTGCATATTTATTAGGAATTCTAGATGTCAATTTATTTTCGGGTGATGAATATCTTTAGGTCTAGGTTTATTGTAATCTTTCAAATATAAATACTTGAGATGCAGTCACAGTCTGGTACTTAATGAAACTATTATTGTGAATAACAATAATTATATTTATTTACTTTTTTAGGTGTGTTAGTTGTAAATGTAACGTGGCGAGGCAAGACCTATGTAGGAACTTTACTGGATTGCACGCGACATGATTGGGCACCGCCCAGATTCTGTGATTCACCGATAAGTGATCTTGACAACAGGACACCCAAAGGACGAGGTACGTTCTTTCGTAAATGGGTATTTCATTCAATTTTGTCATAATTATTTTTTTATTGCAGAGACCCGGTCTTCAGTCCACAGCAAACTCCGTAACGGTGGCGGAGTTAAGGGTGGCAGGAGGGGAGTAGCAAACGGTGCGGGACCTGCAAACGCGCCCTCCTCTCCCACTCCGTTCGTTCCGCCACGACCGGACAACAAACGAAAAAGTAGAGCAGGGGAAGAGGAGAATCCGCAGAACGGGAAGAAAGCTAAGGTGGTGGTACCACCACCAGTAGTGACTGCTCCAATAGTAGTTACTCCAGCTCCTTGCGTTAGTCCTCCTCCTTCCCCGGTGTTATTGGAGTGCCCCGAACCGAATTGTTCAAAGAAGTACAAGCATATCAATGGATTGAAATATCATCAGAGCCATGCGCATGGGTCTGTTGCAGACGACGATGATACCAAAGGTAAAAAAATATTGTAAAGAATTTTTTTGTTGCCATTTAGTTAGAATGACAGTAATAATATTAGTTTTCCTTTTAAGAGTATACATAATAATACATTTTACTTATTATTTTATATATCGTTTTCAAATAATCATTTTCGTATTTTTTTTACTTGTAAGGGATGCTATAATTTTCAATTTAATTTTTAATCTATTAAGTTTTTTCAGACAAATTTAATATATACGCTTTTCTAGATGTTACATCAATGTCTGAAAATGACGAATCTAACATCGAAGCACCGAGCCCGGTGACCCCAGTAAAATCTCCAGAAAAAAGCCAAGATAGTCCATCTACGCCCGTAAAGAAAGACAGCAACTGTCCCACCGAACTTCCGTCGTTAATAAATAATACGACGGATTCTGGAAGCACACCACCATCCCCCTGTACGCCGCCGAGCGTTCAAGATGTTCCCCCTGCTCCATCGGTACCGGCGAGTCCACAAAACGTTCCTCCTCCGGATGTAGCTCCCGGAAAACCACAAGTTGCTGTTGTTAAGCCAGCGATTCTGCGATTTGGTGCTGGTGTCACCACTGATGAGTTCAACGCGACACCACCTACTGGAGGAGCGTTCAATGCACATAGTGGCAAGGGTTCAATCCAAGGCAAGTTTAAGTAGATATATACTGAAGTTAACGTCCTGATATAGTATTATATTTCTTAACGTGATCCAAAATTCTTATTCTCTAAAGTTTCATCTTTGACCATGACTATATTTGGCTTACCAGCTGTATCTATATCTATTTACCAGTTGTATCTATTTTTCTTCCAAAACTATCCTAAGATGTGACTTTAAAACATTTTTCTACAACTTAATATAGCCTTTTTCTCGCTTACTATTTTTAAATAAATAAAATTATTTTCAAATTTTATATCTATTAACATAACTTGCTGATTGCTAGTGGGTGGCTTAACAACATAAATCGAAGATCCAAATTTAAAATTAGACTACGTTTCAAGGTATATGTTCGTTCTCTTACAGGTTTCTAATTAAAATTTAAAATTGCATGCAATTTTAAATTTACATTTTAATTAATTTACATTATAATTTATTAAAACTTTACATTATACAGAGCACACAATTTTGAAACAGCCGTTGCACCTTACATTTAATAGCCAAGAAACTAATAATAAAATTAAACATGTTATCGCAAATCAAAACTGGTTTCTTAGAACTTAATACTAATTACGAAACACCGGGACATAGGACATACATATACTTACCAACAACCTACCCTATAGTAAAATTTTGTCGCATAAAACTAGAATATTTTGCAGATAAATATTTTTCGAATCAACTTTCAGAAATTTTGAAAATGTGTTCTTTTTAGGATCACCGATGTCAAACTCACCCCAACTGATACCTCAACGGTCAGGCGCGCAGCAAGTACCAACAGTACCTTCTGAGCAAAATGTCGTTTTGCCAGAGCCTGTGCAACCACAGTCTTTCACCAATCAACTCCCTGCCCATGTAAACATATCTCCGCAGCAGTTTACTCAACCACCCAATATAATTATTCCAAATCAAAACACTTCCAACCCGCAGATGCAAACTCAATTGTCACCACACCATCCTCCACCGTCACCTACGCAAGCTTCATCAAAACTTGCTCAGTTTAAGGTTAAGCCGACGAGTGCACTGATGCCCGAAGAGAAAAAGCAACAGAGCATGGCTCAACCTGGACAGAATCAGAACGGAGCCAACTTGCAGAAACCGCAGAGCTTTAAGAAGAAGAATAGAAAGTCTCCAGGAGGTAGTCCGCATTTAAGTCCGGCTGAACCGCCAGTGTTTGGAATGGAACAAAGTGGCCGCGATGAAGTGCAGAGTCCGGCGTATTCAGACATTTCAGATGATGGAGCGCCGGTTAGCTTGGATGGGGATGTCGACAAAAACAAATCTTCTGATAAAAAGACTGAAGGCGCTCAGCCTCTACCCCACATGGGCCAGTATGGTATCTACCCCTACTTCTCCCAATCGCATCAATACGTTGTGCCCAACCAGCAACAGCAACCAAGTCATGAACCGCCGAGTAAACCAAAAGAAGCTGATAAAGGTGTTGATAAACCTCCTAATGAGAAGGAGCAGTCGAAAAAAGATGGACCGGAATATCCTCCTCAAAAAATGCTTCAGCAGCATTACTACCCCTATGGTTATATGCCGGGTTATAGCTACAATATGGAACCAAATTATGGCGGAGTACCCATGTCGCAAGATGAGAAACACAAAGAAGAAAGAGTGAAAGAGTCGCCAAGTCCTATAGAGCGACCAGTTAAGCAGCCTACCCCAATTTCAAACACTATTCAAGTCCCAATAGCTGGAAAGGCTAAACAGTCTCAAGACGCTCCAATTAAAGATAAACATCAGAATGAAAATCATCAGATCATTAAGGAGAGTATTGAGATTAAAAATCAGATGAATCCTTACATGTATTCGAGGCAACCGCAATCTCAAACAATTCCATCCCCACAACAAGCTTTACCTCAACATCATGGGCATAGAGAACGAGATGAAGATGCGAGGAGGTACTATGTCTATGAGCAACAACGTAGAAAAGAACACCAACATCAGCAACAGCAGCAGCAACAACAGCAGCAGCAACACCAGCAGCAAAACGTTCCTGAGCACAAGCCCACCAATCCTAATTTAAATAAAATGCCAGTCCCCCAAAGTCCAAACATAAAGACCAAGGAGATAAAAATGGAAGAAAAGAAAGAGAAAGAAGTGAAACAAGAGGGAGTGAAACCTACAATGGAGACACAAGGCCCACCTCCGCCACCCACTTCACAATACGCTTACATACACCCGAGCTATATGCAGGGAGCACATTACGGAGCTTTACCCTTCGATCCCAGTCACCCTATGTACAGAGGAATAATGGTGCCTGGTCCATATAGTAGTAGCCCTTATTTGCATCCCCAAATCCCCCGTTACCATGCCCCGGAAGACTTGTCTCGGGCGCAACCCCCTTCAAAAGCGCTGGATATGCTCCAGCATCATGCCCAGTACTACTCGTCACACAAAATCCACGAGTTGCAAGAGAGGGCAATAAAATCACCTACCCCAAAGACTTCGGTGGCTAGTTCGAGTCCATCGACGAACCAGCCACCACAGAGTGGGCAGAGTACGCCTCAGATGACCGCTCCACCTACGACGCAGACACCCAACACGACGCCATCGAGCGGGAAACAAACTCCCGGCGAAAATCCAAAAGATTCCAGATCTCCGCCGCCACAGAGGCACGTGCACACACACCATCATACGCACGTAGGGCTGGGATATCCAATTTATGGGGCTGGACCTTATGGAGGTAAGTTTTCTGTTATTTTTTATTGGAATCTTTCTTTTATTACTTAATCTTAACTTCTTAACTTGTTACGCGTACTTGTCATATATATATGGCATTTAATTTTTAGCAATTTTCGAAGAGACAGAATTATATTTAAGTTAAATTTCTCTAGTCCGAATGTCAAAGACAACCAAGATACAGAGTGATAAATTTAAAGTTTTATTTTCGAATTTTGGTCATAAATTTAGTATTTATTCTTCGTTTTCAATAAAATTTGGACAATGGTTTTTATTTATATAGCAATTAAAAAAATATATATTTTTTTTAAATATGACATAGAGTAGTAGAGCCACCAGTAACATTTTTATATTTTTTATATATTAATTATGTAACTTTGTTTGACATGGCATAATTTAATTTTTTATTTAAAATATGCATTGTGCAGACAGTTTTACTTAAAAAAGATATATTTCAAAAATTTCGTTACGATTAACTCTTGTTGAAATATTTACATTTTAAGTTTTCAATACGCTCAAGATAAAATATTATTTTCCTACTTCAGATTAAAATATTTGGTAAGGAGGCTGTGCCTGACAATATGAATTATTTATAAATTTCATTATCACTCTTAAAGTGTATGTTCTTGTCGTGATTGACGTTTATGTTACTTTGATAAATGGTTATAAAAATTAATTTACAAATCTTACATATACACATTGTACAACTCACATATTTAGTAACTTTATCGATTCCCTTTTATTGTGTTCCTATTGTTAGTTCTAGTAGTTACTGTTACTTATTGCGTATGACGTGGAATTCGAAACCCTTGGCCGACACGAACTTCAGACTTTAAGTGATTAAGACGAGTCATTTTCGGCGATCTTTTAGTAAAATAATTTTAAAATGTATTAAGACAAATGGAGATCCTGTTGATTACTGGATATTCATAATTTTTGTTTTAAATTTATTATTCATTGAAAGTGTAAATAAAGCTATTTAAATAGTTTATAATGAATTTAATTTTTTTTTGAGTGCAGTGAAAAGCGACATTTTTAAAGTATACCTTGTTTAAGCAAAACTTTTTGCAGAGTGAATATTTTAAATAAAAATTATCTTATGTCAAGTCTAAAATAGTTACGGAATTTTAAAAAAATCAAAATGATGCTTGTGGCGCTGGCGCCCTCTATGACATAATTTAAAAAAGGTTAATTTTAAAATTTGCCATTAAATAACATATTTCAAATTTTGTTAAAAACGAAGAATAAATGCTAAATTTATGGCCAAATTTCAAAAAAAAATGCATTGAGTTTATCACCCTGTATCTTGGTTTTGGATTTTACTAAATTTTTTTCAAAAAGGAATCTGCTGTGAAATTATTTTATTTATGGGTTAGACAAACTTTAAGTTATTTAGACAAAATTCTCTTTTGACAAGTTTTATGGGAAAATTTGAACTGTCATGTCTTCAGAGTATTGTTGAAGATTGTTTAGTTGCTAAGCTCGAGTCAAATTTTTTAGTAAATTGGCTTGTTACTTTCTGATGCTTGGATTTTCTTCATTTTTGTTTTAAAGGTTATTTGAATCTCCTTGTTATGTTTTATTGAAAAAAATAAGTTCATGCGATAAATTTTTCTTTTTATTTTTGAAAATACTTTTTTTACAAATTTTGGCTGACATGAAAGGTTCTCAATGTTTTGATTTGCTTCTTTTATAGGTGTTCTTGAAGGAATGAAGCAAATACATGCAGTACAAGATTTTTTATTTTGTTATTTAGCGAACGATACTAATCGCGTATGTAGTTAAGTGTCGTCAATGAATCACTGATACCAGCCATCTAAATTATTATTTGCCATGAAAAAAAACAATTAATGATCTAAAACTGATATAACCTAACCCTTTTCAGATTTTTTAAGAAGTCAAAATATACCAATGTTAAGACAAATCCAACTCTGCATAAACCTAATATAAATCTTTAATTTTGTTACACGAGAACCCGAGGGGTTTTCAAAACATCTACTCTACCCATTTTAATTGCACGAAAGTTTAACTCATTAATCCGAAATCCTTTCGGGCGACCTTTTTTTTACATTGGTGTTCAATCTACACTTATTTTTTTTCTGTCTTCCTATACCAGTCTAGTTCAAAATTAAGGTTAAAGCAGTAATTTACCCAACGAGTGTGAAAAGCGAAACTTCATCAGGCGAAATTCGGACAACCGATCATAGATGGAAAAGATACTTGGATGCGTTAGATGTGTACAAACCATTTTTATATCTGCCATTCTATAACGAACTTTATATATTTATAACATGCAAAAGACATTTTTTTTTCTTAAAATTTTCTCTATCGCTACTAACATTGGAAAATTTAAATGTGATTATGTAGTATGTTTTATTTACAGATAGTTTTGTCGTTGTATTTTGCGATTTAGGATCAACTTCTTTTAATATTACCTTTAAAATTAAATCATAGGACAACCTTTTTATTATAAATATAAGCAATTTTCATTTCTATTATAAAAATTATTAGTATATAATTATAAAGCAATTTACATATCTGCTTTACACATCAAGCTGTCAACTTGTTTGTCATGTGTTATATAATTACAATGTTTTTTTTTCTTTTAGCTGCGGTGTTAGCTAGTCAACAAGCGGCGGCAGTAACAGTGATAAACCCTTATCCGACCAAGTGAAAATGATCGACAATTCCGACAATGGAACAAAAGAAATGTGACAAAAAACGAACTGAAAAAATACAGTGTTAGAGTGACTTTTGAAGCATTCCAAAAAATATATAGATGTGTCTCGTTTATAAATATAGTTTGCACCTGCTCGTTTATTTCGGATATATATGTTAGAGATATTATTGCTAACATTTCGCTGGTTTAGGACGTACCGCCGTCTGTAGAACATCGACAAAGTCGCGAATGACACAATGTTGGTAATTTAGCTTTAAACTACTGGATGTTTCTTGGGCTGCGGTACGTGATAATGACCTAAAAAAATATATAAGATGAAACAGTTATAATTATTTATAGGAACACAGCTGTTTTGCAATGCAAACGTGTCATTGTAAATTGATTTATTTTTCATGTATATAGTGTATTAAAGGCATAATGTCTTTATCAAAAAAGTCATATGATAATATTATTAGTGAAATAAAAAAGGAAAAACAGTAGTAGACTGAATAATTTTACCTTTTAATTAGGGTACGTGTATTTTTTAATGTAAAATTTTTTTGTCTCCGATTTTTTTACATATATTTGCTTGGTGATTGGTACATGCGGCAAAAGTACAAAATTCGCTCATATTAAAAGTTTATATGTTTTTTTTTGACGCTATAAACTTACAAAGTCTTTATCAAATATGAATTAAAAATTATGCATTTAAAGAAATAAACTAAGTGGACGCATGTACCCAAATAGTAAAACAAAGGCCCGTCTCAGTTTTATTGAAGCGGCATTTTTGTAATTTTAATTTAATTTACGAATTGCAGTCTGTACACTTTGTAATGTTCTGTATGTATGTAAGGAACCATGACAAATTTATTATTTATAACTTTTGAAGATTTTTCTTTGGTTGTAAATTAAGCTCAATTGTTTGTGCATGTTCGAAACTTTTTTGTTTGTACGTTGTTGTTATACATACGGGATTTTTTGTATATTAAAACTAAATTTTGTTATAATTATTCTTAATAAATGTTTATTTATATCTTATCTTGTAGAAGTATCCTTAGTTGTAGTGTATATTGTTGTGATAAATAATGTTTAAAGGCGGCATAAAAGTTCAGCATAAACGACAACTTTAACGTGCTAAAATATTTAGTTAAGCAGAAAATTACCTCTTGTACAGACTACATGAGGCTTCGATGTAAAGTTGCTTAATAAAAATGATTGATAGAATAACATGTTTTTTTTTTAATTTATACCTACCTATTTGACGACCCTATTTGATTATTAATAAAATATATCAACTTAGAAAATCCTATCTTTATTATACTGCTTTAAATATTATATTTTTTGTGTGGTTTGACAAGTACTTTTTAAAAATGGCAGAAAATGATACGTAATTATCTTTAAAAACTGATGAAATAAACGTAGACATTGAAAGTATTGCAACCCAAATTGCAATAATTTCAATTTATAGTAAGCATTTTTTTAGATTTAGTTGAATATGGGGTAAAATAAAACATTACTTGGTTAATTTGGATACCTACTAATATTTGCTTGTTTGTACATTGTCCAAAAGTATACTCTTAATGGACATCTTAAAGACATATCAATATTCCGTTTAATGATTCATTTCATGACCTTTCGTTGTACAGGTCTTAATTAAGAAATATAACCCTGAAGAAGGCCTAATATTTATATAACTCGGAAGGTTGGCATAAAGAGAAATTTAAAAGACCTGAAGATTTATTTGTCTCCATAACCAACTAAAAAACCAAAAACAATTAACTGGGTCACTAAAATAATTTTTTTTTCTTTTCTAGTCCCTCTATGCTAATTACTGATAGTCGTGTTTCTGATGAGGTGAGATCTAGTAAATCCTGAGGTATGTTATATTGCAACTGATTGATACCAGACTTCAAAAGCCGAAAAGCGCTTCTTATTTCGAATTTACGATTGTATGAGAACTTATTGCCCTTACCAGAGGTGGGAGGGTTTGGGGAGGAATCAGCCTAGGTAGTAGATACTTTAGTATGCCACCACGGCCAATTGCTTTACTTTCAAGGCCTATATAACATTATATCCGACGATATAATTAATGGCCGCTCCATACCCACGCCAATATCAGTATTCTCCTGTGTCCCACATCTTGGTCGGATACATCTGGGCTATAATGTGTAGAATGGTAGCACACACTTTCTTTGTTCAGTTTTTAGACATCATTCAATTATGTGAGCTATTTCTTTCATTGTTCTCTTTAATTTCTCAGCTACTTTCACAGTATTGTAGCCGATTTATTCGCTTATGCCAAAAATAATAGTTTAAAAAAATTTCAAGAACACGCTTTGATTGTCAATCGACCTCTAAAGTAGAAAATAATTTTTAATTAAATTTGAATTTTTTAAAGAGTTTTTATTACAGTAGTAGAAGGTCGGACAATCAATCATAATTAATTACCTTAAGTAAAAATCATAATAAAATTTAAGTTATTAACAGAATAATTCAAAATCAAAGTAAAAACAGTGTAAGAAGCGAAAAAGATGTATTAATACCCACGCATGTATAAGGAATAAACAAGGTGATACTGCAACTACCCAAAAGACATTTTGGAATTAAAAAAAGGATTTATTAATCCTGACAGTCCTAATAAGGGTAATGGGAAACTGTTATCAAATTATTCCATTGTCATCGGTCCTTGATACGTCTGCGAAGTTTCAAGTTGATCAGACTTTAAAAACCACTGAAAATTAAGCTCAAAGATTCCGGTTGTATACATTCATACATGCATACAATCCGAGTTAATAAAAGCGTGTTACAAAAGATTTTCAGAAGATATCTAAACTTTTGACAGCATTTTCTACATGGATATCATTGAAGAACCTTGTACGCATTCTTTGTCGTTTCATTAATTCGGTTATTAATTTAAAAAATCATACGTACTGTGGATTTTGAGCGTTTGTTTTGCTCTGCCTTTAATTCGCCTTTAATTTTATCGGTGGTTGTAGTAAACAAAGTAAAGTAAGTCCTAACATTTTTCCTTGAGGACTACGCACTGACAAGCTCCTTGAGCCTATTTCTTTATTGCACACACCCATTTTTCAGGATTCGATATCTCTAACGGTTTTCTCTAAATGTGTGATTTTGGGAAGCTTTTCTTAGCCTGTCCTTGCAAAAACTATAAGATTGCGTAGCCTTCCTAGAAATTCTATAGGAATATTTTTATACAATCAGATTTGTGAAATAACAGAATAATTAAGGTAAATGCTGTTGCCCTGCAATGTTACTGTGTCATCTGACGAGAAATTTCTCAGATTTAGTGGTTTTTTTTTGTGAAGGTTGACGGGCTTTTACAAAAAAGGCCTTAAAGACTTTGTAGGATACTAGATCAGTAGATTACTATAATTTATGGTTAAAGAAGTTCCTTTATTTTTAGGCTATGACAGAGTATATCCTTATTATCAGGAATTGACCCTTATTACATTGCCAAATACGTGGTCCATAAGAACAGAGAAAAGTTGACGGTCGTTGATATTGTTGGTTCCGGACTTAGGTTAGGAAGGTTTAAGCTATTTAAGTCTGCTATAGCAGAACAGCATCAAGTGCTCCTGTAGTGCAAGTTTCCACCATCTTTATCTTCTACTCCAAGTGTTGGAAGATTACTCATTCAAAGATCAATTACATTTTTCGTCTGTTTTCTAGTTTAAAATGACAATCATCCATCTGCAAGCTGGGATTGTGCTCATATATATTTCCTGATCCATCGAGTATTTCTTCGATCCTTGCATTCACTAGCCAAAAACTCTTCCATTAAAGATGTCTTTATTTTTTTTAACAACTTGGTCAGAATAAATTCTCAAATCACTCCCAAAGTTTGGGCCAAAAACGATGATAAATAGACCAAAGCAAAGTGAGTTGAATTTTTTTTCTTGGACCAGCACACCACAGTCAGCAGCCAAAACTTAAAATAATTACAGTAGACAGAAATATTGTTCAGAATTCTTGCCGTAGTTAAGTAATATTTAAGTTTATAAAAAATAAATAAAATGTATTTGTGACAAAAATTTTGTTTCATTCTCAAATTAATTTCCGCTTCCACTAGTACTAAATATGGGTACCTATACAATATCAGCCGATGCAATATTGAACGGTGATGAAACTCAAATTAACCACAGGTATTATCTAAAAAACAATGGTTTAGTTTGGGCTATTATTAAATTAATATGGGACATAAAACGACATTTCCTCAGCAGAAATTACAGCGGCTTTCTGGTACGTCAGTTCAAAATTTTCATTTTTTTTATTTGGTACAGTCAAGTTGGTCCTTTCGTGATCAATGTTATCTACTCGTAGTACAGTATTAGTTTTCATTGAAAATAGAATATTGTAATATGATATGAATATAGTAATTAACAGCGGTAGGTGGAAAAAAGCCGTCATCATTATATTTCTAGTCCATTAAACTAAAGAAATTTGGGGGGCGTACGTATAAGTTTACTAAAAAACATACTTTAGTAGATTTTTCATTTTGTGTGGCTCTTTCAACTGTGAAACATGGGGTGGAGTATATTTGTGTGGTGGGTCGCTCTTGGATGTTTATCTGGTAAGTTAGTAAAATTAAAATAACTAAAAAATATTTATCACGAAACACGAATTAAAACAAAATTCATAATTTTTTAGAACATTTTTGGATATTTTCCATTTATTTCTATAACTTTATTAGCTTGATTTTTTAACTCAGCATGCAATCCTGGTGGTTTTCAATACTCACCCTTCGTCAAAACATACAATTTTTAATGTTTCTGGAATGGTGATGATTGGTATGCATGATCAGAATTATACAATCATAATTTTTGCCTTTAACTTCCTTTCTCTAAATATTCTTATATATTGGTACCTTTTAAAGTAGTAGTAGTAGTCTTTGGTATTGGGAATTCACCACGATTTATAATTTCAAAGAAGACTTCATATATTTCCAATTTAAATCTCATACAACTGCGCCGGTACCATATTTCCTTGCAATAAATGCAGAAGATTTTCAATGTAGCATCTATAAGAAAGGGAACTATGGACATGTTTTCATATGTTACTATAAAAGACTATTTTTGCCTAAAATGCTGGCCCACACTTACCAACTGAGTATGTTGTGTTCATTAATGAGACACTATTAAAACTTCCATTGACTGTACTGAAAGCTGTGACGACCAATTAAAGAAAAATATTATTCATTATTTATTTGTAAATAAAATATGGCCAGCAAGTTGAATATTTTGATCATTTTTCCCATAATGACTTGACAAAAGTCTATACGTCGCACTAGGTCTTCTTTAAGAATGTTGTAAATTTTTTATATTTTATAGATCTTATCCCCAATATTGTTCCTGCAAGTCTAAATATTTATCTCCACAACCCTTCTCTCAATAATTTTAAGGGGAAGGCTTTGAATGACCTTTCAGCTATTGAAAGGTCATCGGCATTTTCAATATGCGCATTGTAAGCTGACCAACCGTCTTCAGACATCAATATTGTATTACGTACTTTACTTATTTACGTCGTTTGTACTTGTTTTCCTCGAATCATGTTATACATCCCATACTTTCGTATAATTAATAACAGAAGTATTATCTGTCTTGAAAAGGTCTTCTTTATAGATTAAACCGAGGCTCGGTCAAAAGCCTTTTTTCTAGCTCTTATCTCGCCTATATCTAAAAAGAATCTAGAATACATGAATGATACCTTTTCTACTACCTACTCTATACTCGTACTAACTACTAAGTTCAACTCAAATTTATTTTAGAGAATTGTGGAGAAAAACTGGCAGGAATGTACCATCAGAATGCGTGATCTAATATATGCGTTATTTACTATGCAAAAATATATTTTCCCTCTCAATATTTTTCCTTCCTCTTCAAATTTGTGCTGGCCGAATCGAGGAAACATTTTTATTATCTCGCGAAATTAAGGCTTTACCCACGATTTTATGTTGCATATTATTGCATGGATGTTTTGGCACCCAAGAAAGAAATAGATTTTTAAAGCAAACTCGTTATTTATAAATCTATATTTTTTAGTGAAAGTTTATCCTCTCTCTGCTTTTTATGAAGAGTGCCCTACAGCCTCTTCTTCTACACCATTGTATCGATTAAAATCAAGCATTTTATGCGATTATGACAGCTACCTCAGACCTGTCAAGGATCATCGAAATGTAACTACGGTATCTTTTAGGCTTGTGTTAAAATATTTTGAATATGTAAGTAGTATTAAAATATATATAAATACTGTAATCTCATTAAAATTTTTTACGTATAGGACCACTTTAGTCATACATTGAGCGTAGATGCGTGGTTTACTGCTGTAAGTCAATTATATTATTCTATATATGTACACTGTTATAAAACATAAATTAAAATTATTTTTTAAATTGGACTATTTGGTATATTTAAAATCATCAACGGCAATAATTACTAGCATAATTTAATTTTAGTTTTGGTTAGACCATCACTTAACATGGAACCCAGACGATTTTGAAGGAATCAAGACTATCCATCTCTCCTCTTCGAATGACATTTGGGTGCCAGATATATCAGTTTATAACAGGTTTGTACAAGTTACCCTAGATTGTTATCACCCTAAATGATGTTTAATATACGGTATTTATAGAAAAGACCAGTCAGTTGAACCTAATGTAATAGGACACACCACTTGTTCGGTGACATATAAAGGTATTGTGCTGTGCGTACCTCCTGTACATTTTGACACTCTATGCGTACCCAATTTGAAAAAATACCCATATGACACACAAACTTGTACTATAAGATTTGGATCGTGGGTTCAGAAGGGAGAAGATTTAAATATTAGAGAGGTAAATATGATTAGAAAACATATAAAATTTGTATTGTGCATTGTATATCTTATTAATTTGTTATTACTTATAAGCGTTTGTAGTTATCAGAATCGATAAAAGTTTATTAACAAAGTTATGTGCAAATAGAAACGTATCATCCATTTTTCTCTAAGAGACCAAACGAAAACAAAACCAAGGTAAGAACACAAAGTCACGGTCTCATCAAATCCATATAATTTTTTAAAAGCTACACTGTTTCGCTCCTATCGGAGCATCATCAGGCCTAGACCTACCCACCCTTTGTGTTGTTTTTAAAGTTATGTGCTACTGATGAATGGGTTTCTTCGGGGAAAACGCTTTAGACATCCGTAATAAGTATTAGTGGATATATCCGAGCGACCCAATGCGATTAATTTCTGATTTTTTCTGATGCACTTCGTGAGTTTTTAATTCATAACTGTCCCGTAAAAGCGAACGAAATTTTAATGACGAGATATAGAATAAGAAGAACGAACCATGTACTTTCGGTTAGGATAGCTTCTACCTAAGTCAACTGCCTGTAGTTTTTTTCAACAGTTTGCAGCATCTCAATCCCAAGTTTTAAAACTATGTATCATCATTAGCGTTTAAGGTGAAATTACTAGATGTTTCCAATGTGTTATTTGCAATTATCTTGGGATCAGGTTATCTAATCTTGGAGTATGTGTATAAGGAGATTTATTATCTATGTCTAATATCTATATTATTATTTTTAAGATGGGTTTTAAAAAAATATATATTTCTTAAGTTCAATTTATTCTACGTCACCGCGGAAACGTTGTGGCTTGTAATAATTGTTTTCAAATTTCATTGTAATATATATAATAATTATATTTTTTTCTTTAAACCAGGTTTTCTTACCAGGAACTGCAAAATATTGCTGGCCTAGAGGGTGTTTTTAAGGCTGCAGCATTTAAAAAAAAGTTTTTTAAGATTCGTTGGATTTTTATCTTCAGTTTGTTGTTTCTAGATATACTAGGTTGACTTAGCCTGGGACCTTATTTTTGAGAAGTCAGTCTATCTTTCTATGGAAGTTTTTTTTTCTGTGGTCAGATGACTTAGATTATAATAGTATTTTGGAACTTTTCGCATTAATATTCGCTTTTCGCAAATAGATAACGAATATTTATCACCACATCTATTTGCCAGATGAAGACAATTAAAATCTGTTGTTAAAATTTGTATCTTTACACAATATAGCTGATCCCAAACCAATCTCCTTCAATGCATATTTTCCAATGAAAATGTAATTGTTTTTTTCGTATGAATTATCTTAGAGACTTGCAATTAAAGAAATATAATATATATTACGTATTTAAGGTTTTTTTTCACTTCGCAAAGTACTGTACTGCCCATTTTCTCTTAATAATTGGATCTTGATTTCTTATATCTTTACAGTCAAAAGCATAATTTACCAGCTAAAATTCAATAATATTTAAAAAATGCATATTTCGTCAAGAAAAAGGTATTTTGTAACAAAATGAAGGAATGAAAAACAATAACCTCAAGAAAAGTAAGGAACGTTTAAGACGGTTTAGATGACAGAATTTGGCCACTTAGCTAATACTTCCTTAAATATAATGTTCCTAAACTGCAAGACGAAAATTAAAATGAGACACAGTGTACCGACGTTCAGATATACAACAGAGGAACTTGGAAGCACATTGCATGTATAATCACAATGGTAATTTTTTATTCCACATCGCAAGCCGCGTCTCGCCCGAGCTAACTTTCACCTAGCGGGTACCAGCTCAACCCAAAATATATTATACAAAATATATCAAGCAAAGTCTATATACTTAGAACATTGAAAGACTAGAATTAGTTTACAACAATTTACCATAGATTAATTATTACTTCTTAAATACGAAGACTTATTGGCGTAAACGACAATACAACACTGAAGTCGTCGACTGAGAGCTCCCACTGAATGTAGTGAACGCGAAAATGGGTTTGTGATGTCATAACATCGAGAAATTTGATTATGGCCTCAAATTTAAATTTCGCTTTACTGTACTGTACGCTTAAAATTAGTGGAAAACGTGTGGTTTTTTCGGTCCTAAACTATAGTTAAACTATAGTAGGCAGATTGAACAAGTGTTAAACTAGGACATTTTTATTAAGACTTTATTTATTTTATATCCACGTTAAAAAAAATTCGCTATAAAGGTAAAAAAAATGTAATAAAATCATCAAGGAATTATCGCTACTCAATGCAGCAGTAATGTTTTTTAGTAGATTGTACAGTAAAAATAAATAATTAAGTATTAAAGAAATTGAGAGATACCATAGAATGACCTACTAGATCTGCCGGTCTTACTCCTTTGCATTTTTTTATGGGTTTATTTAAAAACCAAAGTCTTTGACACAAAGCCTTAAGATCTTGGAAAGAGAATTGTTACCGCATGTCAGTTAGTCACGCCCGAAATGCTTGCTAATGTGCTCAAACTTTTAGAACAACAATTGTAGTTTTGTATGAAGGTCAGCGCAGGCTATTTTCAACATTTAATAAAAAAGATATTTTTTGATACTTTTTTTCATTTAAAATTACGTTTCTTTATTTATCCACATTTATTCATATTTCTTGAGAACGAATTGATGACATAAAAAAAATAAAAATAGGGCTATGTAGAGAATAAAATCTCTTCCTATTACTATAAGATGTAGGGATGACGTCAGAGAAACGTAACTTTTGTCAATACGTATTCTTCAATATTAAATTTGACGTCTTCGGGCCGTTTTTGGCTAAACAATCCATTTTTCAAGATTCCCATGGTAAACTGTTTTGTCTCGGACACCCTTAGATTTGTTTTCTATTGTTTACATTAAATTTATTCCTGATACATTTTTGCAAAGAACCATATATTTATTTCAATTTTCATTATTCTAATAAAATCAGACAGGTTTTTTTTCCGCTCTGCATACCACAGTATCATCTGCAAACAAATTTATACAAGAACTCGCCAAAACTATTTATTTAATCACAGCAACAATGTTTTAATAATAGAAGCAAGAAATGATATTATAGTCATTATACAAAAAAAAACATAACAAAATATACTGAAAGAAGTTTTTTTCTGCAGAGTAGTCCACTAATGTAGGAGCTCTAAACATTTGTGCCAGCCTCTGGAGTCTATAACTACAGAGGCTGGCACTGAACTTAGTGGTGATTTCTTTTTCTTTTCTAACCCTACTTCCCGAGTGTGTATTGATTTAGAATTAGAACTGGAAGTGTCGGCGCACGGCTGTTCGCTTCTCCCGCGATGCATTCGGCATTATCTGGCCTGGTGAACAGGATTAGCTAACCACTGGCTAGGGAGAAAAGGGGCTTGGGAGGAACGGAAAGGACAAAGAACAATTGACTGGGAGAAAGGTGAGACCACGAAGTCTAGAACTATCAGGAGATTCAATAAGTACTAGTTTGCTCACCTGCGCCACGCATATGAAATTCGTATCATTTAGCACTCAAAAAAATTGCAATAAAATATAACGTCGAGAAAGCAGACTGAAGTTTCTGCAAACTACTGGATTAGATGAGCGCAGGAGAGATATCGGCCTTGATAGAGCGAGTGGTGGGGACCGTGGGGAAACGTTCGTGCGCATCAATTTCTGTCTCGCTGTATACACAGCTCTCAACTACATAGTTGGGTTTTTTAGAATATGCAAAAAGTTTGGTTATACTTATTATTCTCCCTCTCCTGCCAGCTGTAATATGTCGTGTCTATTTTAACAGTGTCCATCGCGGCTACCAAACGATTTTGGAAGAAATTTGGGCATGACGTCATTACAAGAACCAAACGGTGATACCATCCGGTGTTGCCAACATAAAACAAAACAAGCCCTACAAAATTTCCGACCAAGAGATGACTATTGACTAAAAAAAAAGGACAGAAGTTAATGGTATGCCAGGGAGTTTGGGAGCTTAATATTTGCAACTGCACCAAAGCGTACCCTTTGGCGCTAGTTGAATTCTTTGAAAAATAAATTTAAATTATCGATATTGCAGCTGTACACTACCAGCTGAGCCACGTTCTGAAATACGCGATATAATTGAATTCAATAAAACGCGGAAGATTTAAATTTATCGCGTACGGGTCCCATACAATGAACAACCATAGTAAAATCTTTAGTGTTGTGGCGAATTCGCTATTCTTTTGAGCATTACGTCCCTATTTGATCTATTTGAAAATAAGCGAAAAAATTAACTCAAAATTTTGAGGATCTTTTGTTTTACTCCATTCGAGTTTATTTCTAATCTAATCTAGTCCAATAATTCTTAAATACAATCGTTCACTTAAGGTATAATAGATTTTTTTTTATACAACCAGAAGCAAGATTTTATCTATCAAACTCTGAGCTCGGTTCTTTTTTGCGATATCCTGCCTAACTTTCCGTTTACTAAAAAGAAAGAAAAAACAAATTCTTAAATAATGTTCTTTCTTTTTCGACTATCAGTATATCGATTTACTAACAATAAGAAAAATGTTAGATTAAGAGAAAATCGGTCCAAATAAGATATGGTACATGAACACAATTAAAAGAAAAATTTTCTTGGCTGATTTTTTAAACCAATTTTAGAATAGTTGGGATGTTTATGACTCTTTAATTATCATCGAACATTTTGCTTTTCCCAAATACATATAACAAAATAGACCAAAAAACCGCAATTTTACAAAAAATTAAAAAAAAAATCTTATTAAATTTATCATTGATTTTATTACTACTTTTTTAAATTTTATGGTTTTCAAATGGGTCTTTCTACATGTGACCTTAATATGCTTAATCTAACTTAGGTTATTATCCAATTATATCTCAATTTTTTTTTATTTTAGGTTAACTATGGATCTAAATTACATCAATTTTTAACCCGATAAAATGAGTTTTTTCTATGTTCAGTAGAAGCATGTTTTTTTACACAAGTTATGCATTTTTGCAGTATTCACATTTGCTATCTGATATCAGCAAGCAGCTGAAATATGATCGAACTGTATACTGGAAATTTCATACTATTCCTTATGGAATATATATCTGTTATTATGTATTTCAGATTAAACCTATGGTGGATACAGAGGACTTAGAAAATAACGGAGAATGGGAATTGGTATCTTTTAAAAGCATTAGGCACAAGGGAGATAACTATACCTGTTGCCCTAACAGCACTTTCCCTTCAATAGAGGTATCTTTGGAAATTAAAAGAAATAGTCACACTCACTCTATTAACCTTGTTTTGCCTCTACTTGGTATGTATACAATACCAAAATATTGGTTTTTCACTACTTCTTTCTAATTTATTTAATACTTATTATTATTCTTTCAGTGTGTATTTTACTGACTATTACCACAATGGCAATGAATCCATCGAACAAAGATCGATTCATCCTAAGTTGCGTATCATTTATTAGTCATATCATACATGTCCAGAATTTGTCTTACTCGTTGCCAATTACTGGGGAAAACATGCCAAGTATTTGTAAGTAAGAATAAAAATTATTTAAACAATCCATTTCACACAACTTTTCAGTAACAATATCACGGGATTCAACTCTGCTAACAGGAATTAGTGTGGCAGTAACAGTTCTTCTCAGAAATTTAATGCAGAATAAGAACAGTAGCCCGACTTGGATGGCATCTGCAACTTCGGTTTTAATTGGCTCTCGACCTGGACAACTCATTTTTTTGCCAGATAATTCTTTAAAGGTTTGTTATGTAAAATTATCTTAAAGCTTTTAGTATACTCATATTTTTTGTAGAATTAAACAAAACAGATTTTATTAGCGTTAGTAAAACCAATAATGGAGGTGTTTATAATCCCATATTTTACGTCATCATAAACGATTGTAAATAACTCATTTTAGCTTTTAATCCTTAAAAAGTGTCTGACAGTGAAATAACTTTCTTATTATGTGTGATAAGCATTTATCAAAGCAACTTTTTTTGCCAAGTCATGTACAATGAGTACATGAATTGTACTCGTTTTAAGGACATTAATAAAAAGTGACATTGACAAAAATAAAAATGGGCTTTCATGGAGTAATTGATTACACCTCACGTTTTTGCTTTGCGCAATCCTTATAGATCTAAAAATAATTAAATTTTTAATTACATAAAACAAATGAATCATTTTTGTTCTATTATCGGTTTTAAGGGAGCGGCAGCGGCGCAAAAACAAGAAGATGGCGATACTATTATCAGCTCAAACATAGAAATCCCCGCAAGTGGAGCTTCTGACTGGCACATTTTTGCTAAATTTTTAGATGTACTTTTGTTTGTTAGTTATCTATTGGTATATTTTATTATATTAATAAGGTTTTAAATAAAGATAAGACTAGATCGGATTAATCCGATTTTATCTAAGTCGTAGTAGTTTTATTAAATGAAAATGACAAATACATTAATATACAGATTTCGAAAGAGGTAATTTCCCATATATGCTAGAGAGGAAAATGGTAAGTAAAAACGTAAGTAAAAACATCAAAATCGCATTTTTGTAAAAATAAGGGCGGCGAAAGTTCAAACTTTCGTCACTTAATATACGTATGTCTGGAAGTAATAAAATTTAAAAAGTTTAAAATATATGTGTCTACTTTTTAGAGTCAGAAGGAATCTTAATTGCTATTAATAAACTAGTTGATATGATGTCACTACTAGTTGATATGATGTTAATAGTTCTTCCTCGGCATAAAACGTCTATGGTTGAACAAAGCTTTTCTATACCTTGTACAACTATATTCCCGACTACTTAAGTAATCTGATTTTAACTATAGATATAATGACCTTAATTAATTACGAATTTTAAAAGAAAAATAAAAACTTTATATTTTAAATCATAACATTTAATTAATTAGGTATTATACATTTAAGTATTGAGCCCGGATGTTATGGTTAGGTTTTTGATGCTGGACTTTTTTGTAGGGCAAAAGAACCTCTTACTTATGGATAATTCAGTATATCTGCTATTATACTTGCGACTATATATAAATATGAATGTATTTTTTGTTTATTGGCACACATATATTAACTTGATGTTTAACTCTTAAGTTAAGTCTGTGTGTTATGGATATGTATTGTCTATAATACAAATATGTCCTACTGTCCTCATGTTTTTATCTTCAAATTCTTTGTTATATAAATAGTTTTTCCCGAAGGTTTTTTCTTCTTATTCTTTAAAATTGTGTTGCCATTTAGTATGCAGAAGCATTAGTAGCTAATGTTCTTATCCTGCATTCTTTTCAGACCAGGCCTATAATTTGAATTGCACTTTATAGGTAAGTTTGTTTAATCCATTTCTTAGATAACATCTTAAAAAAACATCTTAGATCAAAATAATGTTAGCATCCTGCACTATAGTCACGAAAATTACCTGACTGTAATAAACCGGTTCGTTAAGTGAAGATAAATCAGAAAGTTATGAAAAAACTCTCATTGAACTGTCTTAGATGTGGAAATCAATGTATTAACATGCATTTAAAAGTCTAAGGCACAAGTTAAAAAGAGAACACTAGCGTTCCTCTTACTCTATTCTACTAACGATAGTTCGACCCAAATAAACGTATTTTCTTTCTCAACGGCAACCAAGTGGGAATATGAGAATCGATGAAGCATCATCATTCTCTTTTTAACTTAACGCTTTGTCTGTGATTTTTTGTTTCATATTAATATATAGCTATTTTATTATTAGACTATACGCAGTCATCACCCCTTCGATCCCAAGTCCCCAGAGAAAAAAAATTATTAATAATATTAGGCAAATTTTTTTAAAGCAAAATAGATTAGATAAGATTAGATTAGATTAGATTAGATATTTTATTTGGTATAAACATTAATAGTTGGTGGCAATATTCAGTCGACCTATGTAGTTTTATAGCAGCCATTTGCAAAATAAGCTATATCATGGCTCGTGTTTAATTAGGTAACTGTGACGCTGTTCAATTACTTTTTGTATGGAAAGATTTTCAATTCATTCAATAAACAGTTTTAGATATAGGGAATATACTCTAGTCCGTCAGAACAAGTTTTTTAGAAGAAAAAGTTGAAAATAACCACGTCTACATTCGTCTTCACCACTTCAAGTTCATCCGAATCCAGTCTAGAATAAAGTCTTCCGCGTCATCACAAGCACCCCTGAACTGAAATCAACGAGCACCAGGTCATGTCATTCGGTATAGTCCCGCTCTGCCTAAGCTTCACCAGATGCTTTTTACTATCTCCCAGGCATCGCATCGCCTTGAGACAGAATGAATAGTCTTCTCCACGCGAGGATCGGTCACTTCTTAAGATTCCCACTTTACTTAAAAAGTAATGAGAGTAACCAAACTAAGAGAAAATGATATAAGACCGATGGTCAAATAAAGATGCATAACCCATTCACGGGCACGTCTACATATGCAGACAGACGTGCAGGGATAAGCCTGCATATGAAGACGCAATTTGATCTTCCCCAGAGGACAAGTCTTCAATTGCAGTCATTATTAGCGTGTACTAAGGTTTAGAAAGATCTATTGTGTCCCACTAAATACTACAATAATACTGAGAATCGTCCCACGAAGCGTATAGTATGCATATATGTAACCTGCGCATGTGTTGACAGTCAGTTGATCTTTTCTTCCGGCGAACAAGACGGTGATTAGGGCACTGACTCGCGCACGATTAGGGCATTGTGTGCGGGAGTACCATCCTGCTGAAATCAACAATTTCTAACCATTGCACGCAATAAGTTGTCCTAGGATTCTCCAAATCGCGTTCCAATAAGTTGCGATAATGCTCCGGAAAAAGGAGTTGCTATAAGAAAAAGGCTTATTAAATCTGTTCCAAAAATCCCAATCCACATATCAAAACCAAAACGGTGCTGATGTCTAACCATTCGGTATATTGAAGGATTGTCTCTTGACCAATGGAGAAATATCCCTTTTTCTTCAGTTAAAAATTCTATTATTTCTAACTACACTCTCGTCCGACCAGATAATCGTATGGGAACATGTTTCATCTTCCTGATACTTCCTGGTATACCATTTGTAAAATGTTTTTCGCCTTTCCTTGTAACCTGGTTTAAGGTCTTGACAGATTCTGAATTTGAACGAACGGAATTTCTGTTTTTGCAAAAAGAAATGGGCAGTAGATTTCATTGTTCCATTGGTATTGTCAATTTTTCTAACACATATTTCCGAATTTTCAGTTACAGCTAATACTACATTATTTTCTTATTCTTCAATGCAGGCCTTATTATTTCTTGACAATACTGGTTTCTTGAATGCACTACTGCTTCGAGAGATTCGAAGCCAATCGTCCCAACATTTTTGTACTGGGTTGTTTTCTCTTTAGATAGTTATTTAAATACATGCGACCAGCTTCAAAGGCAACAATAAAATTGATGACATTTTCTCAGCGCCATCATTTCACTGCCTACTACACCAAAACATTCAGAATTTAATAAAAACTCATTTTTTTCAATTAAAATATTGTAGAATCATATTGTGGCATACATAGTTCTACTTGTAATAAAATATGCTATTCTGATATGCTATTCTAATATGGTATACTTTTTTAACACGCCATATAAAAAAATAAATTTTATTTGTACGTAGAATCCATTCTTGAAGTGGAGTGGCTATAATATAGTGGGTTGGGAAGGGCAGGAAGTGGAGAAAAGTCCACCCGCCCTTCCCAACCCGCTATAAAAAAATAAAGTTGATGATTTAGTTGAAACGAAACGTCGCGTCGTACGGAAAATCTCTCAAAGCTGTTTTGTAGAGCTTAAAAAATGGCCACAAGAAAGTATCTTTTGTTTTTCCATATCTCTTTAAATAACGTCGGAAAAAATTAAAACCAAATCAGCAAATTTCGGTTTTTTAGGCATATCGCCGGAAATACTCGGAAATTTAAATCTTTCTAAACAGCACATTGTTATGCTTGAAAATGAACAACTTTTCTCTAATTTAACCATCTTGGTATCTATTTTGTTTTCTAAGATACACATGACAGACATCCTTATCTCGGACACAATGTATATTCTTTGTTTGGAATGTATGGAAAATTATGGCCTAAAAAATTGAGAAGAAATATGGGTCCTTTATTATGAGCTAACCGCAAAGGTACTTAATATAATAAGCTACTAAACATAATAAGTGTTTAAACTACATATATCTTATTGCTTTGGTATCACTACTTACCACTTATATATTATAGATTATTTTGTACGTGACAGATAGAGGCAAAAATTGTTTTAAATAAACCTACAATGACGAATTTTTTCCGGCTAATGAAAGTCGTACGTGATCCGAAGTAATACGAGATAAATACTCCAGAAATATTAATCGCACGGACATTGTTCGTGACTAATAGGGTTTTCTGTGGTAGACATGCATTGTTTCATAGCAAAAATACTATGTAAAAGAGAAATATTTATACAGAAAATAGTACAAAAAATCAACTATCCTCTTATATAAAATTATATAATTTATTCTAAAATACTGAATCGTACTTAATCATTTTAATGTATTTGTTTTTAATACATTAATCCAAATTAAGCCATATATTTATATTTCATATATGTAATTACATTCCCATAAATAAAAAAAAACTTTTGCGAGACTGCAGAGTGGGGGAGGGTATCTTATACCTCAGTACTCAAGTTAAGGGTTTTATCTATTAAGTGCCTTTATAAGGGATAAATAAATTTATAAAGCTTCCACATTTTTTCAAAACGGCTTAGTCAGTAGCTTTTTGTTCATTGATCAGGATGGGTGTAGATATAGAAACTTCAATGAAAGTTACCAACTCATCTACAACGCTCGTGTCAAAGTCTGGACAACCAGTGGTGACAGCTTTTCAAAGAACTTTATGGGTTTTAAATACCCTTTATTATGTGATATTAGGTATAGTCAGTTTGATATTTTTGTGGATTTTTTGTGATTTATCCGCAATTAACGACACCCAATACACGCTACATTTAATTTTATCTACGGCTGCAGTAAGTATATAGTATAAATAAGTTTAAAAAGGAATCAACTAGAAATTAAAAAAGAAACTGAAAAATAAACTTGAATATTTAATATTTTTCCTGTGTGGGTTTATTTTAAGATTTTTTTTTAGTTTTAATTTCTGTATGTCAATGCTAATTATTTCTTAAGATAATATTATATGAATATTATATAATATGAACAGTTTTTAAATTAACTATTTAAAAAATCAATATATATACGATATAAAAAAATGCTAGTCCCTGTTGAGACAAATCTATGTCCTAAACCTCTTAACTTTTCAGCTACTGCGTGTTATTTTAACCTAGATCAACTGTTATAGCCTAGAATTTTTTGATGCAAGAACATTTTGTTATTTTTTAACCAGTGGCGTCTATACAACGGCTATTTTCGAATTTTAGCTTTTGAGATTATAATATTCCAAAGTTATTAAAATTAAAAACATCATGATTTGCTTGTTTTGAGCTACATGTTAAACCTTTAAGGAACTTTTAAGCCATAGTTCAAAAACTTTAAGGTTTAATACTTATCTTATTTTAACTTAATTTTTTTTTCATTTCATTTCACATATCATATATATATATCACATCTTATTCTCTTATAAGGATTAGCATCTTATTCTGAGATACCCTATATAGGGCGCATTTTCTCAAAAAAACTAGTTTTAATGGAATTTAAATCTTTTGTAGGGATTTTTTAGATTTCTGTAAATATTTAGATTTTATTATTTTTGCTAGTATTTCTGTAGAAAATAGTATTTATCTTGTAGAGCCTAGGAAGGGGAAAGCGAAAGTCAAAGTTTAAATACGAAATCTACTACAAAAAAAGCAAAAACTTGTGTTTACCGAGTAATCTTAATAACGCAAGAAGGATACTTATAGCGTATTTAGAGCATCTTAGAAATATTCAGTAAAATCATAAAATGAACTTAATCTTTGGTACTAACATATTGTGATATAAGATATACCTAATTTAATAGAATTTAATTAGGGTTTTTCCCACTAAATTAAGCCTATCTCTTATCAAGATAATAGTGCTTTCATTTCAAAACGAAACAACCTTAATAACTTCAACAAAAACACATCAATCTAGATATACCGGGGGATCTTTAATTTTATATTTGACGAAGTTCTGTCAATCACCTTCTCACCTCCAGCTATCATTACTTTGATATGTCAAGTGGGTGTGCCTATGGTGTGACATATCATTGTGAGCAGCATTAAAATGTCTATTCAACAGTGCCAAAAAAATTTTAATTATAGGTATGTCAAATGGCTATCCTATAGTGTGATACCTCATTTTAAAGGGTATACAGTCTACGAGCCAACGCTAGATAAAAAATTTAAGTTTATAGACTCATTAAACAGTAAGGGTGTAAAAAGATGTTTAAAAAATAAACCATTTAATCAGTTCACAGAATTTATTTTAATAAATGCTCAAAATGTGCTCCGTTTATTGTCTCTTCGCGAGACAATAATAAAGTATGTTTTCAAATTCCTCAGGAACATTGGCCAGTGTTTGTCCGCTAATTTCTCTACATTTGCGGGTAATTCGATCCTTTAAATCTGAGCTGTTTATTACCATACATTTTTACTGCTAAATCGCCTTAACATGTATAATTTTTTTTGGCGAAGTAAGATGGAAAATTGTCATTTGAAATAATGTTAGATACTACCATTTGATCTAGCAAAGTTAATAAAATGTCTTATTACCACACATTTTTCTTACTATTCGCTACGATGATTTACTTTATTCATACATTCATTCATTTATTGTATACCACCAGTTATATATCAAAACTTTTTTCAAAGGCCTTTGATATACATTCGAACTACATATTAAATGTAGTTCAAATTCAATCCTTAATAACTTTTTCAGTATGGCATCGATTTTGATAATTTTATGCCGTTTCATTGTCATCATTTTTTCATGTCGAAGCTACAAAAATTTCTAACGGATAGATTATTAGACACTCTTAATTTTTAAATACCCTGTGAAAAAATTCACTACCCAATATTCTTTTTGCTGCATTTTCAAGCCACACCTTTTCTTAAAGCAAAAAGTGTCATTCGGTTGTGAATTTTTTCCACAGGGTGTTTAAAAGTTTAGAGTAAAATTCAACTTTTTATTAACCCCTGTATAGCAACAAATATGTTGGAAATTTTTGTAGCTTCGATATCAAAAATATGGCAATAAAGCAGCCTAAAACTCGGCAAAAAATTATCAAAATTTATGAAATAGAAAAGAACTTATTAAAGATTGAATTTGAACCAAATTTTCGTTGTTCAGTTAATTTTAAGGATGTGTAGGATATCCTCCTAGTAAAGAAACTCCTATTTTCTGCAATTGGAGTTGCAAATCCTTCTACGGCTGGATTCAGTCATATTTTGCAATCTCATCCAATAGGTGGTGAGTGATACAATTTTTAATATAATAAATATAAGTTACTTCTGGTCTTCCCTAAAGATCGCAAATTCAGACTATATATGGTTCCTAATTATTATCAGACAGTTTCTGCTTAATGCATTGTGACGGAATTTAGGACTCCTGTTTGGAACACATGCTACGTATACTCTTTTAAGTTCGAAACACATTATTTATAGAATAATTAACCTATTTAATACAAGCATGTGTTTGAAATTGTTTAATGGAGCTACCACTTGTAAAGATACATAGACCGTTTTATCACTTGGTCTGACAAAAATTTCTTCCCACCGAATGTTTCCAAACGTAAGCACACAAACTCTTTAAATGTGAAAGCCTGTAAACTATAAATATAAAATCAAAAAAATATTCAGATCACACATGTAGTTTTACTGTCAAAGTGGAGGCGATTTGAACTCCCCATCATTTAGGTGCTCAACCAGGTGTCTATATATATATATATATCAGGTATATATAGTCAGGTATATATATATATATATCTATATATATATATATATATATAATATTTATATACAGGGTGTCCCATTAGTGCGATAACGGACGATAGCTCCTTATACAGTGATACAAAACAAAGTTTTTCTATACAAAGTTACTTTACTGTCTAAGGTGCATAACATAAAAATATTTTTGGATATACAGGATGATTCATAAATGTGATATGATACACAACTTTTTTAATTTAAATAGAACACCCTATATTTTATTGCATTTTTGTATTGCTTTAAAAATTCTGCATACCTTTTGCCAAGCATCGTATATACCAAAACTTACCCGTTTGTGAAATATTTAATCTTTTATCAAAAAATCGACGTTTGCACGCCTCCACAAAAACAAAAATAATTCACTCATTTGGGATCCTACAAGCCAAATCTTTTGTAGGTTGTTAGTGCATACTTACACTTACTTTATGGTTCTATGAGAATTTGATAATAATCTACAGGGTGTTACACACAATACTCTATCCAAAACCAAAAAATGTAAACAACCATATCTTATTTTTTTCAAATGGAATGACCCATATTTTTTTATCTTAAAATGTTTACAATGTGATAAGCTTTCTTTTTTGTTAAGCATGTCCTATACCTATCTGTAATAGTTATCGAGTTTTTTACACTTTTTCCTAATTTCGCCCTTAAAATCCACAATAGTCGCGTTTTAATTTAATAGAAGTTTGCTTAGTTGGCATGGAAATAACAATTGCACAAAAATCAAGCAATTACTTTGACAGAAGATTTAATGTTGTCGGTTTATCACTAAAGCGAAACATTTTTGCATTAAAATGCATTTTTCGAAAGAGGATATGGTGAAAATGATTTACTCTTTCAACTGTTTGGATGCAATTGAGGTAACTTTACTGTTTATTGGCAAGCACAGTTAGATAATTCAAAATCCATTTTTAACAGAATCACATATTTTTATGTAGTTTGGTGTTGATCAACTAACGAATTCGTTTAACAAAAGACTGCTTACACTCTGTAACATTTCTCTAGTTACTTCTTGAAAAACTTCCGAATTCTTTGCTTTATGTCGTTTTTGGTGGTAACAGGCCTTTGATGAACCCGATTTTTCACAAACCCCCAAAGAAAAAATCGAGTTTTGTGAGGTCAGGAGATCTGGCCGGCCAAGCAACTGGTCCTCTCCGGCCAATCCATTTATTTCGAAAATCGTCATTTAGATGGGCCCTCACAACACGGCTAAAATGAGGAGGCGCACATCTAATTGTAGCCAAATTCGTCTTACTGTTTGTAACGGTAAATCATCCAGCTCTTCTTCGAATTTATTTTGCAAAAAATGTAGAAAGTTCTGACCGTCCACTGCCCCATCAAAGAAATATGATCCAAAAAGCTTTGTCCCAATGATACCAGCCCATACATTAAGTGACCATCTATGTTGATGATCCAGTGGTATCACATGCCTTGGATTTACATCGTTGTAATAATGGAAGTTGTGTCGGTTTACAAACTCATTTTTATGGAATGTCGCTTCATCAGTGAACAACACAAAGTCAAAAAAGTCCTGTTGCAGTTAGATTTGATGCAAAGCCCAGCGGCAAAAATTTCGGCGATTAGCAAAATCTTGATCGATTAATTCTTGTACAAGCTGTACGTGATATGGTTGAAATTTATGTTTCCGGGTGATTCTATTAACAGTGGATTTTTTAATGTCCAACTGCCTCTCAATTTGCCTACAAGAGACATGCGGATTTTCTACTAGGGCTTAACAAGCATTTCATTTTGTGGATTTGCCCCTGTTTTTTGTCTTTGTGACATTTCATAATTTAAATTTCCAGTTCTTTCAAATCTCTCCTTTAGTCTTTCAAATGCCAATCGATTTGGATGTCGTTTCGCATCCGGATATCTCTGTGCATAAACTCTGCTTGCCAGTAAATATTTTTTCTCACTTGCACCCAAACAGTAAATCACTTTCACCATATCCTCTTTCGAAAAATTCATTTTTAATGCAAAAATGTTTCGCTTTAGTGATAAACTAACAACACTAAATCTTCTGTCAAAGTAATTGCTTGATTTTTGTGCAATTGTTATTTCCATGGCCAACTAAGCAAACTTCTTTTAAATTAAAACGCGACTATTGTGGATTTTAAGGGCGAAATTAGGAAAAAGTGTAAAAAACTCGATAACTATTACAGATAGGTATAGGACATACTTAACAAAAAAGAAAGCTTATCACATTGTGAACATTTTAAGATCAAAAAATATGGGTCATTCCATTTGAAAAAAATAAGATATGGTTGTTTACATTTTTTGATTTTGGCAAAAGTATTGTGAATACCCTGTAGAATAGTATCAAACTCTCATAGGACGATAAAGTAAGTGTAAGTATGCACTAACAACCTACAAAAGATTTGGTTTGTAGGATCCCAAATAAGTGAATTATTTTTGTTTTTGTGGAGGCGTGCAAACGTCGATTTTTTGATAAAATATTAAATATCTCACAAACGGGTAAGTTTTGGTATAGACGATGCTTAATAAAAGATATGCAGAATTTTTAAAGCAATCCAAAAATGCAATAAAATATAGGGTGTTCCATTTAAATTAAAAAAGTTGTGTATCATATCAAATTTATGAATCACCCTGTATATCCAAAAATATTTTTATGTTATGCACCTTAGACAGTAAAGTAACTTTGTATAAAAAAAATTTGTTTTGTATCACTGTATAAGGAGCTATCGTCCGTTATCGCACTAATGGGACACCCTGTATATATATATATATATATATATATATACGTATATATAATAATTATGTATATATAATATTACGTAAATATAATAAAAATTACGTATATATAATATATAATAACGTATATATAATATATTATATATACGTATATATATATTATATATATATATATATATATACGTATATATATATTTCGTATATATATATATATATACGAAACTATACAGGGTGAATCGTTAAGTCGTTTAATGAAAAAAAATTCCTATGAACGTATGTCGGGAGTTGCTTTGTGTCTGAGATACAGGGCGATGAAGGTTCAAAAAAATTACGGTATTTTAAAAATACTATAACTATCCTTAAACCGATTTGGTTAAAATTTGGTGCAGTTATTTAAAGTTATAAGAAGTTATATTTAGTTGTAACTAGATTGAAATTATTAGGTCCAGTGGCGTGTCAGTGGGCACAACATGCTTATTGTTGAGAAAAAAACAAGGCCAATAATTAATTGTTTTGCAGCTTTTTATTTATTTTTGTATTTCAGCAACCAAAAATACAACTTTTTCGTATCTTATCTTATTATCTTCATATCTTGCTTTGTTTTCGAGAAAAAAAATTTAAAGATATTTAACTCATTCTAAAAATTATCCATGGACGACAACATGAAATAAAAACCAATTAATTCGATAAACAATTTCGACCTTAAAGTACATGAGCAAAATGTCCACCCTCCAATGCACGACTTTTTGGTCTCTTGTGTCTTGTTTACTATGATAATAAACATTCAACTTCTACGATTTTTATTATCAGATTTTTGAAATACAACAAAATAACAAATACATTGCTTCTTATGACAAATAATTGGCAAGTCCATTCAAGTACCTCCTTTGTACCTTCCT
This sequence comes from Anthonomus grandis grandis, assembly GCF_022605725.1. Classification (NCBI taxonomy): domain Eukaryota; kingdom Metazoa; phylum Arthropoda; class Insecta; order Coleoptera; family Curculionidae; genus Anthonomus; species Anthonomus grandis. The sequence goes on from NC_065549.1 coordinate 20,128,122, forward strand.
GCTTTGGAGACCAGCTGACAGTGATAGAATTGCTATAAGTAAAATTCAGCTGTCAATTAGCAGTAATTCATTACTCCATCATGAATAATTTTACTAACCATGAAATGACCGACATGCACTTTATTTATGGATTAGCAAATGGAAATGCGGAAGAAGCACGAAGAATTTACCAGGACAGATATCCTAACAGAGTAATTCCATGTGCAAAAACATTTAGAAAACTACATGCAAGATTATGTGAAACTGGGAGTTTTAATAAAAATATGGGTGGTGGACGACCAGAAACTATAACAACGCCTGAACTGGAAGAAGCTATACTTGATGGGATAGAAGAAGATCCTTCCAATAGTATCAGGAAGATTGCACTGCAGCTTGAAGTCAGTTCAAAAACCGTTTGAAAAGTTCTAAAAAGAAACCTCCTGCATCCATATCACATACAGCGTGTACAAGCTCTACTGCCTCAGGATTTTCATCCAAGATTAATGTTTTGCAGGTGGTTGATGGCACATAATAATAATTTCCTACCAAATATTTTATTTACGGACGAGGCAAATTTTTCAAGAGATGCTATTCTGATGAGATATGAACTTCCACAATGATCATTTTTGGGCCGACGAAAATCCCCACGTTATTAGAGAAACTCATTTTCGGCAACAATTTTCGCTGAACGTTTGGATAGGAATTATTGGTGACTACCTAATTGGCCCATTTTTTTACCGGCAAGATTAACAGGTGAATCCTACACGGATTTCTTGCAACACCATTTACCCACTTTATTAGAAGAAGTACCGCTACAAGTAAGAGTCAACATGTGGTTTATGCACGACGGGGCTCCAGCTTATTTCAGTGTTCTTGCTCGTCAGCTTCTCGACGTCATCTACCCTAATTGCTGGATTGGACGTGCAGGACCTCAAAATTGGCCGGCTCGCAGTCCTGATATGAATCCCCTGGATTACTATTTATGGGGCCATCTGAAGGCTCTTGTTTATAAAACTCCTGTTCTAGATGTGAATGACTTGAAGAATCGGATAATTGTCAATTGCAATATCATAAGGGATACTCCAGGTATTTTTGAGCGTGTCAGACACTCAATGACAAATCGTTTGCAGTCGTGTATTTCAGAAGTTGGTCACTGTGCTCATTTACTTAAAGGTCGAAATTGTTTATCGAATTAATTGGTTTTTATTTCATGTTGTTGTCCATGGATAATTTTTAGAATGAGTTAAAGATACTTTTTTTTTTCGAAAACAAAGCCAGATATGAAGATAATATAAGATACGAAAAAGTTGTATTTTTAGTTGCTTAAATACAAAAATAAATAAAAAGCTGAAGTATTGGCCTTGTTTTTTTCTCAACAATAAGTATGTGGTGCCCACTGACACGCCACTGGACCTAATAATTTCAATCTAGTTACAGCTAAATAAGCGTCTTATAACTTCAAATAACTGCACCAAATTTCAACCAAATCGGTTTAAGGATAGTTATAGTATTTTTAAAATACCGTTATTTTTTTGAACCTTCATTGCCCTGTATCTCAGAAACCAAGCAACTTCCGACATACATTCATAGGAACTTTTTTTCATAAAACGACCTAACGATTCACCCTGTATAGTTTCGTACCGTAGTTAGGAAACACCCTGCATATATATATATATTTAAGCTTAACATAGTAACGAAAACCCTATCTATTGTCATAATATTCCACATTTGATAATTTTAATCGTACAAATTATTTGACATTTTAAATTATATATTGATAATATAAAATAACTTAAGGGGACAATGTATTTATAATGCTACTTAAGAATTTTAGCGAACTTTGTAATATAAAAAGATAACAATAAGTATTAATGGCCCAGGAATGTGTTAATTAGATAATAATTGCTTAAATAAGAATTTCATTTTAAATTCGACTTAAAAAATGATTAATGAATCTTTTAAAAGATATAGAATAAATATTTATAGTTAGTTGTATAACTATATAGTTAGGAACTAGTACGATTATTAGTTATAAACAGCTCATTTACCACTAATATAGCCCTAATCAGTTAGTTTTTCTTAAACACTAAACATAATCAAGTTGATTATATGTTACAAACACATATTACTTATTTATTTAAATAATATAAAAAATATTAATAAAATAACTCAAAAACTATCGCTAAAAAAAAGCTCTACATAAAAAAAGATCTTATAAGATCTTTTTTTATAATTAGAAAAAATACAGTTTAATAAAATAATAAAAGAACATTTGTGATTAATAAAAGTGTACTTTTTTTGATAGCTGCAACACAGTTAAAAATATTACATTATCAACATTTCTCTCAGAAATAAGGATACTCGCTGATCATCTCTGCGAGGGATTTTACTTATTTTCTTAATGTCATGTAAACCCCTCGATTATCACACACGAAGATCAAACAATACAATTTAGATCGTGAAACGAAAATTACAAAATCGCCAAGATCGGTTAAATTAATGTTGCCCATTTGGATGAAGTGCAATGTGATTTATAATTTAAATAATTTTACATAATTTTACAAATAATTTGCTACGAGTTAGTGTATTTGGATGTTTCGGACAACGATTCATTTTTGAGATTGGTAAATCATTATTTTCAATTCAATCCTACAAATATTTCGGAATGCATCGATCCTTAGCATAAAAGATTATAGGCATTAAAAACAAGGAAATCCAAAAAAGCGTGATTAAGAAAAAAAAATATTCCGAATAAATATTTCGATTTTTACATTTCGCTGGAGTTTTAGCAAGAATATATCAATTATATAGTCGTTGCTCACCTCTCACAAGTAATTTTTATATTTTGTTTCAGTATGTTCCATTAATGGCGGTTGCAATTTTTGTATTTGCCGAAGATAATGTGGCCGCACTTTATATTCCTCGAACTAAAAGGTACTCCATACATGGAATTCTCTTATTGATCAGTTGTGTGGCAGCCAGCATTGGAATGGCCGTGATGGTAGTGAGAAAAAGCGAAAATAACAGAAGTCATTTTACTAGCAAGCATGGAAAATACGGTAAGGACAAAATTATAATTATAACTGGCTTTAATTATAACATAAGTTCTAACATATTTATAGATTGGTCTAGATCAATCTTGGCTAAACGGATCACTGTTTTTCAATACTAAAGTTCCTACATCCTCTGCAATTTAAAGCGTTATACATTAAACTACGTTTTCACGTTATATTTTAAGTGTAGAAAAACTGCAAAAATCAGAACTATTTCAAAAACACATGAATAGATCATACCAATTCTTTCATTATAAAGACCGGAGTTTGCTAGTTATCAATTCAATGCACCCATTACTACATCATCAATATTTTTAGTTAAACATTGTCGATCCATAATATCTTTTTGTAAGATATAAGCATGAAAAAGTTGACAATACTCCTTGGTAAAATGATAACATTAAATCTGGCGATTCTACTAGCAGAACCTTGGCTACCACAATATTGATGACTAAAATATTTTCAGGTCAAGTCCTTGCAGTTCCTGATGTAAAAATCTGTGTTTTCTACATGAAGGTGTAAAACAGTAACAAGGTCTGTAGCGAAGATATAAGTGGAATACTTAGAACATTAAAAGGCTAGAGTATAGTATACTATTAGTAATATTGTGGAACTATGGGCAGTTTATTTGCTTCCAACATCTCTAATGAAATGATGTCAGATGCTTATGTAGAAATGGCAAAAAACACATGGCAAAAAAACACTTTATAATATCATAAAAATTTGTCACTTATGTTGACAGGCACAAAACAATACTATTGTTTTTTGCCTGTTACATTTTTTTAAATAAAATTTAATAAGATACTCTACAAAAAAGTCAATATTCAAAGTTAAATAAATGCAGATAACGTATATGTATAACAACATCGCAACGCAGCTCGATCGCATTGTTGATTCCTCCGACACAACAAAATCTTTACCAGTGAAGTCGTCCAAAAATATTTGCATGATAAATATCTATTAATAATATATTATGCTTTAAATTATTAAACGATATTACCCCTTTTTAATAGAATTTTTTTAACATACTTCTTTAGAATAAAGGTAATTATCTAATAAATAGCAATTTTCTGGAAATTAAATATTTTATAAAAATATTACAGATTTCTTAATAAGTATTTATTTAGGTTTACTTCTATGACCCCTATTCTACGTTTATGAAGATGCTTCTTTATTCCATTATGTGATGTTACGAAAGTATCGATATTTACTTGTGATAAGATCGGCTTTAATTACCTTTTTTCCATGCTGCGGCGCAGGTTTTTACCATCGTAACAGTTCGCGAAAACCCTCAAATGAGACCTTTTTCCAATTAAAAAGTAAAGAGTGTACAAAAGTTCACAAATGCTGAATAGTGAATGTAAACACAAAGCCGTTTGACAAGATATTTCGCAAGATGACATCAGCTTATGCTTGCGGTATTGTCATTCCAAATTTTTTAGAAGCGGTTTTAGGAATAAGATGAATGTTAATAATTTTTTTTTGCTTTGAAGGTGTTATTGTTGCGCTTAGAATAAAATATATTCACAATACACGAAAATGTATATCACACCTGGTATGTCAGCGGCTCAAGTATTTTCGTTCTGCGCGTGATGTGTGAAGCAGAATAAATTTTAAAGCATGTAAACAATAGGCTTTGGCTTTTAGGGTTGAAAATTTAGTGTAGTTAGTGTGAGTTTTTTTTTGGTGCACACTCATTTGCTATGATTTTGATGATTTTGATGATGTTTTTAATGATTTTTATTATTGTTTCTATAATTTTTATAATTTGATGTACACAATTATTTTGAATGGTTATTACCTCGTTTTATACTTTCATTTAATGTTATGAATTTGCCTCCTAAATAACTCCTACTTCGCTCAATTTCAGCTTGCATTTGTTCAGATCATTTTGAAATCCCTTTAAGACAACGCTTACTGAATTATAACCCAAAGAATATTAGAATTTTTTTAAAAAATGCCTTGGCAACTTTAAATTTGCTATTAGCCACTTAAACATTAAAAAACGATTGGAACATAAAATGTTAACATTTACTAATGCTAAAAAAATGATAATTAATAGAAAAAATATATAAATTTGTTCTTTCATTACTTATCTTGTTTTCAGTCTTAGAAGTTTATTTCTAATCTCAATTTTCTGATTAGGTATGCGAATTTTTTTTGTGAATTGATTGAATTTTTTATATTGCCCTATTTTTTAATTTAACCCAACTCAATAATCCTCTCAACACGTAAATACCTAAGACATTTTATTAATTATTAACATTTTGATTGTATTTTGCAGTTAATGGGAATTTTCCACCTATTTAATAAAAAAATAGAACTCAAAGTATAATGTTTTGCCCCCATATAATATAATGGCAAATAAAATAAATTCTTGTCCCCGTCTAGTGTGATGGCATGTTATTCACACGTGAATATATTCACTTGAAACACGTGACATTACGCTAATCGGCGCTGATATACCGTGCTTTCAATCGTGGATATATCTATTTCTACTTTTTATCTTTAATCTAAAATCTAACACCAATAAGTTAAATTAACATTATCTCATGTGTTAATATATAGCTGAAGTTTCCTCTTTGGAAAAAGTGTGAAAACTTGACAATAGAGAATCGGTGAATATGTTGTAAACAAAACACCCCACTTGCTTCTGAGCACATGTTGAACTCAAAGAAAGTGGTTGTTTACTAATTCTAGTCTTTCAATGTTCTAAGGTAGAATACTACGGATACAATTGATCTTTTGTATTTTTGGTAGTAGAAGAATAAATTTCGATTATATAATATTTAAAATGTCGTGTCAAATTTTGAGACACCTTTTTGCCTTCAAGAATGTAGAAATTGTCACATTAAAGCTCAAGAACCACCTACTCAAAGGGTCCAGGAGATAGAACGGCGAGAAGAAATGGTTTGTAGTGCTTTAGTTTTGAATTCAACACGATCGAGCAAAAGTGTCTGAGAGGAACTGGGTATGCACCATAAGACTGTGACGAGTATTTGGAAAAATCATGGATACAAATATTTTAAATATTCCAAAACTCAGGAGGTGTTTCCTGAAGACCAGTGGCGAAGAATGGCATTTTGTGAAACCATGATGGAAAAGGCAAATGAAAATTAAAATTTCTTAAAAAATATTTTGTTTTCGGATGAGTTCTCTTTTCCATTGCATGGTAAACATAATCCTTCTATTGTTCGTTACTGGTCTCAGGAAAACGAGCACAGAAGTTTTCAGTTCCGTTTTCTGTACCCTCAAAAGTTGAATGTTTGGTCTGGTATTTTGGGCGACCATGTTATTAGGCCATTTTTCATTGATGGTACTTTGAACGCCGAAAAATATTTATTTATTTGATTAGTCTATTTTCAACAAGATGGCTGTCCTTATTTAATATGATTTTTATTTGTGGAGTTATCTTAAGGAGACTATATACATCATAATAGTAGGCCAAAAAATTTAAAGAAGTTGAGAAACAAAATTGTTGAATCTACCAATTCCATTTTACCTCAAACTCTTGGAAGTAAAAAACAGCTTTTACGATAGGCTAAGCTTTTGTTTAGCTAAAGAAGAAGGTCTTTTTATTTAAATAATTTTTGTATAATGTTTACATTTTATTTTTATTAGAGTTTATATTTTATTTTAACAAGAATAACGCTTTAATTTTCAACATGCAATGCACAGCACAAAAAAATTGTAATGACGAATCTATGCGGGGGTTACACATGTAATTCCTGCATTAGAAAAATATTATATACGCATTCTTCATGTTCATCATGTTTATCATCACTTAATAGGAGAGAATGTTGCAATAATCTGGCAAATGCGTTATCGATCATAACACAACCTATATATAGGGTGGGCAACCCTATTTGTGACTCTCCTGTGAGCAAACTCTCTAACTTGATAGAAAGAAAATATATTTCTATAGAAATATAGAAAGAGGTTGTTTTAGCATGCTTTCGTCTCTTTTTAGTAGATACAAAAAAAAATTATCTTTCTTGTGGCGATAGGACGTTTTTGTAGCAGATTTGAAAATCAACAAATTCTCTTAACTTGTTAACTACTTTTTTCACGTTTAAAACGATCATTAAGTGATTCCACTGGGAATAAAATGGGTTTTATTATTCTATACAAGTTTTGGAAATACTCTATATATAATTTTTCTATTCTTAATTCAATCGCTTGTTCTCCCTCTTCCATTTCTAAGGCAAAATCTAAGAAATTAATAATAATATTATATTAAATTTATATTTTAATAATAATATTAATATAAAAATTTAATAGTAAATATATTTGAATTGAAAAAAAAGAAAAGATAAACCTATAATAAATACACACTGGGACAGGGATCGGGTACAATTAGGAGAATCCATCATAAAAATCGCCGTCTTATTGATACCCTTTGTAAGAAAATCTACTTCAAAAACCAATAATAAAATTGCAAGAAATATTTTCCCTTCGTAGAACGTGGACATCAGATGAAGACAGAAACAGTAACAAAACCTACTTAACTAAAAAGATCGACAATGTCGAATGACATTTCCGTAATTCACATTGACAATTGTGAAAAATCTCATTAGCCATAAAATTAGAATAATGTTGGTTAGGATTGGGTAGTATAAGAATGCCGAACAGTGCCAATCGCGCATAGAAAGACATTTTCTTTCTATATTTTGTCTTGTCTATTTCTATGTCTATCGAGTTACAGAGTTTCGCTGCTGGTGTGTTTTGGAAAAAATGCCCGGGGCCCGGACACATCACTTTTGATTTCTAGGGGGACGTCTCTTCATCTACATTATACAGGATGATCCAAAAATAAAATATGACATTACATTATAGATTTTTAAGTCAAAACCCCCATTTAAAAAAAAATTACTCTCCATAAAGCTTTTAGTAACTTGCATAATAATATTTATACCTATATTTCATATAATAATATTCTTAATAAAATTTTTCTTTCATAAAATTAATCTTCACTCGCTGTCGAGCTATTTGATTTTATAATAAAATTCTAGAAATGTGATAATAAGAGATTATATCTTGAAAATAATAATCAATATAGTTTCCCTAGTAACGTAAGACTTTACTTTAAAATTAAACAACTCTTCGAATATTAAAAAGCGAAACACAACTTAAGAGTTGTTGTTACAGAAACCAATTTATAGCCATATTTTAAAGCTCATATGGAAAACTCAACTGAAGATTTAATAACATCTTACAGTTCAAGCATAGTAACAATATGGCGGATCCTAAAGAAACATTGTTAATGGACAACATACTGTTTACAGTACATTCACGATGAAAGGAACAAATTCATTTAAGATTCAGGTATTTTTTCTTCTTTAATTTTTTGGACACGTCGATTAGCATTGTCTGTTACTCGTTTTTTGTAATGAAAATGTTCTATACAGGCTACCTCAAGTAGAAACTATAACGGCAAAATTAAATTTGTAAAATAGAACACCCTGTATATCATGACATTTTACAACTCTACGGTATATTCTTAATACCTTTTGTATAGCATCCCATATGCCTAAAGTCAGCGGTTTGTTAAATTTGACTGATAAAACATCTAATATTAACAAATAAAATTTTATACAAAAAAAATTATATATAGTTATATCCAGTGACCTTGGTGGTCACTCAATTGGACCTCTTCTTCCAATCCATCAGTTACGAAAAGAATTCTGCATCAAGAAATTATCGAACGGTGATAGCAAAGTGAGGAGGTGCCCCGTCTTGTTGAAACTATATCTCGTTACTGGCTACGTCGGTCGGCCTCTTGTGGATTAGGGAATAAAACATCGAAAGCAAGGAAAAGTTCAAACCATAAAAAGTCCAAGTAGGGCTGTTGTGTCTCCAAAACCAGTCTTGAGTATTTCATTTCATTCTTTTTCAGAAAAATGCGTTTTACTGAAAAATGATGCGTCAAATGACAACTAATATGACAATTATTCACACAAATGAATGACAAACCGTTATCAGGTAGGTTCTAAAATTAGAAATTGTTTGAAAACTTGCTTTCTAACAAATCACATTAAAGTTAATGTTGGCGTCATAGTTCCTACTTTAGACACCCTGTAACCAAAAATTTTTTTGCAAAGAATTGTAAAACGTCATAATATACAGGGTGATCTATTTAAAAAAATGTATGTTGACATCATAGTTTCTACTTGAGGTAATATATATAGAAATTTTTTACTTCAAAAAACCTGTAAGTGACAATACGAATCGATGTATCCAAAACATAAAAGAAAAAAATACATGAATTTTAAATGAATTTGTTCCTTTCATCGTGAATGTACTCTATAAAGTGAAGTAAACATCTTCTTCAATAACGGCTTTTGTCAATGCCACATCAGACGGATAGAAGAAACAATATAGCTGAGTACCATCTACATATTAATGCGACTTACATACCTGAGGCTAATTACCATAAGACCTGATGGCAGTTTGCCGGAAGGAGTTACGTTTACCTCAAAATATCTGGAGCACTAGAAGATTATTTGGATAATGTTAACTTAAAGAGACAGCAACAAATCTATTTCCAATAAGATGCAGCACCTCCCAATTAAGTAAATGATATAAGAATATTACTTAATAGACTGTTCAACGATAAATGTATTACGACACGTGGCCCAATTCGTTGGCTCTCTAGGTCACCAGACCTAACGCACGAACTTAATAAATATACCTGGACTGCCAACGCATATGATCACGATACCCAAAAATGACCACTGCCTGGGGGCCGCCATTTTTATAATGGTTGTGTCCTTTTGATGTTGGTCTCTCTGAACATTTTTAGTGTTGCCAACAAAAAATATATTGAATAACGGTAATGAAGTTGAAGACACTGAAGACACGTTTGACGTGTGTGTATAACGGATTGCCTAGTTTTTGGCGATTTGTAAACGACGCTTGGGTATATCGTCTGGAAGAAGCGATGTATCTTCCTCCTTATTTAATACGTAAATCATGTATCACCATCATTATTTAAAACCGAATTATTGTGAATTGTCTATCTGTGTTCTTTATGATAGAATAATATATTTTTACTATATAAATCCTTGCTATTTACAAACCTTCATAAAATCATCTATATTTTGATTTTTATAGATGGTTGTACCTATTAATGTGGAAACACGCTGTAAAACTCGGAATAATAAAAATAGGAAGAACATAAAAGTGTTTTTAACTGAATTTGTTGAGTAAATACAAGCAAAAATTTAAATGAAGATCATCATTTTCATGGTATTAGGATTTATAAGATTCAAGTTTAAGTTTAGGTTTATAAGATGCAAGATTATCAGAATAATAAAACAAATATTTTAAAGTGCATGCATCTATTCCAAGTTGATTGAAACTTTGTCTCATTTTAGGTGATGTTTACTTTCTTTCATAAATTTTAACGAAATTCTTAAAGAAGTACAAGAAAAATCACAGATCTAACGCAACTTTTTACTTTTTACCTATATGTAATTTTCTATTTTGTATTTTTGTAATCATAACCTCTCAAAAACTTTAATTGTCTTGTTTCCCTACAATTGGCACAACTAAAATTTGTCAGAGTGACCAAAATCGAAAAGACACAATCACGCAAAATGGCGGCCCCCTAGTAGTGGTCATTTACTTTTCATTAAATTGGCATTCCAGGTATATTTATTAAGTTTGTGACCTAATCCCTCTCGACTTTTATGTATGGGGTTACATAAAATATGAAGTGTACAAAAAACAGAACCGTTAGTTAATAAACTTTAAACATACAGTACTTTCATTTCAAAACGATCCACGTTTAATAACTTTCTTAAAAAAAAAAAAAAAAAAAAAAACACGTCAAATTAGATATACAGGTGGACATTTAATTATGCATTTACTGAAGTTCTGTCAATCACCTCCTCACCTCCAGCTAACCTCACTTTAATATGTCAAATAGGAACCCCCATCGTGTGATACATCATAGTAAGGAACGTAAAATTCTCTATTCAACGGTACCAAAAAAAATGAAATCGGTAAATGTGTAAGCAAATAGTTAGCGAAAATGTCTAGAAATAATGAATATTTTATTTACGCCAAACTTTGGTATGTCAAATGGCTACCCCATGGTGTGATACATTATTTTAAAGGGCATTCATTATGCTATCAATGGTTGTAAAAAAAATAAAATTGATTGACCAAGAAGCAATTAAAGTGTAAATCGGTAGGGTAGAAAAACAAATTTAATTAGTTTAACAAATTTATTTTATTAAATGTTCAAAATGCGCGCTGTTATTAGCAAGACAATAAAAAAGCCTATTTTCAAACTCCTTACGAACATTGGCAAGGGTCTGTCTGCTAATTTTTCTGCATTCTTGAAATATTCTATTTTTTAAATTCTCAATACTCTCAGGTGGGGTTTTATAAACTTTGCTTTTTAAGTAGCCCCAAAGAAAAAAGTCTAGTGGGGTTAGGTCTGGAGACCGCGCAGGCCATTCGATTGCGCCACGTCTGCCAATCCACTTTTCTCGAAAATTTTCATCAAGCCACTCTCGAACTACCAAAGTGTAGTGCGCGGGAGCTCCATCCTGCTGAAAATGTATATTATTTTCATTCAATAATATAGCACCATGTTGATCTACTTGATTTTCCATAGATTGGATGATGGAAGGGTATATTGCATTTTCTAAAAGGTTTAAATAAATTTTGCCAGTCAAATTTTCTTTCAAAAAAAATGGCCCGATTATTTCATTCCCATAAATTCCTGCCCAAACATTAATTTTTTGGGGATATTGGGTATGGCCTTTCCGAAAAACATGCGGATTTTCATTATCTCAGTAACTACAGTTATGTCTGTTCACCAGGCCATTTAAAAAAAAGGTCGATTCGTCACTGAAGCAAATGTTCTTCAATAAATAGGGATCGTCGTCAATTCGCTGGCACATCACTCCACAAAATTGAATTCTCCTATCAAAATCATCTTCTTCGAGTTCATGAAGAATATGAATTTTATAAGGAAAGAACTTTTTTTTTTTTAAACTTAGTTTTGCGGCCTTTGGCATAGAAGTTGGATCCATAGCAAATTGTCCTAGTACTTCAACTTGGCATGCTTCATCGACAACTCTATTTTCATATTTTTTCTTATTACAAATCGATTCCGTCTCTTCAAATTTTCGTATCAATTCTAATACGTATTTATGACTCACGTTTTTATCTTGATACCTTTCATTAAATGTTCTCGCGGCTCTGCGAGCACACCGATCTTGAGCTCGATAAAGGAAAATTATTTCTATTCTTTCGGCTAGCGTATACACCATTTTATTAACTCACTGTTTTAACTATAATTGAAAAATTGCACGTACCAAACTGACAGTTTTAACAATAATAAATCGCCTGCTTTTTAAACGCCTTAAAAATGTAAGGTATTGCAGTATTTTTTTGTACCTATAAGGTAGGTTTCGCAAAAAATATAAGTGAAATAAATACACATACAAAGTTATAAGACTGCAAAGATTTTTGCAAAAAATTTGAAGATGGCGATGTTTTTGCTTATTTATTGTAAATTAAGTAGGTTTACTTGTAGGGCCAACTTGCCTAAATTTGGTAAAATTATTAATATCGCTATAAACTTTTATTAAAACGCAATGTTCAATTTTTTTCTGTTTTCACCATTTTAATAAACAGAAAAAATCCTAATAGTTTGCAAATTTAACTGACCGTTTATCTTAAATATTAACGAAGATAGTAGCAATAGTGCCGACTTAATCGGAGGCACCTTATATACAATCTATAACAATTTTTTTTTTAGGATTAGCATCCTGGGTTCTACTATTTGCATCAGTACTAACAGGAATCTTTGCTGCGAATACAAGATTTTTCTCCAAAGTATTCAGACCGGTTATTCTGAAATTGTTTCATAACTTGTTGGGTTTAGCAGGATTCGCCATGGGAATAGCAGCCACTTACGTTATGGTAAACCATTTAAGAAACAGTTTGTCAAGTTCAGCCCTTACTGGCATGAAAGTCGGTCTCATTTATGTTACAATTTGGAGTGCCGTTTATGCTTTAAAGAGTCTGTATGGGCAAATCAAAGGAGTGTTTTCTTAAAATATTATATGTGCCTATAAATTATGCCTTTAAAGGAGCCATAACATTTTTATGGCCCGAAAAAATGCTCATTAATATAAAAAGTATATTTATTACATTAATATTATTTAAATATATTTCACAAAAGTAAAATGACGGTAGTATACGAGTGGCCTAGATAAATCGCAAAATCTGATGTCAATATTTAATTAATTTAACCTAGATCTGTTTTTAATTTATTGTATGTATAGGTATGATCTACCAACAACAGATGTTTCTATATTAATTTGATTTATGAAATATATAATAAATTATTTTATACCTTAACTGTCTTTTACTAACTATTCAAGCAGAAACAAAATCAGCGGATCGAAGAATTTTGAAGAAAGTTAATTTATAAGAAAATCGTCCTTAATATAGATGATAATAATGTGTGTGACGATAAAATGACTAATAGTAAACCCCACTCCACATTTTCAAAAGCGTCTTTTCTAAATATCGTTTGAATATACATAATTTGAGTGTTAATAAAGTATGTAAACAAAGTTTAAGCAATGAATCATTGGCCAATTTCATATGAATATTCATCCGAAATGGCTTTTTATCCGAGCTTATCCACAGGCACATCCGGAAAATCTCTTTCTTGGGTGCTGACCCTCGGATGCAACTATAATTGACAGTCAAAACTTTAGTTAAAATTGTGTTTATAATAATTTAATATTTGTGCTTACCGATGAGAGACGAAAAATGTAATATCCCACACAAATATCTGGTATTCCATATTGGCCACCTCTACCTTTAATTTGAGTCTGCAGTTAGTGAAGAAGAAGTAGGACGAACGCAATGGTTCTTTTTTAACTTGTGATTTTCTAAAAAGTATAGGTTCTTCAGGATATCGTAAAAGTAAGAACGGTAGCACGCACTGGCCGAATTGTTTCTGCGTATTGGCTTAAACAACGAAACCAAAGAAAAAGACAACACACAGAAGAAATCTCGAACAGGAATGAACCAGTGTATTCAGCACTAGTACAGTTTAATATTCATATAAAATTTGAAAATATGTCCGTTACAGAAATGACTCCAGAAAAGCGATTTTTAAATTAACTGCAAAATTTTCCCACTCATAAGTTAAATCTTCGGGAAACGACTTAACATCACCTTAATGAACGGTGAAATCGGTCTTAGCCTACTACAATTTACTTTATATCTCAAACACCAATATTGCAGTTTACGTGAATTTATTAGGACTTACTTTCCGAATCGAGACAAACTGAATTAGATGATAAAATTGTGTCTTCAGACAATCTCGATTTTTCTCAGGATCGTCGAAGAAGAGTCAGTCAAGTGAGTACTAAGCATGGAAGACTATTTTTTACCAATTTTCTGTTAGTGATTATTGAGTCCCCAAATATATAATAAAGAAGTTCAGAAGCCGTTTGCCATACCATAATTTTAAGAGCTGAATATCTTCCAATGGTATAACGACGGTCCAAACTGCAGCAGTTTCTTCGAGGCGTTAATATCAATAAACTTCGATGCTCTGCGCGTTTGCCCGATCTTTGGGCTCCTTAATAGTCCTGGGGCCGTATTTTCGAAACCATGCGAGAATCTTCGAATGCGAACAAAGTCGAGCGGCAAAATTCGCACACGAATTAAAAAGTGCATTTTTGAACAGCACTCGAAATTTCATTCGCATGCGAACATGAAATGTAGTGGCAACGTAGCAAAGTCGAGTGCTATTGGAGGCCGTGTCAACCGGGATGAAGACAATAAAGATTTAACCTAACCTAAAATTTAAGTTTAAAAACATCAGGGAATTTTGAGGTTTTTTCATGGCGTTTCTTGGGTTTTTGCGAATTGACTTTTTTTTTAAATGAATTCAAAAAATAAAAAATATTGCGGTTTTGTGTCGAGCGAGCGAAAGTAAAATTTCATTTATTCATATTTCATTCATTCATTCATTTCATTCATTCATTTCAATTATTCAGTTATAATTTCATTTATGGAAGAGCACCCGGAATTCGGGCAAATTCACCCAAAATTTTTCGGCTAAAACTGCACAAGCCTTGTGGATAAAACTAGCGGACAGATTACACACTTACACAGTCTCTGGAGCACATAAAGAGCACATCATCGTAATAGGCTTGTTTAATCTATATTATTAAATTGAGAATCTGAATACATTTCAAATGGGTCAAGAAATGAAGAGTACATCCTATTCCTTCTATCTGCCAGAGTTTTAGTCTCTTCTAGTGCATCGACGACTTTTCTTTGCACAATATTGTTTAATCTTGCTATTTGAATATTCTTTTTTTTTTTTTCAATAAACAACAAGAAAACACTACAAAAAAACTTAACCAACTCACAAATTAAGAAAAAAAACAAAGCTAGTTTAAAATCAAAACAAGACAAGCGGCAGAATCGCACACGAACTTTGAAATTCGAATGGTATATACCCATTCGAGACACCGCATGCGAAAATGTTCGCATACGAAGCGGTCGAAAATACGAATATCGATTTTTCGTGCGAAATCCTCTAATTTCGTATACGAATCAAAGTCGAATGGTTTCAAAAATACGGCCCCTGGACTCTGATGAGTAGAAATGTGGGAATCTTCCAACCTAACTACGGTGGAGCCTAGACACGCCGTGTATTTGTTTATTACTAATAAACAAATAGACATGTTACTGACGCAAAAAAAGATAATCCAGCAATGTATATTAAAAAGTATTCTGAAAAATAGTTGATAGCCTAATAGTAATATCATTCGGAATGTTACCCCTTTCGTATATCTTCAACTGCTTGTATTCTCATCAATAGTCCCAATTCTCTACTTCTTAAACACTTTAAAACACTTCTTTAAAACCTATGCTCTTTTCAATTATTCTTCCATCTAATATTTCGATGTCAGAAGTCAGGTCTTAACCTAATAGTTTATTATTGGTTTGGTTATATTTTGTACCCGGGGGTCTCTCTTAATTATGTTTAAATAAATTGAGTTTTGACATACTGATTTTTTTGTACAAAATTTGATCATCGCTTATAAATTTAATAGAAAATCTTTTTTGCCAGTTGCCTTACAAAATGGTGGATGTGCATCATCTTGGAAAAAAATGAATGGAAAGAGGGCTCTGGCGATATGGAATTTTTAATGTATAATTAAGTACTTTGGGATTCAATTGAGTAAATTGCGTCTTATTTTTGTATTTTTTTAAGTTAATAAGAAAGAGATCACTTAATTAATACTATTATCTTAATCAAATTTCTCTTAATTTTATATTGACTACATATAAAAAGTTCTGGCCTCTTACTTGGTTGTTGCGCCAGTCGGCATTATAATTATACTCTACGGTACCTTTTCCAAAAAGTCTTATTTACATACGATTTTAAATTTTAAATTATTTTAAGTCTTAATTATATGTATTTGCCAAAATATTTTATTATTGATTCTAAAAAAAATTATCAAGCAACATAATCCGATATAGATAAGGGACGGTTTTCTATTCTTTTTGATAGTATTGATAATAAAAAAATGAGATCATTTCGCCACAGTACTTTTAATATAAGAGATTTTTATAAGTGTGGGAAGAGATTTTTATTATAATACTTTTTAAAATGGTTTCAACAAAAAATATTTTTTTGGCCACACAATGTATTTTCCAATATTTTCTACTTGTGTTTATAACATGTACTATATGGTTGATGGCGTACTCATATAGCTGGAATTCCTTTCATACATGGCATATATTCCTTTCTACAATTGGGGTAAGTTTTAGTTTTATTTGCAGCTATTACGCTCACCATTAGAATAGCTTAATAATTTAAATAGCTTAACTAATAATAATCAGCAAACATTTTTTTTGTTTTTCTTTTTTTATGAAAGTGATTTCCGAAACTATAGCAGATACAAAAAAAAGTTTAATTGGGCAGAGTATTAGAGTTTTATGAGTACTTTTTAAAATCAATTTAGTTTTGTAAAATTTGACACCTTTCAAAAGACATTTTTAGATAACTTATTTATGGCAGATTCTTGAAATTCCTCTAACTAGCATCACAAGAATAACACTTACGTGTTATTCTTAAGTTGATACAAAATTGATGTTGCCATAACAAGTGATCTAAAGTTTTCTATTTTTTAAATTTTATAAATCGACACCATTTTAATATTACTATTCCATATAACTTTGAATTATTCGTTTTCTTGCAGGATTAATATTAACGAAGCTAGGGGCATTTTAAAAAATCATCAACTTCAAAAAACTTAGTTTTTTGAACTCTGTTAATTGACAGTAATTGTCAAATTCTGGAAAACTAATATTAACTTAAAATAGTACGTCTACGTGCACAACTATAAATCGGTGCTGAAAATTTTTTTTGTATTTGCGATCCTTGTACTATACATAAAAAAAACATTACCGCCCTGTAGTCTGTATACAGTGTGGCTCAAATTGCGTGTACATGTATGGGTATCTTGGAAACTATAAGAGATAGAAAATTGGTTAAATGGAGAAAGTTGTAGGGCATTTAGTTACTAATTCAGTGCCGCTTTTAGAACGATTTTATCTTTCTCCGATTTTGAAATATTTGGAAAAAATCAAAAAGTTGCATTTCTGAAAAAGGGCTGTATTTTTTTTATTTCAACGTATTTTTAAAATCTGTAAAAACATTAATAGGACAACTTTTTAAGGACATCGCATACCTGAATTCAGTTTTTGTTTTTGATGTTTCGGTTCTGAGATTCTATCCTCAACTTCTACTTTTCTTATGGCGGCCATTTTGTTTTTTTGCTAAATTAAAAAGATCTTTTTTTTGATGAAAATGAAACACTCTATGAAAATATTTTATGTTTACTTCAAAAAACTAAATAGTTTATTTTTCGCTGAGTTGGCCATGACTTTTATTGGCATTTTGTCGTACACACAGTTATAATTTCTAAATAAAACAATTAACTACTTGTAACAATAATATTAAATTAAACTATTCAAAATCACGGCCATTTTTGTTAAAACATTTTTCACATTTCTTTGGAACACTTCTAGTTACCTTGCGCAGGGCGTTTCTATTTATATTATTTAAGACATTCCGAACCCTGTCCTCTAGTTGTTCGAGAGTCAATAGGTTCAAACTCGTAAACTTCATTTTTAACATATCCTCAAAGATAAAAATTCAGGGGTCTAATATCTGGAGACCTAGCTGGCCAATTTACAGCACTGCGGTTCGCGATAAGTTTATTGTTAAATGCTTGTGTTAACAAGTTTTGAACGTCCCGAGTATTATGTGCGAAACACCCGTCCTGTTGAAACCACACATCACTCCGTATTTGTTCTTCAGGTATTATAGCTCTTACGGCAGGTAATATCTGCTCTTCCAAAAGATTTAAATATCTTTGACTTGTTAGTGTTTGGTTATAAATAAAGGGCCCAATAAGGTGATTATCTAAAAACAATTACAGCATTTTACTTGAAAATAATTTTGCGGAGTGGGTAATTAACTTACCGTACATACCACACCATACATTAATTCCAAATCTTACTTGTAGCCTACTTTCAGCCACTTGAGGATTCTAGTAGCCCAAAAATTACGATTATGCCTGTAGAATACTCCGCAGTTGCTAAAAAACGTATCGTCGGTCCAAATAATTTTCCTGCTGAAATTAGGTATTTCTGGACATTGCCTTACAAACCAGTTTGAAAATTCAAATCGTCTTGGGTAGTCTGTTTCTATCACTTAAACCTCGAACAATAGTAGGCTTATATAGACGATATTTATTTTTTTTAAGGACTCTTTGAACGGTATTCCATGGTATATTTATATCAGATGCAGCTTTTCGGGTCAATGTTTTCGGGTTCGCATTAAAATGGTCTAAAATGTTTTCATCGCGAGCTTCATTGCCCCTTTGATAATTTTCTGGCGTTGGTATTTCAAAACTTCCATGAGTTCTAAGGTTCTTGACATCCCTAGCGAATAGTCTTGGACCTGGGTGTTGTCTCTCAGGATACAGTTCCAAATATCTGGCGATTGCAAGATTTTCATTCCTAATACATGTAATATAACATTCCAATATGTCAAATGTTTCTTCACTGGTATATCGCATGACCATTGTCGGAAATTAAAAATTTAAAGAAAACCCACTAAATACAAACAAAAACAACTAGATACGAAAAAACTATTTAACACGAACAAGAATAAAAAATTTACAAGATTAGAACTACTAAACAACATAAAAAGTTAAATCAAATAAATAATATTTTGCAGAATTGTCAGTAAATGACGCTAAATCAGGAAACAGTAATAATTGTTTATGCGACAAATGGCCTCCGTAGAGATGGCCTCCGCATTTATGGCCAACTCCGCGAAAAATGAACTTTGTAACTTTTTGACATAAGAATCAAATATTTTCATAAAGTGTTATACATTAGCTTAAAGGAAAAAAAGGATCTTTTTAATTCAGCAAAAAAACAAAATGGTCGCCATAAGAAAAATAGAAGTTAAGGATGGAATCTCAGAACCGAAACGTCGAAAACAAAAACTGAATTCACGTATGCATTGTCCTTAAAAAGTTGTCCTAATAATGTTTTTACAGATTTTAAAAATATGTTGAAATAAAAAAAATCAGCCCTTTTTCAAAAATGCAACTTTTTTATTTTTTCCAAATATTTCAAAATCGAACAAAGATGTGCCTTCTGAAAGCGGCACTAAATTGGTAACTAAATGCCGTACAATTTTCCCCATTTAACCAACTTTCTATCTCTTATAGTTTCCAAGATATCCATACATGTACACCCAATTTGGGCCACACTGTATACCGACTGTTAAAAGGGCCCAGACCCTCTAAATAATCCGTGAACTCGCTCTTTTATCAAAAAGTATACCCAATAAAAATTATAGATCTCTTTCAGATCTACATTAGGAAGATAACTTTGCATATACAGGAGGCATCACATCAGTAGTAGAGACCAAATTTACCTCTTTTTTTACCTTTTAAATGGAATGCTATATTTTTTATGCATTATCTGATTCTACGCAAAATTTTAACTTCATCTAACATATGTTATACCTAAAGCGTAAAAATAATTATGAAAGCTTATGATAAATAAAACATGCAAATAACCCATAAAAATAGAAATGATACAAAAAAGTATTTAAATAATAAACCTATTTAATTGAATGTTGAAAATGACCTGAACCCCTTGAACGGTTTGACAATGTGCCAAATTGTAGTAATAAGCATTTGCTAAGCTTAAGTTCACATATCGGGAGTTATAAATTAAAATTTTGCTCTAATTTTATCTTGTAATACGTTAATATTTTTCAGCTTTGTCGCATAAATTGCTAATTACTTTCTAGATCATGGATACTTACCGTTGCGGTTGATAATAAAACTCTTGAATCGTTGATTGCGTGATTAACTGAAACACTGGTGCTTTGATTTTTCAGTTTCCGAAGTTGTTTCGTCACAATAAATCATTGTGTTGCCTTTTGAACAAACTTTGTAACTTCAAGCAATACATTCAATATATAAATGATTTGCTCTTAGGTAATTTAAGCATAGCTTGAGTTTTTTGATTTCTTCGATTCGTGATTCTATAGGTAATTCTAACATTTTGTCGCAGCGATAAATATGATATTTGCCTTTGCAAAAGAGACAATTAGATTTATATTTTTACTATAAAGAAGTGTGCTCTTTTTTATCAGGTTTTTTAAGTTGGAAATTAGATCCGATATAGATAAGGGACGGTTTTCTATTCTTTTTGATAGTATTGATAATAAAAAAATGAGATCATTTCGCCACAGTACTTTTAATATAAGAGATTTTTATAAGTGTGGGAAGAGATTTTTATTATAATACTTTTTAAAATGGTTTCAACAAAAAATATTTTTTTGGCCACACAATGTATTTTCCAATATTTTCTACTTGTGTTTATAACATGTACTATATGGTTGATGGCGTACTCATATAGCTGGAATTCCTTTCATACATGGCATATATTCCTTTCTACAATTGGGGTAAGTTTTAGTTTTATTTGCAGCTATTACGCTCACCATTAGAATAGCTTAATAATTTAAATAGCTTAACTAATAATAATCAGCAAACATTTTTTTTGTTTTTCTTTTTTTATGAAAGTGATTTCCGAAACTATAGCAGATACAAAAAAAAGTTTAATTGGGCAGAGTATTAGAGTTTTATGAGTACTTTTTAAAATCAATTTAGTTTTGTAAAATTTGACACCTTTCAAAAGACATTTTTAGATAACTTATTTATGGCAGATTCTTGAAATTCCTCTAACTAGCATCACAAGAATAACACTTACGTGTTATTCTTAAGTTGATACAAAATTGATGTTGCCATAACAAGTGATCTAAAGTTTTCTATTTTTTAAATTTTATAAATCGACACCATTTTAATATTACTATTCCATATAACTTTGAATTATTCGTTTTCTTGCAGGATTAATATTAACGAAGCTAGGGGCATTTTAAAAAATCATCAACTTCAAAAAACTTAGTTTTTTGAACTCTGTTAATTGACAGTAATTGTCAAATTCTGGAAAACTAATATTAACTTAAAATAGTACGTCTACGTGCACAACTATAAATCGGTGCTGAAAATTTTTTTTGTATTTGCGATCCTTGTACTATACATAAAAAAAACATTACCGCCCTGTAGTCTGTATACAGTGTGGCTCAAATTGCGTGTACATGTATGGGTATCTTGGAAACTATAAGAGATAGAAAATTGGTTAAATGGAGAAAGTTGTAGGGCATTTAGTTACTAATTCAGTGCCGCTTTTAGAACGATTTTATCTTTCTCCGATTTTGAAATATTTGGAAAAAATCAAAAAGTTGCATTTCTGAAAAAGGGCTGTATTTTTTTTATTTCAACGTATTTTTAAAATCTGTAAAAACATTAATAGGACAACTTTTTAAGGACATCGCATACCTGAATTCAGTTTTTGTTTTTGATGTTTCGGTTCTGAGATTCTATCCTCAACTTCTACTTTTCTTATGGCGGCCATTTTGTTTTTTTGCTAAATTAAAAAGATCTTTTTTTTGATGAAAATGAAACACTCTATGAAAATATTTTATGTTTACTTCAAAAAACTAAATAGTTTATTTTTCGCTGAGTTGGCCATGACTTTTATTGGCATTTTGTCGTACACACAGTTATAATTTCTAAATAAAACAATTAACTACTTGTAACAATAATATTAAATTAAACTATTCAAAATCACGGCCATTTTTGTTAAAACATTTTTCACATTTCTTTGGAACACTTCTAGTTACCTTGCGCAGGGCGTTTCTATTTATATTATTTAAGACATTCCGAACCCTGTCCTCTAGTTGTTCGAGAGTCAATAGGTTCAAACTCGTAAACTTCATTTTTAACATATCCTCAAAGATAAAAATTCAGGGGTCTAATATCTGGAGACCTAGCTGGCCAATTTACAGCACTGCGGTTCGCGATAAGTTTATTGTTAAATGCTTGTGTTAACAAGTTTTGAACGTCCCGAGTATTATGTGCGAAACACCCGTCCTGTTGAAACCACACATCACTCCGTATTTGTTCTTCAGGTATTATAGCTCTTACGGCAGGTAATATCTGCTCTTCCAAAAGATTTAAATATCTTTGACTTGTTAGTGTTTGGTTATAAATAAAGGGCCCAATAAGGTGATTATCTAAAAACAATTACAGCATTTTACTTGAAAATAATTTTGCGGAGTGGGTAATTAACTTACCGTACATACCACACCATACATTAATTCCAAATCTTACTTGTAGCCTACTTTCAGCCACTTGAGGATTCTAGTAGCCCAAAAATTACGATTATGCCTGTAGAATACTCCGCAGTTGCTAAAAAACGTATCGTCGGTCCAAATAATTTTCCTGCTGAAATTAGGTATTTCTGGACATTGCCTTACAAACCAGTTTGAAAATTCAAATCGTCTTGGGTAGTCTGTTTCTATCACTTAAACCTCGAACAATAGTAGGCTTATATAGACGATATTTATTTTTTTTAAGGACTCTTTGAACGGTATTCCATGGTATATTTATATCAGATGCAGCTTTTCGGGTCAATGTTTTCGGGTTCGCATTAAAATGGTCTAAAATGTTTTCATCGCGAGCTTCATTGCCCCTTTGATAATTTTCTGGCGTTGGTATTTCAAAACTTCCATGAGTTCTAAGGTTCTTGACATCCCTAGCGAATAGTCTTGGACCTGGGTGTTGTCTCTCAGGATACAGTTCCAAATATCTGGCGATTGCAAGATTTTCATTCCTAATACATGTAATATAACATTCCAATATGTCAAATGTTTCTTCACTGGTATATCGCATGACCATTGTCGGAAATTAAAAATTTAAAGAAAACCCACTAAATACAAACAAAAACAACTAGATACGAAAAAACTATTTAACACGAACAAGAATAAAAAATTTACAAGATTAGAACTACTAAACAACATAAAAAGTTAAATCAAATAAATAATATTTTGCAGAATTGTCAGTAAATGACGCTAAATCAGGAAACAGTAATAATTGTTTATGCGACAAATGGCCTCCGTAGAGATGGCCTCCGCATTTATGGCCAACTCCGCGAAAAATGAACTTTGTAACTTTTTGACATAAGAATCAAATATTTTCATAAAGTGTTATACATTAGCTTAAAGGAAAAAAAGGATCTTTTTAATTCAGCAAAAAAACAAAATGGTCGCCATAAGAAAAATAGAAGTTAAGGATGGAATCTCAGAACCGAAACGTCGAAAACAAAAACTGAATTCACGTATGCATTGTCCTTAAAAAGTTGTCCTAATAATGTTTTTACAGATTTTAAAAATATGTTGAAATAAAAAAAATCAGCCCTTTTTCAAAAATGCAACTTTTTTATTTTTTCCAAATATTTCAAAATCGAACAAAGATGTGCCTTCTGAAAGCGGCACTAAATTGGTAACTAAATGCCGTACAATTTTCCCCATTTAACCAACTTTCTATCTCTTATAGTTTCCAAGATATCCATACATGTACACCCAATTTGGGCCACACTGTATACCGACTGTTAAAAGGGCCCAGACCCTCTAAATAATCCGTGAACTCGCTCTTTTATCAAAAAGTATACCCAATAAAAATTATAGATCTCTTTCAGATCTACATTAGGAAGATAACTTTGCATATACAGGAGGCATCACATCAGTAGTAGAGACCAAATTTACCTCTTTTTTTACCTTTTAAATGGAATGCTATATTTTTTATGCATTATCTGATTCTACGCAAAATTTTAACTTCATCTAACATATGTTATACCTAAAGCGTAAAAATAATTATGAAAGCTTATGATAAATAAAACATGCAAATAACCCATAAAAATAGAAATGATACAAAAAAGTATTTAAATAATAAACCTATTTAATTGAATGTTGAAAATGACCTGAACCCCTTGAACGGTTTGACAATGTGCCAAATTGTAGTAATAAGCATTTGCTAAGCTTAAGTTCACATATCGGGAGTTATAAATTAAAATTTTGCTCTAATTTTATCTTGTAATACGTTAATATTTTTCAGCTTTGTCGCATAAATTGCTAATTACTTTCTAGATCATGGATACTTACCGTTGCGGTTGATAATAAAACTCTTGAATCGTTGATTGCGTGATTAACTGAAACACTGGTGCTTTGATTTTTCAGTTTCCGAAGTTGTTTCGTCACAATAAATCATTGTGTTGCCTTTTGAACAAACTTTGTAACTTCAAGCAATACATTCAATATATAAATGATTTGCTCTTAGGTAATTTAAGCATAGCTTGAGTTTTTTGATTTCTTCGATTCGTGATTCTATAGGTAATTCTAACATTTTGTCGCAGCGATAAATATGATATTTGCCTTTGCAAAAGAGACAATTAGATTTATATTTTTACTATAAAGAAGTGTGCTCTTTTTTATCAGGTTTTTTAAGTTGGAAATTAGAGGTTTTGGTAAATTTACAACGATCGGAAATAAAATTCATTAGGTTGTTTAGTTTTGGAACGATTTTCTGCGCGATAACAAATTCCTCCCAAAGCGATATTGCTCTAAAATCTAATTTTGTTATTAATAAATTAATTATCAATACTGGTTCATCCCGTAATTTCAACGCCCTATAACGTTTCTGAAAATCATCCAATAAATTTGTAAGAGGATATTTATCTTTCAAAATCGTAGATAAATCAAATAAAGCCTTAACTTGATTCTTCATTGTTAAGTTTTTATTTTCATATCGTTTGACTAACAAATTCCACGCGACATCATAATTTTTTCTGAGTTATTTCCAGCGATTCCAAGATATTCTTTGCATCACCCTGTAAAGAGCTTATTAATAAATATTAAAAAACTTTATCAATAGATTGCTCTTCGTGATTAAGTCTTTGAAATGAACCCATTTATCATACTTTAAGGTACCTTTAATAACTTTCTGTTTCCTCTTTCATCATCATCGTGACGATCAACTGGTGTCTCGTCATTATTCATGATAAATATTAAAGTAATAAAATAAATAAAGGTTTAAATATGATTTAAAGATTTAGATTTACGACATTATGCGATATACGATATAATATTACTGTGACCACTCTACACTACACATGGCAAAGCAGTGAACAACAAACGATAATAAGCTAGGAAATGAAACAGATAAACTTTGTTTCTTCAAATTCGATTTTTCTTTTTGAGTCACATTATATCCACAGGATTTTACACCATGCGTCCAAAGGACCATTAAATGGGAACGATTATTTGCTTCGTTGATTAATACTCGATTTATATTAGAAGAAATATTGATTTATTTTCTTTATCGATTACAAACGATACTACTTTTTTTGGGATGTGATACACAGAGATGAATCTTCCTCCCAGTTAGGCGGGCATACGTAGTGTCACAGAAAACAAAGGAGAAGTTCTTTAGTAAGTATTCTGTGCGTAGGGTCGCCGCCTCTTCCTCCTTTCATGACAAGGCTTATATTATATTAGATGTTCTGATTAGGAGGTCACTTAATTTCACCGGTCCCGCTTGTTGCGACTCAGCACAACCAATAAATATGTACCTTAAAACGTGTTGCTACTCAGGACAACCAGTGGATATTTAAAAGACTTTGATGGATTGTTGACTTTTAAGCACGTGAATGTGTAAAGCGCAGCGTCAAGTTTGACATATATCATGACATTACTGGATGTATTATTAAAGCCATATTTTAGCAAGTAGGCGCTTTACTCGGTTGGGTTGCCTTACGATATCTTAAGCGTTACGTCATCATATGGTTGCGCTCGACTGACGTAATGTCTGATAGCTTTCAGAGTCTAAACTCTAAATATTAGCTATAGCTTTCATCGGTATTGAATTCGTTTTGAAGACTGACCTAAACCACCAAAACACCCATTTGTCTAAGTTTCCAAAACGTTTTGAGCCTAAGTCCGATCTCATACATTTTTAAGATAAGATTAGATCGTAACAAAATACAAATTAATGTCGCCGTGAAAACGTTTATAAAGGGCAGACTTTTACCCAAGAGGAAGTAAGATAAACAAAAAAGTTACTGGCGTAAACATAACCTCACTCATATTTTTTTCCACAGAAATCAAAAATCGATTTAAAATAATATTCGTGCAGCCTCATCTTTACGTTCTTCACTGTATTTTTTACAAATCTATTCCCTCTTTTTATAACTCTTTTTTCTGCATTTTTATTTGGTTTGAATGTCTTAACTGTCTCATATACATTAATATGAAATAAATTAAAACTAATACTAAGAAATATTAGCGGTCTCGGGAGACCGCTAACAAACGCTTAAAGCGCCTTATACGGTGACGTCATGAATGATCTTTTGAATGCGCCTTTAAGACAAGTCATGAATGAATGACTTGTCTTAAAGGCGCTTATAGGCACTTACTCGCTAAAATATGGCTTAAATTAGGAAACAGACTTCCTACATTACAGTAAAAAATAAAAATTTTACTACCATACATATTTCGGATATATAATTTCTGGGCGTTTACCTTTTAATAAAAAGGAGAAACTTTCATATTATACCTCTTTAGCTGTATCTACACATTCCTGAATAAATAATTTATCTTTAAATAATATTCAAACAAATATTTTTTTAGTTTTCATAATAAACAATTCATAAATTTAATTAAGTTAAAACGGATTTAAATATATTCATTGAAAAATTCTGGAAAGTAGAAGAAGTTCCTAAAAACTCTCTGCTCTCCCCACAAGAAGACTTTGTTAAAAGCTATTTTTAAACAAACCATAAAAATTTTACCCTGGGGTAGATTTCAAGTCAATTTATCCTTTATTACACCTAGTGAGCATAAAAGATTAGGTAATTCATTTTATTCAGCTGGTAAAAGGTTCTTAAAT
This sequence comes from Anthonomus grandis grandis, assembly GCF_022605725.1. Taxonomy (NCBI): domain Eukaryota; kingdom Metazoa; phylum Arthropoda; class Insecta; order Coleoptera; family Curculionidae; genus Anthonomus; species Anthonomus grandis. The sequence continues at coordinate 20,155,597 of NC_065549.1, forward strand.
TTAAAATCTAGGCGAATAAAAATTCAAATATTTATAAACAGTATAAAGATTTTATAAACGAATATATTTCATGCTAATATGTCCCTATAAATTTATGTAATAAAAATGCTGATCTTAAATATTTTCTTCTACATCACTGTTTTATACGAGATGATAGTATTACCACAAAGGGTAGTTTTTAACGGCTCAATGAAGACATTCACCTTAATAATATAATGTTAAAGGGTTATACAAAACAACCTGAACTTTTTGACATTTTATTAAAAATTAGAATATTTAAATGGTTTTTCACTGCTGATATTCAAAAAATATTTAGATATGATAAATCCAGAACACAAATTCTTTTTAAATATTTGATAGCGTGATTCCCCTGATGAAGATATCAAATGTATAGCATTACAAACTATCTCACATGGGACAAATTGTGCCTAATTTAGAAGAATAGAATAGAATATCAAATAGAATTATCAAATTTACGTAAGGATACTCTACTTCTTGCCTCTGCGGCTTTAGTTAAAGCATGTTATGCTGATGACATTTTGTATGGAACCTATGATAAAGATACATTACCATTGGCTCAAAAACAGCTTACATTCCTACTTAATAAAGCAGGCATCACTTTACATAAATGTTGTTCCATTCCCTTTAAAAACCGAAGTAATAACTCCTCCTGAATAAAGAAAAACTGCGCATCTTGTTTAACAAAAGGATTTAGATTTTTACAATTTATTAGTTAAAGGACTTTCACATAATTGCAATAAAAAAGGTGATAAAACCGGATGCTCTTCAAGTGTAAATAAATTGCAAAAAGCTGAAGAAAGAATTATTTACATAGATCAAAAAATTTTATTTAAACGAGAAATTTCTGAAATTAACTTGAATAAAAGCTTCTCAAATAAATGTATTTTAAGTCTTAATCTTCGTTAAAAAAATTCTAATACCTAACCCTTATGACCAGGAGTTTTCAATACTCTTACTCTCTAAAAATATTATAGTTCAGATGTTGATAAAAATGTATCATGTTAGATTATGCCATACCCTATGAAATATTTGTCTAAAGCACTGACGGTTTGCGAGAAGTAAAACGTATTATACATATGACGTTGACCTGCTTTATGTTTAATTCTTAATCGGCATCCCAAATTATGTCAGATCTTCCTAAAGAACGTCTTCAAGCCTTTTTTCCATTTTGAACTTTTGCAATATGTTATGTAGGTCCTTACTTAATAAAAGTTTCTTCATTGCGCAAGGCTCCTCTTATTAAATGTTATATTAATATTGTAATTTATAAGTAGGCGTGAAATTCCAAAAACGATTTTCAGTGATAATGCTAAAAATTTTCCAGGCTCAAAAAATCAGCTGAAAGGACTTCATGACTTTTTAAGGTCTCGGGCCATCTTCAAGGCTATAATTCTTGCTTTCTCGTTCCCCCCATTATGGTGGTGTTTGGTAGACTGCGATAAAAAGCGTAAAATATCATTTAATCCGTTTAATGGGCATTTAAAAATTTACAATTGAAGAGTTTATAACTGTACTCTCTCAGATTAAGGCAGTACTTAGTTCTCGGTTTTTAGGTGCTATATCGTGTAACCCCACTGACATTTTAACTTTAACCCCCAAATATTTTTTAATCGGTAGAACCACCACTTCTTTCCCAGAAAGGGATGTTAGTCACATTTTAGAAAATCATCTAGCCTTATGGCAAAAAGTTTTGCAAATTAAATAGTTATTTTGGAAAACGTGGACTACTCTGATTATTTCAATTGACTGCAGAACAGACCTACGTGGAGAGTCATTTGTGATAACATTAAAGTGAATGATTGAGTATGATGAAGTATTGTTGAAAGGTGGTAATAGTCCTCCCTTATATTGGCCATTAGTCAGAGTCACTGAAGTTTTATATCGTTAAGACAAGAATGTTAGAATAGTTAAAGTTCGAACTAACGAGTTTAGATACTAAACGTATATCAAAAATTTGTCCTTTGCCTAGTAATTTACATAATATTGTTTGATTATCCTTGTATTATCTTACTTTATATCCTGTATTTTAAGACTAGATTAGAAAAAAATGTCATTTAATTTTAAATATCGTTGCATGCTATATAACGTTTCTTTTTGTATAACTTAGAAGTAAATAAGTTACTTCAACGCGGGGGAGTTATTGCGGCTCAGCGCAACCAGTAAATATATATAAATTTAATTTAATATTTTACCTTAAAACGTATTGCTACTTAAGACAACCAGTGAATATGTATCTTAAAAGACTTGATGGATTGTTGACTTTTAAGCACGTGAATGTGAAAAGTACAGCGTCAAGTCTGACATATAAGCACTGGCATTATAGAATGGACCGGCCGTCCCACTATATCGGTTCCGTCGCAGTGCAATATATTTGTGTATTGTGTCGCAGTGTGTGAAAGAGGGAGAGCATGTAGAGGATGGAGCTAATTTAGGCAAATTTTTATTCCCCCATATTATTTCTCTTGGTAGACATTTAAAAAATGAAGAGATTTGGGAAATGATATTAGAGGATAATCAATATTGATTAAAAATGTAATAAGAAATTGTTTGTTGAGAAGATAGAAAGTGTTTAGATAGAGAGTGAAAGATTTAATTTATTCGTAATAATTATTTTAACCAATATTTTATGAAGAATTAAAAACAGAAATTATTTAATTCTTATAAATTGTGTCTTATAATTCCATACTGGGTAATTTGAAAAATATTGACATTAAAAATTCTTTACTATTTTTTTAAACTTAGGACTATTTGTTGTTTTATCTAATAACTACAGGTTTCTTTAACAAAGCATTGTTCTAATTGTTAGTGTTTCTCAGCTATCTTTCAATATCATTTTTTGCATAAAAACTTAGATAAGAATAATCTTAAATTAATGAATAAAATAGAGTTTTGATTTTTTTCATAGGTGTTATAATTTTTTGGTTTGATGGAATTGTTATATAAAGTCTAATGATGGTATGTGAGATCTTTTTCCACGAACTTATAAATATACCTGGACTGCTAATGCATATGGCCACGATACCCAAAAATGACCACTGCATGGTGGCCGCCATTTTTATAGTGGTTGTGTCCTTTTGATATTGGTCACTCTGAATATTTTCAGTGTTGCCAACAACAAATATATTAAATACCGGTAATGAAGTTGACGACGCTGACGTTTGACGCGTGACCTGTCACGAAAATTTTTTTTTCATTGACAATGTTTTTAAATTATTATTGGAATCAGCGTTGTGCTTGCTATTACAATTGTACTAGATCTATTACAATTGGACATTGGCTATTACGCTATTACTAGAATAGCTAAAATCCGAATAATCTATTACATATTCACAAGCATTGGTTTAATCAATACAACCCAAGAACACAACAATCCCAATAAGCTAGTAAACCAATATTTAATAAATACGACTTAAACATTTTGATTTATGGGCTCTCAGAGTAGTGCGAGAACTCTCTATTCGATAAATTCAGGTGAGATTACGCGGGGAATCACGGAGGTATCCTGTTTCTTTTAATAATTTCTTTTGTTTACGACAGCAGTTGTGACGCTGCAAGAGACTATTTGTTTGTGTAACACTACGACCAAGTGTTTCATCTTTTGGTTTTATATATTATACAATAATTATATTAGTAAAGTACGAGACCAGCTAGAAAAAATGGATATCTGATAAACTCCTGGGTAAAAAACGAAAAGTTTTCTATTTGGTTAACTAGAAACCCAAATAAAAAAGATGAATCTTTCTGTAAAATATGCTTAAAAGCAATTTCGGGTGGAATTGCTCGGTAAGAATTAAAATTGAGAATGGCACGTCAAGTGGAATGTACGAAGCTAATTCAAATTTTTCGACGAAAACAAAATTCCTCGCAAAAATCTATTTGGCTGCCACATACAATCTTTCTTAAAGACTCAAGACCGTTTCAAACAAGGTGGACAGGATCCTGGAACAATGGGCAGCTTTATAGTTATTTTTTATTAACGAGGCATTGGTAGAAAATATTAAAAAGGCCAAAAATATATTAAATGCTTGAAACAATCACACTTTTAAACTGTATTTCTCTTTTTTATCGTATATTTTAGATATTGTTAATAAAATGAACCTAGAATTTTAATCTGAAGGTTTTAAAATGCTTGTTTTGCTAAATAGGATTACAACTTTGTAAAAAACTATTCTTTGGAACTTTATGAATCATACCTACATTAATGAAAGACCGTTAAATCAAGTTTCTTTTTATCCAGAAAATTATTTACCGCTGGATGCAATCCATGTACTATAGTATTTCACTAGAAAACCACATCCCTGATCCAATTTAAAACATCTTAAATAAGTTTTTAGGTGGAGCTATGTTTTGAAATAAAAAAAAGATTTAAGTTTGATGACCCAGTATCAGAGAACCTTCTATTCAAAAAATCAAAACCAAAAAATCAATCCTAAAAACTGACAAACTTTTTAATCTAGTACAATCTAATACATTTTTGGGAACAATTCTAGTACATTAGCTTTACGTCAAAAGCTATATATTTTTTTGTCTATATATTTATTTGTCTATATATTTGTGTTCTGTGGTCAAAAGCACAACAATGATTGGAATTCTAAAATCACGACTCGATATGACTGATTTTAAATAACATTGTCAATTGTGAGTATAGCGGATTGCCTAGTTTTTGGCGATTTGTAAACGATGCTTGGGTATATCGTCTGCAACAGGCGATGAAGCTTCCTCCTTATTTAATACGTGGATAATGTATCATCTAAACGTATTTGGTTCACTGTTTTTCAAAACCGAATTATTACGAAATGTCTGTCTGTGTTATTTATGATAGAATAATACATAGAGTTGTTTATTTTTACTATATAAACCCTTGATAATTACAAACCCTCATAAAATCATCTATATTTTGATTTTTACAGATGGTTGTACCCATTAATGTGGAAACACTGTACATAGAAGGAAAGTAAAGGTCGTAATAGTAAAAATAGAAAGAAAATAAAAGTGTTTTAAGAATTTGTTAAGTAAATACAGGCAAAAATTTAAATAAAGATCATCATTTTCATGGCATTAGGATTTATAAGATTCAAGATTATCAGAATAATAAAAGAAATATTTTAAAGTGCATGCATCTATCTCAAGTTAGTTGAAACTTTGTGTTATAGAAAAATCTATTGGGAAAAAAATGTAGCACGAGTGCGGAACCAGTGAAAATTTACAAACCATTGGTGTAATTAGTGCAGACGAACAATAGCCAATTTTTAAATTTTCAAAATTAGCCTTGGCTAAATCCAAAAACCATTGGCAATGCAACAGTGCGGTTTTTTACCTGAACCGACCAGTGTCGGTGCCTCCCGAGTGCCACAATTCTTTTTCCAATGGATTTCGCTATTAGTCGCCCTATGAATTTTAAGCTCTCTCTCTCGACCTCTCTGTTTTCCATTAGCCGATACACAAAAAGTGTGATGTCTCCTCCAGGTTTTTTGTTATATTTTATGTATAAAGTGTTTTAAAAAGTGTTTTTGTTGTAGGCTCCACTAAGTGTTATAAAATAAAGTACTTATAACATCCGACACTATCTATTATTTTCCTAAGGTTATAGGTTGAACCAAGCAAATGTGCTACAGTCAAATCCCCTATAAAAAGCAAGAGGGTCTTTACTCAGAGCAGTTAAGCGCTGCGGTATGTTGGAACAAGCGTCTTGTTAAAAATAGACCGTTCTCAGGACTAAATCAGGGAAGATTTGAATAGCAGGATGAACTTGGTTTTGCAGCAACTCAACTATTTTTGAATTGGAAATTTCTGTGCTCATTTTCCCGAGAACATGCGTTTCCCATGTAATGGAAAAGAAGATTCATCTGAAAATAGAATATTTGCTTTTACCATGATGGTTTCACAAAATTCAATTTTTCGCTGGTTCTCCAAAAATATCTCCTGAGTTTTGGAACATTTTTTTTTCATACTGATAACAGTTTCTCACTCATTCCCTGTTCCTCTCCAACCCTTCTTCTTCCAGGCGTTCTTGCTCCTCCACCCTTTCGTTAGGTCTATCAATGATGAAGGTGTTAACAGCCATAAGTTGAGAAAAGAATAATAGCGCTTTAATAAGCAAATACCTATCAGACGACCGAAAGCGGTCGGTCATCGACGAGATGAAGCGGTCTTGGATTTTAGACAATGCGTAATCTTCAATTCCCCAACCTGTATAAATAGAAAACAAAGCCTTTTGTTCCCAACTATTTTGTATTTTTAAATTTGGAATTGTACTATTTTATTGGAACAGTATAATATTATTAAATTTAATGCTTTGTTAATATTATTATTTTTATTATTATTATTATTTACAACTATTAAAAAAATTGAAGTAGTTTCCTTATTTAACCAGAACGCCTAATATTCTAGAATTCTTTTATTTAACTCACTAATAGGCATTACTTTTCATAAATTACTTTTTAATAAAATAGCATAAAATGTATAACTTGTAACCAACATATTTAACTCAAAAAACATTTTAACTAGCGTCTTTAGTCTAACAAGTTATTTCACTATCTGCTTAAAAAATTTTATCATTATTTTAGTTTGCATTGCTGATGGGAGAAGCTATAGCAATACTGAATCCAGCTTATGCAGATATATTAAACATAGAGAAAACTAAAAGAAATGGTCTGCATGGACTTTTGATGGCCTGTGCTACAATCAGTATTATTATTGGAGTCTCTTTGAAAATTCATGATAAAACACGAAATAATAGAGCCCACTTTACCTCAACGCATGGTATATTAGGTAAGACAGTTCTCTCATTAATTCAAATTTTAAAAGTTCGCCAAAAAATATAAATTATATATAGAGGATGTCTTTAAAAGGTGGGTACAAAATCCTAGGACATATTCCAGAGTCGACTTAAAGCAACGTACCTACCTTAGTCCAAAGTTATTTCGTTTCTTAGTTATAGGATGTTAAACTTCGAACATTGAAAAACTAGAATTAGTGAACAACAATTTTGTTTCACTCCAACATTTGCATAGGGGCGAGGGGGTGTTTTGGATACAGACATATTCATCGATTCTCTGTTGTTAAGCATTTTCAACCGAAGAAATTTTTAGCCATATATCAACACATATAATAATGTTAATTTAACTTATTGGTGTTAGATTTCACAAGTAAATATCGATACTGTCATAACATCATATCAAGGTAGAACTTATTAGGAAATCTATAATTATTATAAAATATTTAATTTCCATTCAAATGCTTTTTATTAAATAGGTACCTTTACTCTAATGAAGTATGTTAAAAAAACTCATAGAGTTCATAAATGGTAATATTACTTATATTTAAAGCATAATATATTATTAATAAATATTTATCATATGCATTTTTTTGACGACGTTACTGGTAAAGATTTTTTGTGTAGGTGGAGTCAACAATGCGATGGAGCGACGTTGCGATGTTGCCTTTTTCTCTAATATACGTTACCTGCATTCATTTAACTTTGAATATTGACTTCTTTATGGACTATCTGTCTTATTTTATTAAAAAATTAGTTCATATTTTATTAAAAGGGAACAGTAGTTTTATGTTGTGCCTGTCAAAATAAGTGATAAATTGTTATGATATTGTTTTTTGCCATTTTTACATAAGCACTTGGCATCAGAGATGTTGCCAGCAAACAAACTGCCCACAGATAGACGGCAATGCTGATTCTAGCCTTTCAATGTTCTAGGGTGTTAAATTTAGGTGTTAATTTTGTTAGAAACTGTTTTCAGCGTTTTTTATTCAGTTTTTCGTTTAAAACTACACAAACCTTACACCATAAGACACTAAAATTGGTGACTAACGAAATACCAAATAATATAATTTACTTAATTTTATAATTATAAGTACATCTTTCCAGCAGCGTAACAAAAACTTCGAAAAGTCTTCCGACAACATGTTGTTTTTAACTTCCAATCTTAAATAGAAGGCTAAAAAGTTTTGGATCTCACTCCTTAGTATATAAAAATCTCCTTAAGTGTAGTACTTATTGGTACCTCCTTGGGATACTTAAAAAAGTCTTATACACAAATATAAGCACTGACTTTGCGTATATTTGCTATATTTTTTCTGGTTGACTTACGCTAGTGAGGTACTTCCAAAAGATATCTTTAAGGAGTTTTTAAAGTTTTACTATACCGTATCTAATGACTGATTAAGTCAAAGATGTATACAAAATTTGGAAATTATAGGTAGTCATATATTAAATTATCTTCTTTTTATATCAATTTTTAAATTTATACTTTCTAAACGTTTTCCTATTCCTATTTAATATTTCGATCGATGAGCATACGCGAAGTTTCAGGATTTCTCTTTTAACATATGGATATATTCAGTACATCTATTAATTTTATTTTGATTTATTAATTTTTACTGTAAACTAAATCTTTTCGAACCGCTGACGAACTTTTGAAAAATCTAACCGCTTCAACTATAATAATGATCTTTGACCCTGCCCAACGTTGCTTTATTTCAATTAGGTAATATTTTATTAGATTCCAACATAGTTATTGTATCGTTGTCTAATATATATAAGTAGAATATTGTGCGATAGTAATAATATAACTAATATTTAAAGGAACTATATACTTCGGAAACAATCAGAAATTATATTAGCTATTTTCATTGAGACCAAACTGCCAGGCCTTGATCCGATAAAATAAATTGTTGAAAGAGCTTGAAAACCCCAAAAAAGTTAGAGAAAATTGAAAAGAAAAACTTGTAAATTTAAAAAATAAAATTTTCCGTGTTGCATTAGTTATCTGCCCTCATTCCAATCATTTGTTAAAAAGCATATTGAAACTCGCAAGTTTAGAGTATCTATATTGAGCCAACCAGTTTAAGCCAAAACTTTTATAGTTTGTATTTGGAGCGGGTTCATTCTCAGAATTTAATCATTTAATATTTTTTATTTTTCATAAACATTGAATCATTTTAAATAACTGTCAAATACCTTAATGGATCATACTTTTTTGTAGGTTTTACGGCATTCATCCTAACAATCGTCTCAGTCGTCACGGGAGAATTAGTTCATTTTGGAAAAAATTTGTACAATGCCTGTGGAATCAAACCAAAATTTATATCAAGCTGCCACATCTTTTTAGGAATATTTGGTTACGTTATTGGTATAGTAAGCTTGTGCTACGGTTTAAATAACTACTTCTCTTTGGTAGATACGCATACCAAAACAGCTTTTATTGTTATTGTAGCCATAAGTGCTTTCATTAATATTTTATCTTCTTTAAAACGTTTACTTAGGGTATGAGATTTTATTGTAATTGTAGTATTTATAGGTATTAAAACATGTGTAAAATATTAACTCAATAAAAGTTTTTTTTAAAGATTGGAATCTATATTTATGTAGCCAAGTGATAGACCAACCCAATACATATGCAAAAAAGTAAAAAAATAAATATATACGACGTATATTTGATTAACAGGGTTCAAGATTCTTAAATCATTTTCAGTTGAATCCAACATCTCATTTAAAAAGCTTTGATAGCAAGCAGAAGTTACGGTTTCAAGATGTTTAAAAAGAAATGGAAATAAACCGTTTAAACCCCGATTTTTATACACGTTACAACCAAACCATATTCTAATTGACAAAATAATATTTACTGATGAGGCGACTCTTTTTAAAGAACACAATTGTGAGTCGACTAGGCCATTTCTAAGATACAGGGTGTTTTTTACGGAAACTTTTGAATACCCTCCCCACCACTTAATTTTCAGAGATAAAGCAAAAACTGTCAAACAAAAAAGTTGGTTCTTTTATAGTATCCCTGATGATGTTATATGTCCGAAACATGTAGGATTAGTATGTTAAATAAATTAAGTAGTGGATGGCCGAAGTATCTTTAGTTACCCATTAATTACTTTAAGTATTATGGCCCCTTTAAAACTATCCTTTATCCTGCCCTGTCCACTCTACTGGTTATGTTGTATGTAGGTATTCATAGCTTTATAATATATTCTTGTCATTTTAAAAGGATAGCGAAGTGGTATAATTAAAATTAGGATTTTCATAACTTTGTAACATATCCTGCTATGTAATTGGATGTGGACCTGTTAAGCAGTGTAATAAAATAAATAAATTATACTTATTTTCCAATATTAGAGATACAATAGTATTTACAGGGATGCGATAATCAATCGAATAAATTTGATAGTTTATAAAATACGAATCTTAAATAAATAGTAAAGGTCTCATCCAGGAACTGCAATGGGATCAATTTTGGTACATCAAAACACAAATACCACTTACCTGAGAAGTTTTCACCGTACCCACTACTAAATTTAAATAATAAACCTACATAAAATAATCACAGAAAAAAATCTCAAAATATATAGAATTATATTTATTTATAGTTTTTCATGTCCATATTTTTAACGTAACATCTATTTTTAATGAGAGAAAAACAACAAAATCTTAATAAATAAAAAACTTACAAATAGAACAAAGGCTACTAGTACAATAATAATTAAGAAAAAAATCACTAATGAAATAAAAACCTTTAATGAACATTATGAAACATTTGACAATTTCTTAAAAAACGATAAAATTTAATGTTTAACATTAACAAATAAAACAAAAAATAAGAATCTGCAGCTGTCCCTTATATTCCCTCCAAGTTTCTATTCATTATTGAAATTATAGAAATAATCCACAAACCTATTATATATGTTTTAATTACTGATTATTGCAACCTTTTAACAATTTTAAGAAATTTTACATTTTCTATATAAATATACCCATTGGTATGTCTTAACTTATGTAGAAGGTATGTCTTAAAAAATAACGCAACAGTTTTACTTAGAAGGCCATGGCAAGAACAATAATTAAATATTTTGTAAATTAAGTCCTACAAATTATTAGAATGCAATGCGGACAATGTGGACTGCACAGGATGGCAGTCGTTATAAATCTTTATTTATAAGCACTACGTATATAGATTACGTAATGGCTACCTAATCATGATAAGTCACAGTTCTCGGACAAAAAGCGAATTTCTATTTCCGAAGGGTGTTGCGAAAATACTAGAAGAAAAAGGATATACATAAAAAATAACGAGTAGGATCGAACGAAAATCTCTCTTTGACTTTGACTAACTCTATCTTAATTTAAACAGAGAATTTGCAGCACAAAGTAAAAATCGGAATCAGAGATATAGACCACTATTACTGCAAGCAAGAGAAATTTAAGTTGCGGAAAAAGTAAAATAATTAACAATATCAAAATTACAACTAAATGAATTTATGACAGTAGTTACCCTATTAAGCTTGAATATTCGTAGCTTAAGACAATGGTTAGTTAAAACTGTAAATACTTTTTGGCTAAACAGTATTTAAAGATAAAATTACGATTTTATCCTCGAAGATAAAGATCGCAAACAAAAAAACTAAATTATCTAAAATCTGAAAAGAATATCTACTCTAAAAAATTTAAAAAAAAATCCAATTTCAAGGAAATCAAAATATTGTATTACTTTGATCAAAATATGTATTACTTTACTTTTAAACTAAAATATCCCTTACCATCCCAATTATCAATAACAATTCTATACAGGAGTAATGGCTTAAAAAAACTAACAGTCTGAGAAGTCAGTAATAAGGCACTATTTATGAATTATAAATTCTTCAACTCGCTCTTTATCCGCTTTAGGTTATCCAGATGAACGAGACAGGAGGTAGCAGAATGCAGGATAACATATTAGAGCTATGAAAAAAATTATCAAAGGAAGGTGATTCTTGATTCTGAGGCACTCTTAAATCTAAAAATCCGAAATACATAGAACCTATGTAAGCGCCGAAAAGCTTTTAGGACACCTTGTAAATATACGGAAAAAACCTAAACTGCCCCTGTTAAGATTTCTCGGAGTCTTAACTATAACCTACAACTAATAAATGAATAATTATATATAATAATAACAAATAATTATTTCTCATCATTTAAAAATATATCGGTTTATGATTTTCAATTAGAGGGTCAAGTCCCCCTATGTATACAAAGTGTATTCCGATAATATGGACTTGGTATAAATATTTCTTTAAATATCATTGAAAAAAATACATCATTGTAAAAAAAATAAAAGGGTTGCAACTCTTTTTAACATATGACATCACTCATACAGTTTTTTTCCCAATATAATATTTAAAAAAAACAGACTAATACAAGTTTTTGGAGCAAAATGAATCCAAGACATACCAAATCTTAAAAAAACTTATTTCTAACCCGATGCATTAAGAATTTAAAAACAATTTTTAATACTGAAGTATATATAATTAAGTCATTTTTAAAGAGTCTAGACATGGAAATCAAGAAGCATTAGGAAAGATTTGGTCGTTTTTATCAGACATACTTAACACATTAAACTCACAGCCCCTTTGGCATGACATTGTCTGATTTACAAAAAAATATGACATAACTAGGATAAAATTCTGCATCATCAAACTTAACAAAAACACAATTTTTTTCACCTATACTAGTATCACAAGTGCCCGGAGGCACCACCATATTACTATGACCATGAATTTTCTCTGAAATCAAAACTTCGCTTAAAATCATCACTTTTACATCGGCAAATCCATCGCAAAAGTTCATAGCGAATTTCGGTTTTGAAGTAAAATTGATCCCTTTGCCAAACTTATGACCCTTTTCAGCACCACTGAATCGCCAATCAAAATTGTATGTGCATATATTGTGCACATATTTAAGTTTAGTAGCATGAAAGAGCTTAAGAGGTTGCATGTGGTTGTACTTAAACTCTTGTTTCAATTGAAAGGACAGTCTTAAAAACGGGTTAAACACTTGTTGAATTTTCAAAACAATCATACTGGGAGGAAATAGTGAGGATATTTGTTGATATTTTATAGAGTTTAGATTGATATCTTTATATTCCACAATGTCTTCAGAACCCTTTAAGTCTATATTAAAAAAAAATTTGTCCAAAACAATTTTTATTGGTTGTTGTATTGCTCTTGGAGGACTAACACTTATTGGTCTTTCAATGGCTTTCATAAAAGGATTCGGATATAAAAATTGTGAGGAGAAATTATTCGTACTTTGCATACCGCTTCTTCTCCTAGTTGCGCTGCTGTGTGTTTTCTGATTTACATGATCATAAACACCCACATTTTCATCGTTTTGGAGCAGTCTTGTAGCTTGAACCAGTAGCAACTGAATATTTGACAATCCATCAATTCCAAATAAAGAGTTAAAAGAGCTCATTTTAAAAATTGAATTATACTGGTTGCAGTAATATTTCTTTCCTGAAAATAAAAGAAAAAGTTTTTTGTTAAGCTTCACGAGAATTCTAATAACTCATTCACTCTTAAAAAAAATATTATCTAAGTATAACTAATAATTTGGGGAATATCCAATAGCATCAACAAAGTATTTGTTCCTTTAAAGAGAAAACTAAGTATTAAAAAAGTTAGCACGAAACTGTTATCCTGTTTTTTGCTCTTCAGATAAAAATAAGCAGAAACATGTGTCGGCAGTTCAACCTTTATCATTTTTGCTTCCAGACATACGAAGTATCCCGACAATAATATATATTGTCTGAGATCTAATCTGCAGCTACGGGAAAGTGAGCGGACACAGTTGACAAATTTAATTCATAAAATGCCCAGAGGCATGTGAAATTTTACATGATCATGATCATAGAACAATAGACATTTATTAATAGAACACTGAAGGAAACGGAAACCCCTGTCATTGAATACTTTTATACCCAATCATCGAAAGATTTTTTTTCTACATTTTTTATGGGTGTACAATAAATTTTAAATTAAAATTACTTTCCGCCTAGATGAATTTCTCTTTTGAATTTGAGCGCTAGGCAAAATTTCAAAAATGTCCGAGTTCCTTTGATTCGATTGGCATAGATTTGATAGCCATACAATATGTTTATACTACCTTTACATTATTATTTAGTTTTTGTTTACTTAAGTGACTCGTGAAATTATTCGAAGTGGTAATTCCACTTCGAATAATTTTTCCACCATTGTTTTTAAGATAATTAAAAGATTTGATAAACTTATCTATTGTGCATTTTGTTGAACTTTTGAACCATTTTTATCAGTTATTTCTTTTATAATCATTCACGTATTCATTACAATAATGAGCTCAAAGTATAGTTTAAATAAATCTAAAACATTCAAGGTAAGATTCAAGAATATAGAGGGAAATGTTTTTTATTTTATTATCAATATATTGTAATTGATCATTCATGTAGACCAAACCTACCACTAAGACGTATCATCACTCAAGATAGATGCTTAACACTGACAAATGCTGAAGTCTCTATAAAGTATTCTATTAATTTGGATTTTGCCAAAGTGACTGCATAACTGAACTTAGAATGGCCGTGTAAAAACACTGTCTTACACTCTACAAATCTACAGTCTACTTGTCTGTGATTATGAGCAGCAAACAAGAATCATCTAATTTTGGCACATTATATGTAAAAAGGTAGTTATATCATATACACAATTATTATAAAACACCTTATATACCATTGAAAAAGAAACACTATGTGATTACTTGGAATAAATTACATAACACCTATGCAGTACTAGGCAACTTGGCCTCAGGGAATAGTTGCAAAGCCATTTGTGTCTAAGCCAACCTGATTTGGCCATAGAAATTTTTGGAACAGGCAGCGCAAATAACCAGTGACCAATCATTGTCTTCAACACTCATTACCAGAATGTCTGTGGCTTAGGAACACAGAGACTTTCTTAAATGATGATATTTATAATGATGAACTTGGCCTTACAGGCTACCATATTTACAGAAGTGATAGATATAGTCTGACAAGCAGTTGCACAAGAGGTGGGGGAGTGCTGGTAGCTGTTGGCTCGCATATTCAGTCTAAACAACTGTCTAGTTCATTTAGTGCTGTAGAACATATTTTCGTGCTTCTTAATGATATTAGCAAGAATAAAAAATTGCTCATATGTGTTATATATATACCTCCACCATCAAGAATTGAGCTGTATGATGGTTTTTGTTCTGCTTTGTCTTTGGTTTTAGATGAATTGTCAGAGAATTGTGATGTCATTGTTTGTGGTGATTTTAATTTGCCTGCCATCACTTGGCACACTGATTCTTTAGGATCAGAGCCGGAGGGTAAAATTACGGCACAGGTTCTGGCAGTGTCGGAGTGTATGGCATATTACAACTTGAGACAGATTAAGTCCACCTCTAATAGTAAAGGAGCTTATTTAGATCTAATATTTACCACATTTGATTCAAAAGCATTGTTGTCTGACAATCCTATACTGTAATTCCATATGATTCTTACCACCCGGCACTAACCATTCATTATGACTGTAATTCAGAAATTGAGCTCTCAAAGTACGATTATTATTATTACAATTTTAAGATGGCAGATTATACAGTTATTAATATGTGGTTAAGCAGTATTAATTGGGAGTAAGTTTTAAGTCGAACAAGTATTGAGTGTTCTGTGCAATTATTTTATGATTTGTTATATTATATAATTGATTGTAATGTACCGAAGATTAGATGTAAGTCTCCAACATTTCCTAAGTGGCAAGTGGCATGACCGCGCGTTGAAAGAATTAATTTCTGAGTAAGAGGAAGGCTCACAAAATATATAAGCAATGCAGTTCTCTGGTGAATTATAACACATTTTCTGAACTTGAGCAAAATGCAAAGAATATTCTAAGGTTTATTATAATGAATATACATATACTTAAACTTGAGGATAATGTTGTATGTATGTAAACTCCAAAAAAGAAAGTTATGGTAAACCAAATAACATGCACTTGGATCATAAAAGAGATGCATCATTTATTGTTGAAATAGCTGATTTGTTTTGTGAGCATTTTTCCATAGTTCAAGTAAGGGATGATGAAAATTATCTTCAAAATACTTGTGCTTATAATTCTAATTCTGTTGGCAATAGTTGCTGTAATGTACACATGTTATTGATGTTTTCCATTGAAAATTTAAATATTAATCTAAGTTGTGAGCCAGACGGAATTCCTGTTATTTTCTTGAAAAATACAAAGTGTGTACTATCAAATGTCTTGAAAAGACTCTTTACTAGATCTTTCAGTTTGGGTATTTGCCCTGTGCTCTGGAAACAGAGCTACATTACACCCATATTTAAAAATGGTGATGGTTCTGATGTCGTTAATTATAGAGCTATATCCAAAATGTCTCTTATATCGAAAATTTTGGAATCTCTTATTACTAAAGCTCTAACATCCCAATTTAATCATATGTTGATTCAGCAACAACACGGATTTATTAGGTTTAAATCAACTACATCTAACCTATTGGAATTTCAATCTACTGTGCTGGGAGCCCTGGAGAATCATTATCACATGGATACAATATACACTGACTTCTTGAAGGCTTTCGACCAAGTAAATCATTGTATTTTGATTCTACTTTTTTAGTATTTTGATTGAACTTAAAGTAATGGGAATTGGCGGTGCTCTACTCAATTGGTTGGGCAGTTATATTACAGGGCTAACCCAAGTAGTAAAACTGAGGAATGCCTTATCTAGAGAGATAACTGTTCATTCTGGTATTTCCCAAGGTGGACTCTTGTCCCCATTTCTGTTTAATTGTTTCATAAATTAATTAAATTAGCTGTATGGTGTTTTGACTTGTGATTTTTGAATGTATGCCGATGATTTGAAAATGTTTACAGAGGTCAAATCTATTAATGACTGCTTTAAGCTTCAGCAGGATCTTACATCTATCATGCAGTGGTGAAAATTGAATAAATTAATGCTTAATATAAATAAGTGTAAATCAATAGCTTTTCACCGCATAAGGAATCCAATTTTATTCCCATATGAGATTGGCAGTATTATTCTCGAAAGACCACAAGAGATAGAGGATCTTGGCGTCACCTTAGACCAAAAGCTTGCACTTGCTTCTCATGTTGCTTAGATATCCAACAAAGCTATAAAATTGTTTGGTTTTGTATTGAGATCCCTTAAATGATTTAATAATATGTATATCATTAGGGATGCTTATTGTGCTGTTGTAAGATCTGTATTGGAGTATGCTAGTACTGTGTGGTCACCATTTTATCAGTGCCACATCGATCCTCTGGAAAGGGTTCAAAGATGATTCATCGGCTACAAGTCGAATATTCCGGTAGATAATATTAATTATGATGACCTCTTTATGTTACTAAAACTCCCTAAATTAATAGACAGCCGAACTTATATAGATTTATGTACTTTATTTAAATTACTGAATGGTATGATCAATTATCCTAATCTCCTTGCACTAGTTAATTTTCGTGTACCTGTTAGGAGAAATAGATATGAGGTAACGTTTGGAACATAATTTCATAGAACTAACTAATGGTTTTAATAGGCCTCTTGATCGAATGTGTAGACTGGTCAATGATCTACCCAAGAAAATTGATCTTTCATATGCCTTTTTTGCAATTTAGGTCACAAATAAAGATTGATAATTTAAATTTAAGTATATCTTTTTGTTTTTTGGTTGGAGACACTTTTTAGTACATTGGAAGATTGTTGTTGTCAAAAAATAGCTCGTGTTTTAATTTATATTTCTTTATATATATTTTTTAATTTATATTTCTATTGTACTATACCTAAACGTTATTTATAACTCTTCTAATGTATTTATAAAATACT
The DNA here is from genome assembly GCF_022605725.1 of Anthonomus grandis grandis. NCBI lineage: Eukaryota > Metazoa > Arthropoda > Insecta > Coleoptera > Curculionidae > Anthonomus > Anthonomus grandis. The sequence goes on from NC_065549.1 coordinate 20,173,297, forward strand.
AAGATCTCTATTTATTATATTATTTTATACTTAAATTTTGTAAATGGGAATTCCGTCAATAAACTTTAATATTTTTACTATTTAACATCCAGGTCAAGCTGGGTGAACTCGAAAACTAGAATAATTTTTATCTGGTAATAACTTATAATTTGAGAAAACAATAGCAACTTGCATATGAACTAATGCTATTTGAACAAGACTGATTTCATTACATTACTTCAAAATAAATTTACTTATATTAGATATGTGTATATATCAAAATTACCAGTGATTTTTAAAGACAGTGTTGTCTAAAAAATTTGCTTGAGTATACATTTTCAAATTTTTAAGGAAGGAGATTATTAGAGACTGAAGGTGAAGGCTCTTAAGATGACATAGTCAATAATTAAAGTGTAAAAGAGTAAGAGTAGTTTAGAGAAATATTTTGTAAATAACGAAACATTTATTGCAGCAAAAAAATACTATATCACTTCCTCAGAAGAAATTAGAACCTAAGAAAAAACAAGTCTGGTGAGAAAAGAACTGCTTACAACATGCTTTACACTAGAAGTTATGGGATGGTTATTTGAGAAGGAACTTATATTTATTAAACATTAATAAAGTTAGTAATATCTAAAATACATTAAAATAAATGTAAATATTCAAACAAGTCTGGCTCAGTAATATTAACTTAAAGCATAGTCAAAGTCAAATTCAAAAATAGCTTTATTGTTACATAACATAATATGGTGTTAACAAAGCATTATATAAAACCTTAAAGATAGTTAACAACATAATCTTTTACAAAAATATAAAAATTTTAACAATTCTTACATACATAGAATATAGAACACACGCAACGCAATTAAAAAAGTAAAAGAAGAAAAAAAAAGAAAAAGCAGTAAGAAGTCACATCACGCTACGCAAAACTCTTCACAGTCAAAAAACTTGTCTAGAGAATAAAATGCTTTAGCAAGTAAAAGTTTCTTTATATTTTTCCTAAAACGTTTTCACAATTTATTAGCCTTATATAAAGGGGTAGATGGTTAAAAAGCCCTCTGCCCCCGTACACAATAGAGGACTTAATTTGCTCAGTTTTTGGGATAGGCAGAGGTAAAGAGAAGGTTGTTCGGAGATTGTAACCCGAGAAGGGGAAGCCAAGCTAATGGCGATATTTTTTGTGGATAAGACAAATAGTCTCTAAAATAAAAAGGCATGGCAATGTCAGGACAGAGTGTTTGAAAAATAATGCAATGGCTACGAAAGGGAGCTGCACACATGTAGCGTGGAACACATGACTCTTTTTTGCAAAATAAATAGAGAGCTGAACAAATACTGAGAGCACACACCCCAAAACACAATACCATATTTCAGATGAGACTCAATAAGGGGATGGTAGGCAATTTTAGCCACATCAAATCCCAGAGAATGTGTTATTACTCTAATAGCATAACAGTTGGATGATAGCTTCCCTATTAAAGAGGAGATATGATTTTCAAATTTTAATTGCTTATCAATTGTTGGACCCAAAAATGTGCATGTTTCAGAAGGATTTATGGTTTCATTTTGCAAAGTGACAGTTCCAAAGTTACATTTAAAAGTTAAAATATTAGTTTTAGAAATATTAAAAGTTAATCTATTAAATTCACACCATGACTTTACAAGAATTAAATCTTCATCAACAATTTTCATTAACCTCTTGGGGTCAGTGTCATGCCAAAATATTGTTGTATCATCCGCAAAGATAGTAAATTTGCCCCTAATTGGAATTTGAGAGATATCATTGACATATAGCAGGAACAACATTGGTCCAAGAACAGAACCCTGGGGTACACCCGCATCCATATCCAGACGGGATGACATATCATTGTCAAAGAATACCCTTTGTGTTCTTCCAGATAGGTAAGAACAAAACCAGTCGAGAGCAACTCCTCTGAATCCATAGGTTTCTAGCTTCTGCATCAGTATTCTGTGACTTACACAATCAAACGCCTTAGATAAGTCACAGAATACCGCCGCCGCACTCTCCCCAGCGTTCAACACGATGTACAGACTCTCAAAAAAATTGAAAATAGCATCAGATGTACCCAGTTTCGTCCGGAATCCAAATTGCTGATGGTTAAGAACATTATGCCGTTTCAGAAATTCGATCATCCTAGTTTTTACCAATCTCTCTACAAGCTTGCCAAGCGTGGGAAGCAGGGCTACTAATTTGATGGGTCATCATAGTTTCCACCCTTAAATAATGGTATAATCATGGCATCTTTAAGTAAATGTGGAAAGGACCCACTTGAAAGTGAAACATTTATCACCTCAGCCAAGGAATCAACGGTTGGTTGCGGTAGCGCTATTAGGTCCTTTAGTGACAGCCCATCCCATCCAGAAGAGTTCTTATTTTTCATTGAGGATAGAGCTTTCATTATTTCACTAGAATCTGTTGGTCTAAAGAAAAATGTTTCAGGCACCTTAATGTTGTGTAAGTATGAGCGCGGATCTCTAACAGACTGAGACAATAATATTAATAGACATTAATTTCAAAATGTAGTATTAATTTATGCATTAAAACTCATCCTTTTTCCGATCTTACATCTTCTGAATATACATTTTCTTCCCGATGTTTAGACGGACAGGATTAGGTTATTTAGGTATAATAACTTATTTAATATTATTTTTATGATTGTATTTAAATAAAAATCAATATATAAATTAAATACAGAGAGATAGATATATCTGTATATTTAACTTATAAAGAAAAACATGTAAAAAATATACATAAAGTCAGTTAGTAGAAGAACATAATAACAAAATTATAATAGAATACTGAAATTGACATTATTATGTCATGAAACCATGAACCTCTGAGTAACCTCACCTTTATTTAATTAATGACCATGTTGAAGAGAAAAATAATGAAAGTTATACCACTGCATATTCATTTTGCAAAATCAGCTTTTTATCGTATTCATATTTATATAGGAGTCCTGTTAAATGACCAAGAATGTTTGTAATAAAGGCAAATTTTTGTTCATTATAGCACTAGTTAAATGGATGAAAAGTTGTCTTGTTATTCTTTTATGACTTGTGTATTTCCACTACAAAAGTCTTTTAACTTATATTCAAAATCGCTTTTATTTCCTTGTTGCTATATCTACGACAAAATCAAAGCAATTTCTCAGGGATTTCACTATTTTTAGAGTGTAAAATAAAGACCTAAAGACATATTTCACAAACTTAAAAATTCCATAAATAATAAACTAAAATCATTGAAAAATTGGTATTTTAAAAATAAATGGATCCAAACCGCACAAAATACAAAAAAAGCAATGAAATACAATAAATTTATTTTTAAATAATATTTCTACAAAATGCGGTATTAACCAAATAGAAATAAATGGCCTACTAGAAAATATTGATAAGAACATCGCAAATTGGTTGAATAAATTTTTTACAGAATGTGGGTACGACCAAAATGATGCAGCAAAATTGTGATGAAATTATATGTATTAATAATGTATTCTTTGAACGAACAAATATCCATGAATTAAATAAACAACACCGGGACAAGATAAAATACTATGCATGAGTTAATTAGCATAATAAAAACCTGTTAAATATTCTGGTCCAGCTTATAAATAATTAATATTACATTATATTAATTACAAATAATTACAGACCTATATGATTAATACGTGTATTTTCAAAAATTATGGAAACTAATAAAAAAACCCATGAGGATGATAGATCTATGAATGATGTAGAAAAAAATATTTCATCATCAATATGGGTTTCTTAAAAATAGTAGCGCATTAAGTGCCACCATTGACCTAATGAACTATGTCTCAACTAACTTAGACCAGGGTAAAATTATAGCTGCAGTTTTTGGTCAATTTAAGAAAGGCTTTTGATGTGGTGAATCACAAACAAGCTGGAGAGAATGGGCTTGAGGGGACTTCCACTTTCCATGATTGGGTCATACTTAATAGAAAGCAATATGTATATGTGAATAATCAGGAAAGTGAGATATTAACATCTAATTGTGGTGTGCCACAGTGATCCAACTTTGCCCGCTGTTGTACTTATTGAATGTCCCGAGTCTCCAGGTAGCAGGACTGGATGCCCAGTATTATATGTTTGCTGATAACATTATGTTATTGTATACCAATGATAATTGTGATATACTATCAACTAAAGTAAATAATGATCTTACTAAATAGAGTCAATGGCTACTGCAGAATAACCTTAAAATCAATTTGGACAAGAGTAAGTATATTGTTTTTAAACAAAAAAATTAAAACATAAATTAAATTAAGTCTCAATGGGGTATATTTGGAAATGATCAGCAATATACAATATTTGGGACTTACACTGGATGAGAATCTTAATTGGAGTAACTGTATTGAACATATGAAAAATAAAACAATACCTTTCACTGGAGCTCTGGAGCTTTTTACAAATATAAACAGTCCTAAAATATTTAGCTGCATTACGCAGCTAATATTTATTTATTTATTTATTTATTTATGTATTTATTTATTGTTTCACTAAACAAATTAACTACAATATTTATATAACTTAGCATAGTATTTTCTTGGTTGAACAATGGGTCCTATAGAATTGCAGCCATTCAGTTACTTTCCTACAAGAATTATGAATATAAGAAATGGTTTACTTGATAAATCTTGCTTTCAACTGCTTCCTTTACTAGATAACCATATGTACACATATTCACTAAAATATATTAATACATTAATACAGAAGTAGGGAGCAAATGTTTTTAAAACCATGAGCAGGCGGGTACCACATGTTTACTAGATACTAGAGACCTTAACATTAAAAAATTGGAAGGAAAGAAAAAAAGAAATCAGACATCTTGATGCCGTGGGGCTAGAAGAAGCTATTTTATTAAAACGTTGCCAAAATATAAATCAGATGATTGATCGAGATTAAGTTTAAGCATGTAATGATCATTGGTGATGTTTAAAAAATTTGACAAATCGGAATTTATATAATTTACAGCTAACTGAGCCTTGTTTAAACGAAAGGAGAAATATAACTGCGTATCGTCGGCGTAAAAGTGAGATTTGCAATTTTTGATACAGGAAGTAAGTTAACAATATAAATGGTATAAAACAAAGGGCGAATTATGCTACCTTGTTAGTACCACTAGTAATCAGACTGGATTCATTTATTTTATTTATTTATTTACTTACGGCAAACCATTTACAATAAATACTGTGTCTTAATAGTATAAATCAAGATGAACAGACATGTCACCACAGCATAAGTCTACATATTAGTAAAAATTGCCTAAGCAGCTTATAACGGCCCAAAACTTAAAACAAGTACCCAAATAAATTAAAATCAATACACATAAAAATTTACTTGTTAATAAATAGTACAAATTATTTAAACAAGTTGTAAGTAGGTGGGTACTACAAAATGTTCTTTAAATCTCATTTAAAGTAAGGGCGATACGAATCGGTTTTTTGACTGTATAAACCTTTTTGGTATTTAACATGAATAGATGATTTGATATTAGCCTTAGACACCAAATGTGAAATGGGCTCATTGAGGCCATAGTTAGTCTGATGGAACGGAAGAAAAAAACTTTCGCTTTGTCTAATTCCAGAGGGTATCTTCAACTTAACTAGGGTCAACAATTGGGGACAGTCAATGATCGCATTGACAACCCAATGCAAGAAACACATGTCAATTAGGGTTCTCCTTCGAAAGAATGTAAATTATTTCTCTTTAAATTTACATTCTTTCGATTGATATTCCTCTCTCCAATAACCAGACCTGAAAGCCACAACCGTTAAATATTTATTCTGCACTCTTTCTATTGCTTGGTTAAAAATTACATTGGCTGATTCGCTGACCTACATTTTCAACTTTATAACACAAATTCCTGAAATTTGGAAGACTGCTAAAATAATATCTATTTTAAAAGCTGGGGACTCAAATCAAATCGTGAACTACAGGCGAATCGCATTACTCGGTAACTTTTGAAAAATTTTCGAAATTATCCTGAATCGGTCGCTATTTAGTAACGCAAAAGAACTCATCTCTGTAAACCAGCATGGATTTTTTAGCGGGCGATCTTGTGTTACTAACTTATCCTGTCTTTCTAGCCACATCTGTGAATCACTTGATGTTAATACTCAAGTCGATGTTATTTATACCGACTTCCAAAAAGCCTTTAATCACATAGATCTGCTGCATAAATTAACTCAGTATGGTTTTTCAGAGAGATTATTTAATTTATTTCTTCGACCTGTTAAATATGACCTAAAGAACAGTATTTCAACCTCCCCAAAACCATAATATGATAGCTTGGCACACATCAACTAATGATCTATAACATCAAAGGCTTTAGAGTAGTCTATCAAAATCAATATACCAGCCATTTGTGTATCTTGAATTTTTACAATGTTGTACTAATTGATAGTCCTGTACTTCTTTCTGGTGTATGTTTCATGGTGCCTATAGGCTTAATGTTAGACATCCTCTTTCTTTCTGCCAAGGCCTCATATCACCTTGACATCGCCGCTATATACAATATGCGCTACATTTAATCGGATCTGTCACATGTGTGATATAAATTTCTCTCCGGTTCATGTGATTGTCGATATCTTGGTGGATCATTACTCTTGGGATTAAGACCCATGTGTTTAAGTTATAGTTAGTAGGTATATTGCAGTTAATTTAATTTAATTTAATTTTGTTGAATATGTGATTATCTTGTTAAAAGCCGAAATTTAAGGTTGTTTCCAATAATGTGCTATACAGTGCTTTCATTTTAAAACCATCCACCCTTAATAACTTTCTTCAAAAAAAAAAAAAAAAAAAAAAAACACGTCAAATTAGATATACAGGGGGACCTTTAATTATGCATTTACTGAAGTTCTGTCAATCACCTCCTCACCTCCAGCTAACCTCACTTTAATATGTCAAATGGGAACCCCCATCGTGTGATACATCATAGTAAGGAGCGTAAAATTCTCTATTCAACGGTACCAAAAAAAATTAAATCGGTAAATGTGTAAGCAAATAGTTAGCGAAAATGTCTAGAAATAATGAATATTTTATTCACGCCAAACTTCGGGCTTTTAAATGAATACTTTTAGTGTGGTACCTACATCATTTTAAAATTCTTACATTTTTTATAATCGATCATCAAAAAAAATACAAGCAATTTAGAAGTTAAAATGTGTGGTAACAAACAGTACATTTAGTTCAAGCAAATTATTTATTTTTTTAAGTAAAGAATGTGTACGTTAGTAAAGAATGTGTACGTTATTTGCGAGAAAAAAGAGTGTCTTCAATTTTTTTGCAAAAATCTTTGCAGTCTTATAACTTTGTATGTGTATTTATTTCACTTATATTTTTTGCAAAACCTACCTAATAGGTACAAAAAAACACTGCAATACCTTACATTTTTAAGGCGTTTAAAAAGCAGGCGATTTATTATTGTTAAAACTGTCAGTTTGACGCGTGCAATTTTTCAATTATAGTTAAAACAGTGAGTTAATAAAATGGTGTATACGCTAGCCAAAAGAATAGAAATAATTTTCCTTTATGGAGCTCAAGATCGGTGTGCTCGCAGAACCGCGAGAGCATTTAATGAAAGGTATCAAGATAAAAACATGAGCCATAAATATGTATTAGAATTGATACGAAGAAAAAATATGAAAACAGAGTTGTCGATGAAGCATGCCAAGTTGAAGTACTAGGACAATTTGCTATGGATCCAACTTTGTCTATACCAAAGGCCTCAAAACTAACAAATATTTCCACTGGTTCCGTACATAAAGTTTTAAAAAAAAAAGTTCTTTCCTTATAAAATTCATATTCTTCATGAACTCGGAGAAGATGATTTTGATAGGAGAATTCAATTTTGTAAAGTGATGTGCCAGCGAATTGACGACGATCCCCATTTATTGAAGAACGTTTGCTTCAGTGACGAATCGACCTTTTTTTTAAATGGCCTGGTGAACAGACATAACTGTAGATACTGGGATAATGAAAATCCGCATGTTTTTCGGGAAGGCCATACCCAATATCCCCAAAAAATTAATGTTTGGGCAGGAATTTATGGGAATGAAATAATCGGGCCATTTTTTTTGGAAGAAATTTATTTAAACCTTTTAGAAAATGCAATATACCCTTCCATCATCCAATCTATGGAAAATCAAGTAGATCAACATGGTGCTATATTATTGAATGAAAATAATATACATTTTCAGCAGGATGGAGCTCCTGCACACTATACTTTGGTAGTTCGAGAGTGGCTTGATGAAAATTTTCGAGAAAAGTGGATTGGCAGACGTGGTGCAATCGAATGGCCTGCGCGGTCTCCGGACCTAACCCCACTAGACTTTTTTCTTTGGGGCTACTTAAAAAGCAAAGTTTATAAAACCCTACCTGAGAGTTTTGAGAATTTAAAAAATAGAAAATTTCAAGAATGCATAGAAATTATCGGGCAGACCCTTGCCAATGTTCGTAAGGAGTTTGAAAATAGGCTTTTTTATTGTTTTGCTAATAACGGCCCGCATTTTGAACATATAATAAAATAAATTTGTTAAACTAATTAAGTTTGTTTTTCTACCCTACCAATTTACACTCAATTGCTTCTTGGTCAATCAATTTTATTTTTTTTTACAACCATTGTTAGCTTAATGAATGCCCTTTAAAATAATGTATCACACCATGGGGTAGCCATTTGACATACCAAAGTTTGGCATAAATAAAATATTCATTATTTTTAGATTTCATTTTTTTTTGGTACCGTTGAATAGAGAATTTTATGCTCCTTACTACGATGTATCACACGATGGGGGTTCCCATTTGACATATTAAAGTGAGGTTAGCTAGGTGAGGAGGTAATTGACAGAACTTGCATAATTAAACGTCCCCCTGTATATTTAATTTGACGTGTTTTTTTTTTCTTTTTAAGAAAGTCATTAAGGGTGGATCATTTTGAAATGAAAGCACTGTATAAAAAAATAAAGTAAATGCCAAAATTAATGGTTTGGACAGTTTAAATAGGCATGTAAAAGATTTAAGTTATAAAATGCAATGAAATCTATTTTTCCGTGATTACTTAATTAAAAATTAAAACTTTGAATGCATTCATAGCACCCTATTTTAAAATTAAAAAAAAATATTTTTTCTATGAGTATAAATCAAAAAGTAGTAAATACAATATCATTGTTTTCAGAATATTATTTTTTATCAAAATACATAATAATATACCAAGTGTTCCATTTAAAATAAGAAAGTTACTATCATTTTCTGTTAAACCGGAAGTAATGGAAAACAATAGAATATGTCAAAAGATGCTCTTATAACTATGTTATCATCATAACATATTTTTGTCTTTATCTTGAAAAGTAACAAAGTTATTTAGTGTTCCCTTTTTTCTGTGTCACTCGGTATAGCTTCTTGAAAACCTGTATATTTTTAAATGCTTAGTCTATGTATATTGAAATTGTATTCTTGCAATATTAGGAAAAAATTAAAAATGCTTTAAATGTCAAATCATGTAAAAGAGAGAAATTTGACTGAACTATTTACACTCTATTTCCAATATAAACACAATTTTCAACACATTCAAATATGAGAACCAGAGATTCAGATAATAGTTCTATTAAAAATTAAGTTTAAAAATTGTCTATTATTCAATCAATAATGCTTTATAGTCATTATAAACATGGCCAAGTTGTAAGGCCAATATTAATTATAGTTAGAAGGAACAAATTCAACAAATCACATTAAGCTTCAACTAAACAAATAGCAATATGGTCAAAATATAAAAACACTAATTCAAATGAATTAAATTTTAATATTCAACTAAACTATAATAATGTAAAGTATTTTTAAAGCAAGCTTACTATAATAACAATACTAGAAACTTACTGTTTATGAAAGCTAGATCTTCTTTATTTGGTCTTGAATTTAGGACACATTCAATTTATAGTCATCTTACAGGTACTAAAATTTCAGGGAGAATTTGCTAACAAAGTGGCAGTATACACAAAAATCCCATAAATACTTGAGTGAAGTACCTACGTACAGAATTTTCGTAAACTGGTGAATTTTTCATTTATCCAAATTGATAACATTATCAGTCAGGATTAGAAATCTAAATCTATCATTATCAAAACAAAAACAAAATGCACTTATCCAAATCCATCTTATTCTAAGAAAAATAATAAATATTATGATTCCATCTCTTTCTACTTCTGTTTTGAATTTGATGACTGACGTCACTGACGAATTACTTATTACTAGATAGAAACACTGGGGGGAGAGAGACACATAGCCATATTTTTATTTTGTGTTGTCTTCTCTCTCTTCTAAACGTAAACAGACAACCACAGAAAAGAAACAAGCACCGATAAATCAGGTTTCTCTATATAAGTAGCGGAAATGCGGAACGGAACGACAGATGTCAACGCATGAACTATGGTAAAAAAAAGTCCAAAAAATTTACGAGGGATAATTTTTAGATTCTGCAAACAAAAATTAAATAGCACACTAAATAAAAACATTTGCTTTTCTATATTACCGTACATTTTTAGATAAAATATAATGTATAACACTCACCTGCAAATTTTACATTATGTTTATTACCTATAACAAATTATATGCAAAATACGTGGATGAATTTCTAAAATTAATGGACTAAATTTCTGTTTTGCATTATGTATGACACGGCGACACGATAAATGAACTAGGGACTTCCCCGAAAATCAACATTCAGAATAGTAATCCAGATAAAACAAACATTACCCGTTGATTAAATATTTGGGAAGATACGCAGTCTTGTATTTTTAAATGTACGCGGTCGACTATAAGGCTACTCTCACAGTGGGCGCGTCTACAAGCGAATAATATTACACGCGAACAGAGACAACCAAATTGGTTGTCTCTAACGCGAACACGCACGAATACGTGCGATCTATCCTAACTGCTTCATTTAAATACAAGTTCGCACATTAGCTGCTGATCGGTTCGCGCGTGTACTTGCGTACAATTGCGACTTGCGAACGTGTCCCCTTTGGTTGGGAGTTGTTGCGTTTTTTTCGGACGAATTGTAGGCTGTTCTTGCTGATTTATATTTTTATTTAGAAAAAATGGATACAGAAAAACTAATAGAACTCGTACGAGAAAGAAAATGCCTTTGGGATCAGCGAGAATCAAATTACCACCACAGTGATGTACAAAGGTGCCTTTGGAAGGAGGTTTCTAAAGAAATAACCATTCTAGGTACGTACTTTTTAAATTTTGTGAATTAACAAATTACTATTTTTACTAAAGTACTAAATAAACTTAGCGGTTACGCACAAAATTTTAATGTAACGCAGACTGTGTAAGCTACCGTTCGAGTTCTGTTTTCACCCAGAGTTCCAAATCTTCTAGTTTTTTGATTATCTAGTTCCACATTCATATTTCTAATACCTTCTTTATCAATAATTACGTTGTAAAGCAAACAAATACATTTAATAATTAACATCTGCTCGATCTAGATTAGTTTCAATAGCCTTTAGTAATAATATCCATTTACTAACCCTAATTCCGAATGATCATTCTACCACTTGACGTGTATTTGATAAACGCCTATTAAATATTTCTTCTTCGGATCCCAAATTTCTTTGTGGGTAAAGACGCATTAAATACGGTTTTAACGGGTATGCTTGATCTCCCAATATAACATGAGGTATGTAAATGTCAGTTCCTGGCAATGCTTTGCCTACATTGGCACCGTTTTAGTTGTCTCGATAAATTGGAATTAACACAAATTCCACCATCACTTTCCTTGCCGTAAGCTCCAGCATCTATACAAATAAATCTGTTTCTTAAAAATTTCTCTTGCAGTTGACGAGTTGAAAAAACGATGGAGAAACTTAAGGGCGTTCTAAAAGTATACACAAAGTAGATCAGGTGATGGAGCAGATACCGTATTCATATCTAAATGGCCGTTTTTCCAAATGTTACTATTTCTGAGTGCGCCCATTGCACCAGAGAATCAGAAGCGCGGGATTATGAAATTGACGATTCACAAAATTCAGATTTGCAGTAAGAAGAGCCTCGTCTACTAGATCATGACTTACCGACAAACAGTAATCATACACAAAAGAAATCTTTTGATAACCCAAAACCAGAAGTTAAAAAGTTAAGAGTGAATATGATGAAAAACTTTTAGAAATTGAGGCAAGAAAATTAAAGTATTTTGAAGGCAATAGAAGAGATGATAATTACCAATTCCTAATGAGCCTTTTGCCTTACTTAAAAGCCGTACTTGTATTTATCAAGAAAATTAATTGTGAGATCACAGTTACAACAGGTCTTAATCTTTAATATCTCTAAAATACCTGCACAAACACAATGACAACAAGATGCATCTGGAACGACTTCTAGAAATTCGATCAGTGGATATTCAAATTCTGCAGCAACCACTCCTAGTCAACCTGATTTACAAAGCCCTACAGAGAGTCACCATTACTTACCTGAATATTTCCAACAGTTTAATCCGACATACTCCAATACTTCATAAATAAATTTTAATTTTAGTTAAATCCCTTTAGTATTATACAGTAGTTGGTTAAGATTCAAACATAACAAGAAATTTATTCTGGAGGTTGTTGCAAAAAATTTCTCATATAGTTTGTTGTTTTCATTCTTTAGGTTTCTTGAAAGGAAATTAAAAAACTTACCTTAAAGTTACAGTCAAACGTTCTTCTGGAGAAATTGGTTCACGAAAATTACAATATTTCGCGAACTTTGATTATATTTAATATGTAATTGAAAGTTTCTTCTTTCATTCAAAAATAGCTAAAAAACTGTTCCTCGCTGCTTTTTAAATCTTTCCAAATATGTTGAAATTCACCAAACTCCTTTCTTTTCTTAAGTAGTTCATTCACCCATACTTTTCTTTTTTTCTGCATTATTCGTCTTTTTAACAAACTATTTTCAAACAAGTACAAATCGCGTGCAGACATTTTTTGATACGTTCTATTCGCAATTTTTTATCGACGTCAAGTGTGCAAATTAACGGATGCGTACGTTTAATTAATCGTACGTACACGCATCCACTGTGAGAGTAGCCTAAAGCCGAATTTACACGTGTCAAGTAGCTAAAGCAAGTTACTAAATTTAGTTACTTGTATGGTGTAAACAACTTGATTTAGTACTTGCGCAAGAACCAATTTTAGTAAGATAATAATTTAATAATCTGTTGAGGCCAAAAAAAATAAAAAAAAAAAACAATAATTTAAAAATTTAATAATAAATATTCTACTGAAAAAGAAAGAACATACCTAATGGGAGCATGGGAAGAGGATCAGGATATGAAAGAAAATATGAGGGGAAGGGAAGATGAGGAAAATTATATAACGATTTATGGCAACGTTCACAGCCTTTCAGGAACAAAATCATGAACAATATTATACACAAAAACGTTAAAAAAAATCACTCATACACATAATTAACCAAGGAGAAGCAGCTTAATGTTAACTTTAAAAGTTTTTTCTGTCAATGTAAAATCATTTATTTTAAACCTATTTATATAGTGTGCAATCAAGTATGAAAATGACTTTTTAAATAATACCTTATTGTGCGCCGGAATAGTAAGTAAATTCTTTCTTCTAATGTTTAGGTTATGTACGTCCGTTCGGAATCTAATCTTTCTAAGCAAATATGATGGAGACTTCCACTTAAGTAATTTATAAAAAAAACAAATAAGATGTAATACTCGTCGATTGAACATATTTAACCAGCCTGCATCCTTTAGCTTATAAGAAATATGCTCCCCTCTCCTTACGCCAAATACAAGTCTTCACAGAAAACAGACCAAGGATTTTCCTCTTTGTGTTCATTTTTTGTGCATTTTTGTGTGCAAATTTTCCTCTTTGTGTTCTGTGCAAGTCTTAGGCACGAATTCTGAAGTTTTTGTATCCGATAGGCATCTGAGCAGTCAAGACAAGGACCATAAATAGTGTCGCAGAAATTGAGAGGTGACAAAACCAATGCTTCACAAAGCATTTTTTTAATATTAGTACTTAAGTAATTCTTCTGCGCGTAAATAGTTTTTAAAGCAGAGTAGCCAATTTTAAGTTTAAGTGTAACATGCTCCCTAAATTTTAGTTTATGATCTATTAGGAGCCCCAGATTATTGGCTGAATTTTGAAATTGTATAACATCGTTATTCATTTCAAGTCTAAAGTTATTTAAAATCTCAATCCGGTGAGCATCACTACAAAAAAGAATAGCTTTAGATTTGGCTGGATTAATTTTTAAAAGTAGATTTTGAGTTTTAGCAAAGTTATTATTAAGATCTATATTAATATAAAGGTTAGCTTCAGGAGCATAACTGGGTTTAAATGAATAATAAATTTGAGTATCATCTGCATAGCAGTGATGTTTACATCTATTTAATTTTTTTGTTAATTGTGATGTGTATATTGTATATAGCAATGGACCCAAAATACTACCTTGTGGTACACCAGAAATAACGTCAACTGCCTCCGATATTTTTCCATTTAGCAGAACTCTTTGTTTGCGGTTTGAAAGAAAAGATGACATAAGTGTTAAGGCCGACTGAGAAAATCCTGGATAATGTAATAGAGATATGAGTATCTCATGATTCACCATGTCAAATGCTTTGGTGAAATCTAAGAGAATTAAAACAGTCGCCTGATCTTTATCCAAAGCCCGAAATATATCGTCTGTAACGTGAGATAATGCAGTGACACAGCTATAGCCCTTACGAAACCCAGACTGATATTCTGGGATGAGATTATTGCCATTTAAATAATCAAGAATTTGGCGCTCCATAATTTTTTCCAAAATTTTCGAAAGAACAGAAAGTATAGAAATAGAACGAAGATTGTTAAATTCCGTGGGATTTTTAATTTTAGGTAAGGAAATTATATTGGCCTCCTTCCACTTTTCCGGAAAATAGCTTTTCTCTAGACAACAATTTATAATGTGGGTAAGAGGGTTAATAATCACAGGACAGCAAAGCGTAACAATAGTAATATTTAAATTATCGGATCTAAATGCCTTGCTTTTTATAGTTTGAAGAATTTTTTCTACTAAATCCTGGTCTACTAAATTAAACATAAAATCGTATATATTAGGAAAAATTCTGTGCTGCTTAAAAAAAAATAAAATCGGTATTAGGCTTATTGTTGTTATTGTTTATATTAGTAAAAAAACCATTAAGTTTTTCAACATCTTGTAATGATATAGGAAGCTGTACATTAGATTTTTTAGAAATATTGATTTTTTTTAACTCACTCCAAATTTCTCTATTACTACAAATGCCAAGTTTATAGGTTAAATATGCTTTTTTCTCTGCACGAATCGCAGACGTTGTAATATTTCTATACTATTTATACGTATTCCAGTCTCCCGATCCTTACTAACTCTAAACTTATTTAGAGCCCTATTACGAAGCTTTTGCATAAATCTGATGTTGGGGGTTATCCAGGGGCTATATGGTTTTTTTTTATTATTAACCCTCTTAATTGGCGCATGTATGTCTAGGATATTAAGTATCGACTGTGTGAAAAAATCAACCCTAGAGTCAATTTCAGGCATGATATACATACTATGCCATGGTATTAACTCCAGATCAGACTGAAAACGTAAATGTTCAATATTATGAAGATTTCTATATGTAAAACTAAAGCGTTGTGGCTCAGAAATATTAAAATTAATTTCACAAAAAACCAACAAGTGATCCGATACCTCAACATCCCTAACACCACAAGCCTCCATGAGGTCAATATTAGAAAAAATCAAATCAATCAAGGACATAGAAGTATCAGACACTCGTGTCGGCTCTGATATGAATTGTTTGAAACCATAAACTTCAGTAATTTCAAACAATGAAGTATTTACACTTGGATTAGGAACACTTATGTTAAAGTCGCCAAGAAGTATTATGTGCTCATAGGCAGCATAAAAATCAACCAGAATGTTATCCAGAGCGGAATAAAAAAGGTTTAGTCAAGTAAAAATATATATATTTAGTGAAGTAAATAGAAACAATTTCTATTTACTTGTGCAAGTTGTCTCCCCCACCTTTGCTTTCTAGAAACTAACCCACCGACTAAACAAGTGTAGACAGGTTTTTTAGTCAAGTTCATAAGTACAGACTGCGACGTTGATTTTTCTTTTATTTGTGGCGTGTTTTAAAAATGTCTCGTTGGAGTGAAGAAACAACAATAAAATTTGTAGAAGAGTATCGAGAAAGGCGATGCTTATGGGATACAAGGGCTACCATTTACAAAAATAAACAAGCTCGGGACTCGGCGTATAAGGAAATTGAGGAGATCATGGGGATAGAAGGATTCGGAGTGCTTGAAATCAAGAACAAAAAACGGCGGTTGAGGTCAACTTATTCTCAAGAAAAAAAGAAAATAAGGGACTCTATGAAGTCAGGAGCAGGATCGGAGGATATTTATGTCCTCAGTGTAAAATGGTTTAAGGAAATGGACACATTTTTACGTAACGTAAAAGATAATAAGAGGCCTACGCAGGATAATTTCAATGTAAGTGTATTGTAGTAGTGTTCATATTATAAGTAATTAATCCGATATACGTGTTTTCCCGTCCCATAACCCGTAAGTATCAATTTGTTTATATAAAACCCTATAGAAAAATAATAGAAAATCATTTCTTAAAACTCTCTTATCATAAGGAAAACACGTATACCGAACAATAATTTTCATATTATATTATTTATATTAAAGTACAGTCAAAATATCATCCGTTGCTGCCATGGCACCGCACCTTCGCCCATAAAGTACTGGCAGAGTCGATCTCGTAGTTCTCTTGCACATCTTGAAGAATGATTACCTCCTAAGGTGCTTATTGACGGCAAGGGAGTATTAGTTTCATTTCTCCACGAACCCAGTCTAACCTGACCGCTTTCTATATCTTCTCATCTAACGATCCACTTGGTGTGTAAGTGTTATGAGAAGTGATTCGCAAATAATTGTGTATTGCGCAACAGGCCTTAATAATTTTGTCCACAGTTTCTGGTAAGCATGCCATAAGCTTTTAAAAAATGCGAAATCTGCTAAGCAGAATTCCGAAAGCATTTTCTACTATTCGTCTTGCCCGCGAAAGGCGGTAATTGAATATTTTCTGATTTTCCGAAAATGCTACTTTTGAATACAGTTTCATCAAATACGTTTTCAGTGCAAATGCATCGTCATCTACAATGAAACCACCATGTGGTAATAAAACATTCTCTAGGGCTTCAAATAGAGACGATTGTTGGAAAACTCCACCATCGGATTGTCTTCCAGACATTTAACATTTATATAGGAAAAACAATAGTTGTCATCTACCAGAGCTAACAAAATAATGCTGTTATAGTAATAATAGTGCTGTTATAGTACCCTTATAATTAAATAATTCACTGCCACAATTTGCCGGTGCATGAATCGTCACGTGTTTCCCATCAATCGCACCGTAACATTTGGGAAAATTCCACTTCAAACGAAATCCCTTCTCAATAACGTTCCATTCTTCTTGGGACTCCGGCACCTAAAATAATATGAATTTTACTGCTGGTTGTATTATCAGTATTACCTACAAGCATTTGAGTTTGGCTAATACGGTACAAATATTTTTTTCTATTTCAGATACAACGCGAAGAAGGAGTTAATGAACAAAAACGAGAAAATGAAGAAGAAATAATGGCTGCAAGAAACGAAACGTCTCAGGAGGTACCGCAGAAAAAAAAATAGAACTACGTCAAAATTGAGGCAAGTTACTGCAGTAGTTAACGACCTAAAAAAATAAGCGAAACTATGACACATGAACCTGCCAATGAGCATGAATACATAGCTTTTGGTCGCAGTGTTGCTGCACAATTAATGACGTTAACTCCTCTTTCGGCCATACAAGCACAGGAACGCTTTCAGTCTGTTCTGAGAAGTTTTAAACTACAAGACCTCCAGGCCCAGACTAACCAGTATGACACATATGCAGTTACCAGTAGTGCTCACGCCTCATCTTCCATCTATACACCACTGCAGTCCCCTACATATTCCGACATGCATTCTTCGCATAACGATGGATCAACAAATATAACTCGTACAGAATCAGTTGCCGATGATATTGTACGATCACAGATAATAGCAAAAGCTTTTTCCAACATTTAACATGTTTTGTTCATCAACAACTTTTTCGTAATAAAAATATTTAAAAATAAACACAATATATAGTTCTTTAGACATCCTCAGCCAATTTGTATATTCTGGTACGTCTTCAGCTGCTAATTCTCTTAATAAAGTAGACGAAGCACCATATATTTCTCTTCGACTCAGCCATTTTCTCACCCAGCAACGTTTCTTTTTGGTTTTATCCATTTCTTCTGCAAGTATTTCGGATAACTCGCCACATACTTTTAAAATACAATTCCGCACTGTTGCACGCGTAACTTTTCCGGCCATGTTTTATCAACACTAAACAACAAATCATGTAAACGCTCACAAAAACAAAAGGACTAAATTTTAGCTACTTTATTTAGTTTTTAATTTGCTTTAGCTACTTGACACGTGTAAATTCGGCCTAATTGATTATCGTCCAGTACCAGTTTCGTCCACCGATTGGTGCTGCCGCCAAGCGGCGAATCCAGGAACGATTCGTTTAATTTACGCGGCCGTGTTGGTGTTGGTTACTTTTTTAAGACAAGGGTGATGCGATGCTGCCAACAGTGCCAACTCCGTTTTTATTTATTTTTTTTTTAAACATACAACCCAATGTTGTCATTTAGGTGGTCAAGTGATGAGTGATATACTTAAAGGTGGAGGCGCGCTGAAATTTCTCACTAGTTACATTTTATAAACAAATAATTACTTACCAAAAACTTTTTTTAAGACAAAAATGAATAAATTAAAAAAAAAAAAGATAAAAAGCTGTTATTTATTTATTTTTTACAAAATTACCAAAAATACACGTTATAATTCCAACAACAATGACGATGTTTTCTTCATTCAGTTTTCAAGAGAAATAATTCATAAGACTTAATCTATGGTAATTTAACTTTTTATGCCACAATTTTTTGTGAAAAGTAACCCATATTGTCATGTGATTCAATATCTTAAAAACTGTGCAGCGTAGCGAGATCTGCAAAGTACAACAACTTTTTTGGATGAAAAATATTGATAAATAAATACCTTTAACTGAAATTATAATAAAATTAAAAACAAAAAAAGTTAAAGGAGTTTTGAGTTAGGGTGTTAATAGCACTCGATCAAATATGGAAAATAGACCACATGTTAAGTTGCGATAAAGGCAAATCCTTTATTACTAACTATTACACCTATATATAAAACTAGAAAAAGTTACAAAGTTAACAAAGAAACCAAAAATGTTGTGTAAAGACCTCCGCTAACGGTTATACAGGATGTCCAAAATAAGGATGAGCAGTATGGGGATCTCCGAAACGGTAGAAGGTACGAGGTGGTATAATTAGAGGAAAGTAGCGCAATATAGTTCTTAATTAAATGCAATTTAAACACTTGAAAAATGCTAAATACTTCCAAAATTTTGGGAGAAAAACTGCAATTTCGGAAAACCGCTTTAAAGTTTTTCTGGCGTTATTTAAAAATATATAATAAAATTATTTATTAAATGAATACATTATTGTGGCCACTTTTTTTTTCTTCTATACCATCACACCTTTAAGTTTAAAATACGACCTTCCGTCTTTAGAGAGCCTGTGATCAACTTTGTGTTTCCTTGTCGGCTCCACGCAGTTTTGAATAGCCCTTTTAATTACCTTTTCAATGAGGTATATATTATATTTCCAATGAGTATTTGGGATCACCCCCATCAAATTGTATACCTATCTCTCTTTCGCTCACAGGGTGACTGACTCCTTAGGACAGGCGGAGATACATCCCTAAAATCTTAAATAGGAATAGGGATCAAATGATACATTATCTTGAAGCTCTTGAAAAATGCTTTCCAATGATACCATAGAAAGCGCCATTTTAGAAAGTTTATCAAGGAAAACAATAAATGAAACCCCATTTTTATATTTTTTATTATTTTTTGATTAAATGTTCAAAATGATGGCTACTGATATCCTGGCATGAATTAATAAGAAAAGTAGTTAAATTATATCCCTATAAACTGCAAATATTGCAAGAATTTGGTGATGGCAACCCAGACGACAGAAGAATCCAGTTTTGTGAAATAATGATATCTATTAGTCAAAAATAATTGCTTCAGTGATGAGTGTAACTTTTATTTAAATTAATGGCCATCTTAATAAGCAAAACTGTCGTTACTGACGAGAAGCCACACGTTTATTAGAAGGGCATACCCAGGACACCTAGAAAATTAATGCCTGGGATGATGTATTGGGAGATGATATTATCGGCCCAAAATTTATACTAGGAAATTTAAATGGCTACATGTTGCTGGAATGCGACAGAGGTGTACCGAACCACCAGTAGTGCGGGAATTAGAAAATCACTGGGAAATACATGGAAATGTATCTTTAGAAGACCGCTTACTATAATTCCAACAAGATGGAGGCCCTCCTCATTAGTTCCCATTAGGCAATGGTTGGAATCATCATTATCGTAATCAGTGGAGTGGAAAGATGAGATTCTTTATATGGCCACCTAGATTCCCCGAATACTTTTTGACTTCATTTTGTGGAGTCACCTATAATCTGTGGTTTAATGCAACTTGAGTCACTAGAGCAATTCAGCATAGAATACTTCAGAAATTACTCATCACTCATTTTTATTTCAAAAATATTGTAGACAAAGTCATTTCTCTAATTATAGTTAGCCTACGACAAATAATAACTGTTAGTAAGTTACCTATTCTTAAGGTGATTAGTTAAAATAACATATTCACCATGAAAGAAATTTTGTCAAATATTAAGTAAAACAACGACTGAATTAAGGATCCAAATAAATCCGTAAATACAGTGAATATTTTTTTAAATACTACAGTTGAGCTAAAATAATTAAGACCAACTTTAAAAAAGAAATTAAGAACTTAAATTTGAATTACTTTAAACAATTCATGATCAATAACTCCTTAAATACATTAATTGACTTGAATAAGTATAATACATTCTTTCAATTAAGTAGTTTTCAATTTACTTTTGTAAACCTATATTTTTCTAAATCAAATTAGTTCATAAGGTTGCACATTTTCTTAAATGTTTAATCAACGCTTTAGCCGAGCTCTTTACATTTCAGTTATCTGTAGCGTTTTAGATTGTGGTGCTGTTAGATGAGTAAAGAGGGTTATTTTTAAATTGATTTTATGTTACTTGGCCAATTTTAAATAAAGTTTTTATTTAAGTTAAAATAATATTCTTATTTCAAATGGACACGCAATATGAGGAGCGATTATCAAAACCATATAAATCCACAAAATAAAATTGCGATTCATATTTTTTTTTTTGTATGTAGAAACAAAGAAACATAATAAGAAAATAAACGTGTGATAAAATATTTTTGTTTTATTTTTTTATAAGTGAATATAATATCACTTGACCCCACTCCTATTTAAGATTTTGATGTTAAGGGGTTGATTAAAAAATTTTAAAAAAAAATGGGTATTAAAAAATATTGTCTCCCTAAAATCAAAAATTGACGGGTCCGAGCATTTTTTAAAAAAAGGTCCCAAACCTTGCTGGACTGTTTTCGATGGGCTACCCTGTATTTTTCCTTATTTCAATTCAAATTTATATGCTATAATCAATAATCTTTTATTCTTACAACTTTGTGCTCACGCTAAAAAATTACCGAATTTAATTTCTACAGGGTGAGTTTTTTAAAGTGTTACAATGCGATATGTCAAAAACGGCTGCAAATTTTTTTTTGACATTTTGGTGACATTTCAAGTATACCGGGGGGCACTTTTTGTGATATTTTTGACATTTGTCCCTTCACCCCCCTAAGAGGGGGGAAGGGTCACTTCCTTATTTTAAATGGAATGACGTGTTTTTTATTCTTAAATACGAATCTACATAAAATATGAAGTCTGTTTACAAAAAATTTTTAAAATTGCTCTGCTGGTTACGGAATTATGATCAAAAATGTTTTGATTAAATTTAAAAATAATTCGAATATTCTACTACAATAAAAACAAATTATTTCCTACTTTTTAACTATTTATCGTCTATGTATTATGCCTAAGCAGCTGTTCGAAGTGATCGCCTTCGACTTCCAATCACTTTCTTATCCTTTCTTGACATGAGTTTCGTACCCGCTGTAACATTGCTGGTGTCACTAATGAACAAGCAAATGTATCATTTATTAAATTTAATAGAAATATTTTTTATATTTTCTCTTGATATATTATTTGCCGACAATATTAGAATTTTTGATTTAGTGGCATTCAACTTAAGGTTATGATTCTCTGACCAAGCATTTAGAGCAGAATTTGAGTTTTTCGTGCACTGTATTTAAATTTTCGCAGCTCACAGGTATGTATATTTGGGAGTCATCAGCATATTATTATAATCTTAAGTACTTTATTGTTTCCTGCATATCTGACACATTCCTTTAAAAAATTGATACCCTCAAGTTACACACCAAAAAATTGTAGTTTTGCTAATAATAATTCGTGATTTATGGTATCGAAGGCTTTACTGAAGTCCAGTAATGTCATACAGTCGGACGATTTTGTTCTTCGTTAATTCTTATGTCGTTTAATATGTTTACTAAAGCCGTCGAAGTGCTAAAATTTTTCCTAAATCCAGATTGACAAACCGGAATTATATTAAAAGATTCAGCAAAACTAAATATCTGATTATAAATATGTTTCTCAATGACCTTAGATATAGCTGGCAGTATACTTATTGGTCTTAAATCTGAAATTTCCTTTGGCTCTACTATCTTAGCTATAGGTTTTATGATTGCCTTTTTTCACATTGATGGATATTTTTGTCGTAAAATGCATTCGTTAATAATATTGACCAATGGATTTAAGCAAAACAGCAGACATAATTTTATATTTACTCGACAACCGGTCTATTCCTTTTGCGCTGGTTTTAATAATTAAAATAATCTTCAATAAGTTATCTTTACCTATTAATTGAAACACTAACTTGGTTGTTCTTACGTTCGTCGTTAAAATTATTATTTTTATAATATTCGATGATTCCTTGGTTGGTTGTATCTGGTAAATTGCTAACATTCTGGAAGTAGTTTTGAATGTCATATGTTTTTTTTCGTTAACTTAAGTTTTTCAGCAGTGTTTTTTTCACGAATTATTGCGTGTAATTTGTATAATTTCTTAGATGTCGATAATATTGTAGATCTGGGTTTGATTTATGAAATTTTTTATGCACAGGCTCTCTTAATTTTATTAAAAGTTTAATATTGTCGGTGATCCATGGGCAGGATGGCTTATTTTAGTTTTAACAGGAATATGCTTGTCTAAAAGCATGGTTATGTTTTTATTGAAAAAATTGATTTTATCGTCTATATTTCTTAAATTATAAATATGTTCCTCATGGAATGGCTAATCCATCCATGATAA
This sequence comes from Anthonomus grandis grandis, assembly GCF_022605725.1. Lineage (NCBI taxonomy): Eukaryota > Metazoa > Arthropoda > Insecta > Coleoptera > Curculionidae > Anthonomus > Anthonomus grandis. The sequence continues at coordinate 20,196,820 of NC_065549.1, forward strand.
AATTGTTTAGTTTAAATTATTGTAATCTCGGAACATTATATGTGGTTCTTGATTTCTAACGTTCTCATATTCAAAAATAGAAAAAATTAAATTATAATCTGATATTTTCTCTGAAATTCATCCGACCTTCGCCGACCGTACAAATCATCAATAATATTTCATCTTAGACGTAACAAGTAATAATACAGTCGTTTCCACCGGCATCGCATTATTTCAGTTTACAAAAACAAAAAAATGAATTTATTATCAAAAATTGTATAAAAATGTTTAATAAAGTATTATCACAATATAAATATAAAAAGTTAAATTATAAAGTATATCAGTAACAATGGTACATCATAATCAATACAACAATATAATGTAGTAAAATCACACATATACACAAGCATTTCATTGTAAATACTTAATACATTGTAAAATTCTCAAGATATTTGAATTTTTGGTATTGTCAGTGCATCAATCTTCTCATTAAGTTTTTTTTGGACAAAAACAGGATCATGCTAAAAGATATTACAACTATATATTTAATCAGTAAATTTATTCAAATACCTACTTGTAGCACATGTATCCCCTTCATCGAAGATACAATCAATTCCCTCACGCCATCTCCCGACACATCCAAATATTTTAGTGATAAAATTGGTGCAGCCATATATTTGATTTCTTCCATAAACCATTTATTTTCTACGTTATCCATTTTGTATAGAATAATCTCCTAGTCAAAAATCGGAGAATGAGAGGTAAGTAAAAAATATAAATGTGGAAATTTAAATGTACATACAATAAGCAATAGTATACAATATCATATTATATATAATATATAAATCATAATATAGAATAATCAAAAGTAACAGTTACAAAAGTAAGTTGATTTCTTATAGCTTTTTCGGTCAAATTTGTTTTTTCCGTAAAAGCAGATGTATTCTCTCGACCGAGCCTTTATTGTACAAAAAATTTATTCTCAACAAAATGCTTTTGTCACCTCTGGGTGAAAGCGATTTATACATACGATGTAAAATGTCAAAAATATAAGATTTCTTGTTCCTTTCAATTTTAAATCTTTTCTATAATTTCTAGTTTTTTTTAAAGTATTTAAGCACCAAAGCTGATGGTTTTTACCCCCCAAGAGGCTGTGTTCATAGCTTGCTTCTTCAGAGAAATAACTTTTTATCCCTTAAACATCGTGTCATACTAAAAAGTCAACTTTTTCTATTTAAATTCTGCAGCAATAAAATTGATGCTCCAGACCTTTGGGCGAATTTATTTTTTTGTACCTCCTATACACACAAGAAGGTCAGTTCAATTTTATCTTGAGAATACCTGTACCAACTTGACCAGAAATGCTGAGAATAACATTGACCTTTTTAATGGCTCTACAACTGCTTTAAAAAAAAAGGTGATGCATTATCCTCTGCAGCATAAATTATTGGTTGTCAATTGATTACAGTTAATTCATTAAAATTCTTGATTTGATCAGTATTAGGTGGGCTGGAGGTGTTTTGGGTGCTTTGGGCCAGTTTTTTTCTTTCTATTGTACTATTCATAATTCCTTTTGGGTGGGTTTACTCTTCTTATATGCATAGTTTGTTTCAGTTGGTTAGTTAAGTTGTATTTTTTTGTTACCATATTACTCATAATTGTCTTTTGTATTGAGATTTTCCTGTTGGACAATAAATAAATAAAATAAAAAATATCCAGAGAGTGATTACGAATATTACTTGTCAACCACTGTTTTATTGTATATACACCATATATACAAGTTTTCATTGATCAATTTCTTACTAAAATATTGACATTTTTCCAAACCTTTCCCAACCTTTTTGTGATTCAAAGAAGTTTGTATGAAGAATTTGAGTCAAGTTTGCTTCCATATTTAATACTGATATGATATATATATTTGCAGATAATCTTTTAATTATGGCTAATAATTATTATGAAAGGCGGATTATATTATAAAATAAGTTTATGTAAGATTATTGTAGCATTACCTCTGAACTTGTACCAACCAATATTTCCTTCTGACCATCAAAATCTATATCAGCTACAGCACAGCATGTAAAAATAGTACCATTATCATGTCTGGCCAGACCATCATAATCACTTAGTCCATATTTTAGTACATCTCTAAAAGAGAAAATAATTATTAAAAACTACATTATAAACATATCAACATGATGGTCATAAATCACCTTCATGATTTATAAATGACTGTAAAAAAATATTTTTTTAATTTTCATTAAACATTCCCAGACTTCAAAAAAATTAGAATAATTTTTAAAGTCTCTCCTAGGAGATAGTAATAATAAATATTATAGCGAGATAGTAATAATTAAGTATTATTAATAATCTCATCACATAAGCTTGTAATTGAATATCAAAACTAAAAACTCCTCACCTGCAAATCACTGGGGGTAGAATTGAATTCACAACAATCAAATTCAAAATTGGTCTTGCCACTCGTTTATCTAAAGTTGTCTTTCCAAAACTTTTAGCAAATTTGTCAGAAATATTTGGAGTGTTTTCAAAATATAAATGTACACTTGCCACATAGTTTGTAAACCTTGTAGAGAAATTGTAAACAAGTTTATTAGTTTTGGTGTTAACTTTCAGCAGTTTTACATAGCCATCTTCACATCCAAATGTTGTTATCCTCCTATAATGCATACATTTTAGCCAAAGCACTGTTAAACACTGGCTTAATGACAATACTTACTCTTCATAATTATTCATATACAGCATATCAATCCATACGACTGGGCTAGTGGTTTTAGAGAACTCTGGAAAGTATTCCTTGCTGTCAATCTCTTTGTACATATGTTCAGTTGGATTTTCTCTATAAATATGAACTTGATTATCACTTCCTGAGAGTACAAAAACTATCTAAAAAAAACATAATTTTCTGTATCTTATATACAGGAGTTAATATATTATAGTATACCTCTTTTTTAACAATTGTATCCCCATCCCATTTAATAAGCTCAGTATGCATTAATTTATAGGGAATAAAATTAAGTTCTACAGTGAAACAATTTTGTGCTATGTTTTCTATATTAAAATCCTCATGTTCCTCTAGCTGAGAGTAAATGTTTAAAAATGTCTCTAAAGTGTCTGACTCATTACTATTCTAAAAAATATTTTAATATTGTTATATATGTGCTTTACATAAAATAATTAAACCATCTACCTTGATAATTGTGATACCAATAACAGCCTCACTACTTGTAGAAGACTTATTAAATGCATCAATGGATATGATTTCAGCTCCACCTGTAAGGAAATGCTAATAAATCAGCATTTATCAATACTAGAAAGTGAAATTAAAAGTTAATAAAATAGGACAGACAGAGCCTAGTTATCACATATAAAAATTTAAACAAAAAAAAACCCTGCACTTGTAATATGCAGTGTTGTTTTTCTCTTTTTCTTTTAATAACTAAATACACAAGATATGATGATGCCTAGTACAGGCGAAACATGTCTAGTCCTTTGACCTTACATTCAATATATTTGAAACTTGTAAGGTGGAGTTTAATTTATTGCTATTTAATTTAATATGGTCTCTTTGAAAAAGAAAAAATTTACGATTTCTTCAAGACTTCTGATGAAGATCTTAATAGACTGAATTGGAGATTGAGTGAAACATAATTGGAGGCTATAAGTTAGTTTAACACTAACAAACTGAAGCTAGGATAAGACCCACAAAATGCTGTTTTCAATGAGACACTCATTTTAGTAATCCATCTGAAGTAAACTTTCTGGGATTATATCTGGATCCAATTCTCACTTAGAATATCTATGTGGAAAATTGAGGTGCAGTGTGCTGAGAGACCTATATGACTATGTATCTTGATGGGTACAATGCTAAATGCTATGGCATGTTTCCTACATGGTCATGATAAACTTCTGCAGATAGAATATTTGGGCTGCAGTGCAAGGCTGTTAGAATTGTGGAGGGTTTAAAATATAGATTATATATAGGATATATATGTATATCCCTATATATAGAAGCATGCATATTGTGATTTATAAATGCAAGAAACTCTATATAACAACCTGGCCATCAGTTTATTCTGCTATCTAATTTTAATCTCAATTTTAAACTTGAATATTAAGTCGTAGAAAATTTTAATTACCTAAATGTACATTAATAGAGTTTTATATAAATATACAATATATTTGACATATTTTAGCAGAGAAATGCTCTTAGAGCTCTTAGACAGAGTACTATATTTGCCTTACCTAGTATATTTGCCTCTTTAATTAATATTTCCTTTAGGAATGCTATAAAACTATTAATGGATTTATTGTTGATGTATACTGTTGATATATACTTTTTGACATGATTTAATAGATTAGTAAATATAAGTTAATAGGATGACCTTGTAATAAACTAGAAGCTGGAATATATGGGTCATTTCAAATTTTGGCACTGACATCTCAAAATTTTTACAAATATCTAGTTCCATAACAGACATATATAGTGAGATATGACAATATGAGTACCCTGCTAAAATCTAGCAATTTTTTTAATAAAAAAAGTTTCCCAAATTAATACCTGATGAATTAATAAAGGTTGACACATCCATAAGATTTAACATTAAATCCTTTCACATAGTTTCTTGTAATCATTATAACATTGCAGGTTTTTTAATGCTAGATTGATTTAGCTTTCTTTTCTATTATTAAAATGCTTCTATGGCATTTACATTCTACAGTTACAAAATATATAAAAAATAGTCTTCTTAGTATAAAGAGGTAACAAATTTATCTCAAACAATTTAGAGTCGTTTAGCTGCATTAACAGCTGCTAAAAGTATTATGTGCAATTGTCCTCAGCAGTAGCTCAAATAGGCAGCGGCTATCAAATATATATATATATATATACATTTTATTATTATTCTATTTGCATTGTTACTGCTAGTCATTGCTCTATTCCTAACCTATTTATATTGCTGCCTATTACAGCTACTGCTGAGGACTCTTTGCACAGAACATTTAGAGTATCTGTTAGTGCAGCTAAATGACTCTCTGTATATGTATTTAAGTAACATAAGTGTTACCTAAGTAATAATATATATATATATATATATATATATACATTTTATTATTATTCTATTTGCATTGTTACTGCTAGTCATTGCTCTATTCCTAACCTATTTATATTGCTGCCTATTACAGCTACTGCTGAGGACTCTTTGCACAGAACATTTAGAGTATCTGTTAGTGCAGCTAAATGACTCTCTGTATATGTATTTAAGTAACATAAGTGTTACCTAAGTAATAAACTTACTAGGAATATAAGTAAAAGAAATCTCTTTCGTAGTTGGCACCATTCCTCTGGAGGTTTCCAAATATTCGAAATAAAAAATATCTCTCTTTAGTGAGGCAGCAAGGATTAGATTTTTTTCATTCCCCAACTGCAAGTCACACATCGTGTATATATTGCCTTGCGATGGAATATGAAAATAATGAGCATCCTTAAATTGCTCCATTTTAACTTTCAGCTTTTTATTGTATTCGACATTAATTATAAAATACAACGAGGAAAAATAAGTATTATAAAATTGAAAAGAAGCAAAAAAGTATAAGCAGTAAGCACATGTAATGTATATTTGTAAACAATAGACATGTCAATGTCATGATTGTCATATCACATTGACTTCTACATGAGCGAAATGCGACGGCGATCGTGCTGCGATTATAAATGTCGCGCGATGACGGCGAAACTGCAAAAATGCTTTTATCTGTTAATTAGTTCTTGTGCATATGTCGTGTCGAAAAAATTCGGATATAGAAATTATAATTACTTGTTTGTGTGTCAGTTTAGTACATCGGTTCAAGTTTATAGTTCTACCATAGTTCATGAAAGTTCTACCAATATTTAAATGTTGCGATCCTTGAGAAATACTTGTGAAGTACTTCTTTATTGGTATTGATATTCTCGGAAAAGATCAGGAATGTTTAATCAGACAAACAAAAAAAGAGAAAAATGTGATGATTTTGCCTATTAGTTTTTAAAAAACATCCATAAACCGAAAAACTAATTAACAGCTTAAAAAAGTTTGAAATACCGACAAATAATTTATACGACCTCCTGCATATAAGATTTAAATACTTGGAAGCTACGATCACCTCTGGCAAAAATAAAATACAAGAAATTAACAACAGAATTAAACGAACTTACCTGGAAAGTTCTATAGTAATTTAATGAAGCGCATCGTCCAAAGATATCACGATTACTTACTATGTAGTGCCGCTTTTCGGTGCTAGATAGAGCCACTAATTTAAAACTAAAATTCCTATCCATTATACCAAAGTCTATATATGACGGACTTATAAATATGCTTTGCTTCGACTGCCAGTCTGTTAAGATTTTATTGTTTAGAATAAATCACCAGTACTAGGTGGTCACCATTTTGCGTGATTTTGTCCTTTCGATGTTGGCCACTCTGACAAATTTCAGTGGTACCAATTGTAGAGAAACAAAATAATTAATGTTTTTGGGAGGTTATATTTACAAAAGCGAAATAGAAAGTTACATTTAGGACTTCCGCGTCATCCTTCACACAGTCAACACATGGTTCTTCTCGTCCTTTCCTATCCTTCGAATTCCTTTCCTAGACCCCTTCCGCCGCTAGTTACAACGTGCATTTCATAATTAGACTTAGTTTCAGAACTAAACGTGAAAGTTTCGATCCCACTTCCGCGTCATCCTTCTCCCCATCATCCCGTGATTGTTCGTCCTTTTCTATCCTTTAAATGCCTTTCCCAAACCCTTTCCAACCTCTTGCCGGTGGTAGCTGATCCTATTCACGCCGATAACCAGGCCGGATGATGCCGGATGTATCGTGGGGGAGGCGACATCGTGCATAAAAATATTTCGTATTATAATTGATGACCCCCATGAAACTTCATTCGCCAAAACGGAATTTCGGACGGTGGCCGTCTTAGGGTGACTCGACATTAGGAAAATTTGACAGTAGTGATATACTTTTAACAGTTTTGACGTTGGCTTTTTTATTTTTATTAAAAAAAAATTCTGCTCAATATTATTACATTTCCACAGATATGTTTTAAAAAAAGATAAAACTATATCGTTGCACCCATAATACTTCAGTTTGGCAATAAGTAAGTCATGGTCTATTACATCAAAAGCGTTTGAGTAATCAAGAGACACTAAAATAACAGAAAGTTTCTTGTCAAGCGCTCGAATTATATTATCAGTAATATTCAAGAGTGCACTAGTTGTGCTATGTCCAGTTATATGTCAGATAGCAAACTGTATATAGACCACTCTTTCCAGGACTTTAGAAATTACAAGCCATAAACTGACTGGACGTAAGTCTTGTGGATTCTTAGGATTGGAAACTTAGGAATAGGATATATATCGATATATAAGGACTCCCTCCATGCTTTGGGGAAATAACCCGTTAACAAACAACTATTTATAATATTAGTAATAGGTTTAATGATATTAGGTAAACCCATCTTGTCGCGAAAAGGTGGTTCCTATTAAAAGACAAATTTTTTGTTGAGATTCGACGCGAAAAGGGTATACTTTGGCAATAAAAATGATGAATGGCACCTTACCTTTGGAATTTCTGTATGTGAGTGTCGCAGGGATCCCTGATTTCCTCTGGAGAACTTGACTGGATTCTGCTTGTTTCAAAGTACTCACTTAGATTAGATTTTCTTAAAAACAATGTAGACTTTTGCGAAAAAGAACTTGCGAAGAACTACCTTTTGAGAATTACTTTTTTAATATGCTTGGAGAGAGAGAGAGACGACTGGTTCAATCGCAAGACTGCTAAGTCGTCTGCGCATCCAGGTGCCAACCAAGTATTGCCAATGTATAAATATAAAAATTTAACTTTAGACGCGGAAAAATAATTGTTGCGACACATCTTTACCATTAAAAGAGTAATATTGTCCGGTCCTGCAGCATTAGATTTAATGGCGTTAATTATCTGTTTCGCTGAATATTGATTAACAAGGCAAAAGTCAAAACTAATATAACTAAACTTGTTATGCAAATAAAAATTTATTTTCTCAAAGCAATTATTTGACTTATTAAATACACTAAGAAAGAAATCATTAATTACATTTGGGTCAATTAAATTGGATGGAAGTTCAGAATCACCTCCAGAGAATCTAATATTAAGGTGTCTTAAACCACGCCAAAGCAATTTACCAGGATTATCACTTTGAAGCTCTGCTAGATAAGCAGCTTTTTCTCTTCTAATCGAGGCAAGTGCAAAATTTCGGGACTCCTTATAATAAGTCCAGTTAGCTGCACTTTTATCTTTTTTATATTTAATAAGGGCTTTGTACTTTTCATTTAAATTAAGTCTAAGACTGTAGGTTTAGCAAGGTGGTGCTTTCTTACTTATTCCTATCTTTTTGTAAGGCGCATGGATATCAAATAGGAAAATAATATTTTGGTATAGAAAGTCAACTTTTTTATTTATATCTTCAATATAAAAACAACTGTCCCAATTAACTTCAGATAATTGGGACAGATCTATCGAGAATTTTTCTAAGTCAATGTTTTAAGGATCGCGAATTTTAATTATCTCTTGCTGAGGTTTTTTAATAAGTATGGTGAAGATACAAAACGGGATTTGATTGTGATCAATAATGTGTGAAGTAACGGTCTCACTCTTATAGCAATTTTTTTTACAACTAACACAAGTCGAGTCTAGGCACGTAGCAGATTTATTTGTAATACGCGTTGGCTCATTTATTAATTGCTCATACCCGTAAGAATGTAGTGCAGAAGTAAAAAGAAAGCCTGTGCAAGCTAAAGAGTAAAGAACTATGAAAAATTGCATGACATTATTTGATGCTTGACAGTCCGTGCAGCCTCGATAAAAGCGGTAGTTTAAGTAGTTTTGCATTCTTAGCGCCATCTAAATTTCGAGGTGTATAAGTCATAACTTAATACTTCTTATATAATACTTCTCATAAGAGCCACTAGAACTCTGATCGCCGATTGACTGTTGTGTCCTCTGAATGTCGAGGAGTGGTACTAACCAGATGTAAAAATGGGTTTGTTACGTCATAATACATAATTTAAAATTGGATTATGGTGCAAAATCTAAATTACGCTCTACTATACCGTGCGCGTAAAATTAGTGGGAATTGTATGGTTCATTCCGAAATTATAGTAGGCAGATTAAAAAAGTGTTAAATCGGGAGCACATTTTTTGTCCCCATATTAAATAAAGTCCTCGATTTGTCACTTTTTCTTCATAGTATATTTTCTGAAATACCCATACATTTCCTACTAGATACATAGGTCTGGATGTCAGAAATTAAACAAAAAATATTCCCAAAATGTATTACTATATAATAAGAGATTATAGCAAAAAAATTCACAAGAAAAACTAACTGTTATATATGCTTGTTAAAACATGAAATAAAATATAAAAATTCTTCCACATTTCATAATGTATAAACTTATCACTTAATTTAATTAGGAACTTTGTTGTATGAAGAACAAAATTTATAAGTTAGGATTTATTCAGCGTGTTACATAAGGGTATATTAAATGTATAAATGTCAATAAAAATTAATTAATGAAAAACTTGTGTTTAATGAAGAGCAAAGTTTGCAAAATAGAATTTATACAGGGTGTGGCAAACGGTTACAGTAAATGTACATAAATGGAGACAGTTTAAATTTTTTTACATCTAACAATTCAATAATTTTTTTGACAAAAAACTTTTGCTTGTAGAGATTTGCAATAATCTCAAATTGGCTTAAATATACATATTATAGAAAAAAATCCAAATTCTTTGGGAGTTAGAGCCCTTCTCATTTCTTTAACATATGCCTTTTTAATTAATGTTCAGAGAAAATTCTTAGTTCGTATCGATTTAGTTATTCATTGTTAATAACTATAATAAGAATTAAAGGAGATACGGATATCGCTTAAGTAACAGCAAGTGCGGACTATAAATAGGTGGCTTTCAAATGATATATGCTGCGTTCTCGATTTGGTCACTGGATATCAATGGGCGCTAGTTTCACACACATGCAAAAATATCTAAAAAAAACACGAAGTGGCAACTTCACTCTCTTTTTCTTGAGATTCAACATCAACAGCCAGAAACTTGTAATTATGATCAACAAACGCAAACAAAATCATGGAAAATAATTCTTTATAGCCGAAAAACGAAGATCCGGTATTTGGAGGATATCGAATTTGAATATGCTTTCCATCTATACTACCCACACAGTGAGGGTGGCTCCAACGCCGCTCGTAACCTGTAACTCGTAAACTTCTCAATAAGTCTTCCGTGATTTCAGGCAATGCTGGCTTTTGTAGATTTCTACAGATGGCTAAGAGGATTTCAGGAACAATTTTGCGTGTTATCCAAGCGTAATGAATAGGAAACTGATTTCCAAGGGATCTCTCCAGTCGCCAAGATGCTGGAAAGAACAAAAACAAACATTTTATTTATACACCATTTAAATATTGGGTGGTGTATCGTGGTTGGACACATAGGAGATGCCATGCAACTTTCCAACAGGTGCAAACACCAGCATAATTAAACCTACGATTTGTTAGCTAGCAAGTTTAATTATGCCTATGTTTAAAATATTAGGTATTTTGTTACTTGTTTAATTCTATAGCTGCAAAGAGATAATTAAAATTAATTATTAAAGTAAAATTAATAAAATTATAAAAGAAATAAAAATCGGGCAACAACTGGTTCTGCAGCAATCAAATTGAAGTATACTGATAATGACCACCTTAAGTTTTTGGATGCGTCTTTAGCCGAAAGGAAGTAAGTATAATTAATGTCACATAATATTTTTTCTTGTGTTTTCCTAATGTTTGTTGCGTATTTATTCTATTTTTTTTGTGGATCATTGTTCAATTGAAGAAAATAAGGAAAACGAATTAACGCAACAATCTAACAGAACTGAAGAAAATGAAGCAGGTAGTCTAGTGTACATCACATTGGTGCATCTAAAGAAGGTATCGTTGACAATGAAATCTTAAGCAATGTATTTCCGAAGGAATCTGAAAATGAAGCAAGCAATCATAAGACATAAAATCACAAGTTATGACGAATGTACCACTTCCAACGAAAGTACCATATAGAAGCCAGAACAAGGCGCACAAAACGAAAATTTGAATGGTAAAAATAAGCGAAGGAAAACTCATCTTGAAAACCTCGTGAACACAACTATAAGACGTCTCAAAATGTTGATGCTACGAGGGCGGGTGAATAAGTCCGTGACTTTTTGGATAAAAGACAGGTTTTTATATAAAAAGTTATTTTATTTTTCAACATAGTCTCCTTTGAGTTCTATACACTTAGTCCAACGTTTCTCCAATTTTTTTATCCCTTCAGAAAAATATGATTTGTCGAGGTCGCAAAATAGGCATTTGTTTGAGAGATGATTTCGTCGTTGGAATCAAATCTCTTTCCGCCGAGCCATTTCTTTAAGTTTCGGAATAGGAAATAGTCACTAGGGGCTAAATCTGGAGAATAGGGCGGATGAGGAAGTAATTCGTAACCTAATTCATGGATTTTTGCCATTGAAACTGCACATGTGTGAACCCTTGCATTGTCCTGGTGGAAAAGAACTTTTTTTTTGGCCAAATGTGGTATTTTTTCTTTCAGTTCCTCATTGAATCTATCCAATAAGTTGGTATAATATTCTCCATTGATTGTTTTCCCCTTTTGAAGATAGCCAATGTCGATTACACCGCGTGCATCCCAAAAAACGGTCGCCATGACTTTATTGGCTGACAAACCCACCTTTGCCTTCTTGGGTGCCGATTCACCCCGAGAAATCCACTGTTTTGACGAAACGACGCAAAAATTCGTCCATATTGCGGTTGAATAACACCAAACACTCCTGGGAAATTGTCACACGGTTGCGTTTGTGGTCGATTGTGAGCAAACGCGGCACCCATCTTGCGGAAAGCTTTCTCATACCCAAATGATCATTAAAAATTGAAACTACTGAACCATGTGAGATGCCTATGGCTTCCACAATCTCTCTCACTTTCAATCTCCGATCGGCTAAAACCATATCGTGAATTTTTTCGATTGTTTTCGATGTAGAGACCTCGACTGGGCGTCCAGAACGTTCGGCATCTTCTGTGCTTGTACGGCCACATCGAAATTCAGTAAACCACTTCTTTACCATGGAAATGGATGGTGCAGAGTCCCCATAATATTTATCAAGCTTAGCCTTGGTTTGAGTGATGGTTTTTTTCCGTAAAAAAATAATGCTTAATGAGCACACGAAATTCACTTTTTTCCATTTTCTTCTCAAAACGAGTGGTAGTCTGCTATCAACAGCTGTCAAACACAAACTAAATGACGCAGCTTGTTCAAATTTTGACAGGCGTCAACTGACAGTTCTCTGTTGACAGGAGCAGAGTTGCCATTCCCATGAAGGGCGGGAAATTCAAAAAGTCATGGACTTATTGACCCGCCCTCGTATTATTCAAGCAGTATTTAAATTACCTAATTAAATTATGTAGATTTGTTTCATATTTCTATTTAGCGTTATTGTTTATTTTGAGTTTATTTTCTTACCTGGACTGTATTACTTGTCTCCGAGAATTCATATTTTTTTTTTGGTAGCAATGTTTTTTCTTTAAAAAAATTTAATATGAAAATAGGAAGAATATTTGGTTAACATTTATCTTAGGGTTATGCAGGGCATTACTTCAAGTCTTAATGGTTTAGGATAGCGGTTTGAATACATTGTCATATCCTCTTGAATTGCACTCAGGATATAGTAGTAGAAATCACGTGATACTCTGAAAAAGGTCTTGAATCGCATGTCACTATCGCTTAAGTAGCGTTCAACAAAAATGTTGTAAGTTCCCTCTTTGTCAGGATTATTGTATATGTCAGAATGTTTCTGGAAAGATTTAGGAGCGTGAAGTAATAGAGCTAAATTTTCTTCTTCTTTATCATAAGGTGAAAGAATCGCAGCAATATTACGACGAATAGCGTTCATCTTGATAGACTCTACCGCTTCAAACGATTTGTGCTGAACTGAAGTTACGCATAATAAGAAAACAATTGGTCGCAAACCCGCAATGTGCGTCGCGCCAGTTCGCGCAATTCGTTATCGCATGTCGCAGTGTCGGAAAGTAAAACATCCTACCTTAAGAGTCTCCGAGAATAAATTCCGCCATATGTCACTTATGATCTTAAAAATGGCGGAACAGAAATGGTTGTGAATAAACAAACTATAACTGGGGAATCTCAATCTGAAATAATTTAAAATTCTGTAAACAATTGTTATCAAAGTGAAAGCTACGCTATTTGTCTTACATTCACACTTTATTTAAATAATTCCCCGAGCCCAAGCAATAAGTCTGCAGCGGAAGAGCAAGATTCTAAGTAATAATTTTGTTATATTCATAGTACACAAATAATTTGTTATATATCCCATAATGGAACAGTGCTCGAAATACGATTCCTCTGGTTGTATGAACTCAGACTTGGAAACAAGCAGTTCCACAGGGGACCAATCTAATCAAGAATACTCAGAAAGTAAATATACTGTGGTGAATAAATCCTTACCTTTAATAGAGAATGCCACCAATTTCCACCCACTGATGACAATATCACCAGTAATGGGCATGTCTCCTGATTTTCCTGATTTAATCCCAGAAAAGGCAAAAAATAAATATAAAGAAGTTAAGTTTAACCCAGAAGCACATAGTACCACATTAGAACATAGTTCTGATTCTAATGATTCTTTTGAAAGGCAACTAAATATGCCTATATTGGAATATGATGATAAATTGCCAGGTAATTATATTTCTTTTATACATTTAGTTTGTGAGATAAAAGTCCCAACTAGTTTGAATGCTTAGCTAAACACTGTTTACCCTTCCTATATTCCTCTTGTATCACAGTCTAACATAATCTATCTTTTTATGCATAACAAAAATGTCTACGAAAAATAACATTGTTTTTTTCATATAAAATTTTAAATAGATTTGTAAAGTATTCATCCTTTCTTCATCAAACTGCCTTGAATTATAAATCTGTTGTGTTCATAATAATTCCTATATTTGTAATAAATAGAGGGCAGATGCATTTGCAACATGGCCAGGCATCTGAATTCTCATCCATCACTTATTATTTGTAATTAGAACTATCCAAAACCTATAACCAAAATGGTTATATAAAATATGATTTAAATTTTTTCCATAATTTGACCTGAAATTTTTATATTATATTATTTTTCATAATTGGATACTAAAGATTGTTTTTGAAATTATAGTGCCTAAGCATTTTTTAAGTTTGAAAATTCTACTGATCCATTTGGGAGTTCATAGCAAGATTTAAAAAGCAAATTTTAAGACTGTTGTATTAGTAATGCCTAGCAGTACTTTATTTTATTATTGGTGTTTTCAAAGGGTTGTTATGTTATAATGTTATTTGTGAATCATCTGCTTTTTAGTATATTCATAAGTTATGTTTAGTCAAATGTAAACAATATTATAATGTCATCCTGATATTATATTATGTGTAATTTGATGTGCTTATTTTTAAAACTTTCAACTTGCTAAAAAAAATCAATGTTTTTAGGCAAAAGTACAGTATCAGAAAAATTTAGAGCAATTTTTTAAATCATTAAGCTTAAGTAGCATGTTATTTATGGTTTATATCTTTTAAATTAATTGGTAAATAAAGTTTAAATAAAACACAGGTGAAATATAATATTTACATTTAATTTCTAATACAATTCTATTTATATTATTAAAATAACTAAAATAAAAAATTTTCATCATGACAAAATTAGAGCAACTTAATATTTTTTTTAAATTAAACTGTACCAGAACTATAAAAATGAATACTTTCTCCAGTACCCATTGTTCCTAATGACTACATGACATCTTTTTGGCATTAAAGCTACCAGATTGTTTATTACATCCTCATTATATGGAATTTCACACTAAACAGACTTCTTTAAACAAATGATAAGAATTATGTTTTTGTGATCGACAACACTTTTTTTCCTTTATTTCCCATAGATTTTCTCTAGGATTTAGGTCTAGCGATTGCGGTGGCCACTTTAAAACAGTTATTTTTTGCTTAGTAAACTACTCTTTTACAATTTTAATGGTGTGTTTTGGGTCATTGTCATGTTGGAATGTAAATTTTAGAGACATTTTCTACTCCCCATAAGGCAGCATTATGTTTTCCAATATATTATATAACATATTCGAACCTATCTAGACTTGCATGCATAGAAATCGACCCACTGTAAACTTTTGACTTTAAATATATTTTTTTAAAAGATTATACATCAGATCAAAAAAAGAAATATGCTGTTTGAAAGACAATTTAATATCCTTTAATATGAGTATAAATTTATGAAAACTTATTTGAACATCCTATCTTTAACATAGTGAAATTAATGCATTAAGAAAATTAGGCTTTTTTATTATTAACATAATAAGGGTTATTGACAATTTAAAACTTAACACTTAATTTTTTTTAATAATGGGTATAACCTCCTCTTGCCCTGATAACATCTCTCATACGATTAGGCATATATCTAATCAAGTTTGTTATTGTTTCTTGTGGGATGTTTAGCCACTCTTCTTCTACTGCAACAATAAGCTCTGGGATCGAGTTTGGGGTACAAAGTCTAGCTCAAATTCTTCATTTTAGCTCATCCCATAAATGTTCGATCAGATTTAGGTCAGGACTGTATGCTGGCCACTCCATAACCCAAAAACCGACTTCTGCAATGTAATCTTGCACGATTCTTGCGGTGTGCGGCCTTGCATTGTCATGCATAAAGGTAAATTCATCTCCAATGTAGTCGACGTAAGGTACCACATGAATTGCTAAAATCTCCTCGATATACCTAGCAGCCGTTAAACCTCTTCTTCCGTGAACACGGTCGCCCTTAGTATCAGTATCAGTTTAGCAGTCATACGTGACGGTCGTGTTTAAGTTCGTAGGAGGCTACGCCGGTACTCAGTTTTGTTTGTTTTGTTTTGATTTGATTTGTTTTGATTCTTTTTTTTACAACCACATCGACGTGCTATATTTCCGTACAAGTGTTCCTAATTAACAGGTCAATATTTTTTTGTTTTATAAATATTTCCTGTTTTAACTAACTAGACTTGTTTTGCTGGCATTGACCTTAACTTGAAACCATAGAACTTCAACCTTAGGACGTGCTAGTGTGTTTGTTTTACGCGTGTTCCTGGTGACGCTCAGGCTCAAGTTCCTGTTTGGCTAGCAATTCCTGTCTAACCGTATTTATATATTCCTTAATTTATTAAAATGAATCGTAATTTCAAATGCTGTCAAAAAAAGGAGTTTTCAAATTATTGCTGCATCTTTTGTATGTCTATATTCCACCCAAGTTGTTTGGATAGAAATTCTGATGCCATAAAAATGGGAGGCTACAAAATTTTATGCTCAGAAAAATGTCAAATAAATTTTAATGAAAATGAGAATGAAAAGAAGTCTTACGAGCAGAAGATTCATGAATTATTGACTGAACTAAAAGAAAAGGATAGGCATATAGAAAGAATGAGACGAAACAGTTTGGTGTTTGAAGATGAAGTGTCAGAGGCCGAAAAGAAGTTTTCTTTTTCCCTAGATAATCTACACAAACTTAATGATGAACTTAAAATCGAATTAACAAATTTAAAAACTAAAGAATGTGAGTTACTGTCACTATTAAAAGTATGTGATGAGGAAAAAATAAATTTCAATATAAAAATCAATGAGTTAAATACCTTAAATAAAAATTTAATTGTAACAATAAAAACATTAGAGAATGAATCTGCAACCTATAAGACGCAAATAAATATGTTACAAATGGAAGTTAATGATTTAACCAAGATGAATAAGAATATGATCCAGTCAATAAAGGTGTTGGAAGTTGAAAAAGACACTTGCTATTCCGATATTTGTGCATTAAAGGAACAGCAAAACATATCTAAATTCGTTAATATAAATTATCCAACACAGTTGCCATGTAGGCCAAATTCACCCGTTGATAATCGACCTAGGCTTCTTTTTGTGGGTGGAAACTGTAGTAGAGTGTTCCTGAAGAAATTGCGTCTGAAGTTTGAAGCTAACTACAAAGTCCAGTGTTTCCTGAAGCCAGGAAGTACAAACAATGAACTGATTTATACTGCATCATCTATGGTTAAGGAATTTACAGAAAATGATATGTTGATTTTAATGTTAAATGGTATTTGCTCATCATTCGATATTTTAAGAAAATTTATACATTTACACAGCAATAGTTTAGTGATGACAAGCCCTTACATGTATCCAAACCATAATGTAATTTATAATAGCAATAAGGCTCTCTATAGAATATTTCACGCAAATAATATTAATCTAAATAGAATTTTAGAGTCTAATCATGCCAGCAACTTTGGATCAGATTTGGCATCATTACTGTATACCCATATTTTAAAACATTTCAAAAGTAGCATTTTATCAAAAAATGTGTCCACAATAAAACCAAGTAATCAATCTGGACCTCTAGATACTGGCTGTGATAGGGATTCTTTTTTATAGATAAATACACAGAAGATGAAGCTCACTCACATTCTATAAATAACATTGAAAATAAGCATGCGAAAAGTTTCAGTAGTTTTATTTTAAATATACAGTCTCTAAGAAATAAAATGGACGAGCTTCATCTTTTACTTGATTCATGTGATTTTCCTGATATTGTATTACTAACTGAGCACTGGTTAAAGCCTAACGAATGTTTCTTAATATCTGATTATATTCCCATATCAATTTTTTGTCGGCAACACTCCATACATGGAGGAACAGCTATTTTAGTTAAACAAACAATTGAAGCTTTTTTCTGTAAAATTAATAAGTATGATAGCTTTCTGTTGGAGAAGGTTTTTGAATTCTCCCTTTGTTTTTGTAAGCGATTTAATTTATATGTTCTTTGTGTTTATAGACCACCCACAGGAGATATTGCTATGTTCCTGGACAAACTTGATTCTCTATTATCCCAATTGTCTCTACACTCCATGGTTATATTGGCTGGTGACTTTAATATTAACTTCACTGATGTAAGCTTGCCATCATATCGTACATCCCTTTTAAGTATATTGGAATCTTATGACTTGAAGATGCATGTTCTTTCACCCACACGTATAACATCCTCATCTGCAACTACTATTGATTATTTGTGTACAAATTTAAATGATGTGTCATGTAGAGTACTCTCATCTGGTATTTCTGACCATGAAGCCATTCTCGCTAGGATTCCATGCAACACTGTATTTCCTTCATCTCATTATATAGGAAGAATTTTCAGCAGAGCAAATTTTAATGCTTTTTCTTCTACTGCAGCTTTGGTTAATTGGAATGCAGTTGAAATGGCTCCTGACCCGTTTACTTTGTTATTTCATGTGCTATGTGACAAGATCAATCAGTGTTTTCCTAAAAAGAGGCTTAAAATGAAAAATAGAAAACCATGGGTCACAGCAGGCCTCAGAACTTCAGCTAAAAACCTCCGTTTTTTGGCTAAGCTGTGCAAGTTTACAACTAATGCAAACATTATTCTTTATCATCAGAAATATCGTAGTCTATATAGAAAGACGATAAAAGCAGCTAAGGTTAAATATTATAGTGACCGCTTGAATATGTCCTCAAATAGGCAGAGAGAATGTTGGTCAATTATAAATGACTTCAGGCATTCTCACAAGAAAGTTTCAGAACCAGAAGTAAGACCAAATAGTTTAAATGATTATTACTGTAATATTCCTCATTTATTGCTCAAGGATGTGAATACTAATATTGATCCTTTGCATTATATTCAACAAGTGTCAGTTCAAAATTCTTTTTTCTTTTATCCTGTTAGCCTTACTGATGTTAGAGATGCAATTAAAAGCTTAAAAAACCATAAATCAGCTGGAGCTGATGGAATATCATCAAAATTACTACTCCTTTTGCCTGACTCAGCATTGAATGCCTTAGCTTCTGCCATAAACAATTCCTTTCATAATGGCATCTTTCCAGCATGTTTGAAGGAGGCAGTGGTTATCCCTCTTTATAAGGGTGGAGATGTGAGTGAGCCTTGTAATTTTCGTCCAATTTCTATATTATCTACCCTCTCCAAGATAGTTGAAAAACTTGCAAAAATCAGAATTTTATCTTTTTTGCAACATAATTGCATTTTATCTGCAAATCAGTTTGGATTTCAAACGGGAAAAGGGACTCATGACGCTGTTTTCGGCTTTTTGGAGAGTGTCTATGTGTCCTTAAATTCTGGAGAGTCCGCGGCGGCAGTGTTTTGCGATTTATCCAAGGCATTTGATTGTGTAGATCATGGAATACTGCTGTCTAAGCTCAATAATTATGGCTTTAGAGGTGTGGCATTGCAATGGCTGGAATCCTATCTGTCTAATCGTACCCAAAGAGTTACAGTATCTGGATGTTTATCCGATTCCAGATCCCTTAAAACTGGAGTACCTCAGGGTTCAGTGTTAGGACCACTATTATTTTTGCTCTATGTAAATGATTTGGGTTCATTGAAACTGCAGGGCAAAGTGGTTCAGTTTGCTGATGATACCACCATTTTATGGAATCATAGAGATTCTGATAATGTTAGAGCCCAGGTTTTTAAGGATCTTAAGATTTTATCGGAGTGGTGTGCTGCAAACAGGCTTGTATTTAATGTGGGCAAAACCTTTATTATGGGATTTAAGTGTGACGTTCAGGGCCTTATGTTTAGTGAAAACTCCCCCTTGCAAAACAAAGAAAGCTGTAAGTTCCTTGGTATTACCATTGATGGTCGCCTTCGCTTCGAAGATCATATCCTAAATCTTGCATCAAAATTATCCTCTGGATGCTTTGCAGTAAGAATGGCGGGGCATGAGCTGGGAGGGGTAGTTGCACGTTCAGTGTACTTTTCTCTTATTGAGTCCCACCTTCGTTATGGCTTGCCTTTTTGGGGTTTAAGCAACAAGGGATTATTAAACATAATTTTTGTGATTCAAAAAAAGGCAGTTAGATACCTATGTTCTGCTGGGTTAAGAGATTCTTGTAAACCTCTCTTTATATCTCAAAAAATCCTAACTCTTTTTTCTCTTTTTATCTTAGAAACAGCTACTCTTATTCACAAATGTCCTAAACCTCCCTCTAACACTGGTCATATGACTCGCCAGGTTAACGATTTTCCCTTACCAATCCCTACATCCTCCCTCACGAAGAACTCACTTATATACCTCAGCAAAAAAATTTACAACCATGTTCCTCTATGTATCAGACAAATTTTAGAAGTTAAGAGATTCAAAAAGGAATTAAAATCACTTTTATTATCCAGGGCATATTATAGCCTTGACGATTTTTTTAATGATACCTTTTAACCTGTGCTCTGACATCATTTTAGTCTTTTAGTTTTGTTCCTGTTAAATAATGTAATTTACTTCTTCTAAATTCTGTTTTATTGACAGCTTTACTTATTTTTTAATGAAATTTATCAAAAAGATGCTTTTTTTCTCAATCTGTTTTGTTATGATTAATTTTGGTAATGTGTGTAAATTTTATGGTAAAGTGTTTTAGAAGTTATGTTTGTTTGAAATTTAAAGTGAATTTGGAATTTTTTAGTTTTTAGGATGCTTGTACACAAGATTTTGTTGTCTTACGTAATATAGCACATTTTCTTTCTTTCTTTCTTTCTTTCTTACGAATGAACTGAAGGTCGGTTCGTGCTTCTATAGAAATTGCACCCCAGATCATGCAGGAACCACCTCCATAAGCACTTCGCTCTTCAAAGCAGCAATCTACATATCGCTCTCTTGGTCTTCGGTACACTTTCCTGCTTCGGTCGCTACCATGGAGGCATATTCTGGACTCATCTGAGAACAGAACAGATCCCCATTGTTCCAACGTCCAATTCAGATGATCCCTTGCAAAACGCAGGCGTGCTTGCCGATGAGCTGGAGTAAGTTTTGGACCAATCGCAGGTGTTTTAGGGGTCAGGTTTTTTCCTACAGTCTTCGTCTCACTGTCCACTGACTAATAGGCACTCCTCGCACCTCACGGAGCTGTCGTTGCACTTGAACGGCATTAAGGTGACGATTTCTTAATATTGTTGACACAATAAAGCGGTCATCACGAGCGGTTGTAAATCGCTTCCTACCTGTTCCAGGTCGCCTATGAAAGGATCCAGTCTCCTCATAATGTTGGCACACTCTTCGAACCGCTGCGCGAGTCATATCCAATTGTCTAGCAACAGCTCGCTGACTAAGTCCATTTTCGATTAAAGCAATAACTTGGGCGGCTTTTTGTGGTGTAGTATGCATTAAATTAACACACTTGAATACTATTGAGGTTATGAAAAACGAATAATATGCAAATTTCAGTTGCAAACGCAATAATTTTATTATTTGACAAATTTGTTATATTCGTTACAATCACTACATAAACACGGATCATTTGTTTACCGGTTGCTACGCATATAAACGATAAGCCTTCTTGATAAATTTCTACTCACATTAAAGGATATTAAATTGTCTTTCAAACAGCATATTTCTTTTTTTGATCTGAAGGATAATTAAAAAAAAATATATATTTAAAGTTAAAATTTTACAGTGGGCCGATTTCTATGCACGCAAGTTTATTATGCTCCTAATTCTGTCAGCACTATCTATGCCATAAGCTGAAAAGCAGCCCCATACCATGAAATTACGGCCACCATGTTTTACAGTAGTAGCAATGTACTTTGGATCAACCTTTTTTCTTGCATGACGTATTACAAATTTTTATGATCTTTTTTTTAACTGGACTTTAAAGCACAAGAAAAACTGTACAGTAAACAAACAACATTCTTGCCTGGCAAACTAAAATATTTTTATAAAACATTTTGTAGGGAATTCAATATAAACAATTTATGCAAATAGTTAAAAGTTTTGCCTGGCAAACTAAAATATTTTTATAAAACATTTTGTAGGGAATTCAATATAAACAATTTATGCAAATAGTTAAAAGTTGCTTTAACTTAATACTGCCTATCATTATTAGATGATATTAGATTATCATTAGATGACAATAAAATTAGATTAAAACAATAGAGCAATAAAATATCTTCCACATAGAGCATCATTGCACCCAAAAAAAAACCTACCTATATAGGTCAAAAAGAGGCATATTGATTAAAATATGAACTGGACATACATACCTGTCTATCTTTAGCTTTCTTTCAAATAAAGTTGCTAATTTTACTTAATTTTAATTCAAATAACAAAATTACGACTGATGAAACTTAAAAAAGTGGTATTGACTTATAATATGATTTTATAATTTTAAAGAATCCTTGTAAAGTAGAGTTTACATTAGCATTGTTTAGAACTTTTAACAACTATTTGAATATTCAAGAATAAAGTATCTTTTTGTTGTAAAAAAGATAACTTAAAAAAAAAGATACTTTAAAAAATAGGATAAGATCAGTTAATAAAAATCAAGGAGACTAAAGGCAAGGAGCCTGATCTGTAAGCTAAAATGTGCATACCCAAAAATGAAAGATAACTAGATGAGAGGTAGACTTTTCACCAACAGTCATTAGGTGGCTACGTTGCGAACCCAGTTATCGTTCAATTTTGCGTACGCGTCACCTCATTTGGGAAATGCGGAGATTCTTACCTCCAATCTCCTTGATAAAAATATGTAAAGAAAATTGGATTCTGTGACACAATTTGACATCTGTCTGGACGGACGTATTTTAGAGTATAGGTAGGAAGTAAATGTTAATATTATCTAAAAAATCAAAGGTACAATTAAAATTTACAGAATGTCCAGAGAATTTTTATACTATCAGACATGTAGGATTGTTGTATTATTAGTCATATTACAGATATGACTTGTGAAAGTACTTCATATAGGTAAAAACTTAATGTGGACCCAGTTTACATTTTATATTGTACTGCAACATAGCAATTTACGCCAAATTTTATTTGCTATATCATAAAAAATAATTTAGGCAAATAAATAAAAGTGATTGAGAAAATGTTAAGGTTATTTAACATTCTTTTTTTCATATTCAAAAATATGCTTTATTATCATAACAATAATGGACAATTTTATATAAGCAGACAACAAAGTTATACAAAATAAAAGAATTTACGGAAATAATAGATAAGAGAACATAGGCTGAAAGATAATCTTGTACTAAATTTTAAATAAATAAAAGTTTCTAAAATATAAATGATGGATCAGATAGTTATCTTGATCAACTTGAGTATGGTTACTAGTGGCCGCAAAAGTCGTGAGATATTTCATTTTTACCTCTTACAAAAAATAGATGAGCCAACAATCAATATTTAGTTATATCACACAAAAACCATTTTTACTTTTCATTTGGACCCAAAGCTTTTCTGCTGTGTTGGTAAGTGAAGTTGGCAGATTTGTTGTACAGTTAAAGTAAAGTCACACAGAGACATTTTCTGACACTTTACATATTCTCCCCATACATGATGAAGCATGATCAAACTAAATAAAAAGTTAAGCGTTTAAGAGAAAACTCGTGCTTTAAAAACTCATAAATAGAGAACTAATTACTCTAATTGGTATGTTTAATTAAATGTGAATTTGTAAGTGTGGAGCAGTAGTCTCCCTCTTTTTTTTCTTCACTTCAACATATTTTTTTGTTCCGATGTGCATGTTCCTCTAACTTTCTTTCTGCTTGTTCCACTGCATCGTTTTCTATCACAAGTTAAATATTGTATTTTTTTGCAAATTGCTTTAGAAAATATTTGCAATACAATATGAAATTGCTTCTCTTCAATTAACTTAGTTAAGACAATAAATTTACCTTATTTAATCTGCTGCTTTGCATATGTAATTTTTTTTAATCTACAGTTTTAAAACGTAATAATTTTAACATTTTGTGAGAGACTGAATTATGAATATTTTGCAAAATTTTGGTCGTGCAGTTTTTGATTTTCTTTTACACGTTTACCCGCTCAAGATTTTTTATGTAAACGATTTTATAAAACTTCATTACTCTTGCAGTTATAACCGTTCTAAGCAAAACCCTTTTTAGAGTTTCCCAAAAGCCCTTCGGCACTTAAAAAACTTCTGATGTATGATTTACCAGTGGAAGGATCTTATGACCCTACCAGTGATACAGAAAATGATAAATCTATCTATGAGGCCCACTTAAGTTCTAATTTGCAAAGAGTTTCTCTCACAATGAATGAAAAAGAAGGTATATAAAAGCTTATGATTACCAGACAATATAACAATTAGTTCTATTAATCATTTGCTCTATATATTATTTAGGAAATCTTAACTTTCTGGCTCACAACAAAAGAAGCAATAAATTAAGGCGAATAAGACTTGTACAAGCCGATTTCCAAAAGAGTGATGTTTCATCATTAGACAGTGATTCTGATGATAGCCTAAAGTCAGATATATTTGAAGATGAAGGTGAAAAGGTCAAAGACTTGGATGAAGGTACAAAATGTTATAGGAATATCTATTGGATTTTTTAACAATAATAATATTGTAGATACCAACTCTTCAGAGCCTATAGAGCCACTTAGTGCAGCAAAAGAAAGGAGGCATGCTAGAAATTGGCAGAGAATGATATTGCCTGGCGGAGAACACAGAACTATTGATATGAGAGTTATAGAGCCTTACAAAAGAGTGCTTTCCCATGGTGGTTACTTAAGAGCAGGAGGTCACACAGCAATTGTTTTGTTTGCCGCTTGCCATTTGCCAGATAAATCTAGAGTTGATTATGATTATGTAATGGATAATCTATTCTTGTGAGTGTACTATTATAATAACATATAAAAATAGAGTCATTAAAGACATATATATGTCTACATTTTTAGATATGTTTTATGGACCTTAGAGAGGTTAGTTACAGAAGATTATGTAATGGTGTATCTCCATGGAGCTGCCACACGTTTACCATCTTTTTCTTGGTTAAAAAGGTGTTATCAAATGATTGGTAGAAAACTGAGGAAAAATTTGAGCCATTTATATATTGTACATCCCACACTATGGATTAAGACTATGCTGTACATGTCCAAACCATTTATAAGGTAAGTGTAATAAACTTTTTATAATTATTATTTAATGTCATCAATTTATGTATTTTATGAAAAATTTAAATAATTTTTGTATACTTTCAGTTCCAAATTCTACAGAAAAATCTCATTTATAAGCAGTATAAAAGACTTATTATCGAGAGTTCCTTTGGAAGCTGCTGCAATACCAGATAAAGTAAAAGCCTATGATAGCCTACATGGAACTTCGTAGATAACACTTTTAGTTAAGTTTCTAGGCAATACTCGTTTTCAAAACTTTTTAGGAAAACATAGAAGAAAGTTTATGAAAGCTTTAAATTATGAAAAACGTAATATTTTAAGGTCTTTGCCTATTTTAATCACACTTGAAAATCGACTACAGATACATTCCTTTCTGAATATGATATGTTTATATATCAGGGAATTAAAATTATCTTTTCAATCCTCTTCATAAAGTGATATATATTTTACCAAAAAATTGCGTATTATTATTGCAGTCATAATTATAAACTTTTAAGTTTTTGATACCAGGGCCAGTAAAAGACTTGCTATTGAAAACGGGACGTTTACTATAGTCAGGTCTTTCTAAAGATTATAAAAAAAAAACAATAACGCTCCTAATAGCAGAAGAAGCTAAAATTTGTCCTTAATTTTGTTTTATTCCAATATTATAAAAAGTAAAAATATAGCAGACCGTGAGTCGGCTGAGCTGACTAGTGAGGACTATTGTTACTTTTTTCTAGTTTTAAGAAGTTAAACTTTCATACAATGGAAAAATCTTGTGATAATATTTAGTTGAATATAAAATATTCCATTTTAAAAATTTTTAGAATAACCTAGTGACTTTTTTATGGTTTTTTTGGCCCTACGTTATATTTTTTCATAAGATCACGTCGTAAAGTCTCCCTATTTAATATCTGAGAGGGAAAAAATTACAAAGTTGAAAAACACTACAGCAATCTATATTACCCAAACCACAGTAAACCTTTTTAGTTATTTTCGTCATGACTTTACGTCGCCTATGTAGGTCCAATTTGATTAAGGCTCTCAAGTCGTTTTATTCATTTACTTAGGCCAATGTAAATGTCTATAATTTGAAAACATTTCGACAAACTGGACAATTTCCACCAAATATTGTTTTAAATAATATGACAAATTGATCCAAAAAGTTCAATTTTTTTAGTGCAAGTAATATCACACAAGAGTTTTTTAAAAATTTTTTCCAAAATCAACAGGCAGGTGTATGATCAAAAGTAATTTGACAAAAATATCGATGTGGATGCCAAACTTGAAACTTTGATTTATTGGTTGTGTGCGATATACTTAACTTGAATATTTGTTATAAATCTTGTGATAAAATTGATATTTAAAAAAGTTTAGGAATGACCTTACGATTGTTCGTGTTTTATTGGCCCTGGATTATATTTTTTAATGTGATGCTATCGTAAAAACTTTCCCGATTCAACTTCTGAGCGAGAAAGGATGTGAAATTTTAAAAACACTGAATCAATCTTTATTACCTTATGATAGAGTTTACCTGGCTTAGCGTTGGGAGGATAACTTATCTTAGGGTAATAATTTTAGGAATTCTCTAGTTGTCTAAAGTTTTTGTAAATAGTTTATGAGCGTTTTAATAACTGCGACAACAAAAATTACTGAAATCTATCCAAAATATAACTGTCAACATTTGCTTGTGCGATTGTATTTAAAGGTATTAAAACAACTCTCGACAGCCAACGAACTAACGGATTTTCAATACAGGTGATTCAAAATATGTCTGTTAGATCAGGGTAGAAAGGATTTCTAAAGCAGCTATGCGCCTCTTTATGGAACGCCACCGAAAAAAATATATTTTTCATATTTCTGGACCTATAATAAAAAAAAAACTGAGGGTTAGTAACAAACTAATCCAATACTGAAGGATATAAGATCAAATCTAGAAAAATATTTTAAAATGTAACGCTTATCTTTAAAAAAAAATTACTGAATAACCTAATTGAAATACCCCTCGATCTTAAGCCGACTGCTTTTTCAACAATACCGAATTCCTTTTCATCCCTATTAATCTTTTCGCTCAAAAGCCGAGTTGAGGTTTTTCCGATTTTAGTTTAGAATCGTGCATTTTATGTATTTAAATTGCTTACATTACAGTATTCACTAGTAAATACAACTTTTAAAGAAACAACTAAATTTTCAGCTCGCTGGTTTTGTTAAATCAACAAGCTTGCTATGTTTAGTACTAGCCTAGTTGGAGGATGGTAGTATATATACAATTTTCCTAGTTTTTCACCAAGCTTTTTATACTTTTTTATGAAGCCAAGCATTAGAACCTTTAGTTAGGTCTAGAATAGAATGTAAAACTACCAGAAAATACACCATTTAGTTATTAAGATTTAGAGAGCTTATCATGAAAACTAGAGGTACAAAGAGTATAGATTGTATATCTTTTATTAAAAATGGCTTATTTTATGGAGAAAATCGACTGTACTTATCTACAACGAATTTCTTATAGATATATGAAAAAGAATCTCTATTGTAAGGGCAATGTAGATCTGAATTTTATTTATTTCAAAATATCTGTGGTATATTCATTCCTTAAAATTTATTTATTTATTTATATAAAATGTGTGTATGTGTTGTTGATGTAGTAAATTTGAAATAATATACTTTATGTTTCTTATGAGCGATTTGTTTTTTATTTACGTTAGGGAGGAATAAAAAACTCTTTAAGAAATAACAGCGTTTACTTAACAATAAACTTACTTATATACTGATTGATCTGTTTTAAAAATAACGAATAAACGTGACGATAATGAACTTATGAAAAAATAAATGCATCTATTTATATTTGGTAAAATTACATTTCAACACAGACATGTAAAAAATAACAAATACATCTTAGGATATAATTAAAAAATATATTAAGTACTATTTAAAAAAAATATATAAATACTGTAGTACTTTTTATATCTTAAAAAACGTATGAAAAAAACACGGCAGTGATAGCTTCGCGCTAGGCTGGCGTGGACTGCGAACCATTCTGGCTGTCGATGGCGAGAAACTTTTTAAACCTGATTAGTTCTTTTGTTAATTCCTGAAAAAAAGACATGTAACGTATATAAAAGATCCACTCAGAACTATTCGAAATACAGTATAGACGAAATTCCAAAATCTATTTTTTTTTATACAGGGTGATAAAAATCGTTACTCAAATAATGATATTTTCAATTCAATTTTGTGCTATATTTTTAAATGGAAGACTATATCTAGTAACGCATTTTGATAGAACATTCATTTATCTTTAATTTGATACCAATAAGTTTGCCATTATCTTTAACTGTTTTATCAAAATTTGTTCTTAAAGGAAAAATTACAATTTTTTTTCATAGGCATTACGACGTTTAATTTTACTTGAGAATTATTAGAGCATAGAAGCGTAGAGTACAAAAAACAAACTAAAACAGAAACAATTTTAAATTAAGAAATCAAATTGGCATTTACCAAGTCGGGTGTAGAAAATCCGAAAATTAGAGTAAGACAAACAAGGACTTATACAGAAATCATCCGTAGGAAAATGTCAAAAGAAAAATAAATATTACTCCCATCAAGTTCAATTACATTAAGGATTCGCCAAAAACAATAACAACATTAATTAGTTATTAATAAATAAGTTCTATCACAAAAATTGCTTAAAATGTCTACCGTTTTGCTTCAAACACAAATCCGCCGTACGTGCGAAAGATCTTTTAACTACATGAAGCGTGGAAGGCGTAATATGTCTAAAAGACTCTTGTATGCGCTCCACCGTATCTTCCCTAGTAGATTTCCACACTTCCTTAAGAAATCCAGAAGCGTTAATTCCGATGAGCTAGGAGGCCATCCAGTCGGACCTATCCAAGTTTAATAAATACGTATACAAAAGTTAATTTTAATAACTAACCTAGCCTTCCAATTCCTCTATTATCAAATTGGTGAATGATATATTCCCTAACATTTGCACTGAAGTGAACTGATGCACCATTCAACTGTAGCCACATCTGACATCTCACAAAGTCGGATTTTTGCTTTTCTGCTGCTTGATTTTGCGCCCATTGACAAAAAGTTTCAAAATTATTTTTGGCAAGTTGTTGATGTAACTGCGCATGATAGGGATCATATTTGTTTTTCTTGGGATATTTTTTCACGGACGATTTCAATATTTGTAAGTTCTTACTTAGTTGTAATTTAAGAAACAATTTCCGGTATTGCAACCACAGACATGGTGATTACCAATTGGTTTTCTTCATTTAAAACTGTTTTCGTTGTAGTTTGCTTTTGTATTCTACGCTTTCAGTACGCTCGAATCGTTCTTTTAATTTCATCAACACACTATCAGGATGTCATTTATTACGAAATTTTTCCTAATAAACCCTTGCAGCCAAAAAATAGTTCCCAAGGCGTTTACCGATAACGTAAATCATATTTACTAATTCTCGCTGAGAGTAATTCATTTTGACACAAATTTACTTAACATGAATGATAAGTAAATATTATAATTGGCATACGTCACAGAGTGACAAAGCGTTTGTCAATGTTGATTTTTTTGTAAAAAAATCTTTATAACTAAGCAACGTCGCATTTTAGGGTTAAAGAGAGAGTCAACTAAAACTCCCATTTCGGAAACAAATATAGGTAGTTCCATTTAAAAAAAAAATCAAATTATGTACCATGCTTTTTGGGACACCCTGTATCAACCAAACTAATTTTAAAAAGTAGCCCCTCTAACTTAATTAATATTCCCCCTATTAAAGATTTTTCCGTTTCAAGGTTTAGCCGCAATCGAGCACCGCAATATTAAGTAGACACCCTGTATATGGAAAACGGAACGTAGCATTTTTCTCAAAATTTGGTAGCCATGGTGTCTGTTATCATGGCTATCGGTGTAACGCTCTATAGGTCTGAAATAGTTTCAGCACTGCAGCGTTGGCGCTTATATAGAACATCTTTGATTTTTTAAACGGAACATCCTATCTTGGATGTTCCATTATATGAGGAGCAGAGTTGCAAAACGCAGTTTGTCCAAATTTTCACATTTTGAACTAAAGGTGGCGCTACATTATTTAACCGAATTTCTATCATTTCACATTACTTTGGACGTTCAAATCGAATTTTGTACCATTTAAAATATATTGTGAGAATCCCCTAGACATGCAAAATGCATTTAGTCCATCACCTTTAGACAAACAAAAAGTATTTTGTCCACAAGACAAACAAAACGCGTTTGGTCCAGATGTAAACATGTTTGTTTCATAACCTAATTTCTGTCGGTGTGGTTTTAGTTTATTTACATACAAGTATTTTGTGTTTGTTTCATAAATTTTTCGTGAAGTTTAAATCACAATGGAGTCTGTAGATGGTGAGCACATTGTTGGTGATAGTGACCGGGGTAGCCGAAAGCGACAAATTGATTTAACAACTAGGGAAAGAAAAAAACAAGTGAGGTATGAATTTATTTTTTAATACTTATTTCTTTTTGTTACGACTTTATACTATTTTAAGGTATTCAAACCATGATCCCGATTTAGAGCAATTTAATATAGCTTGCAACCATAAACATAATTCAAATTTAAAATGTCAGCAAGTGAGTCGAGAAGATGTAATTAAACTTCGGGAAGTTTTTTATAGAAAATCCAATAAAACCGTTCAAGGTGGAATTTAGCCAGTTACATTACTTTAGATATACCTAAACGAAAAAGGTATCGCAAGGCTGATGGAAAACCTCACTCTTTTGCAGTAAAATATTGCGTGAGTTAAAGTAAAAGTGCTCTTATGTATTTTTATTTAAAAGAAATATTGATTAAAATTTTTTTTACCTATTAAAATTAAATATTTTTTTAGTTCGAATGTTTCACCAAATTTTTTTTAGGTTTTCGTTAAGCAACAAAAATTGCAGGTTTGTCAGAAGTTTATAATGGCTGTTTACAATGTTGGTCAGAGGAGGGTGAATACCATTTGCAGGAAAGTGCAAAGTAGGGAAACAGTTTTAACAAATAAAAGGGGAGGGGATAGACGCACTTTTAAGTTTGTGGATAAACTGAATGCTGTAAGATCTTTTATTAGCCAGTTAAAAGGAAAGGAAAGCCACTATGGAAGAAAAAAGTCTCGACGGATTTATGTATCATCAGAATACAACATTTCTATACTTTGGCAATTATATAACAAAAAAGCACCAAACAATCTGAAAGTAAATTACAAATATTTCAGCCGGGTGTTTAGTAAATACTTTAATATAGGATTCGGTAGTCCCACTACTGATGTCTGTAGCTACTGCGTTAGAACACAAACCAAAATTGGTATGTCTCAAATTGCAACACAAAAACAAAAGTTATCTACTGAACTAAAAGTGCATACATTCCGTGCATCACAATTTCATAAATTAATGAAAGTTGAAGATCCCAATACCATACAAGTTCAGGTATTACCCAAGGTCCCTATTCAGGAGACATTTTACGCCCAACAGCTGTCAATATACTTTTTTTGCATTACCAAACTTAATTGTAAAGACCCAGTATTCTATACATGGATGGAGCACCAAGCAGGTAGAGGGGCGACTGAGATATCTTCCGCGCTTATCGATTTTTTTTTAAAAACTTACATTTCCAGACAATGCGACGAAAATCCGTTTTTTTGCAGAGGGGTGTGGAGGACAAAATAAAAATAATCATGTTGTGCATGTTTTAATGTTTTGGCTTCAAACGTTTTCATGTGAGCAGGTTAGGGACATAGAAATTATATTTCCAATTAGAGGTCACTCTTCTTCTCTCTTCATCTCCCCGCCGATCGTATCTTTGGACGCATTGAAAAAAGCTTAAAAGTAGTAAAAAAAGTCTCATAGTATTATAAAAACTCCAGATCAACATTGGGATATCTATACCAAAGTGGGTGGTGTACAAAAACAGAACTGACTGGCATTTACTTGACATAAAAAAACTTTTGTTGCATCTGAAGAAAGTGACTGGCATTCATTCTTGTCGAAGACTTTTGTTAAAGAAAAAAAGTTGCACCCATAATATTTTGCTGAAACCCGAGTTACTACATCGCATTTCAGATGAGACAAAAACTTTCAATCACTCCTAAAACCACGAGCAAGATTCGATCAAATAGAATTACAGGATTAAAAAATTATTGGCATCATTATCTGGAGAAACTGGAATCAGGATCCAGAATTGGAATGGTTAGTTCCAATTTTAGAAGGCCAGTGTGAGGTTGAAATCAATGTTGAAGAAAGTGAGGACTGTGACTGTAACGATACGGAAGATGTTAATTTCATTTGAGTTAGTTAAAAAATAAAAATACTGCTTAAAGAAAATGGTTCTTCATTTTTTGGTGGTAATTTTACCCAAAAAGTTTTTTCAAATGACAATCAAAAGCATTCAAGCAATCATTTTGTCCACTAAAGACATGCAAATAGCATTTTGTCCATATGTTTTTCTAAAATACCAAAGTTACTTTTGCTTCTTCTAGTCTGCTATTCTAGTATTTACTTATCCTAAATTTTCCTAATTTTTTGGTAAAAGTCCTAACTCGGTAAGTAAGACCGATTCGTAGCATCAGTTTTTGATGTTTCCTGAAAATTTACAATTTTGGACAAACCGCATTTTGCAAGTCTGCTCCTCATATATGTCCATTATATAATAATAAGTTTAAATGATCTATAAATGTTAAATTAAAAATTATAATTTTTAATTTGATATTTATAGAAAAGGAACAAATACTTTTAGATACATAACTAGTGACTCTAACCATTGTTTTCAACATACAGCATGCGTTTCTTGGTACATCGTTTGGTCTCATTTTCTCTAAGTAATAACAGTATTAATAAAGAAAAAGCAACAATTAAAACAATTGGTAGAGTCAATGGTTATGACGATTAGATTATTGATAAGTTGATTAGACAGTTGAGAAGACATAGATTTAAAGTTAATTAAACACTACTACATTTCAAAAAAAAGATAAAAATAAGCAAACTTTCGTTGCAATATCATATAGGGCTTTATAGGGGAGAGGCTAGATTAGGTTTAGTTTTAAATCTTCCCCCGAAGATGCTAACACGCATCGTTAGCGAAACACGTGTCGAGAGTAAAAATAGTAAGAATTTTGGTTAGTGGTAGAACTGTCTCGTAATTTGAGTCACACCAAAGGTTCCAACCATAGGACTATACCTAAGTAGCCGCGTTTTAGAAATAAATACTTATTTAATAAAAAGTGAAAAATGATAATTTTAAACATTTTTATTTTGTAAATTACCTACTGATCAACCAAATAGACGTGGCCTCTGAGATGCACAAACAAAACAGAGAACGACTACGTGTGCGGTAGAGAGACGGAGAATAAAAGTTTATACTTTTGGCAGGATGTGCTGTATTTTATATGCTACATATTTTATTAATTTTAGTTACATAATTATTTGGTTCTATGTAATTAAATTTTTTGAAATGAATTATTTTTAATTGAAAAAAAATAATCCCAAGTGCATATAATAACTAAATTATCACTTTCAAGAGTTCAATAAGTTACTTTTAAGAGTTTAAATGTGTCAAAAAAGTGTAAAATTATTTGGGCACCTAAACGAGCTATAAATGTTATTTATTAAATTATATTATTTTAATAAGAAATCACAGGTTTTACTTTAAAGATGGCATTAACTTTGTATGGTAAAATATTTTTAAAACTTAGATTTTTCACTTTTCGGCAATTTTACCAATTAAAAAAAACTTTTATTCGTTCTAATTAACTATTTATTAATGTGTTTAAATGCATTATGTGTTGGTTGATTAACGTAAGATACCCAGCAATCAACCATAATTAAATTTTTAAAAATAAACATAGGTTCTATCGTCTTCAACAGTTAAGCTTTGTGCTTCATCATCTTCGTCAAACTCCGTCATTCCAGAGAATTCCATATCTACGTTATCTTCAGTGTCGCTTTCTGTATCACTGTTCGTTTGATCCAGGTTAATTATTAGCCGGTCGACAACTATGTCTATGGTTGGTTATTTTTCTAAATGTTCCTGTTCAAAATTTTTTGCCGATTCACACCTTGATCTCCATTTTTCGGCCAAGAATTCTTTAAAAAAGGCATCAAAATATTTTATAACTCTATTGTTAAAATGTATGTTTCTTTTTGGCCACGTATGTTTTGAGTTCACCTAAAACTAACTCGATCGGATCTAAATCGGGATGATATGGATGGAGCCGTAATATCTCGACACCTTTTGCGTTAAAGAGTTCATCTATTTCAAATTTTTATATTTTGGCTTATGAAGCTTGCTTTATTATATTGTGTAGTTGCGGCTTTAACATATTATCAGCATAAGGTATTTCCCTTAATCGTAACCAGTCTTGCATTTCTGCTTTCTTCATTCTACTTGTTTATTGTGATATGGAGCGTTGCCAATAATTACTACCACAGTTTTTGGTTTTAGATTAGGAATGATCTTTTCCGTTACCCACTTTTTATAATTCTCATAATTCATCTTGTGATGGTAGTCGCCACTTGTGCTGTTGGATTTCCACCTTATGTATGCGTTAGGGACAAATCCATTCTCTCCACTTGCATGTACTATAATAAGGCGTGGTCCTTTTCCAATAGGTTTTTTTATTCCTACTGAAGTTTCATCACTCCATCCTTTTAAGTGAGTATGGGAGGAATGAATATTCGTTTCGTCCATGTATGTATATTATGCCTCCCTATACCGACACATCCGGCTCAGAAATGTTATTCTAAGCAATCTTATGGTTGATGCTCCATTAATAATTGCCAGTTATTGCTAAACTTTCTCTAGCGAAAACCAATTTTGTAGATACTTTTACGTAAAGTCTCTCTACATCCTTGATAGCCAATATCTTCTACAAATTTGTTGTGTATTGTTTTTAATGCCGGGACAGTCTTTTCTCTCACGTATGGTTTATTATGGTTTATTATTATGGTTCTGCGCAAAACGAAACGCCAGTTGCTGCTGCAACACGGTCTTGAACCTTCAAAAGAAGTTATTATTTAAAAATTGGTCCAGACTAGGTACCTGTTTTAAACTCGCAAAATTGCCCCCAAAAATAAAGAGGAATTTTTCTTAATCCTTTTGCTAACTGAATCCATAATCATTTGGTACCAAAGTATCTTTAGATCATTTTAAAAATGGTTGGATTATTAATAGTTTGAGTTCTTAATAACAATGGTAAAGTACGTTTGGAACGTAACAATAATGGTAAACAATCGACTTTTAAAAATTTATTTGCTGTAACAGTGTTAAAGTTGACTTGCACGACGTTTGCATATATTTTATGAATGGGCCACATCATTCATATATGAGATAAATTAATGATTAGTGAATTTAACAATCATAAAAAAGTATTCTTCCCGCGTAGGCTTGTTATCAGTTTAATATTTCGAAATATATGGCAATCGGATCGCAAACTTGACTTAAATTACTAAAAACCTACCTTGGGCAAACCAGTCCTAATGTGAGTCTTGGAAAATTTTCTAATAATTGTACTAAACTCATTATACAAATCCAGAAGTTTCATTAAAGGCACTCCTTCAGTGTGCTTAACCGTTTGATCCAGCACTTTTTCCAGTTCACTTTCTGAGCATTGCGCTGGCGTTTTCGAAATATCACTCACTAAAAAAAGTTAAAAGATAAACCCTGAGATCCATTTTCTTTGTTACGCAATTACCATTTTCGTTAAGAGCTTGATCAATATCATCAAAATAGAGTTGGTTGCCTAACAGTTCCGAAGGGCTTAATAGGTCAGTCACAACTTGGCTGGGAGACCTAAAATATTTTAAATAATTATTGGAAACTATAATGTTTTTAATTTGGCAACGTACCGTTCTAAATACGAAGAAGACACGATCTTCTGGCTATCACAGTCAATATTTAGGGCAGTGGTAACGGCAGTTTTTTCCGGTTCACACTCAGGTTGTGAACTCACTTCCATCGTGCTACTATCTGGATCTTTGGATTCATCATTTGAATTTAATTCTTTCTATAAAAAAAACATTTATTAGATCATTCGTCTAAGGTTATAAGATGTAATTTGTATAACTAACACTCTTGTTTCCATTGCTAGAGTTTCCTTCCAGCTTTGTTCTTTTTGGTTTTTTTACGAACCCGCGCTGCCAACTGGGAACTCTTCTCTTTCTCACAGGACTTATTCGCGCTCTCTCGCCGTTTAATTTGGACTGAATTCGATCCGAGGTACTTGGTTCATCATCTTGTTGAGCCACTCCTAAGTTATGCTTATCTAATATCAAGGATTATTATATAATTCAAAAATAATAATATAAAATAAGTAATTAATAATTATATACAAAGTACAAAAAACTGAACATTCGCAGACGAGTTTGAGGAAAATGTTTGTACATAATTTTTTCTTCCGAAATCTTATTTTCATTTATAAATGTATTTGGCGTGTTTTAACAAATATTTTCCGCGCTAAAAGCCAATGCAAATAAACCTTTCTTTAGAGGGACCGGTTATCAACGGAAAGACTTAAAAGAAAACGAAGGAAAGTCAAAGAAAGACTGCGGTTACAAGAGGGCTTTTATTTAATATTACCAATATACCAATTTGTAGATTGTGCAACGCACTCATATAACGAATCGCATTATATCATGGTCGGCACTGTCAAAGCAAAACGCGCATTAAAGCTAAACAAACCCTAGCACTATGCAACGCTTTAGCTGGAGCGTGGTATACAATGTCCATTTATGATGACAAATTATAACACAGCGCATTGCAGTAATTCAACTAATATCGTATAACAATATTGTAACCCATGTGCCTTTGCATAAGGTTGTGACTCCAAAATATTTACGACAAGGTTTTTTTTTGCATTTTCCAGTTCTTCTTCTTGACTACATTTGTAGGGCAATAAGCTTGAATTCTTATTAGACCTGAATGCAAATCCGGTCTAGATTTGCGTCGCGATAGTATAGTAAGTTGAACTCAATCTTTCGGTCATTATAGTTAGGTTTTATTTTCGCCGACAAACGTCTCGCCTTTGCTGGAGTTGTAATTTTGGCTAAGACATGATGTAATTTTTGAATTGTCTTTGTAGTCTATACACCTACTACCTATACTACTGTATATAGTAAAAATATAGTTTAGGGTTTTTCTACGTGGAACTTAAATATACTGGGTGACTCAAAAAAAAAGATATGACATCATCAATATGTTTTTAAATGGAAACCACCATTTTTTAATGCAGAATCAGAAAAACGCATTTTTTTACTAAGGATATGGTACAAATGAATAGTGGTTACATAAACAATTTTGACCGAAAAATGAGCAGGCAAACTGATAACTTTTTCAAAAATGCCTTTTGTTTTTCTTTTATGACCGAGATTACACTTTTTTCATCGCGGTCACCGAAGTTCATATCTGAAAACAACATTAATTATTGGTAGGCCCGTAATCAGAGAATAACACACAACGCATTTTGTGCCAGTATTTAAAAGAATAAGCTACTCTTAGCCCATTTTAGCCAAACCATACCGTAAAATCGGGTGATAAGGCCCTTGTCACTCGAGTTTACGGTATACAGGGTGTCCCGGAAAATGTAAGAAATCTCTCGGATTCAGGTAGAAAATAAAAAAATAACGTGGAACTTTCCTATAAAAAAAATTTACTACAGGTCCTTCCTACAAAGATACGGCCCCTTAAAAACGCTACTGGAAATTGGTTTTCCTTGAATGACTTTTGAAGTATTTGGTATGATTTAATACAAATTTTACGTGATCAATACTACTAAGGACCTCTTGAAAAAGAGTCCTTAAAACACATCACCTTGTTTATTTTACCAGGAGTGGACTAAGTTGGATATTATAAGGTTGGACAAAGTTGGGCTTAAATTTTTAGCACCCTATATGATAAACACATAATATGGATAACTTAAACTAAAGAAAAGGCACTTTTGTTCACTATCGATAAAATGAACTGTTTCCAGTCTATATTTGAAACTAACCTCCATTTATCATACAAATATTTAATTATCTCTCCCGAGGATTTCTTTGTGCATCTACAAGTACAATCCGTAATTGCTTGATATCTTCTACTGACTCCAAAAAGTTCATTTCATGATAATTAGTCACCGTCCGATTTTACCAATTTTAACTTAATTTCTACCCTTGACTTGTATCATGTAGTATTGTTCTCCGATTCTTTGTTATATTTTTTTTTTCTAAAATGAATAAAATGGTGAACTGATAATGGTGAAGCGATGAATGCCAAGTTAATCAAAAGAAAAGAAGTATTAAAAATAGTGAAAGGTTTATGGCCTTAAGAGGGTCTCCAAAAGTTGTTTGATGCCCGGAGGAACTTAACCCCTCTTACCTGAAACGCCCAGAGAAGGAATCCTTCACAATGCTGCTAGCTCAAGCCGATGTGGGTTCTAGCTTCTTTCTCAACCAAGTGAACCAAAATTTCTTAGGTAGTAACTACCCAAGAGTTACCCAACTAAATGTCAAAATCAGTATGGCGCCACCAAGTTTTGGATTTTATATAATCCCAAAGGACGCCAAATATTTATCAAAATTTATTTAGGCAAGTTCAAAACGAAACTTGGAAAACAAAATCAAAGTCAAATCAGTATACACTATTGTTTCCAAATTACCTATAAAAGTTGTGATAATAAAAATAAAATAAGTGAATAAAAAAAAATGTTATGTTGTGTCACTTAGCTCCACACACAGCAGACTACTTCGGATTCGAGATTCTCCCAGACATCCAATTCCCAGTCAAAGAAAAACTGCAGGCTTCCAAGCTTCACCTCTTCCACTTCACAATACGCCAAGCTCTGGTAGTGGTCTAGGTTAGACGTTAGCTCACAGTTGCTTAAAATCTCCTCTAGATTAGAGCCAGTAGAGTACATAACCCCAAAACGAAAGCACCATGTGGCATGAAGAAATCAGGTCGGTACAAAAAAAAATCCGTCCAAAAATCCATGTTATGTAGCTTTGCTAATTAAATTGTCCCCTGCCAATGCCAATCAGAACCGCTATTTTGCCGATGTTCGAGGGCACGTGAAAATTTATTAGGTTTTAAATCGCCATAAAGGCCAGTAAATTCAACAAAACAACAAATTATAGCATTACGCCCAAAAAGTTGATTTACTATCACCACATTTAGTCAATTATATCCCCATATGGGTAAAATTCACACGAATTTCAAAAAGAACTAAAGCACTCTTCACTTCATGACGGCGGTCTGGGAAAAGGAACGACCGCAGAGGTCAAACCCGTATTTAAGCAATCACGCACAAAATGTATTGCCAATCGAAAATAACTTAACTTTTTTTATAAATACCATAAAACCTTTTATAAAAAATAAATAACTAAATTTACGGCCCAAGGAAGTTGGCAATGAAAATATGTGTCACTATGACAATCAATTTCGATTTTGCCTAGACCAGCAACTTCTTGCTATCTTCCAAGAAAACTAATATTTACATTAGATAAAAAGAGACAAAACTTAGATAGGTCAGTCCCAGTAAAATCAACCAGCATATCTGGTATGGTCAAGCCAAAATCAGATATTGTACTATGAACAGTACAACATACACAATAATTGTACCATAATTGTACATGCCCAATTAATAATTATTCGTTATAAAATAATTAAATAAAGTATGGAATAATCAATATGGGATATAACTTAAATTCTAAAATATTTCTTTAGTCCAGAACCGGGTTTTATAAGAGTATAAATAAAATTTCATTAACAACCAGTACAATATGAAGCTGAAATGTACAAGACTAAATGTGTCATTAAAAAAAAGAATACTGTAATTTGAAATGGCTAGAGAACAGAACTATGGGTTACTTGGGAGGCTATTACTAGTATCAATCATTAATATTTGTAAAATATCTATTTTGAAAATATAACTGTAATCAGTGCTTTTAATAACGAGTATAAAATGCCAATTTTAACCTGTAACATCTTTTTTCGTTATTTTATTAGACTAATTTAATAAATTCGAGACCTGTGACTTAGAGTTTATTTCATTATTATTTAAAGCTACTAAAC
Source organism: Anthonomus grandis grandis (assembly GCF_022605725.1). Classification (NCBI taxonomy): domain Eukaryota; kingdom Metazoa; phylum Arthropoda; class Insecta; order Coleoptera; family Curculionidae; genus Anthonomus; species Anthonomus grandis. The sequence goes on from NC_065549.1 coordinate 20,236,924, forward strand.
TAGTTTTGCCCACAACACTACATTGTAAAGTAGCAAAAAAAAAAACTTGCTGTTATTGGGATTTTGCGTAAATTTTATAATGTCTGCGTCTTTTACAACAACTTAAATTACATAATCGTTTCTTATATTCCATGTTATTGACTAATATAAGGAGCTCTTTCAATCCTAAAATAATTAATAGAATTTTTAATTTACTAGTACTAGTATCTATATTTGAAGTTGGAAATGGGGAATGAAATAAAGCGAAGAATGTACGCTGTGATGACTGAGAATATGCTTTCACTTTGTCCCTAAAGTACGCTCCAGAGCAAAGCGTTGCATCATGGTAGGGTTTGTTGAGCTTTTATGCGTATTTTGCTTTGACAGTGTTTACCACGATATAACGCGATTCGATAGGTGAGTGCATTGCATAATTGTAGGAACTTCTTAGGACAGTCCTAGTTTTTTCATGTTACACAAAAAACTTATTTTATGACTTTAAACTTAAATTTAAATACAGACATCTTCCTAGATATTGTATAAGTCTTCTTTCATATTTATCTCCTTCAATTTTAAGTATCTTTAATTACTCTAAATAGTTTGTTTTATATTACCTCTTTTGTTATTTTTTTATACAATTGCCTCAGTGTTGACGGATTTCCAGTTTTCTTTGAAGTCAAAGTCTTAAACTATGTCAAGCAATGTTATTAAATTGTCAAACTCACAAATGGAAAATAATAATTAGTTAATAACCATTTTCAAAGAATTATTAAAAGTTATGTGTGTTTCCTGAGTTATGCAGCTGTCAAGCGCTTAAAAATCAGAAACGAACACTGTTATACTGATTTTTCTTATTTAATGAAAATGTTTAGAACGTTAATTACTGAAACTGTTGTATACTAAAACTTTGTTGAAGCTGGTTGGACACATGCGTAACTTGAACCTTCATCACTGATTTCAGTAAATGGATAGGTACAAAGACTCGACAACGTATTGTTCATACTGATATAACATAACTACAAAACTTACCGGGTGTGACGATATAAGGTGGTAGATATTTCGAAACGCATGCTTTTCTTTTCTTTCTTTTCTGCTTAATATCTTTGCACTTATCTTCAAAATCACTATCCATTTCGGTTTTTATCAAGGTATACGCATAGTCTCTTAGAGAACACGCCCTGTGCCTTATCTGTTTATCTGCTGAAGACCTATAAAGAATGTTAAAATTAAAAATAAACTTAATGCATCGAATAGAAGATTTACATACTTTGCAGGATTATATTCCAAAGCATTTTGACAAATAAGATCGATATCCGACAAAAAATCTTTGGCACACTCATATCTATGAAAATCAACTTTCATCATCATCGTTTCTAAATCCATCGGTTGTTTTATAATCTCTGTATAATCAGGTACTTCTTCTGTATCTACCGGCTTAGTAAACATAAAAAATCTGCAATAAAAACGTTTCGTTATAAATTTGTTAAGTAAGCAATAAAGCATCAGTTTTCATTTACTATATTTTAGAATCGCTTACAATTTATTATTAGCCAACTTTTTACACATGTCTCTCAAAAATATCCTAAGCTCCCTTAATGTGTGTTCTTCGGTTTCGTAGATTTTTTGCGCTTGTTCCTCAGAGAGCGGAGCGGGAGGAGGCGTAGGGGCACGAGGTAAGGGCGGAGGAGTTTTGGGTCTTTCCCTTTGTTGCCTGGGGGGCTTTAATGAAGTGTCTATTAACAGGCCCTTGAAGAAAAGCCGTCGCGTTTCCGCGTTAGGCGGACGGATTTCTAGAATTTCTTTACGATGGGGTGAGAAGACTTCTTGCAGCTGAAAAATTATAATAAAGATAATGTAATAATTAAATGTTAACGTTATATATGAGATTTTCCGTTAAATTAAACAATTACATACAATTTACGTATTTATTTAAAAGGGTCGTACTTGTATCGACTTGCCGGATTCCCGACATCTCCGTCGTCATCATTGGTTGCTTTTCGAAACTTTAAAAACATCACATCAAAATCGGCTAAAAATTGGCCTAATTTTTTATTATTCGATTCCGCCCATACCTCATATTTTGTTTAGCGATCCTTAACAATTTATTTTTTGTGCTTTCTTATTAATAACAGCTATTTACGCTAGTTTCTCTCTTGGCTAGATCTTTAATATGGGAGGCCAAATATTACGGTTGCTAATTACTTCGCAATTTACAAAATTTAAAAATAGCCTAACCAGCTAGCGGCAAATAAAATAGGAAATATAAGCAAAATATTTGTGAGAATGATATTGCAATGATATACTGACGCAAGGATTTTTACTTACTTGGCAAATTTCAATGTCATTTGTAAAACAAGTGTCAAAATATATGGATCAGAAGCAAAAAGAAACAAACATTAATATATAGTGAACTTTGCTATTCACCGGATGTTAAACCATTTTGACTTACCGAATGTACATTATGCTTAAATGTTAGTATCTGAGACTATCAATATCATCCCAAGTTACACTCAAAAATTATATTCCAAACCAACCAACAAACGATGCAATAAAATCTACTTTATATATTAATGGATGTGAATTTCTTCAAGTGATAATAGATATTTATGAATAATAGCCTAATTGTATGCATATATGAATAATAGCAATATATTCGTATATTTAATATAAAAGATATTTTTTTATATAACTCTACTACTATTTTTACTACTACTACTAATACTATTTTTTTCTCCTTTGATGTTTTTTCACAAGACATCTTTCTTTCTTTAGCTTGAAAAAAAACACATGGTTCTCGAAAAATGAATTGGAGATTATTATGGCAAGTAACTCGTAAACAGCTGCTCTGAAGATTTTGGATGAGTCATCTGTGTAGATCCTTGAGCAATGAGTTAGAATGTCCAATACACCTTAATATGCACTCTTTGATTGTTATGATTATCATTATTCATTAGTTTTTCTGCATTCTATTGAGAACTTTGCTGTTTTTTACTTTGTTGATTCAGGATATGCGTAGTGTTCTTTTATACATTTACAGGAGAATGAAGGTGGGTGAAGACTTAGGTCTAGGTCAGGCCTGATAAAAAAGTTTTTTATGCCGACGAGAGTAAGTATGCTGAAATAAATAATATGACTCTAGCACACACTTATGCATAATATAAAAATTTAATAACTTGACTCTAAATGAAAGTTTTTGGCAAATCATGTTTTATCAAAGCCTGCATTGAAATATGCCAAATTGGTTTTCTCATAGATCTTTCCTATTATCCTTTATTTTATATTAAGGCCAATATAACGAATTGTGCAAATAATGTACAGAAAAGAGATAAGGAATAAAACAAACCATTAACGGATTGAATCGGAGATACAGAAGCCGAGATATTAATGAAACAGAGAAGGAAACTCGTTTTTTCCCATGGCACCATTTTTTTCCCTAAGATGATTATTGACAAATTTTATGTAAGACCTAAACTGACCATTTCCAGTAAAAAAATAAAAAAAAAAAAATTTTTGTTTGGTCGATAATTAAATGAAACCTTTTTTAACTTTAACCAATTTTTCTAAATAAACTATAACTCTGAAACAGCTTTCTGTTTCAGATAAAAGTTCTTGGGAATAGTATGTATGTTAAGACGAATTGATTGTAGCTATCACAGAATTGAAGAAAATTGGAAAAAACTATTAAACATAAATATCGAATTAGTAAGAGCCCTATGGAAAGTTTTCATTTTTTTATTTTTGTATCCTGTACTACTTCAGAGTACCTTTAAAAAAGGTTATCACCGATTTGACTCTAAAATGAACAGAAAACCTATTTATTTGCATTATTCGATTTTCGAACAAAATCCGACCCAAAATGAACATTTTTTCAAAATATGCTCCTAAATTTCTTTTTTTTTGTAACAGACCATTCAAAAAGTACCTATTAAAAAAGCTTTTTGACAAAATTTTCTACAATTTTAGGAGGGCCACAATAGACAGTGAAAATAATAGACCTTATAAGAGTCTGTGTACTGGGATAGGACAAAAGAATTTTCTGACTGTTTCTATTTTTCATTTTTATTTTGAAAGGCAATTATATAAAAAGATAGAAAAGAATTTAATATAAAAAAATAAGAAATCATCAAGGAACTGAATAGAAGCTATAAAATCCGAGATATCAGTAAAAGTTTAAAAAAAAACAAACGAAAGCACGTTTTTTTACACAACAACTGGTTTCACATTCTATTCACACTCATTATTCTACTTGACAACCCTTACTTTAAAAAATCTCATAAACTAATTATTAAAACTAACATAATTATTTCCCAAATAATACCCAAATACCAAATTTCAATCAAATCGGTACAATAGGAAAAAAGTTTTGACTGTTACGTGACCTTAAAACTCAATATTTCAAAAAATTGTAAAAAGTCAATAATTATTTCCCATATACCAAATATCAACCAAATCAGAACAATAGGAGAAAAGTCACGTAAACTTAAAACTTAAAAAAATTCTGGACCGATTCCAATCGGTTTTAGTAGTTAAATGTCCATTATAAAAAAGGTCTTTTTTGGCCAAAATCGCCGTTTTCGTTGCCATGGAGATGCGGCCATGGGAGGCCAAGTACTTAGGACTGCGGTTGATATTGCAAAACCTTGTGTCATCTCCTTGTCACACCCTACAAACCGCCCATAAGCTTTTTGGCTCTAGATGGCGCCACTAATATTAAGTTTTTTGATTTTTCTCCCAAAAACACATTTTTTTTTAAAACTAAATCTAAATCCTTAATGAAATTTGTAGTTTTCGATGAGACGCACATATTTTCTGCGAGTCATTATTTCGGGAAAGATATCGTTAAACCGTCAGAGGGTTAGCTAGAATATCCCACATGCCTGAAACTTTGGACGGTAAAAAAAAAAATACTTCCCATATGCTGAGAATAACCAAAAAGTATACAGTCCATCTACAAATGAGGTCTCATCGACCCGTTAAATTTCATATAATTCAAAGAACCGTTGCGACCTGTATCGAAGCACGCGAAAAAAATTGAACACAAATTATTTTTTGTGTTCTAAGGCTTTCCCTTCCTAAACAAAAAAAACAAATGAAAAATTGTAGATGATCAAGTTGTAGCCTCATATATCTAGTATGACTCATACTACTCATGAACTCATATATCTTTATGAAAAGGTAAAAATCATTTCTCTGCCCTAATTAGATAAAAAGGTATAAGCACTTTTGTCCGTCGGATTCCGATTTTCGGCGTATCGTCTCGAAAAGTAGAGCCCTCCATAAGAGCTTCGGTCTTATAATAAATGTTTGGATAAAAACTGAAACTGGCCAATAAGTTTCCTGCTTATAAATAATAATACATTTAATTAACATTGTTTTTTATTCACTTATCTTGTCACTGATTAATCCATCCCTACATACAAATTTTGAAGCTTAAAAAAAGAAAATACGTATTTTGTATCTCCCTTGCGATTTTGACTTTCTGGGTAAACCATAAGTCGTGGTATAGAAAGATGTATAAATCGTAATTTTTAAGGGTGACGTTCAAGTCTAAATTCGTACTTTTTCATAAATAAAAATTTATCTCTGGCCGTGTGGACGGTGAAACATTGAAATTTGGCATGCCGCTTCCGAATACATTGACAATGAATCCGTTGAAATTTTTTGTATAGCTTCGTTCCCAGAAGGTAAATTATATCTTTAGTTTTAGTTCCATAATTATTCAAGTAATTCGTAATTTTTCTTTACGACTTATGGTTTAGCCAGAATATTAAATTCATTTCAAGCTCCCATTATAGATATACACATTTTTGTTTTCAAGCTTTTCTCATAGACTAACAAAAAGAAAAGCAGAATTATTAAAATTTTTAAATTGCAAATTGATCGCCTCTATGAATTATAATAATATTTGCACTCCGTTGGGATTAAATATTAAAAAACTACGTAATTGTTATAGTAAAGCTACTTAATAATATTTTCCGTGATAGAATATAGTAACTTAAACATACTATTGGAAAACTCAACAACGTATTTAATAGAAATTAGTTTTAGAAAAACTTAATATTTTTACAACTTTAAATGAGATATTATTTTCAATCATATTTAAGTTAGGTTTTCTCCAAGTTCACACAATGATATCAAAATATGTGTAGTCAAATTTTCCCAAGCAAGCCACTTAAAAGTGAGTTTTGGAATTCCATGCTCTTTTCGATTTCAAATAATAGTTTGAGTAATCAAAAATAATGTCTCAAAGTAGTTTTGCGAAATATCCTTTATTTCATTAGTTATAATCAAATGGAATTTTTGAACAATGATTTTTATTTTGACAATATCTTGGTTAATATTTAACAAAATTGAGTAATCTTATATTCTACACGTACTTGCATGTTAAGCGCATCAAGTGCATCCTAGACTTTGTAAATTAAATTGTTTATTTATCACAAAATTTAATTTTACAATAAACAAATGCAGATTTTTTACATTTTCTCATATGTTACTGTAAAAATTAAAAAAAAAAAAACATTTTAGCAAAAAAATTTTTTTTGCTAAGTATAAATAAACGAATACGATGAGCGTTTGTTTGTTGATATTTGAGCGCTCAAATGCCAATAAACAAACGCTCGGCTTATTTATAATAATAAAAATTTTCTTTCGCTAAAATGTTCAAATGAGTATCTAACAATGTTCTTTTCTTACTCACTCGTATTAACCAAGATATTGTCAAAATAAAAAAAATTGTTCCAAAACCCTCCTGCTCCCTAACTTAAAAAATTGAAAAGAATACTGACTCAATCTGCACTATTCTAAAGTGTCAAGGTTTTTTGACATTTCTTTAACAAGAGGACTTACCTGATCAGGAAGGTCATCATAAAGAACATTAGCAGTAGCCAGGAATAATATAGGAATATTAAAATCAATTTCTTGCACTTGAGTCAAAAATATGGCTCTAACTGTATCTGAAACCATATCCCACCATCCATCTATGGTCGGTATATAGATTATACTAGGAACTGACCTTTTTGCTTCTGTAAAAACCTAAAATAGGTAGAAATATGATAAAAAGTATTATTATATAAAACAAAAATAAGTAAATGTAATTCAAGGTAGAAAATAACGATCTAGGGTTGAAAGATACAAGGTTTGTTCTCACAGTAGTAAGAAACAAGTTTTCGACAAATACACATGCGCAATGGAGTAAAATGCGTTCGCACAGGAACTTCTGATCGGTTTCAAATAAAAATTGGATGTTCTTAGACAAATTTCTGATCGTCATCTGATAGTCAGACTTGTTTTCGGATTTCAAGCAAAGTGTCAGGGCATTCGTGTAGCCAATCAACGCCGATCTTGGGAATATGAATATAACCTCTAAATTGTTGTTTGTATTTTGTCGTTTTGTATAGTCCTTGATATTCGTTTTGAAAATTGTATTTTATATTGTTAGATTAGTCTAAAAATAAACATTAAGGAAACAAGTGCTTTTGAATCGTCGGAAGAATCTGATCAGAATTATGTTGATTCCGACACAGACTTTTAAAGAAGATTTAATTGAAGTAGCAAATAATCACACAATCTTAAACTCTATTAATAAAATTGACGAAAAACAAAGAAAAACACAAAGTCACGGTCTCACAACATGTAATTAAACGGGCTACACGTGTTTCGCTCTAGTTAGAGCATCATCAGGCCCTTAGAAGCCATCCACACACTTCACAGTACATAAATAAACAACTTTGTTTATTGGGACTAAACAACGAGTCATTGGGACTATACAACTGAAACATTTTTAGAGTTTTGACATTTTATATACACATCTTATATATCAATACATTTTTAAATTCTGCATGAAAATCTAAATACAATTTATGCATATGAAAATATATTATCAGAAGTTACTGTCTTTTCGATTTCAATTTTGATCCATAATAAATAAAATGTTGACATTAGTTGTCTATTCGAAAACATTTCGTCAATCCTTATACGATTTGATAACATTATCCATGAAAAAAACTTTTTTGAATAGTTATTTTCTTTCCATTTTAATTATATACGGGTTACTTTGCTTAAAAATGTGCGAATATAATATTATTAACAAAAATTGTCAAATATTCATATTATTATTTTTAAGTATATTTCATGCCCACAATAAATACTTACATTTTGCTAAATTTAGATTTTAAAGAAATGTGTACTATTTTTGCAAATGATATGATATTTGAAAGGGGCTTTGATGGTCTTTCAGATTATTAAATAACATAGAGGATGTTAATAATAAAATCACGAATTGTAATCGACCCTGTACAATTCAAAACAATAATACAGAAAACGTTGACAGGCTACACCAAGAGTTTGAAGTTTTTACGAATATTAGATAAAGAGTATTACAAAATATTTAATTAAGTCAAATATTTATACAAATTAAGTTCACCTAACTTACATTAGAAGGAACAAAACAATATCAAGTATTATCACAATCAATAATTGGTGTAGCAATATAATTTAATATGAAATCATTCGATAAATCCAAGTTGCACAGAAGTCTATACTCACTTCTATCAGTAAAGCAGTCCAACTGAGCTGAGTACTGGTTTGCAAATTAACTTACCTACTGAAAAAAATGTCCTATGGAAAGGAATATCAAAAGGATTTTCAATTTGAAATCTTAAAGATGATGCTATTTTTGTATTATAATTATTTTTGGTATAAGAGGCAATGCTCCATCGGTAAAAATTTTGAATATCGTTAGATCAGAAGCAATTATCTATGTGGCAAATTTTTGAAAAAATAAGGTCTCCTGTTTTTCGTAAGAAAGTACCCTGTAAGTCTCCTGTTTTTAAGACTCTAACTCTTCTAATGCACCCTGTATTCAGATCGTTCCTGTCAATACTTCCAACACCTCTACAAAAAGTGTTCACAAAATTTTAGCTCCTAACGTTACGCCTTTCCAACAAATCTCCTTTTTATATTCATAAGAATTGTTTATCATTTAAAAAAAAGGATCATTTTACACACTTGTTACATAATAGTTATTCATATATTAATATCTATAAAGGAATTCTCATAAAAATTTTATACAATGAATTGAATATGAAGAAAATATGTGCAAAGTTGATTCCAAAAAATTTGACCTCTGCCCGAAAGCTTTTTTGAGGTTAGATGAAGAGTCTGGATTGATGGAGAACATCATTTGCGATGAATCCATGCGGCCATCGGATCTTGAACCAGGAGGCGTGTTTCCATTTGCGTGCTTATTTCACGACATCGTGGTTTTGAAATAAACACGGAACGGCAAGGCATATTTGCTTCCAGGCAGGTGTTGATTTTAAACTACGACGGATTTGTAACGAAACATGGAGCGTTGGAATGCTACAAACCAGTGCGCTGCAAATGTCCACTAGTTTCGTGTTGTTTATCACTTTGAGGTTAGGTATTTAGTTTGTTATATATACAGGGTGTCCTCAAAAGACCTTTACAAAGTCTCAACATATATTTCTGAGATCCTAAGAGGCCGATTTAAAGGAACTTACCTTAGTCCGAAATTGCTCAGATTCCGACCTACAGGACGTATTACTTTAAAAACTTGTATCTAGGGGTTTTTTGATATGCGAAACCCGAATATGCACATCCTTTCACTGTGGCCATCAGAGGGCGCTTCACACTGCACTTTTAATGGTTTAAAATATCTAAAACTTTTTTCTCAAAGTAGTTTCTTGCTTTTTTGTTAAAAAAAATTCATTATTACATTATCAATTTTAAACAAAAAAGGAGCTTTTATTAAAATCTGTTAAAGTTAGCAGTTTTCGAGATAATTCGGTTTTTAGATGTTCGATGTCATTTATTTCATTTAAGCACGAAATTAATTTATTAAACAATATGGATTTTATAAAAATTGTTCAAAATGTTTCCCATTTTCACGAATACGAAGATTTACACCCCTAAGAAAAGTAAAATTGACTTTATGCATAACTTCAGCATTAGTTCGAAGATTATTTGTTGCGTCTTGAATGCCTTGTCATAGTTCCTCTTCATTATTCATCATTGTCTTGTATCGATGGACTTGTTCCCAGAAAAAAAATTTAGAGTCAAATCTGGAGAACTTGTGAGCTAACTTATGGGGGTATTATTACCTCTACATTTATTTGGGTACTGATCAAGTACCCAAGCTTTTATATTCGTAGGTGCATTACCTATAATTGTAATTGTGCAAACAAGTCAAACAGCTAACCATTATCTTGAGAAAACTTGCAACCAGTTGTTTTAACCAGGGACAATTAAGACTGATGATAATAGTTCAGAGAGAAACCCATTAAGAGAGGTAATTCCTAATAGCAAATAATGGTTGTGGCAAAGTGAATATGAAGTTGGAAAAGATTGGCAATCAATTTATCAATTCCTTTCGTTTTGTGATATTTGCAAAAACAATGCTATTGACAATTGTGAAATAACTAAACAGAAGGAAAGCATATTCTCTAGGACTCGTTGGAACTTCCAAAGAAGAATTATTTTATGTTTTGAAATGGAAGGACAACATTTCTAAAAATTTTTATGAAAGTATTACTTTAAAATTAAATTACGTATGTTATACTTATTTCAGTTAACAAATTACCCTTTAACAATTTGTTGTGTTAATTTTGAAAATAGGAATTTTTAAAGGTACGGTTAATGTTTAAAGTCATTTTTCTCGGAAATCGTTAATTCTACGATGACGCAACAAGAGCACATTTTTAAAAGATATTTTGATGCTCTTTACTAAATTGACATCCAAATTTATAAAAAGATTAAAACAAAAAAGTTCTAAGTCATTTTCCGAAGGTGAAGGACAGCTTAAGCCTGTTGTCATTGACGACTAGCGTCAAATTAATAGGGTGAATACGAAAATCGAAAAACGAAATACTAGTAACATGCATGCAAAAATGGCGAAAATCAGTAGACACAAGAAAAAGTTATTAAAGAAAATAAGAAAAAAAAATTGTATAGAAGTTTGTTGAATAATTTTTTATGTAGAATCGCCCACCGAAATCACGACGCTTATTTTTAAAAACGATTTCCAGGAACTGCACACAGATATTTGTAAACCTACTGTACTTTACCTGTATACAGGCTTCCTCGGCAGTTCTCCCGGGTTCCTTAAATGTAGTCGCCAAATCTAATACATAAGAGTGTATGTGCTCCATTTTAAACAATAGTGCAGGAGCAATATGATTTGCTTGGCCGTGATGTGCACCATTACCCGTAAGAAGAAACTGCGCTGGTCGTATGTTTCCGGAGAGTTTTACCCTGAAACAACAGCACAAATAACTTTCAATAAGTTTCCTACCAACAGTTATTTACTTGGATAATGCAGAATTTAGGCCATGAGGGAAAGACTGCTCCAAAAACATAAGTGCTTTTTTAACATCCGATCCAAGAAGCGGTTCTAAAATTGGCAGAAGCTTTTTTCCTACTGCTGAGGTTACTCTATGAGAAGCTGGCACTAACATAGACTTAGCTCTTAAAAAATCGACTTTTTCCACCTAAAAATTAAAAAAAAAAAAATTAAAAGGGCAAGTTCTTTGAATGTGTTCAGCACATTTCATACCTTGACCTTCTCGGGATCAAGCAGCAATCGGTATTCTGAGCCATAAACTTGAGGATAAGTGCGCCTAAAGCTCTGTATTACGGCCTCAGAACATAAAGCACGTAAATCTGACCCGCAGTAGCCCACAGTGTTTTCCGCTAAATATCCTAAAAGTTCCTGGCTGGGAGGCTGTTGCCATTGCGATACATGGACTTTTAGGATTGATTCCCGATCCTAAATTAAGTAAGGTATTATACAATTACAAAAAATTTGAAAATTACATCTGGATGAAAGATTTCCATAGAACTACTATTTATATCCCCAGAGCGTTTCAAACTATAACAAAATGGATATAATCTCAAAGTTCAAGATATATTTATATGTTATAGGTTAGGAGACAAAACAAAAGTTTATATCTTTTAAAACTCAAAAAATACGTTATTTAAAAAAAAATCTGAAACTAAAAATACGCATTTTTCATGCTAATTTAACTTCATTTTATTTTAATTTAATAGAGCTCAATTTATGTTTTGGCATAATTGGTTCTTTATACTTATTAATAATCATACTAATTTCTGTATGTAAGTGGTAGTCAATTATACATGAGAGTCCTATACAATTCACCATATGTTTCTTCTCATCTGAGTACAAAAACATTCAAAAAAAAGACAAAGTTGAATCTTCCAATAATAAACTTTTATATATGAGCTACAGAAGCATCGAGGAATATTTCACGTAAAAATATATAAATCAGTTTAAAGTAAAGTTGGTAAAGTTGCAATAAAAACTTAAATGCATATTAGAAAGATAATAAATGTTTCCCATTATTATAAACATACAGCAGAAATGTTTGAACATATGTACTAGCTGGCAGGTAATCCGCTTCTAGTGCATCTGGGTAATAGCGTTGATTGAATATTTGGGAAGAGTATTTCACAGGATTATTTAAATTTTTGGATTGATTGTGGGTGTTGAAACATAAATTTATTAAATTAGCATAGTTAAAAGTAGTATGTAGCACGATACACTCACAACGGTATGTTCCTCGTTGGACACCAATTGGTTCATTTCGCGCAATGACGTAGTCTGGCAAGCAGCGTCTGATTACCGTCCAATTCCTATCACTTTCTCGGTTTATTTTATGGCGTTGTTTGTATAGTTTTTCTGAAATTTTTGGAAGCTGGCGAGTTTTATTTATTTACGTGTTACGTGGTTATTGTGTATTATTATTTATTTATATTAGAAGTGAATTTAAAATTAGATAAGCATTATTTTATTAAGTTGTTTTTTGTTTTATCAAAATGTCTAGTTGTGCCGTTGTCACATGTAAAAACCACAGATGTAAATATTTACATCTGTGGTAAAAACTACAGTCAAGTTACAAAAGGAACCAATATAAAATATTTTAGATTTCCTAAAGACATACATTTTTCAAAACAGTGGGCTAATGCTTGCCATAGAGAAGATGAAATAAACTTTAAAAATGGTAAGTAGGTACTATACTCGTATGTCTATAAGTTGATATATGTACTTAATACCTATACATGATACAAAAAATTAGTAGAAGGTAGGTATGAAGGCACCTACTGTAGTTTACTTAGTTTATATACATATATACGTGTATTTTCTCAGGTATTAGAAAAGACTTACATTTATTTTAAGACTTAATTTTATTCCCAAATATTATAATATTGTATAGGAGTAGATTTTTATGATTGATATTCATTTAAAATTCAGGGGTGTGTGCGAAAAAAAAACGCTCGGACACGTCGATTTTTATTTTTGGTTGCGCATTTTTTGCAATAAAAACTTTGTATACAGGGTGTCTCATGTAGTCGTGGTCAATACCAACTTTCTTATTTTAAATAGAGTACCCTGTATGTGATAACATTTTTGGATTCTACACAACGGGGTACAGGGTACTCTATTTAAAATAAGAAAGGTATTGACCACGGCTACATGAAACACCCTGTATACAAAGTTTTTATTGCAAATAATGCGCAACCAAAAACAAAAATCGACGTGTCCGACCGTTTTTTTTTCGCACACACCCCTGAATTTTAAATGAATTTAGACATAACTTTTGGGACGCACTGTATACCCTTAAATTAATATTTAATTTAACATTTTAGCACGAATATGTTCAGTCGATTTTAAAGAAGACTGCTTTGAAATACCTCTGAGAGAAAAGCTATTAAATTACACTCACAAAAATGCACACCATTTAAAGTACAATTCCGTGCCAACATTAAATAAAGGCAAAAATTTTGACCTGATTTCCCTGTTATTAATTCAACTAAAACAATAAACTAAATATATCTGTGGTATATACTTATTTCTCATTAATATAAAAAACACAAGGCTTTTGAACTTGTATAATTGGCAAACAATAAATAATGTGTACCTACTAATTAATAATATTATGTATTAATTAATTTAATAACTATTAAATACTAATTATTATGTACCAAAAATATCTAGTATCCTTCAAAAAATCGCAGAAATATCAAATATACCATCTAATTATGCATCGCGCCTGAGAACCTTGTCTGCCGCATTACGTCACGCGATGGCCGGGCGGATGCGCAAGAACATACCGTTGTGAGTGTATCGTGGTATGTAGTAAGAAAAAAATAGCGTAGTTAGTTTTTTTTCCTCTATTCCTTGAAGGAGTTTTATACGTCAACTATTTTTACAGTATTTTCTACTATGCTCTTAAGGATTCTTCCAAGGCATTATAAATCATCTAAATTTCCTCTCTAGTTCAGTCGTTCAACCATAGAGAAAGAAACAGCACATAAAAAATATAAAACTTTCCTTCACTTGAAGTGGATTACATAGTATTTTCCACTTTAAGTGGGTGCAAGGTTATAAACCATCATTGGTATAAATCCTACATTGCTAAATTGGACCATGATGTAGCCCAAAATTTAAATAAGGTTTGGACACATATAAACAATTTATGGAGATCAAAATCCTATTCCAATATGCAGCTGTATGCCAAATGTGCTGAAGGCGGTCAGGATACAGTTAGTTTGTTTGCTCATCATTTTTCAGCAACTTAGAAAAAAACATGAAGGTACAGGTACAGTCCCCAATTATAATTTTGGTTTCAATTCTATTAAAATATCTCTTACTGATGTTTTCAAAGCAATTGACGGTCTCAAAACTAAATATTCTTATGGACCTGATGGCATACCATCTATCTTATTAAAAAATTGTGTGGTCCCTAACCAAACCCCGACATTAACTGTTTTGCCCTTCGTTTGATTCAGGATGTTTTCGTGATTACTGAAAAACAAGTTTCTTGACTCCGATATATAAGAATAGGGATAGAACTAACATTGCCAACTACAGGGGGTGTAAGCATTCAATCTGAAATACCCAAAATTATACCATAGTCAGGACTTCTCTAAGGCCTTTGGCAGAGTAAGCCATCGACTTCTTATTCAGAAGTTGCGTGCGACGAGTCTGGGCGATAGTCTTTTGAAGTGGATTGATGGATATTTGTCTAATCGTATTCAATTGGTGCGTATAAATAAAAAACATCATTTCTGAAGAAATTCATGTTTTTCGGATGTACCTCAGGGTTTCCATACAGGGTCTATTTTATTCATTGTATTTATTAATAACCTTTGTTCACTTAAAATGGTACAAGGAAATAAAATCCGCAATTGATGCGCAACTTTTACAAGCAGTGTTTTTTACGGTCAGTAAATAATGGTTTAGAGGTTAATATTAAAAACTGCTAAAATTTCTTTTGGTCGTTCTCTAAGATTAGCTGTGCATAATCACACAATAAATGGCTTGGTTCTTAAATCTGCTACTACCGTTAGAGACTTGGGCGTGTTCCTGGACAGTAAATTAACATTCGTGCCTCATTTTAATGAGATTGTCAATAAGGGCATGCATAGTCTTGATTTTGTTGTTCGTAACTCTGGTAAATTGCCTGTCCCTTGTTTTAAGATGCTCTACTATTCAATTGTTCGTTCTGGGCTTGAATATGCCTCACCTGTATGGTCACCTTGTTATTCTAACTATGTGGAAGCAATTGTAACCACTCAAAAAGCATTTCTTCGTTTCCTAGCCTTCAAGGTTGACATTAAAATTTACCAGAATTTTCATATTAATTATAAGATAATAGAGGATACATTTTAACATCGGTAGTCTTAAAGCAAGGAGGAGTCGATCAGATTTACTTATAAAACTAAAAAAGTACTCAGATTTTATAAAAAATTAAATGGAATTTTTTATTGCCCTGATATTTTGAAGATTGTGCCATTCAATGTCAATATCAATAATGGATCTCAGAATTCTGCTATGTTTCGTTTGCCTTTTCATCATGCTAATTACGGATTCTTTTCTCCAATCACCAGAATGATGAGAGGATTTATAACCCTTCGAAGATCGGTCTGTTAATTCGTTTAAATTAAGACTTCAAAAACTAAAGTGCTAAAATTTTTTATCTAAAAGTTTTTAGTAAATTAAGTGCAACAGGTCTTTTATTTAAAAACTTGTCCCTCTTGAACACAGAATGAAGAAAATATCATGTTTGTTGGAATTATAAGTTGTATTTAACTTTTTTTTGTTAATTTAGACTCTCGCAACTACCAATTTTAATATTATTTCGCTTCACAATCTCATTAATTCTTACGGGTTACATCTTCATGTAGATCAGTGTTATTCAAACTTTTTTTGTGACGGAATCCTTTAAAAAAACTAAATTTTTAACGGAACCCTAAACTAAAAGCAAAAGCAGTTATATTTGAATTGTTTATTAATAATCATACAAAAAAAGATAGAAAAGGTCCACTTTAATACATGCATTCATTTATTATGACTGCTGGCGGAGCCCTACCGGTTTCGCGGAGCACACTTTGAGTAACGCTGATGTAGATAAACCTACATGCATAACATCGTACTCAACAACTTTACTAGATTATGTGATTTCAAATTATAATCAAGAAGAAACTATTTGTAGAGTAACTAGTAGTGGTTTATCGGATCATGAAACCGTGTGATGTAGTTTAAAAAAAAAATTAAAAAAGGAAGAGAGACAAAATTAACATTGAATAAAGCCAAAGCGACAGATTCATGTAAGACTCTTTCTTGCGGACAAAATTTAAATATTGCCCTGTCTCTCTATACTTAAAACAGTATCTTTAATACATAAGTAATATGGTGGCAGTATGAGTCAGGATTTGTCTTTTTACTCCATAAGGCAGACACATAGGGTACCATTGCCCATTCCCAAATCGGCCCTGGTGCATGACTCTGTTGCGTATAATAGTCATCAACTTTTTAACCATTTAACTCGAAAACTCATCCATTTTCCCAAAGATACTGGTCATACGTTTGCGTTTACGTATAAAAAGCAAAAACACAAAATCTACCGCATCAGAGAAAGATTTTATAAAACGACAAACGATATATGTTTCGCCCGACTAGAGCATCATCAGACCTATAATAATTAAGATGATGTAACCCGAAAAAAGGAAATTTAACAAAAACGTACCATAACATACATAAAACACCTAACATATAAATAAACCAAGGTTACAATAAAGTAGCACTATCTATGTACAAATAACTTAACTAAACAATCAAATCACCTTATACATTCCAGAAATCTAACAATGATTTGAGAGTCTAAAATTATTTAAGGTTATTAAAAACCAGGTGGCCATCAAATTTAAACCTTTCATTAACACATGACAGATCTGGGCTTTTAAAAGCTTTACTAATTTCCATTGTCTCCAGCCAGTCTTGTCTTTTACTTTTATTGCACTGATGAAGTATTTTTATATATTGGCTGTCAGGAAAATTATGTTTGGAGTCAAGGAGGTGATTAGCAAAAGCCGATCTGGTCACTGTGATATCCGTATTTTTAAATTTATTATATTGGGCCTTGTGTACATTAATCCTTGTAGAAACTAGCTTTTAACCATTTGCCAGAATAAGAGAGATTTCTCAAACTCATAGATTTAAAAAGAAAGTCGGAAAATTGCTTGTTGTAATACCATATTATTATATTGAAGAATATTATAATGATACCTTTTAATGTATTTAGTTCCTACTGGTATAAGTTTGATTGTGTCTTTTTTTAGCTTTAAGTTTTATCAGCACTTTATTTTATTTCATTTTATTTTCATTTGTGTATATTCCATATATTTTTTATTCTTTGTTCTCACCTATTTTTTTTTTTTTATACAGCTTTGTTCCCAACAAGAAATGTTTAGAACAATAAAGCATATTTTGAATTTGAATTTTTAATATTTTTTATTTATTAATTTTGGTCTCAAAAAAGGGTCTTGGTGAGTAATTAATTATTTATTAATAAAATTTGACTTGCAAGAGATCTCAGCACTCTCCACCCCTAAATACATCACTTGATCACCTGACAAATGACACCATTATATTATATTGTTAACTGATTTATATATGTATGTCAACTCACAGTACATTCAAATATGGGTAGTTTAAAAAAAACCAGTAGGCCGCGCAATCTCCGGTGATTCCAACTTCGTCGATAGCCGAGCTGTTACATTTCAAAACAGAGTATTGCGCATTTTCCCAAATATTTATAGTAATGAATTAATAAGTAAAGTAACTTTCTATCTGCAATTTAATTTTTTTCTCTTTTAATTTTTAATGGGTGGTTAAATATAGGAGTAGTTCTAAGCCAGATCTCATCATCAAATTTAACTTCCATGTATTTATAGTGTCTTAAATATGTAAATAAAGGCCGTTATTATTATCATTATTATTATTATTACAAACGACCACATTGGGTGATAAAAATTATTTATTTAAAATCCCTTACGCGTACAAGTATAATTAATATGATAAGTATAAACTATATGAGGCGGAGCAAAAAGTTCAATAGCAAAGTTGTAGAGATGCCAAAAATCTACTAAACATATTTTTACATATCGCATGAAACTTTATTTTGATATAACATTTTTAAAATTTGCGACATATTTTTTTTGGTCTTTTAGAGGGTTCGTTTAAAAAAGTATAACGACGGATTCAACCTAGACTTACGACATTTGTACCACAGTTAGTCTAAGATACCTATTAAAGACTGGCAGCGATATTTTGTAATTTTTTTATTACAGATTTATTTGTTAAAGTGTGTTACTAGATTATTTTCTTGTGGGGATTCAGTATAAATTTTTAGCTATGCAATCTCAGATTTGGTGATAAACCAAATTTCACAATTAAATATTTGCAGTCATTATTTCATAGAAGGAAAAGCTAATTATCTTTGCTTTGTCGAATAAAATTAGTAACGATTTAATTAATCACAGCACTTTTGAAACACATAGGATAGGAAGAAATGAACAGTTTAAAAATGATTGAATTATGGTTAGACTCAACCATTAACCAGATCATTTAATGAATAAACCTTCGTCTCTTGATTCATTTAAGAACTATATTCCTTTCAAAATAACGTAACAGACTCTCTTAATTCTTACTAAAGTATAAGTGGAATATATCTATTTTAAGTCTACTTACAAATTATTGTATTTAATTGTAACAATGGGGTTTCCCATATGCTTGACAAAGAAAATAGAGTGGCTACTTACAGATTAGTACTTGAATTGTTACAAAAAATAATCTTGCTACTACTACCAATTTCTTACCGATTTGGACGGCAAAGGGAAAAACAGCTCTCTATCGAATCTGCCAGGCCGCCTCAACGCGGGATCGATTGCAT
The DNA here is from genome assembly GCF_022605725.1 of Anthonomus grandis grandis. Classification (NCBI taxonomy): domain Eukaryota; kingdom Metazoa; phylum Arthropoda; class Insecta; order Coleoptera; family Curculionidae; genus Anthonomus; species Anthonomus grandis. The sequence goes on from NC_065549.1 coordinate 20,256,174, forward strand.
CAATCCTATTAGTTGCTCCAATAACAATAACGTCACCTCGATCATTCAAACCATCCATAAGAGCTAATAGAGTGGATACTATGCTAGCATGAACTTGATCTTGTCTCGAAGATCTTACTGGTGCCAAGCCATCCAGCTCATCAAAGAAAATTATCGACGGCTTTTTTTCTGCTGCCTAAAAAATTACAAATTAATTTTTAAAAGAACACGTAAAAATTTAGATACAAAATACCTGTTCGAAAAGTAACCGCAATTGTTTTTCTGACTCTCCTATCCATTTACTGAGCAAATCAGCGCCTTTTCTCATAAAGAACGATACTTGACGAGTGTCAAAGCTGCATTCGTTGGCTAATGCTCTGGCAATTAGGGTTTTACCGGTACCTGGAGGACCATGGAACAACACCCCTCTAGGTGGTTGAACCTGAAATTTTCTGAAAACCTCAGGATACATCATTGGCAGCAAAATCATTTCTTTTAGACACTGTATATGAGTCTCTAAGCCTCCAATGCTGCTGAATCTAACAGATTTATCAAGAGTCTCGGGATTAATGGGACCCAAGTTATTGCTTCCACCAGCTCCAGTTTTCATCATTTCTTTTTTGGAGTGCGGACTTTTAGGTGGCATTCTGTAAAAAACAATAATAATATATTCCTATAGATACGGTTTTGGGATGACATACCGACATCTCTCAGATGAACTGGGAGAGGAATTTGAACTACTTCGTCGCCTTCGTATGAACCTTCTACTTCTACCAGGTCTGCGTTCATGTTCCTGTCTTAAAACTGAAGTTTGCACTACAATGCAAAATTAGTGTAAGTTTATAGGAAAATAAAGTCATCCTATTAAAAATTCATTATTTTTAACGATTTATATACGTCTAATTTATTTTTTGACATATTTAAAGACACAATGTAAAATTTGATTTTAGTTCTGCTAGTCCAAATAGTACCTTTGTTTTATTTATCAAAGTTAAAACAGTAGATTTAATGTTATCTACTGCTACATATTTGTGCTTACATGTTTTTTAATTTTTATTAAAAGAAATTATCAAATAGTCGATAAGACAAAACTATGAACACTTAAAAGCATTAATGCCGTCTCTCTCTAACTCTAAACCCAAAAAGTCTTGCTAAAAAACATGGCAAATTTAATAAAGCAGGCAACAAATGCGAAAGAAATAGTAATTCTCATAATTTTAGATGAAAACAAATTTTACTAAGAATCTTTATTTTAATTTGTACAGGTTATTTTTTTCTTTTTAACCGATTTTAAAAATTTATTCATATTTTTAATGACTAAAAAAGATTTTCTATAACTCCACTGTATTTTTAGTGCCCTGAAAAACGCAATGTATTTCTACAATGTCGGCCAATTTAAATCAAACGGAACTTATATGACGAATCAACGGTTTGAAAAAAATAAAAGTTTGTCTATTATATTTATTTATTTCATTAGAAGAACTAATTATGTACTATGTTTATATTTGACTTTTAAACAATACCATTAATGATTTTTAGTTAGTGTATATTATTATAAAAAGGGAAATGTCTGTACATAAACTATAAAACAAAAATGGCTATAAGGAAAGCCTGGCTTGATTATAACGGAAATAAGTCCAGTTTTGGGTGTTTTCGATTATTAAATTTAAATTATGTTATATAATATAAAAATATCTCATTAAATCATAAAACTGATCTAGAGATTTTATGAAATATTAGTTCCCAAAAATAGGGCTCTGATTTTAAGACATCCTTAATTCAAGCATTTACTAGATCGTTGCTGGATAACAGCTCAATGTTTTATGGTTCTGGTATTAAAACGAGACTACTAATCGTTGATCTATACAACTAGGTTGATCGTATACAATATACACCTTTGAGATTAGTCACAGGCGCTTTAAGATCCACACCGATTAAAGCATTACTGGCAGAGACTAAAGAGCTACCATTAGAGATAAGACGAAAAACTTTTGATTAAAAATGTGCAATATTGGAATAACCCACTAATAGATAAAATTCATAAACTGGGTATGTCAAATTTAATTAATAAATATTGGTTGAATAAAAACAGTCCTCCATTGGCTGAAGCTTATACTGAAACAAAAAACCTCCATCAATTCATTAATGGAAGAAATATACTACGGAGGTCCGAATTACCTTTTGGGGTTAATTTTTTTGCCCCACAATATTACTTCCTAAATTTACTGTCATAAAGCCAATCAAACTTTAGTTTGATTGGCTTTTTTGGCAATTCTTAAGGACACTTTAAATAAATTTCAAGGTTACTGAGAAATATACACAGATCGATCTTAAACTGCTGATGGTACAGGTTGTGCCTTTATTATTCCAAAAATTAATATTAAAAAAAAAATAAGTGTGAGGACTATGCTTCTATTTTTACTGCAGAGGCATTAGCAATATTAAAAGTCCTGAAATTTATTAGTGATGCTAATATAATTTTAAACTTTTTAATACTTTCTGATTCACAATCAGTTTTACAATCACTGAAAAACTGACACAATTTGAAACACCCAGTTATTTTTAAGATTTGAGAGACAGTAATCAGTAATCTTGATAAACATAATACTAATGTAGAATTCATTTGGTTAAAAGGACACAGGATTGGCTCCAGGACGAGAAGTGTGTGACCCTGTCTAAGATCCCTAGTATTAATCTTTCTTGCACCTTTTTTTACACTCTTTTTATTAGATACAATAAGAATACAATGTCATACTACCCAATAGTATATTTTTTTAAATACTATATTAGTAACTTGTTCTATTATGAATGAGTTGCTATATTGGAACACGTGGCTAAATGTGCCAAGCACAAGGCCAAAAAACGAAAAAAAAAAACATTAGTTATTAAAAAATATCTACCTTTCTATTCGTCATTACGGCTTTTAAGTTTTCATAGTTTTGTCATATTGACTATTTGATCATTTTTGTTAATAAAAATTAAGTAATATGTAACTTCAAATATGTAGCATTAAAACAGTAAGATAACAATAAACAAAAGTAAAAACTCAAGTCTGGGTCTCACTAAAATTATTACTGTAAATTTAATGATGCCCTGACTTGGGAGTTTTTACTTTTGTTTTGTTTTTTGTGTTGCCTCTTGGAGACAGAATGGATGATATGTTTCTAACAATAAATCTTCTCATGAACTCGGTAAGAAATTATTGTAACAAAATTATTTAAATTTAATATTCTATGAAATAAAAGGCAGAATCAACGGTTAATTAATTTAATAAATAGTTAATTAAAAATGAATGATAGATAGTTAATGTTTCTTGGTTTAAAAATAAAAAAATAAATTGGTTAACTTGTAAACCTGTTTTTTGTTTCCCACATGTATAATAAAATAATATATAAAGCTATTTCTAGATTTAAGCATATTAATTTTGAGAAATAAACCAATTGATATAAATTGATAGGGAATTTGTAACTCGTAAGTCCACACACAGAATATAAGCCACTGTGCACGAAATCACTACGATACACGAGGTATTTTTTACTAAAATATATTTGTTAAATTAACTTCTAATTAAACTTTACATAGTGACATAAGGAAAATTGTCTTTTTTTGGAAGTTTTTCTGCGTAGAGAAAGGATAAATATTGATTGTAATATGGACTATGTCATGCTTATGTAGTACATAAGTGCAACTTTTTTAAGAAATATAACAAATTAAGATTTTGAAGAAAACCTCATTTTATTGATATGTACCATCATGCAGAGAAAAAACTGGGACATTAAAAATTAGGTAGGGAATTGTCTCCTAGTCTATTATAGTAAATCGCATTCCTTGGGTATAGTATGCATATTTACGCATTAAGAATATATTTTGAATATACATATATTTTGCCATTTTACACCAAATGTTTTCATTTGGGTTGATATCAGGGCTTTTCGAATGCCACGGTAAAACTTGAATTCGTCTTTCGTCTCGATAGTTTTGAGCTATATGGGCTGTATGTATAGGAGCATTATCATAGACTACACCAACCGATGGCATCATAACATTGTTCAGGATATTGCAATATCCTAAAGCATTAAGCCTTCCCTGCACTATTTGAAAAACGCCTGGTCCTCCTTAAAACTAATCCAGGCCCAACCGTTTATACTAAAATGTCCACTTTGATTAGTCTTATGTGTATACATTTTATCATATCTGGTATTAGAAGGCCTGTAAAAGCGGATTTTGCTATTATTGCACGATTGAAAGGTTTTTTTGAAAGGATTGAAAGGAATGCGAAAATATTATCGTTTCTCATATGTTGTTTTGGTATGCATATTGATCAGCAAATTCTAATCTTTTCTGTTTGTTTGCTTCAGTCAAAAATATTTTATTTATTGCACGGACATTAAAAGTTGTTTTAATGTCCGAATTTCTTATCCTACTCGAGCTGTATTACCAGAACCAGGAAAATGCGTATCTTCTTTCGCCTTTATTGCTGTTTCAAACGGATTGTTTCTTAGAGAGCCAACTAACTCTCTTGAATGTCGTTTAAAATTTTCGGTTGACTAGAACCTTGATTTCTTACAATAGCTCCATATTCTGCAATTTTTGCCTTAGCTGAGGAAACGTATTTTTACTAATGCCCAATTCTTCTGCGATTCTTTTTATAGGAACTCCATCCATCAGACAAGTGTATATTATCGCTTTTTGTTTAGGAGATACTGCAGGCAATTTGAAAGAACGATTTTGTTGACGCGGCTGTCACAAAATTAACTTTGACAACATCAAAAATTATTTTAATAGACCAAGAGATTTAGGAGATTTTGCTGTCCCAGTTTTTTTTCGGCACTATATAATATATAAAATTAGATACTATATAATATATAAAATTAGATTTTTAGTAAAACAAGAAAAAAATTATATAGTATGTATATTATGTCATCCTTTTCAAAATCGCGATCAAGGAATAGCGCACATTTAAAAAGTGCGGAAGTTATCAAAAAACTGTACTTGAAATAAAAATATTTATATTCGATCTAAAGTTGCCTTAATTTTATTAAGCTATACCACTTACTAGTTTTTGGTGCTGGTTTAGGTACTCTATCTCTTAAAGAGTACTTTCTCCCTCCTTCCTCGGTATCAGAACTATCGCTCTCACTGTTTTTATTCATGTTTTGTCGTATGATCCTCGTCTGTCTGGTTCTCGTTCTGGGTAAGGGATGTTGCTGGTCTTCCCCTTCCTCATCACTAACTGAGGAGTTTTCTTGTTGGTCTTTTGCGCTTCCTGATTTACTATCGCTGTTCTGGACGGCCTCTTGAAATGGAATGTATATGCTTATTAATGATAAGTTAGGAAACGCAAAATAATAATATTTTTGTTAACAATTTAAAAAGTTATTATAAACACAGAATTATACAGTACGGCTCTTAATTGTCCCTCCCTCTTATCTTTTGAATGCATTTATATAAAATTCTGAAATTTGGCACACATCAAAAATTGCAATGGAAAAAATATATGCTGTTTGTTTTAACTCTATACAAAACCGTAGTGACGAAAGATCATGTTCTGCCTTGAAACAAGTTTAAAAATATCATCGATCTTCATCGGGGAAAGACAAGTTAAATGCTCTTGCATTGTTGACTGTAGTCAGATTTGTTCCAGTCTCCATGATTGTGAAGAAATTATCCGTGATTTTGCAGCTAAAAAATCAAGACGCAAAAACCTGTAAATATAAATCTTGGAAAAAGGTGTCCTTGATTTTGGCTGTAATAATTTGAATAAAAAAAATGAGATTCCGAACATTGTCTTTTTATTAATGCTTGTACCCCTCTTAAAATAAGGAAAAATATTATCAATTAAGCACTCATAAAAAAAATGATCAAAATCGATTTTTTGTTAAAATAAGGGCGGCGAGTTCCAAATTGCAAGCGGAAAAAGTTCAAATCCGCCATTGACTGCATTGCATTTAACATATGCCTGGACAAATTATTATTTGCCTAAAATATGTCTATCATTCTTTTTTATGATTTCCTCAAACGATAAGTTTTACGACAAAAGTAGGAGGCCTTTCTGATGAATGCAAAATTATCTTTTTTGTCAGGTAATAGCGTAATTTTTTTAAAATAAATTTGTATTGACAATTATTCATAGCTACACCACTGGATATTGAGAAAAAAAGGAAATGAATATTATATAAAAAGTGTGTTTCTATACTATAATGAACGGTGCGAAAATTAAATTTAATATCTCAAACCATTTGGAAAATGTATGAAAAACTGCAAATAAAATTAAACTCTAACACCTTGTATCTTAAAAACATTTCAGGTCCCATCTTTAGTTGAATTTTTGGAATTAAAATCGACACAAGAACGCGCCCTTCAAATAATGACAATGATAAAATATTAGGTAGTACCTGGATATTTCCAATATTTATGAAGTATTTCGGAAAAAAGATTTCTAGAAACTAATAACATTAAAAGAATTGATACTATATATATGAATATTTCTCTACTACTGTGAAATTCCCAACATAACCCCCAACACATGAAATAATAATAAAAAACTAACTATTATCATTATGAAGTCTGATCTTGCCAATGGCAAAAAGATACCAAAAAATTATAAAAGATACTGATCTCGAATTACTAATTGTTGAATCCCATAAGGAGACTGGAACTAAGGAGCCTGCAAAATTAAACGAGAACTGGGTTCACAAACTAGCCACTTCTGCGATGTTGGTCATAAGGGTACCTCGCTCTGGTTATATATAAAAGAAAGTCGTGTTAGTTACACCATTTATGACTCAAGAACAGCTGATTGAATGAATACTTGATTAATAACAAAATTAACTTAATAAAATAAAAAATCTGCTTATTTATTATCTCTAAAGTGGAACGATGTTCGCAGAATCAACTATTATTTAATAATAATAAGTGTAATTAGTCTTACTAATTTACTTACCCTCTCCTTTCTCTTCGACATTTTCATCTTCATCCTCTTTACTAGGTTTACTCTCATCATCCTCGCTAATCAGCTCTTGCTTGACTTTATTTCTTGTTCGGATTATTCTTCCACCTTCCTCCTCATTGTTCTCCCTATTGTTGGAGGTCTCCACATCTCTGCGTTCAATCTTCTCTGGCCGTACTACACGTCTTCGAGTCCGGCGAATTTGGGGCACATCGTCGTATTCCTCGTAGTAATATACGGGCTTCACAATTCTACGTGAAGGTCTTGTACTACTACGCTGAGATATCTGATATAAAATAGTAATACCTTAAAATTATTTATAAAAATAATTACAAATTGTAGTCAGAAGAATTTTGCTGACAAGTAACAGTTTGTGTAATAATACTCTACTGAGAAAATAATGAAACATCAATGGGTCAACCACAATTTACATAGGGAAGTAATTTTTGAAAAATGGTTTTTTCTGATCAATGTCTTAATTGGACTTACTTCAACATTTGGATGGACGTCGGCTGCATCTCTGCTATCCTCCTCTGAATACCCGGCATTCAAATTAGGATACCCTACTTTATGCATCTGACTATCAGTCAACCATGTTGTGTTCATTGAGCGTCTAGTAACACGTTTCAAAACCCCTATAATATTTAAAAATGTAAATATTATTTTAGAAAATAATAAAAACAAATTACCATCACTGTCTGTGTCAAACCGAATAGGAGAGTGATCAGCATAAGATTTTTGATGAATGGGACGTAAAGACAGGGCCGTGCGCCTCATTACTCTTATTTTGTTCTCTTTGCGCCGAGTTCGAAGGGTAGACCTAAATTATATTTTATGTAATTAATATTGCAGCTATGAAACAACCCAAACCACAAACCTTCTATAATAGTCATTTCCCACAGAAAAACTATTATTTTCCACTATTTCCTCTTCCATCTTTCTATTAGCATATACGGCCAATCTTCGTCTCTCTAACGATATTTCTTCACGTTTAGTCCTTGTATTTGAATCTGTAATAGTTTAAATATAGTTTGGTAAGTTGAATCATTTATATTTAAGAGCACTCATAAGATCAGTTAGTACCATTAAATTTTCGTTGAAAATTTCTTTGTATGCGTACAACTTTTCTAGTCTCTTTTTGTTGTGATGCTTTTTTCTTAATCTGCTCCTGAGTTTTTGCTAGGGGGCTATTTGATGACGTTTCATCGTCGCTATTACAATTTTCACTGTCGCTTTCTTCTTTTGCACTCGAGGAACCAGAATCTTCTTGCTCTTCAAGTAGTTTTGTAGAACCCTAGGTAAGTTAAAATGTATACATTAAAGCAAGAAATAATATAATTGTTAATTCTTCCTACCCTAGCCATTACTGAAAGCAAATTTAAATCACATTTCAAAGTTTAATCTTTTAGGTTTTAAATATTTGGACAATTGAAAATTAATTTCTCTAACTTTTAACCTTGTGGGTAAATAGTTTATTGACAAATAGCAAGTTATGCAAGATCTAAAATATTTTATTCACAATATTTAATCCTATATATTTTAGACTTCATCTTATAAATATCTAACATATACCGTTAACTTTAATCAAATATTTATTCATATTACTTGAAAGAGGAGTAATACTTTTCTTACCCCTATTATTAACAAATGAGTCTCCAAAAAATAGGTTCTGATTCTTTATAGCAGCTCAGGTTGTAACTACATACTGCCTTGATTTTAATTGAGGGATTATTAACTAGTTTTGTTCTACAATACATATAAAATAGGATACAAAAATCCATAATAAATGTAATGTAATATAGTATGCAATAAAAAACTAAAGTCCAGCTGTTTTAATTTTCTTCCACAAGGTTTAGTGCTTTGCTGATTGGGCCGATTATAAGGCACCAGATATCTTATTTTTGGACTTTTAAGTTAACTATATTTCCTTAGCCAAAAAACATGAATTTTTGTTTATTCAATGTAACCAATGATTAAATTAATAAAATGCTCCTTATAGACCAGTCTGCCAAAAAAATACAAGAAAAAAATAAATAAAAGATTCTGGCACTTTATAAGAATTAAATTGTTGGATAACAACAAATAATACATTTACTTAATATAATTTTACAATAACAAACTGAGTTTAATACTATATTTTTCATTTTCTTACATTTAAGCCAAAATGGTAAGTACAGCAACATACAACTTATATGGTTGTCAGGCTTATAATTAAACAGTGGTCAAAGAATTTCTTATACATTAGTCTGGGATGAATAACAGTTTGACCAAATATTTGAATATCAAAGAACTAATAATTATAAATAAACTTGACAACCTTAAGAATTCTTATTCTCAAACAGGAATAAGAAACAACACATGAGATCGGTTAAAATTAAACTACGAAGTAGTTGTAAAATTAAGTAGTTAGGAATAGTGGACAGGGTGTCTAAATTTGGATACTTTTGTAGGTTATCTCGGTTGCTATTATTATAGAAGATTACTACGTACTTTTTTATTAGGGTTTAAAGGCAGAAACCTTAAAGCCAACAGCGGAGGAAATAGCACCTCCCATAGTTCACATTCTTAACAAATGCTTTGCAGAAGTAACTGTTCCATTTTAAACAATCAATTGTTAAGCCATTTCATAAAAGTGATAGTTTAACCAATAGTAACAACTATAGGCCAATCTCTCTAAGAACTAATATTGCTAAACATTTTTGAAAAGGCCTTAAAAGGCAAACTTGAATGACTTCTAACTAAACACAAAATACTGTCTGAAAACCAATTTGGATTTAAAAACAGTATTTTAACTGAAGATGCTAAGCCATAACAACAAAAATTATTAAAGCTTTGTTTCAATGATAATAATCCTTCGATAGTTGTTTCTATTGATTTGAAAAAATAGATATTCAAATATAGAGGCTCAACAAAATTAAACATCTAAGAGGCTATCTTGATTCACACTTGATGTTCATATTTCTTGTGTTACAGGGAAAATACACTATCGGACAAAAGTAGAGCAACAAAGTTCAATTTTATTCATGTTTAAATAAAAAAAATTATTGGGTTGTGATTTTTAGCTAAGCTTAATGTCACACTCCCTATAAACAAATCGGTCCATTGTATCATTAATAAAGTGCATAGGGCCTACCCCATTCCATGAAAAACAACCCCATAAAAATACACTACCTTTACCATGCTTAATTGTAGGTGTTACGTATTTAGGATTAAACCTTGTATTGATTGGTCGCCTCACATTCCTCGTTCCATCAGAATTGAATATTTTGTAGCGCGTTTCATCACTGGATAGAACGGTCATTAACGGTCCAGTTTAAATGCCGGCGTGCAAATACCAACCTTGCTGCTCTATTTCTTATTGAAACTAACGGCTTTTTAGCAGGACGTCTACTAAATAACTTTGCGTCTACTAACCTTCTTTGTACTGTTCATATACCAACCATAATTTCTGGAATTTCGGCAATAATTCGAGGTGCGGACTTCCAAGGATCATTTTGGGAAATCCTTTTGATGCGTCTGTCAGTCATTACTGATGTTTTCCTTGGCCTTCCTGATTTTGTCAACTTCTCTTATGTCCCCTCTCATTATACGATGATATTATTTTGGACACAGTGTACCGGGGTAACTCAAACTGTCTTGAAATATCAGCTTGTTTGTTACCTTCTATGAATCCATTCACAACTCTTGGCTTCAAGTCTTTTGAAATTGGAATTTCTCTCGGCATGATTAATCTTACACAGAAATGTTCAAAAAAACATAAAAATCACCTTACACAATTACTTTATCCCTTTACTTTTGCTAAAACACTTCTTTTGAACAAATTATTTGAATGTTGCTTTACTTTTGACGCATTACTATAAAGCATTTAAACTTAAATGTCAAAATAAAATAATTTGTTTTGATTGCGAAAATTTTTGTTGACACTGATAATCATAACCTACTTTGTAGTTTTAAAACTTAGTGGATTTGTATACATTATCATGCATTTATAATTTTAAAATTGGTATTTGCAAATATTTCTGGAAGTGTTGCTCTACTTTTGTCCGATAGTGTACATTGGCTGTCATGGAAATTCAAAAAGTTTAGTGATATTTTTACTGTGGGAAAACTAAGCACTTTGAATTTTGTTCTTACTCAAAACCATATTACCTATGGTATTGCGATATGGGAGGGGCAAGTAACAACCATCTTGACCAACTTCAAAAGGCTCAAAAATATGTTATAAAATTATTGTATGATAAGAATTATCTCTGACCAACTTTTTGACAAGTGTAAACTCTTTATGTTAGGCGACTCTTTTGTTTTCTTAAGTAAACATGTAGTTCTTAACTTTGTAGTTTCTAAAAAACAAAATTTTTCTTTCGATAAAGCTAACAACATCAGAGAAATACGAAATAACATGGCACAAATTCTCATTACAAGACCTGCTAAAACATGTACACAAGATAGCTTTTATTACCTGGCACCAAAAAGGTATAATATTTTACCGACATAAAAAAAAATATTTTTTTCTTACTGCTTCCTGTTTTATGATGTATCCTAACAAATCTATTATTTTATTAATCTTAATATATTTTAGTAAATCCTTTATCAATACAGCCCTACATTTCCATAACATCCATTACAAAATGTATAATGAAGCTCTTATTACTTCAGATGAGAGAAATACAAAATTAGGTAACTGTTGGTCTCCAATTCGCTTCAATTTTATTATTTGTTTCAAATCATAAGGCTGATAGACTTATCAATACTTTTTTATTGGTGATTTTTACTATTGGGAGCAACAATAATCAAAATAAGGTATACAAGTAAGATTTCATGAAAAATCAAAATTATATATGTGAATGGTTATTTTTATCCCAGTGTTTCTAATAGGTTTGTGGCAATCAAATTATAAAAGACTAAGCCTAATGACATACCCTTGTCCGATGTTGGTGCCTGATTGAGTGAGACTCAGTTCTACGGGTATTCACCATTTTAAAAGCCCTGGAGATGAGCTAGTGACATTAAATCAAAAATATTAATAATAGTATATATAGAAAAAATTATATGATTAAAGTGGTAATATCTGATAATGGTAGGATACATGCAAGAATGTGGGAGGTATGTCATTAGTGTTAAGAGAAATAAAAAGTGCAAACATTTACAAAAGCAGTTCTGGTTAATTTGGTTTTTCAGTGAAGAGTGTAAAGCTGTATAATTGAGGCCAAAAACCAAAAAATCAACTCCATCTAATACCTTTAGCTTTGCCTAAGTTCCTTAGATCTTTTTGTGCCCCTAACTGTTGCGCCACCCAAATCTAGCCCTTACTACTTGAAAGAAGAACAAAGAATATTTAAAGCAAGCACTCACAATGAACTTTATCTAAAAATCAATACACTGGCAAGATCAATGCAGCAAAATTAGGAGACCTGGACAACAAGCCTGTAGAATACTTACGAAATCGTTAAAACGAAACGTAAAGCTTTATTAAAGCCAAAAAATACTTTGAAAGTTACAAGGACAGGTATTTAAATGGATGCACTTTGGTAGCCATTGCAGTTAATAGTAGTATCTGTCATAGCTAAGGAAATTTCACTTTATTGTTACGCATAACGTTTGTTATGTTAAGAACAATCATTATGGTTTTATTAGAGGGTATTCTAGTCTATAATAAAAGGTTATTTCGTGCAAAAGAGGCTTTCAAATAGCTCACAAAATTCAAAACAATAAAGTGCAATAATGGCAACGTAGAATAGTTCATTTAATTATGGTATACCAAAATACTGTATTGCGGTTGTAATGCTTATACGTTAATAAACAAGAGTATAACTTACCAAATCAAAACCAACACGACCACTTTTTTGTTATAAAAACAGAATTTTCTACTCAAGAAAATAAAAAAATCTCTAAACCGAAACCATTTGCCAAGAAACGCCAAATTATCGTCGATTACGCACATTTACATTGGTGCCGGATCGCATTATACCGAATGGTTATTTTCTGCTAAATTAAAAAAAGAAATGTATAACAAAAGCAAAAGGAAATAAAGCTGTTTCTAAACTTTAATATAAGAATATTAAAATTTACAGTTTAGCAGTAAGCTATCATCTTGTGATGTAAAATATATTTTAAAAAAAATTGGTTTAAAATGAAAATAAGTATGGCAACTGCGTAGAACTCTTTTTTCCTTCCTCTTCTTCGTCTTCTTGCTCTAGTTATGACTTCTACCTCAATGGTCAATTTGCCATGTCATGATAATCATGATATACACGATGACTTTAACCGATTCCAAGCGATCTATCGGTTTTAACCGCGGTTAAGCCCTTGGTTCACCTTGAACAGTCCCTTTATAACATAACCAATTGTGTCCGCTTGGACGTGTTTGGTTGAAGTAACTTCGTAATTTGTCAGTTGCCACTATCATAATTTTGTTTGTTTTTAAATAATACCCCAGACGCCAGTAATATTGTATGTAATTAGTTCTTAAACATAAATATCAAAAAAGAAAACTTATTAGCCATAATAAATGTTGCGTCATTTTGAAAAAGGAAATAATTTGTTGTTTGTTTTTATTTTTTCCCGCACTTATTTCAATATCTTTGACATTTGACATTTAGAAAACAGCTCCGGACGTGGGTAATTACTGTTCCAAATTGATGACGTATAAAGGGCTAATTGTTGACGTCACGCATCTCAAGCGGTTATAACTATAACCGCTTGGACGTGTTTGGTTAATACCATTTAGGAACGGTAATTACCGATAGACCGCTTGGAATCGGTTTTTGTAGTGTTTTGCGTTCATACTTTGACGGATGGTTTTGACCAAAGAGACTAGAGACAAGGGGACTGATCTATATGCTAAACGCGTGTGTCCAAAAATTAACGAAAACAAGTTTCAGAAAGTTGCCACATCGGCGCTGTTAGTCAGTGTACCTCTCTCTGATTAGCGGAATCCACCTTTTGATAATGGTAATGATAATCATAATGCAATTTTCGACATTTTCAAGTAATGGACATGCCATTCTTTATAAAGTTGCCTTCGCGTCTGGTAAGTATCTTATACTCCTATCAGTATCAATTACTTTAAGATATATTCTGACAACATTTTTTTATTGAAGGGCAATTTGCATACATGTTTATCTTTTTTAATTACTTAAACAAATACCTCTCACCACTTTCAAAATCTATGTTCATCCTGGGAAGGAATGGGAAGAACAAGGGAAAAAACCTAATATATGCGAAACAGTCTTTGATATATAAAATTCGAAAAATATTTGAAGAATTAAAAAAATGTATTCAAATTTATATAATAATATACTGACCTGTGGAGTCTTAAAAAGAGTTAAAACCCTTTTTTTTCTCTTTTTTTTCTTTTTTCCAGATCAGAAAGAGAGCTGATCGTGCAACAGCGAAAGATAAAAAGCTTTATTTCCATTAAAAATAAACTTAAAACGATTATTTATCAAAAATTCTCTTTTGAAAATGTCAAACTGACGCGAGTGAAAATGAAAACAACGCGCAGAGTAGCCAATCAAACCGAGGCAGTATTAAACCAAGACATAAATCATCATTCACCAATTCCAAAAAAACTATTCTCGTCAACTTTCTCCTTTAAATCGAATAAAATTACTGAGATTAAAAGCGCGTCCGATTATCCTCAAAATCATCCAAATATACCTCTTTACCTTAGATGCATCAGAATTTGAAGTTGAATAATTCTAAAAAAAACTGAGACAGCTAGTTCATAAAAACGTTAAAAAATATGAAATAAACCTCATACTATATAAAGGTGATTTTAACTTCAAGTTCGAAAGGGCATATCAGAAAAACTAGTAGGCCCTTGTGAATTGGGTCTATTTGTGCTAAAAAGGAACACTTGAAAGTAACTAACTAATCCTTGGTTTTGACTCCCACCGAGACGTCTCTATACGTGGAGAGTCACAGCAGACTGTGCCGAACGTATAATTAAAATCCAAATAGACTACATATTGATCAACAAACGTTTTGAAACTTCATTAATGAGGACTAGTACTTGAGCTAATGTCCCATCAGACCACATCCTTCTCATAACAGAAATAAAAATAAAGATCATTAATGGAAAAAAACAACAAGAATCAAGGATAGATGATGAGAGACAGATGCACAAGTAACTAACTAATTCTTGGTTTTGACTCTCACCGAGACGTCTCTATACGTGGAGAGCCACAGGAGACTGTCCTGAACGTTTTGGAACTTCAGTAATGAGAAAATGTACTTGAGCTAACGTCCCATCAGACCACATCGTTCTCATAACAGAAATACAAATAAAGATCATTAATGGGAAAAAGCAACAACAAGAACCAAGGATAGATGATGAGAGACAGAAGCATCAAGTGAAGTGAAGTCAGCAAAGAATTAATTGTCGACGTTAGTCATATAATAACCAATTGAGGAGACGAATGTTAAAACATGGAATGGCATGGACGAAAAGATAATAAATACGGCAAAAATGGATATAAACAATAAAATGGAAAAAACAGAAAAATGGATGATGCTGTAAAAAGAGCAATACGACCGGCAACAATAAATGGCTGAAGGACCAGTGCAAAGAAATGGAACATTTGAAAAAACTACAGACTATAACCTGCACAAGGACATAAGAGAAACAGTTAAAGTTTATTGGCAAGAGATTCTAACATAGATAACAATATTTCTCTAACATACAAAATGAACAAGGATAAATGGCAGAAGATAAAGCATAGAGAAAAGCTATTTGGGAACAACACGTTAGCAATCTTTTTGCAGATGATAGGTCTTAGTTAATTTGGTAGATGATTTGCATGGACCGTCAATTGCAATAGAAGAGATTACTAGATCAATAAATAGCTCGAAAGATAAGAAAATGGTTGAACCAGATTTAGCGCCTGTTGAATTGCTCAAATTACTAGGCAACAAAATTATTAAGAGGCTACAAAGGCTGTTCAACCAAATTTACAACACAGGGATATTCGGAACCAAATGGCTTACATCTCTTTTTATCCCATCAAAAAGGAACAAAGAAGATGTGAGAAGATAGCTGCAAACTAGCTGGCTAGTATGCAGACTATAGTAGTAACTATATAATTTTACACGCCAAAGATTGCAACATCAACTAAGAAAAAAAACGTTTTTTCACTTACCTCGTTATCAGAAATCTCTTCTTCTGTGTCATGTTCGTAATCACTGTCGTTTGAAATTGGTTTCAGCGGAGTTTCCTGATCAGATGTAAATATAAGTAACTTGAAATACCAAAGTTTGGGTACATATACTTGTTCTGAACCGCTACCTAATTTTTTACTTTTATTTACTTTTTTCAGTTCTTTTCTAAATGAACTTCTTAGATTATTTATTTTATTTTTTACTGTATCCACTGTAGCTTTTTCATCGACAGTTTTATAATACTGCAACAATGCAGAATATGCTTGTTCCCGCATTTGTCGGTTGGAATAATGTTTTGATTTTATTTTCCATAAACACGGCTGATTTCTATAAATATCTAACAATCCAGTTATAAATTCAGGTTGGTTTCACCTGTCGCTCATATTTATCCTGTTTAAAACGACAAAATTTCAAAAAAAATTGCTGACCTTCAGTCCAATTTTTAAAATTGATGAAAGTTCTGGCCTTCGGACATAAACTGACAAGAAATCACCATTCACAGTAGGGTTTCTAACGACGGCAGGTCTCGACTTGCAGTCGACTTGCGTGTATGTGGAGAGAACACGCCTCAGGGCTAGATGCCTTCAGGCATCGGCCTGCGGGCGGCCTGTTAGTGAATGGGTGCCTTAAGCCGAAGATAGGCGAGTTTCGACTGGTATTTTGTCGCGGCATTTTTGACATTTCGGTTGTTAGGTGTATTTAAGTCGACGCGGTTAATTTTTATGAACCTAACCAACCTAAAATGTTAATTTTAGCTAAAACTGGAGTTAGGCAATTTGCATATATGCAATATTATATATTTGTGTTCTGTGATTTGCATCTTAAGCCGACGAAATGCGAGTTAGTGTAATTTCTAAATTACATACATTTTTCTCGCCGTAATGCCCTAGCGTGAGGCAACCTTAAGACTTTAATAAACTTGCATCCTACCTACTTCACATTTGTCAATTTGTGTTTGTCCTATAATGTAAAGATGTCAAAATCAGCTGTGTAAGGTATAAACGGTATCTTTATGTACGTTGTTTTTCCAAGTTCTATTTTTTTTTGCAGGGAAAAGTAAAAAACATTAGAATAATTAAACCAATTTTATTAAAAAGTAAAATTGGTAGGACATCTTTTGCAATGTAAACATACGTCAAAAAAATCTCAGCGAGAACTTTCAATGGCTAAAATTATGAGAACTTTTGAATAATTGTAGGACCTTTTTTTTGCTTTAACTACCAATACATCTAATTATTAATGTTTAGGCTGTTAATTACATGTTGGATATTTATGAGATAGAAGATTGATAAGTGTGATAAATATTTATTAGTTTTTCATGTATGAATTCTGGTGAAAAAAGTGTTAGGATATGATAAACATAAATGATATTTTCAACCATATTAAAGACAACACCTGTAAGTATGTAACATAATAATATACCTACCCACTTATTCTATAGTAAGACCATTTCTCACAAAATTATGTGAGTACTTTATTACTGATTTATTTCTTCAATAAATTACAATAATTAATTTTAACTTTTTTGAGAGTGCAACAATACAGTAAGTATTAGAACTGTGTAGTGAATGATTAATGATGATGAATATAAATGAATTTGTGCAATTCTTATTAATGATTAGTTTAGTTTAATTAAAATCCTTTGTTAGAATGGAATCCATACAAAATAAATTCTTACTTGATGAGAGGTTCTCTTTTGATCATAAGTTTATTTTTCTCTTGCTGCTAATATTACTACTTAAGAAACATTGACAGTTTTCAGTGTATGAAGATAGCAGACAATGAATTGGAATATGGTTGAATCACAAGATAGTTCATCAATTTATACCCAGTTTTTACTTTATAGTTTTTAAACAAGTTGTAACATACTTTTACATATGTTATAGAAAAGTATTTAGAAGATACATCCAGTCATGGAAATTATAATTTTTATATATCAAATTATAGACTCTTATCATCTAATTTTCTGGCAAGTCATTTTTGGCCTCTGCTGGGCTTTATTTCTTTTTTAAATTCTTGTAATAATTGTGCAACTCTCTGTATCAGTTTTTTCTTTTTAATAACTACTTAAAACATCTTAATTACTATAAATATAAATAAATCTCCAAATTTAAAATGTGCTTTATTATCAACCATTCGTAAATCACATGTCAAATAATTAACAAATTTGACCTTTATAGATCAGTGATTTTTTTTATTAAAGTGATTCTTAAAAGATGCAAAAGCAAATTAAATAGGACTAGGAGGGAACCTGGCATGGTATTTAAAAATAAGAATTGAAATCCCTATAATACAAATAGATCAGTATTACAATTTTTTGTCACAAAGATTGCTGTACAAGATGTTCTCTGACTTGCATAAACAATAAATACAAATACTGCTTTTTTCTTTCTTCTACCTGTCTATAGGCTATAATATAGACAAATTGAATTACACATCAATTTATTGCAATAGAAAAAAAGATCTTTTATTAACTAACATAATGAATGTTACATTACTAATATAGTTTTATTTTATCTACCTTAGATAATTTATTATTAATTGAAATAAGTAATTTAGCAAAACTTATACATTTTATATATTTATGTATGCACAAAGAATAATCCTAGTAAATCATTAAATTGACATATTTTTTTAACAACATTTAAATGTAAACTTATGCACTTTTCATTAATAAATAGATTATTATTAATTTATTATGATCTTTTAGGCAAAATTAATTGTCGACTTCTGAAGTAATAATATGTTTCCAAGTAGGTACTATAAACAATGCTCTTTTTCTCATTCTATATTAGCACCCAAGCCATTTACTGTTTCTATAATAGTCCCATGATTTGTTGTTTTCCCAGATTAATAAAAAGTTTCTTTTAATTTTACTAACATTTCTATCTCCACATTAAAATTTTAATATTTGTATAGGCACTGCTATAAGGGTGGTAATTAAAGAAACAAAAGAAAATTAAAATACACATTTAAGTATCTGCAATATAGGTTTCGAAATCAGGTGGCTTAAAAGAAATTAAAAAGAAGCACCTTACCAAGTAAGAAGAATGTTATTAGATATTGATACATACAAAAATTGATACATATGTTTCAAAAATATTTATTTATATAACAAAAATCTAGAAGAGAAAAACACAAATCAGTAGTATATCTTTCTTAATCTTTTTTATGACACATGTTTTGTCTTACATAGGCATTATCATTTCTATCCCTTTAGCATATCATTTTTGTTATTGTTGCATGTGCTCACATATCATCGAGCTCTGACTATGGCTTTGTAAGGTGTTACCATCATTACAAAATTTAAAAAAATATATTATTGATTGTGTTTGTATCTAATCTTAATAATTACAGATCTGTTATTTAATGAATCATTCAATCCTTTCCCACATTCATTTTAAAACTATTTTCAAATTTTTCAGGTTGGTGGAGTTACTATGAACTTTAAAATGAGAAGTGTACATATTTAAAAAAAAAGATTGGATATGTGCCAGCCTAAGAAGTCTTGTTATTTAACATATATTAGGCATTATTTTTGAGTGGCCTCTGTTTTACATACTAATCCCAGTTTAAGCAAAAATCTAGCTACATAATGAAATTACTTTCAAATTGAGTTTTAATCCTAATATGGAATAGATTTTTGATGGCATGAAAATTGACCACTTCTAGTTTACTCCTAAATAAATGTCAAGTGAATGTCTAGAAAAGGAAAAAGCTGAAGCAAAGCCCACAAAATGCCAAGATCTGTCAAATATTAACCCATATTACATCTCTTTTGTACCTGCAATTTTTTATTACAATTTTTGAAGATTTACCAAACTAAACTCACATCATTACTTAATGCATAATATATTGAATACATAACTTTTAATTGCAGTTGACTACATAGATATAGATTACTCACTATGGCTGACTTGGTGCTTAGCTCCACTTTTGGTAACCTTTCTTCTGCCTGCTGTAATAGGCTTATTGTTGTACATAAGTGCTTTTACTCTTTATGTGTACAAATTGCACTGGAACCACTTACGAACAGTTATTATTGGTGGAGACAAATGGGAAGCTGCCAGAAAATGTGTAGCAGCTATGTGGGATGCTCATGGTTGGATATGGCATGGTATAAATTTGCGATAATATTTAATACGAATTTTTAGAATTCATTTAGTTTATTTTCTAGGTTATGAGATACAAGGCCTAGAAAACCTGCCTGAAACTGGTCCAGCTTTAATCATTTACTATCATGGTGCAATTCCTATAGATGTTTATTATTTTTTAGCTAAAATCTACCTCACTAGAAATAGGATAGTTCATACAGTGGCTGATCATTTTCTTTTTAAAATCCCAGGTAAAAATTTGTGACTTGATGGATGTTAAGCACCATCCTTATTTTGTCTTCTCTAAGGTTTTTCCATCCTCTCAGAATGTATGAAAGTAATCCCAGGGACAGTGCAATCATGTTCTAAACTTCTAAAGGAAGGAAATTATTTAGCAATTGCACCAGGGGGTGTTTTTGAAGCTCAGTTTAGTGTAAATTATAATTTAATGTGGAAAAGACGATTGGGATTTGCAAAAGTTGCCATAGACTCAAAAGTGGTGTGTATGCTTAAAGAATTATTGTTAAAGTAATAACAGGAAGTGAAAATTATGTTATGTAGTATTTTTTGTTGTAGCCAGTTATTCCAGTGTTTACTGAAAATCTACGTGAAGCATTTAGAACTTTAAGTGTGGGCCGAAGATTTTTTTTGAAGTTGTACTCATGGACGAAATTTCCATTTGCTCCTATATTTGGAGGATTTCCTGTTAAAATGGTCACTCATATAGGTGCACCGATTTATTATGTACCTGATTTGACTCCAGAAGCATTACAAAGACAGGTAAGCCGAGAAAATGAATTAAGGTGAAGTAAAGGTTGGGACAGTTATTTTTAGATCTAGGGCTCCATTAATACTATCAATTTTAAAAAGACCTTATTTGATGACTGCAACCATATTTTTTTAAAAGGTAAAATACGATTTTCACGAGCTGGTCTGTCTGCTTGACAGTGGCTAGGAGTCGAATTTTATGCCATTACCGAGTATTCTGACGTTCGCTTGCTAATCTGGATATTTCTTGTTTCGGTTCTTGGGGTTGACCAGATCTGATAATATTATTGTAGAATAAGGGCGACAAATATGGAAGAATTTTTTACTTTTTTTAAAACTGCAAAATTATAAGAACTTTTTTATTTTTTTAACACAAAAATATTAAAAGTAATTAAAAAACATGTTATATTAAGCTATTATAACTTTTATTTGTAAAAAATAAAAACGTTTCAAAAATCGTAATAAAAAAACTAAAATATTAATATTTCCCTTTTTTAAAAATAGGGTCACAAATATGGAATACTTAGAAAACTAAACTAAATACTAAATTTATTGGCAGAAATCGCAAATATAAATGCCAGATACATATGAGGTACATTGCAAATGACACCATGAGTTGCAGGATTTGCACTGTATCCACTGTTTTTCGGATTTTTTGCTTTCCAAAAACTTTCCACCACAAAACAAGCACTCTGGATTATCAGAAACATCCGAAACTTTTTTTTTTGTCTTACGCTTAGCTTGACTTCTTGATGAGATGGCTGTTGACGTGCTGGGAGTATCGGAATCAGTCAAGCTTGTTTTACTCTGCCCAATTTGTTTTTTAACTTGAAGTTTTGATGTAGTTGAAACAAATGCTTTTGCGGCTGATTCCAATTCTGTTTTGTAAGGTAACGCAGTTATTACGGCAGCTTTCCCTGCTTTTCGTCCTTGGTTGCTGATTTTTTTACAAATAATTGGGACAAGCGAGACCATCTCAGGAGTTACAATATTTGTTGGTGGCGTCGGATTTTCAGTATCTTGAGGTACCGGAAGAGGGACAGCATCATCAACTTCATCTTTTTCGATAGTTTCGGAGGCAAGAAAGTCAGATTCACGAAAGACATTTGGATTAAGGGGAAAAATTCCGGTGGCTTTAAAACCATTAACAGCAATCTCACCATGCTGAACTCTTAAATAAGCCTTGCCGAAAATTTCCATCACATCAAATGCAGTTACTGGTCTGGCATTTTGTCGTACCCACGTTCTTATCTCCTCACTGTAATGAGCTTTGAATGGTCCCATAAAAGATGTGTCAAGGGGCTGAAGTTTATGTGTTGAATGTGGCGGTAAGCACACAATCGTAACATTATTTTCTCTGGCCATATTAATGACATCAATATTGCGAGTTATGACCGTCTAATACGAGCATAACTGAAGATTTAAGTGTAGGCTTTACTGTCGCTACAAAGTGTTCAAACCATTTTGTAAAAATGTTATTTTGTATCCACCCTGATGGATGAAATTCGAACTTTGTCCCAGGTGGAGCCCCCTTTGTAAGCTGCAGGCTTCAGTTTTTTCTGGGGAATATAACTAAGGGTGGAACAAAATTGCTCCCTGCACTCATACAAAATACTACTGTAATTAGTGAGCCTCGTTCTGCGGAAGTCATGCTACCAATTTGTCGTTTACCTTTACGTGCAATTACTTCTGGTATCTTTGAAGGCACTATAGAGAGACCACTCTCGTCAACGTTAAAAACGCGGTCTGATGAATAGTTATGTTTTCCATATTCATTCGTTAAGATAGTAAAAAATGACTGAACGTTTTCTTTGGAAGAGCCCTTGGCTCTAGCAAAAGATGTGCCTGTAGGTCTTCTAAATGACAATGTATCTGAGTGCCGTCTCATAAACAGCCTAAGTCAGCCTTTTCCAGCTGTTTCTTTGCTAAAAGGATTTGGCAGATTATTTTTAACAGCAAGCTGATATGCTATATTCCTTATGTCGTTTCTGGTTAAACCAAAATACTTACTTTCCATATGAAGTAAGTACCTTATAAGTTCATCTTCTAGTTCTTTTGTAAGCACTGTTGGTCGACCTAATTTTGTTTCAGCAGAGATATCTGGATCTTCGTTTTTCTGACAGTGTCTAAAAAGGGTTGTTCTGGGAACATTGAAAGTTTTGGCTGCCTGCAGGTACCCCATTTTCTGTTCCTTAACAGCACAAATTGCTTGTATCATATCATTTTTTTTCATAACATTTTCTTCTCGATGTACCTTATGACGCCATACTAAAATTTAAAAAAATCACATAGTTCTATTTCATCATATAAAAATTGAGGTTTCTAACGCAGAGTACAAGCACAAGATTTAATAGGTTTACAATGGCCTCTCTTCTGTTTATTACTTTTTTTGCTTTTTTAGTTACAATAATTGTTATTGATATATTATTTAGTATAAAAGCAAATTTAGAAATGCTTTTATAGCAACAAAATATCACTATTTTAGTATTCTTAATGGGATACTAATATGGAATACTATTCTATATTTGTGGCTCAAAAAATTCCATATTAGTGACCCTCATAACCTAATCTTAAAATATTCTAAAAAATATTTTTATGTTAAAAAACAAACTTACCTAAAAACTATTGTAAACTATGATGTTTGAACTGTCACAAATGCACAACAGTTTGAATAAAAAATAAGTATTTTATCGCTAACACACGGAAACAGCAAGATCTGCAAAACTTTTATGATGCCGAAAAAAAACGAGTGTCCATGGTGAACCAACAAAACAAACTAGAGACGGACCGATCGAAAAAAAACTTTAGATGAATGCACTTCGACACTTACAACGTGCAATTAATAGAGGGCGCTTGCTACTTTTTCTGGTTTACAACTATTCCATATTACTGACCTATTCCATATTTGTCGCCCTTACTCTATAGGTTTATTTGCGTTTTCCATATTCACTTCTTATAGGTAGTTTGCAGAAAACTGCAATATATAGATCCGTTTTTTGTGTTTTATATATAATTTGTTCGATTTTTCTACTTGGGGTTTAAATATTAGTTTTATGTTCGCTTTAATATTCTTGTTTTAGTATTTTAAAGCATATTTTTATTAACATTCATTCTAGTTATAATGGGTATAAATAAATAAATAGTGGGAACGTGTCATTCCTAAAAATAAATATTAATAATTTTGTATTCCTTTTTATTATCTTTTAGGGATGTATAATGCAGTTTTAAATTGGAAAGATTTTGCGTCTTGGCATTTGAAATAAGTAGTGATGTTAGGGCTAGAGCCAAGAGTCAAAATATTAAAATTCTAAGCATGTATTTATTATTTGAATTGTCGAAACAGTGGGCTGCCAAGGCAGTTGTGCATATAGGTCTCCTGATGGACCCGTCATGCCCGAATATTTATTATTTAAAATATTGTAAAATGATTGGTGCGGCTTTATATAGGTTTACCAAAAATTAGCGAGTCATACGATCATAGTAATATTTACCATTAACTGTAAGATAGCATGAATTGAAAACTTAGCACAGGCATCTGGGTAACTATAAGTGAAACAAAGATACTTAAATAAATTAGGGTAGGTAAATTTTCGACTGCTTATGCATTGCAAAATGCCCTAAATGATATTTCTGTGAAAAGTTATATAGTAGTTAAAGTTATAACACTTATTATTATAGTAAATGCCATTATGAAGTAGGACCTGTGCCAGTTTTTTTAATTAAAATATTTTATTATTAGTTATTTTAATTAAATTAAAATATATTATCTCATTTTTAAATAAAGGAATTGTTTTGTTATTAGCATATACTTAAGTGGTACAGAATTTCAGACAATGTGAAAGAATTATTGACTTTAAATGACATTTATTTAATGAATATAAACTATTAATTGACTACCTACAAATCAAGGAGACTGGATATAAGGAGGCTGATCTCCGCGCTTCCCTAATGACGCATACGCAAAATTGAACGATAACTGAGTTCGCTGAATAGCCACCTCGGCGCTGTTGGTCAGAAGTGTGCCTCGCTCTGTTTGTCTACTCTGCGTGTTGTTTGTATTTTCACTCGCGTCAATTTAACGTTTTCAAAAGACAATATTTGATAAATAATCGTTTTAAATTCATTTTCAATGGGAATAAGGCATTGTAACGTTCGAGGTTGCAAGATTGGTTCTCATTCTGATCAGGAAAAAATCAGAAAAAAAAGGTTTTAACTCTTTTTAAGACTCCACAGGTCAGTATATTGTATACGTATGAATAATTCTTCATGTATTTTTCGAAATTTATGTTATATATCAAAAACTGTTTCGCATAAATTATCGTTTTTTTTTTCGTTTGTGCAGGATGAACATAAATTTTGAAAGTGGCGAGAGGTATTTGATTACATTAAAAAAGGTAAACATGTGTGCAAATTGCACTTTTCTAAAAAAAATGCTGTCAGGATATATCGTAAAGTAATTGATCCTGATGGGAGTATAAAATACTTACCAGACACGAAGGCAACTTTACGAAAAATGGCATGTCCATTACTTGAAAATGCCGAAAATCGCATTAACATTATTAAAAGGTGGGTCCAGCTAATCAGAGTGAGGTACACCTCTGACTAACATCAGACAGATCAGTCTCCTTATCTCTAGTCTCCTTGCTACAAACAAACAAATAACTTATGATATGGCGCCTCGCGACCTCCACGTGTTTTTTTTTAAGTACTATATTATTTCGTCCTCCTCCTTTATGAGTCGTGGATTCGCTCCGAAATTACGCCTTGCCTTTCTTCGTCGTATAATTTTGGCATGTGCCAAGTAATACATACGATTAAAACACTATTTATTTTCTCTTTGGTGCCGAACCTAAACAGTGTTCTCCTGAAACCATTTAGAGATAAAACTAGAAATCTGTTTGGGGTCATTATCCTATTCGAATGCAAACCTTGTGGCATCTTCTTTTTCAGAATCTGACTATGTTATTATATGTAATTCGCCAGAAGGCGGAATTTAAATGATGCAAAAAATTAAAAAGATTTTTCTTATAACTTTGCCATATTTCATACTGTATCTTTACGGTTTCTAAGACCAGACTATTAGGCTCAGTATTGAGCTACTCCGTACATAATATAAAATATTTTCTTTACAGCCTTATACATGTGTGTATTTTTTTTTAACTTAAATAACTATTTTTTTAAGGTTGCCCAGTCACTGGAAGAACTAATTGAAACCCATCAACGTTTACCGGGTAACATCCTGCTGTCAATATTGGAAAGAGTACCATATTTTAGACAACGATTTAAAAAGAACCGCAACTCAAGCCATGTTGACTGAAAAAAATCATGCAAGGTTAACGATTTGATAATATGGCAATTACATAACGATTTGATCTCTTTTTGCCACAATTACGTATTTATACTGTCGTATTTTTTGAGGTCAAAAATTACTCGTTTATCAGGATTATGATAAAAAAGTTACATGAGCATATCCATATTACCAATATAACTTATTATATAAAATAGTTTATGCTTTTTAAAATGTCAGTGATCTACTTTTTTAAAAATCTATTTTTGTGATTCAAATATTTTGATGTTTTATTTAATTATATTTGTGAACGGCCTATTCACATTCAGACTCGATTCAGGTTATTTTATCAGTCTGATTAATGTTTCATATACGTGCTATACACATATTTTTATATAGAATTATTTATTTCTTCGTTACCATAAGTTATATTAGGTTTTAAATGTACTTAAAACGACATTCAAAATAAAGTACATTATATTTTTGACAATTTCTTTTATTTAAAAATATATATATTGGAAACAGCTGCATAATTGTTCATTTTGGTACAAGTATTTTTGTGTGATAAATCGGCACAGCCCGCTTGGCACGACCGGCAGATTTTGATAATTATGTAAACAAACTCGACGGTTGTTTAGTTTGGCTGTTGGTTAATTTGAATGTTTGCGTTTGTTTGTATGATGTCTGGCGAGCTTCTGATTGAAAGCGTCAGAGTAGATATATTTTTATATGATCCGAAAGATCATGACATGTGAAGTTTTGAGAACATCTTTTTTAAATAGATACATATCTATGAATTTACTTAAATAGGTACCATTTTATCAGCATTTTCTCCTACATCTTAGATTAGTTAATATATAAGTAATTAATCATTACTTATATATTATCATTGCCTCTCCCAAATTAATCATTGCCTCATATTCCGAGTACTTTAAAATAATAAAAAAAAAAAAATGCGTTTCTCTTCTTTGATGGTCATGGTCCAAGCTGTTTTACAAGCCTACGCGTATCTAGAATGCAAATTCAATGGGCGCCCTGCTTAATCCCGCAATGAGTAATAAGTGCCGCGTAAATATAAATTAGACTGTAAATTAGAGGAATGTCAATTTCGTTTCCAAGGAAAATAACTGGTTTAATATTTTTAGCATTTCCCCTTCGTTTAAATGTGAATTAAGACACTTGATGCACAAAAATAGTAAATGATTTATTATATACATACACACTAAACTCAATGACTCAAAGACTACTAAGTACACAATTTGTGTTTAGTAGTATGTTTATACCAAATTGAATAAGTTTAGATAAGCAAAATAATACAATGATAATCAGTACCACTCCAGCCAGGGGAAGTTTCTGTCAGCCGGTGGAAATCAGGCATTATATGCGAACATTGTCGAATATGGTGATCAGGGAGATGAGAGTGATATATTTTGAGAGATTTTATAGCATGCAAACTAGGCAATGAAATATACAGACATACCGGAAATGTGAGCTCCTTTAAATCACTGAAACTCCGGCGACAGCAATCAGGATATCCCTGGTCAACTACACATCTTGTAGTATAAAAATTTTATTTGCATGACATCAGTTGATTCAGTTGAGAATATATACTACCTAATGTTTGATGAGAAGTATCCGTGATATGTAGTCATAAGGTAGGAATACAAACCTAGTAAGGACTTTAATTAGGTAGATAATTTTCTTGATAACTGCTCAGCGTGACTGACTTAGAAAAAAAAAGTACATTCTACCTATGTACCAGGGAATAAGTAGATCGCAAAAAATGTCACTTATGAGCCACATCTAAGTGGAGGCTCATCAGATCTAAAAGCAAAGTTCATGTTTTAAGTCTTGGAAATGTTGAGGCTAAGTCTGTTACCCAAAACCCAGTCAGTTATATGATTTTGCATGCTGCGAAACACATTTGCTAGAGGGTCAGCAGGATGGTGTGCCTCCCATTAGTTCGTTCCATCATCTGCAAATATTATCAGGTTTGGATTCTCGTGAATATTGGACAGGTTATATGTGAGTTATACCTATTAAAAGAGAAGTGGTCCTAATTCCGGCCTTTAAGGGACACGTACTTGGGACCATGCTTCAGATTTTCAGTATTTGAGCAATCGCCGTTAAGAGTAATATACATAGATAAGATTGTCTTATATATTAATATTGTAATCTAGATTGTCACGGTCACACTGTTAGGATCAAAACTGTAGAAACCTAGCTTCTTGATTAATATGTCATGTGACATACAATCAAACGCTTTCGTGAGATCATAGAAGGAAGTAAATGAATCGAGACCAGCCTCCCACAGTGCATTTGTCAAAATTTCTACAAAGTTGTTTATTGCAGCAGTACTTGATTTTGTATTTCCATAAACCGTTTTAACAACTATACTGGCTTTGTAAGAAAAGGTGGTTTTCTTTGAACAAGTTATTTATTTAATTTTTCAGGGTGGATTTGATCTTAGATAGAGTGGATATGCGAGCAAGGTTATGGGGCGACGGTTAGAAAGTTCATCAGCTGCTCTTCTTATCTTTTTTTAATACCTTGGGAAAGGTGCCATGGACTATACAGAGATTAATAAGAAAGAAAGAAAGAAAGAAAGAAAATGTGCTATATTACGTAAGACAAAACAAAATCTTGTGTACAAGCATCCTAAAAATTAAAAAATTCCAGATTCACTTTAAATTTCAAATTTCAAACAAACATAACATCTAAAACACTTTACCATAAAATTTATACACATTACCAAAATTAATTATAACAAAACAGATTGAAAAAATAAAAAAAAAACATCTTTTTGATAAATTTGATTAAAAAATAAGTAAAACTGTCAATAAAACAGAATTTAGAGGAAGTAAATTAAAATATTTAATAGGAAACAAAACTAAAACACTAAAATGTCAGAGCACAGGTCAAAAGATATCATTAAAAAAATCGCCATATGCCCTGGATAATAAAAGTGATTTTAATTTCTTTTTGAATTTCTTAACTTCTAAAATTTGTCTGATACATAGCCATTTTTACTGCAAAGCATCCTGAGGATAATTTTGATGCAAGATTTAGGATATGATCTTCGAAGCGAAGGCGACCATCAATGGTAATACCAAGGAACTTACAGCTTTCTTTGTTTTGCAAGGGGGAGTTTTCACTAAACATAAGGCCCTGAACGTCACACTTAAATCCCATAATAAAGGATTTGCCCACATTAAATACAAGCCTGTTTGCAGCACACCACTCCGATAAAATCTTAAGATCCTTAAAAACCTGGGCTCTAACATAATCAGAATCTCTATGATTCCATAAAATGGTGGTATCATCAGCAAACTGAACCACTTTGCCCTGCAGTTTTAATAAACCCAAATCATTTACATAGAGCAAAAATAATAGTGGTCCTAACACTGAACCATGAGGTATTCCAGTTTTAAGAGATATGGAATCGGATAAACATCCAGATACTGTAACTCTTTGGGTACGATTAGACAGATAGGATACTAAGAGGACAAATTATCCCATGCTTCCGGGTTTTCATAATTTTGGTTGTAATTCCTACTACCGAATAACTAAAAGTTGTTTCGTAAAAACAGAATGAACCAATAACATGGTTAAAAATTGTTCATAGATTTTTTCTTGCATTGATATATTAGAAATATCATTGTCACAAATATTTACACAAAAACTATTGAATTGTTGATCATTCACTAGGGTTTTCTAGAGAGTTTAATGCTTTGAATTTTGTTTTCTAATATTGCACATGGCTGTTTGTGATCTGGAAGCCTTATTTATGACATTGTCATAAATAAGTCATGCATGTCTTTTAGTTTCCCGAATCTTAGTTTAATATTTAGATTTTTAGTTTTTTACATGAGCCGGGGACGAGAGCTGGATAACGCTTACTAAAAAATGGGGAGTACGAAGCCTGTCGGTATCAACCTAAACTTACCATTAAATCAATCAACAGTCTTCTGATGGCTATCCACTCTGGTTTTCGGTGGAAAACAGGACTCAAGGGAATCAATAAGTATCTGCAAATTTTTGAAATCTGACGTCGATGTGAATATGTGATTCAGTATTAAAATCCCAGTTCACTTCCTCCACGTAGTTATACAACATGAAAAGACCCTCCCGCGTAATTGGTCTATAAGTGGACCTTCAATGCAAGCTCCCTTCCGAGTGGTAAAGTCAAATGATTTATTAAAGCCAAAGAATTGCAACAAAAAACAAAGCTGTTTAGAATTACTATAATTAAGATGAAATTTAACATGTGCGTAAAACTTTTTATTGAAAATCATGGAATACTCACATTGGCAAGTATTTTTTTTTGGAAATTATCAAACAAATGTTCTGTTTTTGATAAAACCATTTGCCTCTTGCTGTTCGTTGTATTGGTGTTGATTTAAACGGAATTTTTGGATATAATTACAAAATCCTTTTAATTGTTTACGAATTTTATTAAGTCTAGCAATATGCTAAAGTTTATCAACTTATTCTAAGAGAATATGTTGGTGAACCAAACCAACTGCATTAGTACCTATGTTAGGGTTTAGCTAGTATTATATTATAGCTAGTACTTATAAATTTACAGCTTAAAAATTAAAATATTGTATTAAAAAAATATATAAAATTAAATAATTTAATATGTAAACAAACATTAGCTTTTTTTTGGTAATTTTTCAATAATTATAATAACTCTCAAGTAGGTTTTGACAAAACGTTCTTGCAGAATTATCACGTTATTAAAAATAACCAAAAAAATTAAATATATTAATGGGTAAAACTATATTAACTACACAATGAATAAATTAAGCACATAGATTTCTAACTTAAGAAAATGCATCAATGTTACATTTATTATTTAACCAGTTACTTTAACAAAATTCTGTTCATCGACTATCCTATATTGATCATCCCTAAAATTTAATAAGTCATCATACAACCTCTTTACACTTAGATCTCTCAATTTAACCATAACCGGTGGAATTGGAGATGTATTTGCCTCCTCAGCTAGTTGGTTATAATAAGATTCTTGATCAGGACCCATCATGTGCATCTGTCGTTTATTATAACCCTTAGATAGACGAGCTTGTATATCAGCTTGTGTATCTTCGTTCATAGCTTCTTTGGAGGGAAGTGACATCTCTCCTTTGAGATATCTGCAGTAATACCTTGCCTGAAAAGTAATTACAAGTAAGTTAATAGAGGCGTGTTGATAGTTCTCAAGGAATAAAAGGAATATTGACTTGATTTGTTAATTATAGTAGAGGAAGTTTTTTATTTAAAAATTCTATATTTGTACTTTTTTCATCCACATAATATCATATTAAACAAAATCGTACTTTTAGAACAATTTTGAGATGTTAGTATATAGTGTCCTATTTTTGTTTCAGATTTTCAATCAACAGAGAATTCTGACTCAACTGACGGGATTTGTATTTAAGTAACAATTCTGATTAATAAATAAAATTTGGATAAACCTAATCCACACTGATATAATTCGTGTGATGATATAAAATTATTTAACTATTCTTGCACACTGATATCTGAGCTAGTTCCATAAATTCCTTGGATTTATGGAAGCATCAACGTTGTTAAATCAGCTTTAATAATTTTTAAGACCATGGAAATAATCCACGTATGATAGAGAAGTGTTAACAATAAAAAAACAGGTAAATCACAGCCAACGTTAAAAATGTCATCAAACAATATTGGTGGCAAAGAATATAGTAGTTCACTATGCATTTCGCCCGGTAAATGTTTGTTCCCATTTTTAATTCTCGGAATTTAGCAATTAATTAAATCAAGCTCCTCATAAATCAGGCCTACAATTAAAGAACCGACAATGAAACTATTTGTCTTAAGTTCTTGTTTGAATTTAGCCCCTTTGTCGCCATATAAACGAAAACAAGACATAAGATTTAGCCTTAGACCCTCTGATCCGATAAATGACACTGGAAATGGACCATATAAGAGTAACTAACATTTAACAAGTAATTAACACTAACGTGCGAACAAGGTGATTAATCATTAGAATTCGGAAACTTGGAAAATTAGTCATTGGAGAACGTGAACACGTCTTAGGTCGAACTGGAAGCAACGTGGATGACCTTTAGTATTTTTAGTAGTTATATATCGAACATTCTTTGATTTTAATCGATATCGCGTCTTACCGTTCCGGGAAAGTTTATTTATAAGTATATCAATATACTAATCACTAATATATTAATTACCTGTAAATCAAACATTTGGAAAGTGCAAACATTAAATGGTATTCCAATAAAGCACATGCTGGGCTTATCAATGTGAATCATGTGTTTGTATAAAGGCTGAATGTGGTTATCGTCCATTGTGATTCCGCATGACTTATCTAAGAATGGAAAACTGTATCTGTAGCCGGTGCAGAAAAGTATTGAGTCGAAACAACAACAAGACCCATCAGTAAATTCCACCTTAAAATGATTACAGATATAAAATTTAATATTTTGTTGCAGAAAATCTTAAAAAATACCTTCTTGAAGTCAAGAATACGTTTTACATCGGGTCTTAGTTCAACATTAGAGGGATATTGAGTTTTAATAGGTTCTGCTACATGGTGACTCAATACCACCTGAAAACACACATGTTTATTTGTACTTAAAACGAAAAATTTCAAATCTTCTTACATGTTCAGCTACTCCAGATAGATGTAGGGTAAGGTCTAATCCTGATGGTCCTGCTCCTATCACTAATACTCTTTGACCTTTAAACTTTTCAGGATCCCTATAGTTGTGACTGTGGTCTATTTTGCCCTTAAAAAGTTCCTGTCCTAGAATATAAGGTAATCTTTTTTGATTTTGTTTTAAGAATACTAAAATTATTTCAAATAATACAAAGGTAAAGACGTCTTTACATGAATAACGTACAAATCACTCACAATTTGTACGTTTTTATCACGTCATAGTGATGTTGATACATCTTAGAAATGTTAGTTAGAAGGTCCGAAAAACTTGTTTTTTTGACTTTATTTTATTGCATTATTTTATTTATGAAACCTTATTTAAACAAATTATGTATTTTTTACATTAAGAAATCAGAAGAAATCAGCTTTACAAAAAGGAATAAGAAGTTTGGTTAAATTAAAAAAATTCAACGCTAAAATAAATGGAATCAAAAAAAGCTAGTGATCTGCCAAAGATCTCTATTTAAAGTCTTGAGATTTTAAGATAATAGATATAAAAAATACGTCATCTGCCGTTTTAGAATGACACTTACCAGGTAGCTTGGGAATAATGGGGTCGTTATAGTGCCCATTGCAAATTATCACAGAATCGTAAATATTTACAGACACTTTGCCACTGGGTTTGTACACGCTTGTTATTTGCCATTTGTCATTACCATATGGACGAATTTCTTGTACCATAGTATTAAACTAAAAGTAAAGTTTTTATTTTCTGAATTTTTTTTCAAAAAGCCTATTTTTACCTTTATGTACTGTTCCAGATCGAATTTTTTGGCATACATATTAAGGAATTGCAAAATTTCTGCTTGGGTTAGATATGATCTATCCTGTTCTGGTATGGGAAAGTCTGGAAATCCCATAACTTCTTTGGGCAAGTTAGTTCTAAAACAGAAATAAATTCGATAATTTATTTGTTCATCAAATTAAACTTTTTTTATAAATTAAAAAAAATCGAAAATATTTTCTTATGTAGTATGGTTCTTAGTTATGTTTTTACAAAAGTGTATTACAACTTTTTTATATCGTTTTTCGTAATTCTTTTTAGAAAATTTGAAAAATAATATCAACAATAATAGTAATAACAATAATTATATTAATAATAAAGTGAAAGGAAAAAAGCACATCTTAACTCTAGACAAAATGTTCACACAGACCTTCAAAATCTCTATTCTTAAGCGTCAATAGTGCTATCACGAAAAACGAGCAGACTTTATTAGACTTTATTCGGAAATGCGGAAAAAGCAACAAGAATTGACTCCGCAGATTTTATTTCGACCTATTAGTCTTGGCCCTTAGGTCTTGGCGTCGACCTAATGGAAAGGCTGATTGACCAATACCTAAAAGCAGGCATCTTTGTGTAAAGAGCACTGCATGTGCAAGAATATATCTATCAGACTGGCAAATTCTCGGACTTGATCCTACACCACCTTATGAGAAAATAATAAAAAACTATTACGAGCCGTGGCTTATACCGTCTGGGTACATAGAGGCCATGTTCTCGTAGCGCGGACGAAAAAGGAAAGAGTTCTGTCTTTTTAACCACCCGTTATAGCGTATCCATTACACTGTAGAACCGTATGGTTAACTATCACACCTCATTGGAACTGACTTCATATTTACATTCAGATATCAGAATTAAGAAGGCGCTTTGGCCCTACAGCAAGTTCTTCAGTTATCCGATTGTCGATTTTCCAAGATCGTTCACTAGTTCTACTTGTCTGTAGTAAAACTTATCAAATATGGTCCGATCGCAAGAGAAATCAAGCTTCAGAAAATAGCAATTTGAGTGCAAGTGGACTTAATTCAGCGTCTGGCATCCCTGATTATCACGGAAGACCTTGAGACTTTGTTAAACCTTTTATCCCTGGACCCTGCAATACATTATGAGGTCAGATTTCGTTACAAATCCTTCTGCGATGATAAGAAGTTTTCTTGTTCTGATGACGAATTTCTTTCTTCTCAGCAAAGCCGCCATTAGGCTAGGCGTCCACTGAAAGCACTACTGCACGGAGTTGAGTAGCGCGGTGTTAAGAGGAGTTGCTTTGCCAATTTAGTTTTATGGCACGCTGTCCAGTAACGCTAGACGGTGTGTGGCCTGACTTCAATCGCTACATTCTAAAACCGCACAGCATCGCTTTTAGTGGAAGGCTACGGTCTCTAAGGTGAGCTTCAAGCTAGTATTAGAGTGCGTAAAGGTCTTAGATGAACAACCTGTAGAGCTTGTCTGGATGCCTGACAATTGCCTGGTAATGCCGGTATGCAAGAGGCAGGCTGCCTTTCTAAACTTGGATCCATGAAATTTACGGTGGATCCCGTACCCACAATGGCATAGCAAAATGTGTGGCTGTTTTGTCAAGACAGAATCTGCCTGATTGTAGGATTCCTCGGAGGTGTATAAAAACACGAAAATTTCTGCACCTAAATAAACATAAAATATAGCTAGCCACAGAAATTATAACTCGATATTATCTGGAAACTATAGAAGAAATCATCTCATCACTAAAACCGTCACAATTACTAGCCTTTATCAAAGCAATAGGATTGTACGAAGTAATTTAAAACTTGAAAACTTGAAACTAACATGAAGCAGTAATTAGGAAGCGGTTAGAATTCACCCTTATTTTAATCTATCGGCTTCTGCAAGTTTTTGTTCTGTCAATTTTTCTGCTAATAATTCTAACACCAAATTACTGGACCCTAAGATCCAATTTTGTATTTCAGACCTTTAATTTAAAGAGAATAAATCAAAATAAATAGCACCAATTGGTCTGAGATTTTGATCCGATGAGAAAGATAAATAGACCTGTGTATCGTTAGCGTTATTTTATAAAATATTAATGACTTTTAAAAATGCGGTTCCATAATTGAATCCTGCGAAAAAGAAATGTTGAAAAGAAAAATAATGGACAATATTTAAAGATTATTTTTTTAGTTAAACATGATCCGGTTGCTGTTATTTTAGTCATCCATAAGCATAGTGGATACATTTCTTAGTATTGTGATGTATGACAAAATTAGGATGTACATACATACATGTTAAGAAGGGCACTAATTATATTAGACAGAAATTTTATTTTTTTTATTTCCCAGAAGTCCGGTTAAAGTATTCAAAAATACGTAATTTTATGGACATCAAGTCGTTCCAAACAATTGAATGGTGGCTAGGCACATCTTGGAATGATAAAAAACGAAGTAAGAAATACAATAACGTATTGACGTGAATTTTCATATCACATTTAATTTAGTAATTTCAAAAATAGGCGTTTCTAAGCAATTAAGATAGCTTAATAAAAATTTGGGTCAATACATGAAAACAACCTCTAATAGATAATAAAGAGCATTTAAAAAAATATGTTTTATCAAGTAATTATTCCGAGTTATATAGCGAAAATTCTAAACTAGGCTGTTTCCAAATCGTTTTTATTTAAACGTAGAATAATTACTATTATAAACGATTTTTTTTCTCAAAATTTAAATTCTATTTTAACTCCAACATGTACATCTAATGTATATAGTCAATGTTTTCTTATAACATGATTAGTATTTTTGTTATTTGTATTAAGTAGAACAATGGCCGGGTTAAAACATCCTTTGTAAAGTTGAAAACAAGAATTTATTTTTGAGACGTAAACAGTACAATAACGTAAGAGTTTTGATAACAGAAGAATAATTATACGGTTTGGTATATTCTTTAGTATACACCAAAGCTCAAGAAGAAGGGATATTATTCCAAGAATGCTTAACAAAACATGCAATAGGTCAAAAGCTTAAGTATCAGCCAAACCATTTAAGCAAGTATCAAAAAGGTACCAAACCAGGGTTACTGATGGGGGCTAATCTAGAATTTAAGAACTTATGGAAATTTTTTTCAAATTGGGTATAAATTCTAACAAAAATAATAAGGGCTCGCAAATTATAAAGAAATAATTAAGTATAGTCATTTAACAATGCATTACCTAGATGAAGTTTTAAATAATGTTTTTCCCAAGTACGTGTAAAGTGGCATGCGAGTTAATCTTAATTTTATGATAAAGAAATATTTGAATAAAAAATTAGAAGTTGCTGAAGAAATAGAAAATGTAAAAAACAGTAACGTTAAAAAAAGGCGAACTGTGAAAATATAAAGAAAGAAGAAAAAAACCACAATCATTTAACCTGAAAAACAATTAAATTTATAGAATGACAAAAATAGTGGCGTGGTGCTGTGATTGGAAGTGCGCACTAGAAGTCAATCATCAATTGATAACTAACTGCACACTGTAAATGCATACCTGCAATCTAGCGTAATTTTTGAGTGGCGTATATGTAAAAAAGTTTAAATGTGAACAAATAAATAAAGAATTTACTTAATTTAGAAAATCAACTAATAATTATTGGATTTGCGAATTTGTTAAGGTTAATTATATACAATACATTTTCCTCAAAATATACTTAATTTCAGATTATACTGTATAACAGATTTAAGACATCAGTCTAATTAAAAAAATGTTTCATTTATATTGAATTTCTTGCTACCAAAAATGTAAAACTTTCAACTGAAAGATAACTTTTAAAATTTTTTAAAAATGAAAAAAAACTTTTATTAATAAATAAATCCTTAATAAAAATATAAAACTTGAAAATAAATATAATAAAATTTGATTTTTGGCAACAAAATTTTTGCTTGTACAAGAAATAATTTAATTTACGCAGTTTGTTGCTTTTATTATTTATCCACTCTTTTAAATTGTCTGATTGCTACAAAAAAACCTGTTTCTGTTATATCATAATTTAATAAAATAAAAATGGACATGCTTAGAAATAGTTGATTTTTGGTCAGTCAACAACACAATAAAAGAAATGCTGCTACATTTAACGCATCTCTCAAAGTTTGTAGTTCAAATATTGCATAGGAGAGATTTTTAGAAAAAATTTTTTTACTCCCAAGACACTTTCTCAATAGTGGAATGCTCAGTACTATAAAGTTCTTGAGAATTTTTTTCAGAACCTTAAAGCAGATTATTTGCACAAAATGAGTCCCGCTGCTTGGCGAATAAAATTGCAGAATTCAAATCAGGTTTTTTTTCCAAGATTTCCTCTGTTTTTGTGTCATCTGCAAACAGTGAACAAGTAAAGGACCAGAAATATGATTAAGAAAGGTAAGTCATTTATTTATGTAGTCATTAGGGTAGGCATTATTATTCATTATTGGCTAAAACTCTCTGCTTTCTATCAAAGAGGTAGGAACAAAAGAAGGCTAAAACATTTTTATCCAAAGCAACCTCATTTTTATATGAAAATATCATGACTAATGCATTTAAAAGTTTTTGAAGTATCGTACACTGATAAAGACATATGATTCCACATTCCATTCTTCCAAGTTTACCGGTTATGCAGTAGATCTACCTGGTAAAAACTCCCACTCTCCTTCACCAAAAAATTTTATTTTACAAATATGTTCGAAAATAAACTTTAATGATGATTTCAAAAATTTTCGGTAAAAAATGGGATTATGAAAATGGGCCTATAGTTATTAACATTATCTTGTTTGCCCCTTTTATAGGCTTTATAATGTATAAGTTATTATTATATACTAATATCATATTTACATTTCAATAATGATTTAAAAAATTTCAACAAAAGGTCTATAGTTATTACCAATATCTTGTTTGCGTGTTCTATACAGCGGTGGAAATATACCAGTGACCACACAGCAGTTATAGAGTAGCGCTAAGAAATATATAGTTTCTTTTACGAACTTACAATTGACAGTATAGAGATCTAAGCTAGATGAATTCTTTAGCTTTAAAATAGCATCAAACTATTTCGTCAGTAATAAAATGAAAATTGTAAAGCCTTGTAAAATTCGTTCCTTCACGTTGCCCAAGGGATGCATAAATAATAACAGTATTATTTTTCTTAGGGATGCTTTTAATTATGTTTTTCGCCATACTAGTAAACTGAACATTTAAATGATTTGTATTAATAGGACACTTAATGATGCCTCTTATAAATATAGACCGGCAACACTCGATCATTTTTCCAAAAAGAGCGGTTAGCCTAGGAGTTGCTAGAAAAAATAACTTTAAACTTAAAATATTTGGTACCAATTAGATGATATTGGTAATTTTAACAAAATTAAAGACACATAAGTCACACACATTTAAAAAGCGATACACAGCTTAAATATACTATACTGTTGGTGAGAAGAAAATTGAAAAATTAAAAATATCTAGGATATAAAAATAGTAACTTAAACCCTTTTTCCTTTGTAATTATTCTACCATTTTAAAGCAATTTATTATTTAAAGTTTCTATGTTACGTAATTATAACCCTTTTTAAAAATTATTAATATAAATCATAAAGTATGTATAAAAATCTTACCTTAATCCCTTATACATAGCAGAATACACCGGGTATCCATAGCGATCCTTTCCGACCTCATCAGTGTAGACCCAGGTTCCTCCCAACTGAGGTGCCATTTCGAATACATCGATTTCACATCCAGTTGTTGAAACATGCCTGGCTGTTGCTAAACCTGCAGCTCCAGCACCGATTATTCCGACACGCATTTTTTTTTCGTTTAATTAAAATTGACGAAAGAGAGAACAAAAACTGGTAACAGCGTATTTCACTGGTTTCTTAGCGAAAGTCTTCGAGTGAATGATAAGTACTGACTGGGGAATTGTTATATAAATGGATGGAGGAGCGGCTAAATAGGATGTTTTTCTTTTTTTGTTTACGTTAAAATCAAGTATTATTAATCATTTTATAGTGTTGTTGATAAGAGTTTTATAATGAAACAGATGGTATGTGAATGTCTGCTAAAAACCTGTTGTTTTCCTGGCTTTGTAAAAATTTCCCAGTACTTTTTTTCGTAAATTTACATTAGTTGTTTTATTAGAATGTTTGCTTTATAAAACAATTTTGATTTTAGTTGGGGATCACTCATTTATTGTTTAAGTAAGAATTTTTAAATTTAAATCATTAATATGGTTTCATAAAACTTAAACTTTCCATTAAAAATTAAATAATTAAATACCACTTACACACCGTATATATTAACATAAACTTATATAATTAAAATTTAAAAAAAGTACGCGACATCCTATCGAAAAAGTCATTTTAGAAAATTACTTAACCGACTTCTGAATGGTGATAAAAGTTTTTGCATGTCTCATGAAGTACCATTTATTTGCGATTGCGTTTTTTAATTAAAAAATTCGACCGATGTCACATTTTGATTTTTCAAAGTATGGCTTCTGCTCCGACAAACAGACATACTTGTGATAAGTCACTGAAAAGTAATGGCGTATAAAAACATACGGTGCTGTAAAAAATTGTGGAGTTAAGTATATTTCCAGTAAAATTGGTTAAAAAATCACCTTACATGTTATATTAACTTATTTTTAATTTTTTTTTAATTGTGCCAATAATTTCGTTGTTACCTGGTATAGTAGCCAATATTGTAAATATTTTTTAACAAAACCCAATTCGTAAGAAGATCATGAAGCATGCAGTAAATAGAGCTTCTCCAGATTTAAAATTCCTTTCCATAAAAAAATAATTTGCGAAAATGCGTAAATTTCATTATTTCTAGACATTTTCGCTAACTATTTGCTTACACATTTACCGATTTAATTTTTTTTGTACCGTTGAATAGAGAATTTTACGCTCCTTACTATGATGTATCACACGATGGGGGTTCCCATTTGACATATTAAAGTGAGGTTAGCTGGAGGTGAGGTGATTGACAGAACTTCAGTAAATGCATAATTAAACGTCCCCCTGTATATCTAATTTGACGTGTTTTTTTTTATGAAAGTTATTAAGGGTGGATCGTTTTGAAATGAAAGCACTGTATATCTAAAATATATGTTTTATTCAAAATAATTACGAATAAGTTTCGAAATAGTTAAAATCATAATTATTTGTTTGACTTTGTTGAAAAAAGTTTAGATTTTTTTTTGTTGGTGTTTATTTTAATAATTAGCTGTTTTTATAATTTTCACAAATTTTCACAAACCTCATATGCATAAGAAAAATCTATAAATATTTTCTTCTGTAAAAATGTCTAATTTTTGGTTAATTTTGGAAAGTAAATCACTTATAAAGGAAGCTCATATCAAATAATCATAATTTAATAATTAAAAAATATAACACAACTAATAAAAGAAATAGTTAAGTGAGACAAGTTTTATTGTCTCAAAATGAATAGTTAACAAAAGTGTAAAAAAGAAAACATGTAAAAACTTATATCTACATAGATAATAATGCATAAAAACGTAATAAATAATAGTGAGTCTGCAAAAATTGAAGTTTACAATAACAAGAAACAATTAATCATAAAACATAATAAAAAATCATTTTAAGAAATGTATCATAAATAAATTTTTTCTAACATACATTGAGTATAGCTTTCCCCATATCGTAAGTAAAACTTAATTAGTCGATAGGCATTACCAATTAATCAAGTATCTTTTATGTTCAATTCCCTCCTCCTTTAGATAGTTAATGTGATGTTTAAATATTAATCTATCAACAACTTATTTTCAATTTAATATTAAAAGTACATGATGTTTGTTTTGCAATGTTTTGCAATGTAATAACTGATTCGGCAGGTCCTTAGTTATCCAAAGAACAAAGAAGTCATCAGCATTTAGTGTAAAATGTCCTGAAATAGGAATATCGACGAAATCAGTAATAAAAACAAGGATACGTGCAAGATCCAATATGGATTCCTGCGGAATTGCACATTTGGTTCCCATTTTTTAAGAGCAGCCAATGCAATTTTTTTTATAGCAATAAGACAGATCAGGTTAGACCAAAACTCTAATTTGATCAACAACACTTAATAATCAATGCATTCTAAAACTAAATATAGTTGCCCGAGTAAAGAAGTCAGAAATCAAGCTGTGCCTAAAAAAATCACCTGGTGTTCTCTTACTAAGACAATTATTATAAATAGCAGACAGTCTTTTTAATGTAAAAAAATTACATTAAAAATACTATAGCGGAGTTTCTATCCCAACTCGTAAAGTTCTTTTTCGCAATCCTTTAAATAATCTTTGAGTTAAGAATCCATATTATTAGATGTAATTATATATTATTATCTTTGATATTCTCCATAAATTTCTCTGTTTATCGTGTGAATTAGAGGGCATATTCAGTATTTTTGTAAAGCAATATTTTAAGCCGCCTAATAACTTGACCAGAAAATTAAAGACACATTCTTATTGTGAATTGTTAAGTTTCACAATCTAGTGTATTAAGATTTTTTTTCTGTAGACAAATAATCTCTTTAAAATAGTACTTAAAAGAAAAGAAAAGTGAATTAAACTGTTAAATAAAATAGAACGTTAAATTGTTATTTAGAAATTCTCTTTTTGAAGAAAAAGGTAACATTACGAGCAAATCGTCAGTTTCAGCTGGTTGCGATTAATATTCCAGGTTCTGTAAACTGAAAGAAAACCTCACAAAATAAATATTTTCCACTTCCAAAATAGACTTTTTCTTCAATAAAATTTGAATTATTGTATTACTGACTTCGAAATATTTATAATTTACTCTAGAATAGCCATTATTACCACAAATTATCTCTGATTAAGCCGATCTTATATCTGCTTTCATTTGCGAGATATTTATTTTATTCATCCTTGTATCATATCAGTATCAGTCAAGCTCTGTATTTGTTTAAAAAAACTGTTTTACGATGGTCGATGTAACTTAATTATTTTCCGTAAAGGTCTCTTGTCACCTCGAAACTTGTATTAAGGAAGTTATTGAACAACATTTTCTTTATTGATTTAAATCCTTTTTATACTTATTGTGTAAAAAACCTGTAAACTGCATTTTAATTAACATGTTTCTTAAAAAGGTAATAGTTCCTCTTCAATTAACACGAATCCGTAGGTAAATATATGTTCTTAGAATATAAAAAATGATGCAGTAAATATATTCCTTAATTTGTACTAAACTTTCCATAAGAAGAAAACAGTGGCGTAAATAAATGTTGTTAAATTTTATAATATATTACAAAAAGCATAAATTACAAAAAATATTGAAAATTTAATTTCTTTTCAAAAGTTTACAAGACACTGCCTTCATCTGACTCACCAAAATAACATTCAGAAACTCCCCTTATATAATCAACCAAAAAGACAATGTGTCTCGAATAGTACAAAACAAATTAAGCAAATAACCATATTTGCGACTTCACATCTTTTTTCCTTCTTGGGGCTCGTTCAGCTTTCACTCTCGAATGCAACTGAGCTTGTAATAGACTTAGTGTGTTCACCCCATTGTCCATCTATTCTACCCAGTCTAACATTTCACTGCCCTACATTAGTCTTTTACTGCAATGGTATTTAGTTCTTCTGGGTCTAGTGTGCTTTTCCTAAATATTTTTTGCATTCTGCCAAACAATGCCGAACAAGCGCAGGTTATGTCTCGAATAGGTTCCGGTGCCTTTTTGCAAAGACGACAGGTTATTGTTCGTTTTACACACGAATTCTATTAGGGCGTGGAGCGTTAAACTCTCAGTTCGATTGTCTTATTTCTGTCCAGTGAATTGATATTTTCTTTTAATCCAGGTTCTTATATTCTTGCGCATGACCCTCTTTGGAACCCACGATGCCGATTTTGATTCAATATAGGGACCAGTAAATCATTTTCTAGAAAGTTCATCCGCTTTCTTATTCTCCGATATATTGCTGCCTAACATTTCCCATACTTGTTTTACGTTATTCCTGTTGCCCAGCATTCTTAGTTCATATAACCAGTTTTGATGTAACCCTGGCGAGTGCTTTTAGAACTCCCTGGATATCATATTTTAAAATCTCCTTGTTATTGTAGGCTCTTCTTTTATTTACTTCAATTTGCGTAAGAGAGCCGTTACTAGGCGTTTAAGAAAGAAAGAAAATTTTTAAACATACCACGAACCACCCTTAATAAATTCTCTATCATTGACCTCCTCATCTCCAGCTAACCTCCCATTGTGTGAGACATTATTGAAAGCAGCATTAAAATGCATATTCAACAGTACCAAAAAAATTAAATCGGTTGACGCATCAGCGAATAGTGAGCTAAAATGTGTGGTAATAATGAATATTTTATCGATGTCATAGTTTGGTAGGTCAAATGGCTATGGTCTGGTACATCATATTAAAAGTCATACAATCTACCACCGAACGGTCTACCAAAAATGTAAGTTTAGACTTATAAACACTAATTTAATCACATCACATAATTTATTTTAGCTCAAAAGTGCTCAAACTCAAAATGCGGGGAGCTCCATCTTGTTGGAAATACAAATTATTTTCGTTTAGTATCCCAGCACCAATTTCAACCACACAAAAAAATTTGGTTCAATAAATTGTCTATAAACGCGTTTTACATTTACATACATTTTTACTGGTAAATATCTTCAACTTGCACAAATTTTTTGGAAAAATAAAATAGAAAAATTGTTTGACATTTAAAATACTGTGTGAAACTATGAGGCAACCACTTTATCTACTTAAAGGTTTAATCAATCAATCAATGCTTTATTGTCAAGAAATTGTTACAATTTGTAGACAAAGCTGTAAAACAAAAAAGACACAAAGATGCAAACAAAACACAATTAAAAAAAAGAAAAACACAACAAAATTTAAAAAAAAATATAAATAAATAAATAGAATAGATTATCTACAATATATACAGATTAATACAATTTAGAAATTGTAAGTAGTCAAATATACTATTATAAAATATACAATTTAATGTATACAATGTCAAAAAAAAAGATCATT
The DNA here is from genome assembly GCF_022605725.1 of Anthonomus grandis grandis. Classification (NCBI taxonomy): domain Eukaryota; kingdom Metazoa; phylum Arthropoda; class Insecta; order Coleoptera; family Curculionidae; genus Anthonomus; species Anthonomus grandis. The sequence goes on from NC_065549.1 coordinate 20,300,900, forward strand.
AAAAAAATCTCTCTACGTTAAAAAAAAATGTAAAAAATGTTTAAAAAAGTAAAAAATCCTAAAATAGCTACAAAAAGCAGTATACCTAAACATGTACAGATAGTAAAAATACATAATCTGCTAGTGCGAAATTTCAAATCAATGATTACAAAAAAAAAACTGTGTAAAAAGCTCTCTCCAGTAAAAATGCTTTTAATGCTTTACGAAATGCAAAAAAAGATGTGATGGATTTAATTTCCAATGGCAGATGATTTTTGTTGCATTATATAATATGGAACTTTTGACCAACTCTGAATGTGGGGTAGGCAGGTATAGATCATGTTCCGTGTATCTAAGTAGATAACTATGGGAAGGCCTATCAGATGCTGAACCGTGTTTGCGTATTAGACAAAGGGACTCAAGTATGAATAAAGATGGAAAAGTTAATATTTGAAATTTTTTGAAGAAATGCTGGCAATGACTTCTGTATTTAAGTCTCAGTGTATAACGTAAAGCTCTCTTTTGTAGTCTAAAAATACGGTCAAATTGAGTTGCACTACATGTACCCCAGAATGGAAGGGCGTATCGAAGGTGCGATTCAAAAAGGGCAAAATAAACTGTTCTAGAAGTAGACAGGCTAAGCTCCTTAGAAATTGATCTTAACGCAAAACAAGCGGAACTTAATTTTCTTGATAAAAAGTCAATATGTGTGTCCCATTTTAACGAGTTGTCAACAGTTAGCCCTAAAAACTTTACAGAATCAACTTCGTCAATTGTTGCATTACCAAGTACAAAAGATTGCAAGGTATTTTTATAGGACAACATTTTAGTTTTGGAAATGTTGAGACAAAGGAGATTAGAGTCGCACCATGATTTGATAGTAGTTAAGTCACTTGATACGGTTCTATGAAGTTTAGAAATATCCGGATCACTCCAGGTAAAACTAGTATCATCAGCAAATAGACAGACTTTACCGTTAATATTTAGATTAGCAATGTCATTGATGAAGATAAGAAACAAAATAGGGCCAAGTATGGAACCTTGAGGCACTCCACTTTGTATTGGCTTGCAAGAAGACATAGTCGAATCAATTCTCACAGCTTGACTTCTGTTACTGAGATACGACTTAAACCATTCAAAAGGCGCTCCTCTGAACCCGTAATATTGCAACTTTTTTAATAAGATGTCATGTTAACACAATCAAAGGCTTTAGAAAAATCACAGAAAATTGTTGCTGTAGGGTGTTGGTTGTTTAAGCTAGAGTATACATTATTAAAAAGAGAAAACATAGCATCATTTGTGCATTTGTTATTTAAAAATCCAAATTGATGGGAAGTAAGTATTTTATATTTTAGCAAAAATGATTGAAGTCTTTTTTTAACCAATCTTTCAATAATTTTTGAAAGTGTGGGAAGAAGAGCAATAGGGCGATAGTTGGAAGACTGATCTTTGTCTCCTCCTTTATGTAGTGGAATTATTATCGCCAACTTAAGGCAGTTAGGAAAAACACCTTTTTGAAAAGACTGATTAATTAGAGTAATAAGATGACATAATGTACATTCGGGCAGATTTGAAAACATTTTGAGAGTAATTCCATCAATTCCAGAAGAGCCTTTGTTTTTGATTTCCCTAATTGAACTGCAAAGCTCTGGTAACACTACGGGCGTAAAGAAGAAGCTGTGGAAATTCTCATTTGCAATGGGAAGATATGAAAGTGGATCATGGGAAGGAGTTATGGTACTCATTAAATTATTTGCCACATTTACAAAATAATCATTAAGGTTTTCAGATGAAGTGGAGATAGTATTCGACAAAGAAGGCTTATTTCTCAAAGCATTAACAATCGACCATGTTTCCTTAGCCACATTTTTAGATTTAGCCAGTCTCCTATTATAGTAAATATCCTTGGCGGCTTTTAAAGTTCTCTGATAAATCTTTTTGTAAAGTCTTACGTACTCATGAAAAAAAGCGCTGTCTGAAAATTTCTTAAGATGAGATAATAAGCGCATGTTCTTAGCAGATGTACGCAAGCCTTGGGTAGACCAGGGGTTATGTTGCTTCTTTTTAAGAGGTCTCAAAGGAAAGGACTTGTGAGAAAGACTAGATAGCGTTTTTACAAATCTAGAGAATTCTGAATCAACGTCGTCAGAGAGAATATTCCAGTCAGTTGATTGACAAAGGTGCCTAAAATGTAAAAAATTTTTATCCGAGAAAATACGGCCTAATTTGCGTGGAACATTTTTACTTTTAGATTTAGTTATGGAAAACTTTGTTAACATTGCTTCATGGTCTGAGAAACCTGGGCTTAAGACAGTACAATCGACGAAATCTGGCTCAAAGGAAGATACGACATAATCTATTGTACTAGAGCTGGTCTTAGTTATTCTGGTAGGTGATTTAATGTGCATGACTAAGCCAAAAGAGTCGAAAATGGACTGGAGAGATTCTTGAGCAGCACACACACTGGAAAAATCAATGTTTAGGTCGCCACATAAAATGAGTTTGCTTTTTAATGGCAGAGAATCAGCAAGCTAAGTAATTTTTGGAAAAAAACATTAACGTCAGCATCAGGTGTTCTGTAAATACAAACAACGTAAAGATCAAAATTATTATTGTAGACAATGGAAAACTCAAATATTTTTTCGGAAACTAAATTATGGAACCTGGTTACCACTGAAAAGTCGTTGCTAGTAGATAATATCACAGTACCTTCATGAGTTAGATTTGTTCTATCAAATCTGGCAACTGTAGTGTAATTATCCACCACCACAGGCTCACCAACATGCAACCAATGTTCAGTTATGGCAACGATTTCTGGAAAATGAAGCTCTTCCAGTAAAAGAAATAAATCATTAGTTTTATGTCTTAAGGACTGAATATTTAGAGAGAAAATACTAAGCTTGCCATTGTCCAGTATTTTAGAGGGTGCTTGATCCTCTGTTCGCGTCAAGTCATTTAAAAATTTTTATTCCTGGCGGGAGATCCACCAGAATAATAATTGCTATGACTCTCTCTGATTTTTTGAAGGCGTAGCAGCTTTTCTGATGAGAAGAAGGACCTGAAGGCTGACAGATCTGCTTCAACTTCAGTTGGACCAATACCATAGGCATCATGGTAGCGAAAGTAGAGCCTCCGCAAAGAGTCGACGTCACCAGGAAGTCCCTCTGATGCAAGTGCCAATCGGATGCTGGTGTTGGTATGTCCTTCAAAACACACACTGGAGGGTTGATCATGCAGATAGGCAAGGAATAGCCTAAGAGGTTTTAAGATGGAAGGGTCTCTCAGTCTGGCCAATAAATAGCGACCATCAGTCGCATCTGAGTCTCTTGATAACCGCACTATTGGTGGAGTCAACGGGTCCATATTATTTGCTGTTTTATTCGCCACTGAATTATTATCGATGACAAAATCAACCTCTAATAATTCTGTTGCAAGGGACTTAGAGGCAGCAATGGCCTCCCTATCAGAACTAATTTTCAAAGATTGAACCTCTCTGGATATTGTAGCAGATGTTGATGAAACTGAGCGATGTGGCAGGTTATGGCTGTCTGGAGAGTGAGGCTTAGACTTAGACTGGGAAGGCTTAGATTTGGGCGAGGTGGTACTATTTATTTGGACTGGCGCTTTAGAGGTTTCCAAACATGAATTTATGAGAGTGCCCGGTGGCCACATACTAATATCCTTCAGCCGCTTTAATTGATTTAAGTTCTGCACACCAATTTTGAAGTCGGAATGTGCAGTGTCCTTGGTTTTTAGCATTGGGAAACATCGGATAAAGTCCGTCGTTCCCAGTTTTTCTTTGATAAAGTGTGCAAGCTGATTTCCGGTATACGGAAGTGGGATATTTGATACAACCACGTAATGCCATTCATCTTTGTTCATTGTGTTGTCCTTCGGTGACGTCGGAACCTCCGGGTCTGGTTTTTCTGTATGATCAGTCTGGCAGGCTATCGTCCTTTTAGTTACAGGTTGGTAACTTTTAACATTATATTTTTCTTTAGCTAATTGTTCTATGGTGCGAGCCATTTGTTTAACATCTTTCCTCAGATTCACTACTTCACTTTTTAACTCTTCATTGGAAGAATCATGGACCTGTACCTTTACCGTCTCACCATGGTTGTCCATAAGAATTGATGACAGGTTGAAAATTTCCTGTTTCATATCTCTGATTGAATGGAAAAGAGATTCTTGTCCATTTTCAGAGACAGTATGGAGGCGATGAATGTCATCAATTTTGTCATAGAGATTCTTCCATTTGGAGTCGTGAGAACTTAAAATCTCGTACATCTCTGAAAACACTGGAAGAAGGTCGTTATTCTTCTTTAGACAGGTTCCCAGAGCATTGACATTTTCTAGAGATATCTGAGAGTTTTGCAGCTGCGAAACTTTATCATGAAGATATTTTAATGTTGGTGAATCACAAACACTGCAGAAAAATCTAATGTTGTTGTATTTCTGCTGATGAAGGACCTTTATAGTTACCTTGTCCAGACCTGTGCAGCCCATACAGAAATTACGGCGGCATTCCCCACTGCAACGAAGTTTGTATTTCTCTTTATCCGAGACGATTTTTTGGCAGGAATCGCACTTGAGTCGCACTTCAGCCATTATTCTCAAGTGGACGGTAGATGTTTATACAGGAAAAGCTCAAAAATAGTTCAACAGACAGAGTTACACAGGAACTAAATAGTTAGCGGGTTAACTAAAGTAAACTAAATAGTTAAGTTGATAAAATGTCTTTTATTACAACACAAGATGATGTATCACACTGGCTACCCTACCATTTGAAGAAAAGAAGTTTAAGGTCGATAAAATATCCATTATTTCTACACATTTTTGGTCACTATTCGCTGGTACGTCAACCGATTTAATTTTTTTTAGCAATGTTGAATAGACATTTTAATACTGCTTACAAAGATGTGTCACACGATGGGGATTCCTATTTGACATATCAAAGTGAAGTTAGGTGGAGGTGAGAAGGTGATTGACAGAACTTAACACACAAAAAAAAATTTCTTCTGTTTTCCTAAATTGACGCTTTTTATTTAAAGCAGTTATTAGGGTGGTTTGTTTTGAAATTAAAGCCCTGTATAAAAATACATGGAATGGGTCTTTGAAAGTAATGAGGCTAGACACCTGGCAATTTTTACTTCTCATAATCTTCACGGATTCTAAAAGCATATTAATTTATACTCTAATGAATTATTTTAAACAACTTGTTACATAAAATATCACATAGCCTGGTGGTATTCGACTAGGCTGGTGTGTTCTCTAGGTACTAATGATGAAATTATTTATCGTACTAAATATTCATTGCTTTTTTGGATTTATTGGTTAGCCATTAGAACTATTTGTGTTTTTTTACTAATACTGATCTCTGTTACTTATTATTCTCTTATAGTCAGAGAATGTTACTTTTTTGATTGATTGGACATGATGCTGACTGATCTGTCTATTGAGGAAGCGCCATTGCTCTTCAATAACATAGTTTTTAGCAAGATATATCGTACGTACCTGTAAGCGTTTAAAGTTTCGAAAATAACTTAGTGCTAAACTCGAATATCTTATTACTCAAGAAAGGTACTTCGATGCTGAATCCAAGAACTTAAGACAACATGATCTTAGAATATTCTAAAATATGAATAAATATAATATTTATACAAATCGAAGTTCCTTGATCTTCTCGAATGTATGTTTTACGAGTGTGAAATGTTTCAGTAAATCATTAACTTCTCGTATTTAGGTTAAGAGCGTTAGATTTTAACGAAGTGTCCCTGAAATAATTGGGATGGGACCATTCTTAAGTTTTATTTTGATAGTATATCTTAATCATATTAACTTTGGTCAAAAATTGTGATGGATTTGATAACAAAACTATTATTTTCGAGATCAATTATAATATAATAATAAGGTTCTCGAGCTTTGAAAAGTTTTAAATCCACAAATCTTAAAAACTATTCTAATAAAACAATTTCTTTACGGCAATCAAAATACACTCGACTTGCATTTACAATCCTAAGGATGATGTCACTTTATAGGATGCTACAGAGGTGTCTGATCCTGTAAGTAAGTGCCGAAAACCAAAATGAGACAAAAAAAAACAATTGCTTTTGCATTATTTTCGGATTAATTGAATAAACAAAGATTGTTCTACTAGCACCTGTAAAAGCTATTTTTGAAACAAATTAGCCCTTTTTCCTCACACTTTTTACCAAGTATTATATAATTTTTATCCATGAACAAGATGTTTTCTTGAATAACTATAATTCAAAATCTAATTAAAATATTAAATTATTAAAACTTACTTATAGTTCTAAAAATTACAATTTTATCCAACTACGGTTATTTAATTAAATTAACATAACCAATGTATAATATAATCATTGAATGATTTCTCATAACACATATTCTAATTTCTGTGGATGTGCACCTTGCAGTCCTTGTACATTTTCTGTATAGCAACATATCTTTTCTTATTACATCAGATTCTGGTCTCCATTCAAATGTGTGAAATATGTGATTATCGACAGAGTTATATTAACATCTGATGCAATTCCTTATTTTTATTTACGGCCGTATAATATTTTTACTTAAGAATCAGTTATTTCCAATATTGTGTAAATATACTATTAGTTGAAATATAAAAACAACATCGAAAATCGACTTTTTTCATCTTGTAGGCATGGCCAAATCAGTGGACTGCAAGGACGGTCTAATAGAAATCAGCGGGGCTTTTGTTATATTAGCAAAAAAAGCGAAATCTCTAATACCGATGTTAAAATGTAGGCAGTCATCATAAAATGTGATTTAAAAAAAGCTGCTGTAAGTCCTTGTCAATAATGTCCATCAAGTAGAAATTGTTAAAAAACTGAAAAATGTCACCAGCTTTGCTGCGTTGCCCAGAAAATCAAATTGACAAGTTTCTCCACAATTTCAGCCAAGTGAAATTAAAGGAAAATTTTAGCATTTATATGATCCGGGTGTTTCAGGCGGCTAATTTCTCTAAACAAACAAAAAAAAATTCTCATGATCTTTTGAACTAATCATAATATATTTTATTGTTTATTGTTATTAATGTATTTAATGTACAATTTTTATTTTGTTAATAATATTATCAGTTACATTCTGAGGTATCCACAGTTTAATTTATCTTACGTAAAGAAATATATTATTATGATTTCGAACGGCGACGGTATTTTTCTTCAGCATGATTGAGTAGTATACAGGTGCGTGTGAAAAAGATTTTAATTTCTCTTTCAAAATACTTTGCTCCGACAAAAGGATGGTCACTAACAATGATGTATTTATACGACGAAATACTCATTTCTGTGCTCAACAAAATCCCCTAGTTAAACAAATACCCAGGCATCAAGTATGTTTTGGGTTCAAAATGTGGTGCAGAATGTTAGGAACCAAAATACCTACTAGGTCCGTTTATTTACCATAATTCATTAACCGCAGCGCGACGTCTTAATTTGTTGCAAAATGATTTAGAATATTGTATAGATCACTTACATCTTGATGGATGGATTTCTTTATTAGTAAGGTTGGAATCTCCAGTGAAGTGTGAGTGCGATCCTCAGATTTAACTCATCTGGACTTCTTCTTTTTAATTTATGTTGTCTGTTTAGGCTTATCGTCGATTCCCTGTTATTTCATATATAAATTGTAACAGGTTGTTACAACATTCGGTGCAAATATTTTAGGAGCGTATTGTTGGAGTCAAAATAAAACTTTTTTTTCTATAAATATTTATCCTAAAATGCATTCCCCCAGAGCTACAGCCACGCAAATTGCTTGAAGAAAATCGATTATTTGGAACCATAACTACAGTTATGCGTCAAGTCGTCTGCAAATTTGCAACTCTATTTTTTTGGATGCTCCTTGATGATTTTCTGTCCCAAAAATGGTGTAAATCTAATTTTAGGGGATGATTCAGGGAACCTTACCCTTCTAATGACTCCTATCTTATATTTCCGATAAAAAATTTTAACATTTAGCAACACTATCTCGTTAGTGAAAAAATCAAAATACATTTTTTCAATATCTATAATTACGCGTTTCCGAGAAAATCGCTAATAAATAAAAGGGGCGCATTATTAAACCCGATTAAAATATTCTATAAAACTAATAACTATAAAAAACAAAGTGAGCCGTGCCGGCTTTAATTTTTGTCAAATCAAATTAATTTTATCTAAAAAAATCCAAAAAACGATAATTTAAGATTTTTTCATGCCTAATTAGATGGTGTTCTAGATTTTGAATTTTTTTATTGGAAACAAGATATGGGCAAGCCTGCCGGAATCCTTTCCTAAAATTGGATTTACACCAATTTTAGGACAGAAAATGTCAAAAGAACCCAAAAAAAAAGGGACTTGCAAAGTTTCAAAAGATTTAACAAATAACTGTAGTCACTGTTCCAAATAATCGATTATCCTCAAGCAATTTGCGCGAACTGTAGCTCTGAGGGGGTGCATTTTAGAACACATGTCTATAGAAAAAAAGTCTTATTTTAACTTCAATAATATGATGTTTATAAAATATTTGCACTGAATTTTGTAACACCCTTATATCTGGCTAAATAAATAAAGAATATAAATAATAATTTTATTGAATAAAATTAGTTTGTTTATCCTGTTTCGTAGTAATTTCATTTTTATAAAAATATGATTATTTTATTAAATTAACATAAGCAATGTTATAATTATTAAATAATTGAGAACATATTTCTGTGTATGCGGACGTTGCAGTACTTGTGCATTTTTTGTATCAATTTTCTTCTTATTACATCAGATTCTGGTTTCCGTTCAAATGTGTGAAATATTATCGACAGAGTATTCGGCATCTAGGGCTTACCAAAGTCAACCATATATTGCACTATTGTGCTATTGTTGCACTGAGAGATACTATTGTTGTTAAAAAACAAATTATTTTCAGTAAGTTCTTGAAACTCTTAATTGCATAATTACATCGCTTTTTCTTATTCATGTATGTAAGTATTCCAAAGCAAAATATTGAGTTTTACGACTTTGCTTTAAGTATCAGGACTATATCACAAAATAAATATAACTTATATTTATAATTTATTATATGTTATATTTCATCTGTGGCGATATGTTAATAATTTCTGAGTATGCTTTATCCACCTCACTTCTAAAAATTTATCTTTTTTTGTTCCATTAGGGCAGTAAAACCCCATTCTTTTCCATACCTTCTACAAATATATTTTTCTCAATTATATAAAAATAATATATTTTATTTAATTCGCTAACTGCATATCAAATTTCAAAGCATTATACAGTGTGTCTGTTTAGTACTCCTTTTCTCCAGTTTGGCTGTATTTTTGAAGCAAAAAAAATTTTTTTGTAGGCAGGGGGTGAAAAAAGCTACATTTTAAAATTATTTTGACATATATAGGTTGTTCGCAAAAGGGGTGGCGGAACAATTCAATGATTTTTTTAAATGGAATATCCTATATAATATGTATTTTGTGCTTCTCAGTCAAAATTTAAATAATTTGATGTATTACATGTTATACTTTATTCAAGTAGTTTTTGAATTATAGAGACAGTTGAAAACCGACTTTTTTCAACCTTAAAAGGCTATAGACATGAGACATGTATATTTTGATCCGGGTCAACATGAATTTTTTTACCATTTTAAGGAAAAAAACACATTTTTTTTCTTTTACTAAACACATCTTAAAATGTTAAGATAGGAATGTAAAAATCATTTTATCCTTAGACAAGTAGTTATGGCTAGCTTCAAGTTGACAAAATTTCAACTGTTTCTAATTTTAAAACTACTTGATTAAAGTATGACATGCATGACATCAAATTTTTTAGAATTTTACGAAAAATCAGATAATATATAATAATAAAGTCTCCAATAACAGAAACATAAATTTCTACGCCTTTTGTAAATACCCTGTATAAGTCAAAACAGTTTTAAAATGTAGCTTTTTTCATCTTCCAAATATTTTTAAAGATAAAAAATTGAATTTTTTAGCTTCAACAATATAACCACAATGGAGGAAGAGAATATTAAATGGACAAGCTGTATATATAATGAAAAATAAGCACTTTAAACTTATAAATGGTTTCTAGTACATCGATTTCAGTTTTATTTTATACAAGCAGATTAAGTAATTCTTGACAATTTTAATAATTCAAATTTGGTAAATAAGCGATAATTAAAACGTGACACTTAATCGAAATAAATCAAAATGACGTTTGTGGAAGATTTTTCGCAAATTGAGAAACACCCTTCAAAAATAAAAAAGTTTACATTATGTTAAGAAATAAATAATATTTACGACCCATAATATATGGTAATATTTTAAAAATGTATGTTGCTACTTTTTGGTAAATAATTAAATAGTAAGTAGTAATTTAATTAAATACGTAATGCAATACGTTATTAATATAATTTTGAAATTATTTGGCAATACTCAAATGTAAAACAAACAAGTATGATTCATACAAATTTCGTCAAATGTTATTTGATGAAATCATACTTTATAAAGCCTGTATATCGATTATATCAATTTTAATCAAATTTGGTCAATTTTAAATAAATAGACAAACAATATAAAACCCTTGATCTAAAAAATACCGAAAAACTTTTCTGATAATTTCAGCGTTATCATTACACTGACCTACGCGTGATTCCGATTCTCGAGTTATTTAAACCATAATAATTTATATGTACCGGGTGGGCAAATAAGAATGTTCACCGGCTATATCTCAGCGGCTAATTGAGATAGAGCGTTCCGGTAAAATTTTTTTTTACAAAAGTTCCTAAAAAAAATGCTGGCAATTATTATCGAGATTGTGGCACAGCTGCTAGAGGGCATCACAGGCATGACAAAATAGAAAACTAGTTATTTCTACGATTTTTTTTCAAAATAAGTGGTATTTATAATACAGGGTGTCCATTTATAAACTGACACATTTTGACTGCTTATAAGTCGAGAACGAAAAATGACAAAAATGTGCGGTTTTCACAGAACTTCATCAATATTTTTAAAGTCTTATTTGACAGTGTTGCAAAGTTTAAAAAATTACCTGAAATAGGAGGAAAAAAATTGATGATTTCGTCAATCGGCCTTTGGATTTCTCAAAAATTTTAAATGTAACATCCTGTACTTTTTAATTTCACATGAAAGCCTGTTAAATCCACTTTTCGAAAATGTATAAATTGTCTTAAATTCATAATTTTTTTTTACAGAGCCAATTTTAGTAAATGACACCTTTTTAAATATTTTCCTACAATAAATACCTATTATAATAACATTCTCGGTATCAAGTGACAACAATAACAATTGTAGCTTGTCAGGGAGGCTGTGAGTTGCACAATTTGTTTTGTGGGCTTCAACTACTGTCAAATCTTTTTAACGTCATTCGTTGGGCAGTCCCAATAATTTGATTTCTATATGTATTTTTGCATTTTTTAAAGATTTTGAAAGGTTTAAATATGTTTACCACCCGGGAAAAGGCACGTTGCGTGTTATTATTTAGTGAATGCAAATCAGTTACGCAGAGGAGAAGAAGATTTAGGCTGACTTTTGAAAGGGCTCCACCTTCACGCAATGCTATACTTTATTGGGTACGCCAATTTTCCCAGGAGGGAACAGTTAAAAGAAAAGTTAGAACAAACCTAAATGCACAAGATAATCTGTTGTATGATATTTTGCTGGTAAAAGAAGTGTTGTACTTAAACAATAACCAAATATCTATTAGGAACATAGCTCAAACGACAAATATGTCAAAAAGGAAAGTACATACAATTCTAAAAATAATGAAGTTTAAGCCCTACAAAATTCAAATTTTCCAAAAAATAGAAAATCGCGCCCTTGAAAAAAGATATTTAATATGCGAAACACTACTAGATCTTTTTAAAAATGAGCCAGATACCAATTTAATAATGTCTGATGAGGCAACATTTTACATCAGTGGTCGAGTAAATAAGCATAACTGCCGAATTTGGGGAGATGAAAATCCTCGAGTGTATAACGAATTTGAAAGAGATTCTTCTAAGCTGAACGTTTGGTGTGCAGTATCGAAATCTACAATTTATGGGTCATTTTTTTTTCAAGAAGCAACAGTGAATGGAAACAATTACACCGATATGTTGGAAGCATTTTTTTATCCTCAACTTCAGCATGATAGAATTTTAGACACGGTCTACTTCCAGCAAGACAGTGCACCACCACACTTCTCCAGGGTCGCAAGAGATTCCTTAGATATTACTTTTGGAAACAAACGGATAGGGCAAGCAGGTTCAATCGAGTGGGCACCTTATTCTCCCGATCTAAACATTCCAGATTTTTGTATATGGGGATATGTAAAAGACCGCTGCTACAATCTAACCCCAAGAAATTTGGATGAACTGCGCAACAACATAGTAAACGTTTTCAACCAAATTACACCGCGAATGCTACAAAACGCCTTCGGCAACTTATTTCTTCGTCTACATTTTGTGTTCCGAGCAAAATAGGGGTCATATTAAGCAGCTAATTTATTAGTTATAAATTAAAATTAATTTCTTCAATTGTTTGTTGTTAAAATTGTTGTAAATAGTCGTAATTTAATACATAGAATAAATACTTTTTATAGACATGGCAATAGCGCAAATTATTTAATTATGATCATGCTAAAGCGATACATAGGCAATTACCAGAAAATGTTCATCAATCACCGAATATGTATGTATTCTAGGAAAATTTTCAAAAAGATGTCATTTACTAAAATTGGCTCTGTAAAAAAAATAATGAATTTAAGACAATTGATATATTTTCGGAAAGGGGATTTAACAGGCTTTCATGTGAAATTAAAAAGTACAGGGTGTTACTTTTAAAATTTTTGAGAAATCAGCCTTTGAAAATCATCAATTTTTTTCCTCCTATTTCAGGTAAATTTTGAAACTTGGCAACACTGTCAAAAAAAACTAAAAATATTGATGAAGTTCTGTGAAAACCGCACATTGTTGTCATTTTTCGTTTTCGACTTATAAGCAATTAAAATGTGTCAGTTTATAAATGGACACCCTGTATATGCATTTTAACGCTTACTTAATTACCTTTGTCTTTTGTTGTAAATTTTTTCTATATTTCTTAAAATAAAGCGGTGGGGGGAAGTCAAAACTTTTTTTTAATATTTAGAAATTTTTCTGGTTTGACTTAAGCGATTTTAACCAATGTTAATTTATTTTAAAGAACATGTCCCAACCTATAAGCTGCGCTTTTCGAATTGTGTCGATAGTTTTTACGATCTCCGCTAGAGGGCGTTGAATGAAATGTTAGCATGTTAGCAATTTAAATGCAATGGTATAACTATTTTAACATAAATCGGCTGAGAACTACGGGAAATGTTAATCTTCCAGTACACAGAAGACGAGGTAGGGGGCGAACGGAAGAAAATATAATTAAAGTTTTGGCATATATTGCTTTTAATCCACATGTGAGCACCAGAACGTTGGCTAGAGAATTGAGTCTTTGCAGAACGACTGTGAGAAATATTTTAGACCACAGGCCACAGGTAAATTAAAAAAGCAAGGCTTTTTAGGTTTGCTCATTGTTATTGAGTTATTGAATGAGTTTTTACTTTAATGTCAAACTTTTGTTTTTAAAATGCATCCATATCATGTTGTGCTTCACCAAGCTCTAACACCTGAAGATTTTGATCGGAGGTTAGATTACTGTCACTGGTTATTAAATATGGGTAATGAAAACCCCAATATATTTTCTGAAATATTATAGACAGATGAGGCTACGTTTACCAGCAATGGCGGTGTTAACTTGCACAATATGCATTACTAGTCGGAGACGAATCCACATTGGATGCAGCAGGTCCAGCACCAAGGTCGCTGGTCGGTGAATGTATGGTGCGAAGTTTTGGGGGAAAAATTATTGGAGCATTTATATTTCAGAGATTAAATGGAGCAGTCTATTTAAACTTTTTGAGTAATGAGTTACCACCTCTTTTAGAGGAGGTTCCATTCGCCGTGACATGTTTTTTCAACATGATGGGTGTCCTTCGCACTTTGCAAGAGATGTAAGACAATTTTTAGATCTCACATATCCTGCTAGATGGATTGGACGAGGAAGCGTATTTCCATGGCCTCCTAGATCACCAGACCTCACTGTGCTAGATTTTTATCTGTGGGGAAGACTAAAAGATCTACTATTCGCAACTAGGCCTACCACGCCCGAAAATATGGTTGAAAGGATAAGAGAAGAAATCGAAAGTATTTCTGTAGCAGAAATTGAGACTGCTATTCTCTCAACCAGGCAGAGATTATTAGATTGTATCCAAAATGACGGACATCATTTTGAACATCTAGGTCGCCATTAATTTGTATGTTTTGCTATTTTGGAAGTTTTAGTTAAGTTGTTATTTTAACTTTTTTTAAGTATTTTCCCGTTTCATTATTAAAGCTTACTTTTTATTTTTGGTTTTAAATAACGTGTTAATATATTAGTTAAATCATAATAGTAATATAATAAATTCGTTAAAGCTATTTAGGTTACCAAAATAATTAATATAATAGAAAATTAGCAAATAACAGACCAAGAAGACGCCGGCTGTAATGGCGAAAAATCAAAAAAGCAGCATTTCATGTTTTAGTCAATATTTCCGGTCCTAAAAACGCTATCGTCGTGATTTTTTTACCGAATTATTAGTAATTTTATTTGTCATTTGATGATGTAAAAAGAGTTATACCATTGCATTTAAATTTTAAGAGAAAATTCATAGAATTTGCTAACATTTTATTTAACGCCCTCTAGAGGAAATCGTAAAAACTATCGACACAATTCGAAAAGCGCAGTTCATAGGTTAGGACATGTTCTTTAAAATAAATTAACATTGGTTAAAATCGCTTTAGTCAAACCAGAAAAATTTCTAAATATAAAAAAAAAAGTTTTGACTTTGACAATAATTTCCAGCATTTTCTTTAAAGCACTTTTGTAAAAAATTTTTTACCGGAACGCTCTATCTCAATTAGCCGCTGAGATATATCCAGTGAACATTCTTATTTGCCCACCCGGTACATATAATATTACATAATTTTTTGTAATGCCTTTTTATAGCTTTTTGGTTATTTGTTTATGGTGTATATTACTATAATTAATGTTTTTGATACAAAAAGGAACTAATCAACAAAGTAAATAATAGCTCTGATGTGTATAGTTCATACTCATTATCCATATAAATTTTTATCTTGTATATTAAAAATGATGGTCTTGAACTGATCTGCTTTTTATAGATATGAGCTGCTGAAGGTTAAAATAATGCGAAAATATTGTATGTGTGTATATTTCAAAAAAAATAAATAAAAAAACTTCTTTATAACAGAAAGTATGTAATGTATAGTCCTTAACGCTAAAATTAATAAGGGCTACTAATTTTAAGATTTTTACCCACTGCATTTAATATAAGAAATTTCATTTTTGCTTTACTAATTAAGAAAACCGATATTTTTCATTGAAAATTAAATGCCTATAACTAAAAAGACTCCTTCAGAGTCAGAATATTCTGGATATACCTGCTCCAAAGTATCAAGTTTTATGACTGGGGATTGAGTGTTGAAGCATATGGATGAGGTATAGTAAAATCGTCCAAAGTACTACCTATATACAAAAAAGATCGTCCTATTACAATACTCCAAACTTTTTGAGATTGTTTAAAATCCCATTTGTCAACCTTTTCAAGCAAAAATAATTGACTAACAAACCTTTTTGTCAAAAGCTGACGTTTAACTAATCTCTGCAATTTGTAGCATTTCATTTGTTCTGCTTTTGTTCCGAGAAATCAGATTAACGTAGTACACAGGACTGGCCACATAAGGTCCTGGGTACGACAACTTAATAATGTAGTGAATAGAACTAGGAAAATAGTAGTTTGATAGGAATATGGGAACTTCTTAAAACATTAAAATGATATCAATAACAAGAATATTATCAGTAAAGACACTTGAATGCCATTTTCGTTGGATTTTCTTTAATTGCTATTTATTTAGTTTATCGATGCCGCTTTTCATAATTAACCTAAAATATGTAAATTATGTAAAGACACGCATGAAATTACGTTATTAAGATGTTGTTGAAAATCAGACTAATTAAGATATAATCATTTACCACGAACAAGACCGCTATTAAACAGTTGATAAGTTAATTCCTAATAAGATTTCGTTTTAAAAATCCGGTTGTTGCTATATTACATATATATTACAAAGGAATGAATTGGGTAAATTAACGTTCTTGAAAATTCCAATTAACGTAGCCTTATTTTGTAATAATATACTAGGTATAGAATCCTTAATGTCAATATGTAAACACAATAATTAATGCACGATTTCAAAAATATTTCTCTGTACCTACCGAAAACCATCCATCACACAGCCCTCGTAATAACATAAAGGCCTATCAGGAATGGTACAGAAATATACTTAGAACATCTCTGTAAAAGCATAAGATATTTCTTGAATATCTCAGGAAAAGCCTGCTGTTACCAAAATATATAATATTATCAAATAATGGCCATTTTGACAACTTTTTAAGAATTTTATACTGATACCGGGTGACACAGGAAAAAGGGACTACTTAATAACTTTTCTACTTTTAAGATAAATCAATAAAATGTGGTATATCGATACAATAGTTGACATATTTTGTTATTTCTTCCGGTTTAACAGGAAGTGACACTAACTTTTTTATTTTAAATAGGATAATTGTTATATTATTACGTATTTTAATAGAAAATAATATTCTGACGAAAAAGATACTGCATTTGCCACTTTTCATTTTATACTCATAGAAAAAATCAGCTTTGTAAATTTTGAAATAAGATACCATGAATGCTTTGAAAATTTTAATTCTTAATCAAGTAGTGACGTAAAAATAATATTTATTGTGTTTTATTACTTAAATCAGTTTTTCAGAAATACAGTCACTAAACATTTCAAAAATTAGTAAACATTAAAATCCTTTCAAAAATCTGCGGAAAATTTATTTGAATGACAAATAATAATTGGATTTGATAAGATATCATGTATTATGTCAATTGAAAAATAATTCAAGAACGCGTCAAATGCAGCGTTCTATTTAAGAAATCAAGGCCTTCTATGCTATTTCTATTAACTAAATGCATTTATTAACATGACTTAATTTTTTTTCTTCTTATGGGCTTATTAATTCACCGATTTAAAAAATAATCATATCCAATTATTGGCAAAAACAAAACCTTATTTCAAAAGTGGTTATTCCCAATAACGTGCTATTTAAAAAAATAAAGTAAATGCTAAAATTACTGGTTTGGACATTTTAAATAGGCCTGTTAAAGATTGATGTCATAAAATGTAATGAAATCTATTTTGATATGTCAAGTGTCTCATTTCAAATAAGAAAGTGAATGTCACTTCCTGTTTAACCAGAAATGGACGGAAAACAACTGAATATGTCAAAAGATGCTCTTATACCAATTTCATTAATATACCAAATTTCATTTATTTATCTTAAAGAGTAAAATAGTACTTAAGTGTTCCCTTTTTCCTGTGTCATCCGGTATAGGTATATAAAAATATAAAAGTGGCAAAGACAACAAAATTAAACACCTTTTTCTTTAGAAAAAACCCAAATACTCTATTTTCAATTTCACTTTAAATCTGGAATATTGGCCATGTCAACTAATGTTTGTCGTTCAACAATATAGGAACTTAATTAAATGTAACTGGTACTTTTAAACCAAATAATCATTAAGCAAGTGGTTCATCGAACTACAAGATCTTGAAAAGATGACAGAAGAAAATTTGCGAATAATGAAATTTGGAAATCAAATACAAGAAACAATGTAAATAACTCGTATATTTTACTTGCTCTAGGTTATAAATCTCGACACAACTTTCTTTTATATATTTATTTTAATGATACATTATTATGTTCAATAGACTCAAAGTAGACTTTTAAAGGCAAATTATGCAAAACTTTATATTTGAATGTAAAAGTCACAGATGTAGCTAATTTTTTATGAAATATACAATATTTCCAAAATAATCATATTTGTGTCTAAAAACTCTTATACAATTATCGCATCTATCTATAAGCATCGCAGATATAATAATATATAAGAAATATAAGTTTTAAGGAGATTTTACAATATTGCTTGGGAATAAGCTTCATTTAGTAAATATAGAATCTGGTTAACACATGATAATAAACACATTTTAGCTTACAGTGAATGTTTCAATAGGATATTTTCCAACCGGTGGCAGTGTAGATTGTAGTGACCCAATTTGACTTTTTTTATGAAATCAGTTTAAAATCATAGTTAAAATCCATTATTTTTATTTATCTCCATTATTTTTGCCTTCTCCTATAAGCAATACAGGATTAAGAAAATCTTTACCAGATTTTTCCAAAAGGAGCATTTAGCAACACAAATGTTTCCCTTATTATATTATCATATTGCGCAGTATAATTAAATAACAAATGATGATTAAAAATAAAAATATTTATTTTACAATATTGGTAAAATTTTTCCTTAAGGTATATAACACAAAAGTTATAATGATATATGTAGATAACAATATCACCAATAGTCGATGTTATTTATATAATTATACACATTATTTATTAATATTCAATATTAATGTTTACCAGGTTTATAGGTTCAATAATTATAATAGTTATTTATGTCACAAGTGTGTATAATGATCCTTTTTTTATGTATAAAAAAAGGGTATTTTACACACGTGTAACATATAAAATTTTTTCTACTACCGAAAATATTTAAAAAAATGAAAAATACCAAACTACTTTACACACTTAAACGACTTTAAACGACCTAAAAAAGTCTCTTTACGCCCTACGAAGTGTGTACTTTACGCACGGTAGTAGAAAAAATATATTTTTTGCATGTTTACACTACATTTGATTCATTAAACTCCTCATCATTTATAATTTTATACTTTTTCTTAACATTTTTATTATTAAAAAGATATTCAAACAAGTTATGAATAACAGGCCTCAGTGGCTTTATTTGTACGGTTCTTGCTAAATCTTCGGCATAACTGCGTTGACAGTGGTTTCCAATCATGTGACATAAGCGATTAGGCACTCCTTTTTTATTAAAAGATTCTAAAATATCAGTCAGCATTTCCTTTTTTGAAAATCTGTGAGGATCTTTGATGAATTCTAAGAAGAACCGTATCTACAACAAAAATATCAAATTGAAAAAATACATTTTTTAGTATTTTAAAATATTTTTTTAATGGTTATAGATTAATTATTGTATATTAAAATCAAAGATCATTGGTACAAAAATCCACTAAATAAGTCTCTTATATTTTTAGTGAACAAAATGTATGTAGCATCTCTGATATCAAAGTTCATTCCAGGCATATTCTATCGAAGTTCTATCTACGTTTGAATGTTCTGAGCTTTGAGAGAAAATCCTGAAATATGGTATTTTTTTAGTTGTATGGTTTTTATTATTTACTTTTTCTAGTTATATTGTAACATAGATTTCTAGTGACGATGATTTTCTATGTGTAAAATTTTATTTTTTTTAATCGACTGCTAACCACTTTGTTCTTGATTTTAAATCAATTTATCTTGATCCTGCTTCAATAATATTTATTGGGATATAATGGATAGCTGCTACTATATTAAGTAATGCTTTATTTTGCATAAATTTTGAATTTCTGATTTCGGCCAGTTGATCAATAAAGAAGACTAAAGCCAAAAAAAATCAACTAAAGCCAGTATTAAGAAATATAAGATCCGTGAATATGGTTCGAAGATATCTAAAAATTTAACGAATGTGCTAATAAGATCCTAATAAGATATATTCAAATTGCTGACAGAAATCATTTCGTCGTTTAAATATTTCTAAAATGGTCACAGATGATATTCAGGATATGTTTGTTAAATATTCATGTATAACATTATATTTTTATCTTTATTCTTTACATTTTATTTATATACTTACTTGAATGTCAAACATAGGAAGTGGGCAAATTTTAAAAATTACACCAATAAATGCCATAGTAGGATGCTCAATATTGACTATGTGTTTATAGAGATATTTTATCCAATTATCTTCCACAATGATACCACATTCTGCATTTAAAAATGGATAACTATACTGATAACCTAGAAAATACCAATATATTTTTTTGGGTTACTCTGACTCGCGACCATAACACGTCACTCAACAAGTCCTGAACCTGAAAATACCCTTTGCTTTTGAAAAATTTGACTATTCATAGACATGTATACCAACGCTTCTTCAGATTTTCTGTAGAATGTTTCATCTTTTTTAAAATTTGATTTCAACCTCGGTAATTACTTCATTAAGGCATAGGAATTATTGAGCGGAGTATTATACAGCCTCGGAAATTTATTTCTTAAATACTAAAATACTCCTACATTAACATATAACACAAAAAATAGGCAAAGCATTAAGTCAAATAGCATAGCAAAAGCATAGAGCCATAATGCTTCATTGATTCCACGGTCACCGCTAGGAGAAACGTCCATGGCCCACATGCGCTATTTGGTTTCGTTTTTGCTAAACGTTGAATTAAGAAATTAAACTTAAGAAAATATTAAAATCAATATTAATTTATTTTGCTATTAAATAAGTTATTAAATTAATTTAACTTTTCAGATGCTCAACAACATTTCCTTGTGGAGCTTCACGATACTCGACCCGATCAGAAAGTTTCATCCTAACATTGTGTACAATGATACTGTAAACACCGAGAAACCAGCTGATTCTCCGTCATTCCAGAATGATACAAGGGGCACACCGCACGACGTCTGGAAGGTCAGCGAATCTTCCAGAATAGTCAGCCGCGTATTTAAGGAGCTGCGTCGCCGCTGGGAGTCAGTTGACAGTTCAGTAAGGTGAAGTTCGAAATATTGGCGCGAGATTTAAATCAGGCATAAATAGTTGTCGTAGTCGTGAGAGATGGTGTTTTCGTATTGTAAGTGTGTACATAAATTTGTTGACTATTTTCGATTGTTTTAATTCACACCTAACGAATGGGAAAAATACTACAATTGATAATGTCTTCGGTGTTATGATGCACGTAAGGAAACCAAATTCGCTTCCAGATGGAACTTCCGCGTGGAACTTGTTGACCCGGGTAGTTAAAATGAAATCCCCAATTATTCTCTTTAAGCGCTTGAATACCATTTAATAAAATAAAATGTTTGTACTTGAATATACGATTTCTACTTCTAAAAGATCCCTTTAATATTTAAAGTTACCGGCAAAAAGCTGAAGTAAATATTAAATAAGCGAAATCTTAACGTGCGACGTAAAAAAAACACAACTCGAATGATTGACGCCCAATTCTTGCCAGTTCTATCTCACCACTCGGTCTTCTATACATTCAATTTGGGTACTATAATTACTAGGGGGAACGCAATAATTTCCGTTTTAACTTGTGACCTAGACTTATATTGTCTTGTTGAAAAGACATGACGTTTCATTAATATGACTTACCCGTACAAAAAATAACATTGTCAAATTCTATTTCAGAGCCATCTTTAAAGACTGCCACATTACCCTTAAAACTTTCTACTAAGGGTTTGTCTACTACTTCATGTCCTGTTTTACCAAACTTATGTTCTCCGTGGCTAATATATACCTAAAATTAATCTAAAATGTTTACAGAGTCTAAAAATTGTTATTTATATTATGGCTATCGAATATGCGGTTACGAAAAGAATTCGGATAAAAAAAATTCGATGCTCCTAAGAGCTCAATTGTAAAAGAGGCAAAGAGCTTGGCGAGATAATATTTTAATTTAAAATGTAATCTTTTACAAGGATAAAAAATCTATACAGATCTTTTAAGGATTGTAATATGATCTTTAAATATATTTTTAAATTTAAAAACTATAATTTTTTACTAGTAGATATAATTTAAAATTTTTTAAAAGATCTTATCGGTATCGGTTAAATTGGACACGTCACGCGAAAAGAAGGGGCGTCGATGGGGTCTAATGGCACCTAATTGGTTGCTGTGATCCTATGGAGAAATTGGACTCGAGAGTGGACAATTGGGATTGGACTTTGAGATTTTAGAACATTGAATACACTAGAATAAATAATTGGCTGCTTGGGATTGAGCGTAACATCTACACAGAGGGCAGAGAGGATATGTGGTTGATAAACATGCTTAGTATTCCATGTTGTCAGTGATAACTCAATTTTAACAGAGAAAAATAACGTGAGATAATAAATAATTATAATTAGCAGAAACTGAATTGCATTCTTTATTATAAAGCAAAAGAAAAAATTGAAATCCATTTAATAACCAAAAATATTTTGTATTCTGTGAGTATTAGTATTAAAAGAATGTTTTGAGTGGTTTCCGTTCTTTTAATTAATATTAAAACTAAAAACTCCTTTTTTACTGAAAAATTATAAAGAAGTCTGAAGTGGGGCCCATATATGGAAATAAGGAAATTCAAATCATTCCTTTCACAGGCGAGTTAGGTGTCAATCACAAAACACAAAAAAATAGAGAAGTGGTTGCATACAAACTGAAAGAAATTCCTCTGACAAATCAGCGCTAGCGTCCTCTAGCTTGGCAACGGAAACTGTTGTATCTAACTTGACAGTTTGACGTCCCTAATTGGGCCAATCAAAATGGTAGAAAGGTGTTCCCAAATTAAGGCGGGAAATCAAATTTCATTTAAACTGATAATCTTATTATTTAAGTAATATCTAAAGCAAACGCCTAATCATAAAAGTTACTTATAGAGAAAAGGGCCTTTTTGATTGGTGTTAGCATCAGATATTAATCAGAATAAAAATAAAACTCTTCAGCTTTATTTTACATATCTAAATGAGTTAATTTACTGCAATAATCAATTAACAATAGTGTACTACATATCACCAATTACAAAATGGAAATAAAACAATGCTTTGCTTTAATACATTTATGATTTAATTTTCCTGAAAAAAATTACTTAAAACGATATAAGTAATATACAGTAATTTATTATAATTTATTATTAGACTTTATATAGATTAGAGTTAATCTAAAAATTTTTAAAAGTATTTTGTTAGCACTGAACTATCCTAATTTTAAATAGATTAGAAAAGGTTGTGAAGATTTAAGTGCTACTTTCTTATCATACATCTAAAGACATACCATTAGATT
The DNA here is from genome assembly GCF_022605725.1 of Anthonomus grandis grandis. Classification (NCBI taxonomy): domain Eukaryota; kingdom Metazoa; phylum Arthropoda; class Insecta; order Coleoptera; family Curculionidae; genus Anthonomus; species Anthonomus grandis. Next base: position 20,324,059 of record NC_065549.1, read on the forward strand.
AATGACACCACATATCATCGCATATCATATCCATATAGACCATATATCACATATATGACCATATATCACTACGAGTAAAGTCGGCTGTGGTAATATGTATGCTGGAAGCCTGGGTTGGGATTATTTTAAGGATGTTATTTTAAATCAATAGCATTTTTCCTAAAAATATCTTTTTCCAAATATTTAATGTTTTAATTGATTTGTACCAGGTGTCCGGTCGGAAAATGTGATTTTATTCATGACTGTTACTTTTTTGTATTGTCAATTGTTAGTCTGTAATAAAATCAAATTCAGTTGATTTTTGTCAAGATGTTTCACCTTTCAAATATTGAATTTTTAACTTGATTGTTATAAATACATATTACAAAATGTCGGGCCTCTCATTTCCTTTCGACAATTAAAAAAATGGTTAAAATTTTCATGTAAATATCCTTCATGTAAGAATAGGTAGGTATAATTTTCTGATAAGCATAGTAATTTTTCAGTTTCCTTCAATGTAAATTTTATTAAGACTTTGAGCTATATAATTTGATCTGATCAGTTCTCTCCAACAAATTTTAATAACGCTAATACTGCTGGCTTTACACTATATACAATACATATTCATTTAAAAAAGTGTTTTGTCATTATTTTTCACATGAATCATTCAGAGAATTTATTAATGAGGTTTGCACTACCTATTTTGTGATTTTATTTCATGATGAATCATACCACTTCCTATGTTCAGTGAGACGAGACATAGGTATAGAGACTAATAGAGCTGAGCACCTAGAATGGATCAGAGTGAATGGTTTTATTATAATATTTTCTGTAGGCATTTGTCTTTAAATTAGTTTTTTTTTTCAATATTATAGTTCCAAGTTATGTTGTTAGTATTATCAGAGACCAACAAATATATATTATGTATCTGATATATGCTATACTATAAGTTTTTTACATATTCAAAGAGTTAATTTGGAATGTAGATAGATACATATAATGTTTTTTCAGATAATACTCTGTTATAGAATTTTTAATTAGTTTTTAGAATATGTTTAATTTTTCTCTAAGAAACAAAAAGATATTAATAAATAAAGTATACAAATATATATTTAATACAGATAATTTATTCAAAAGTGAAGTTTAGATTTTTTTTACAAACAAGATTATTATAAATTTTTATAGAATATTTAATTTAGGTATATTTTATGTATGTATTGCATATCAATAAATTTTGCTCTTTATGTCTGGGTCTGACATGTTTTGTTTTTAAATTTCATTTTTAGTATTATAGATTATGTATTCTTTTAACTGGTGTAGGTTTAGTACATGGATGTTAGTACTATATGCCATTAGTCTTGAGTATTATCTGAAAAGATTACCTTAATTGTCTGCTAGGTGAACTATATACTTTATAAAGTTCCTTTTTTTGGGTTGTTGAAGACAAGAATCTGCACTGTAGAAATTTGAATTTGTCGGTCTTTTATTTGTATTTATAGTTTTGTACAACATCCATATACACATAAATATTTTGTGTATTGTATTTTTGCAAATAAAAAATATTTATTATTAATATATTATTAGCCTCTATAGAATATGTTTGTGTTAGTAAAATAGGGGTATTATTAATTTAATGGTAATGTCTTTACATGTATGATAAGAAAATAACACAAAAATCTTCACAATATTTTCTAATCTGTTTGGGTTGGCATAGTTCAGTGCTAACAAAATGCTATTAAACATTTTTAGATTAATTCTAATTTATATAATATCTGTTATAATGAATTAATAATAATAATAATAATTATGTATGTAATTTTAAATAATTATTTTTCAGAAAAATTAAATAATAAATGTATTAAAGAAAAACATCGTTTTATTTCCATTTTGAAAATGATGATATGTTGTACACTATTGTTAACTGATTATTGGTGTACATTAACTCATTTAGATATGTAAAATAAAACTGAAGAAATTTATTTTATCCTGATCAATATCATTGATTTCGATTAAATAATAACATGAGAATTGAAAACATCTTGTCGAACTTGCATTGTCTTATTTATTTAATGTAATACGACGTTTCTATTGGTAAATATCTCCAATCGTTATCACTTGATAACGATTGGAGATACTTACGATTGGTAAACTGACAGCAAACTACTATTCTATAGGCTTATATACTAGATGTGTGCAGCGATGTGGAAAGGAAAGTCATCCGTGAAAAGAGTTGGGGGGAGGACACGCCTCTCTCTAGATCCTACACTGTCTACGAACTTCAGTTTATAGTAAACCAATACACACGGGTCAGTATCTTCACTATGAGTCCAACCATCCTGCAACCACCAAAGTAGGCATCATAAGATCCCTCTACAATAGAGCTCGAACCATCTGTAGAAGCGACGAGGATCTCATGACTGAAGTTGATACCATCTACAAAGACCTACAACAGAATGGATATCCAAAGAAGCTAATAAGTAGGACCATCCAAAGGACGCGTCCAAATCAAATCAGAGACGAGGCCACCACGACAACCAGACTTCTACCCATACCTTACATTAGGGATACATCGGAACAAATCCGACGCATTGCCAGCAAGTACAATATTAGAACTGCCTTTAGATCTAGCACCACTATCAGAAGCGTGGTATCAAAGACCAAACCAGATGGCCTGTTGGATACCAAAAATTGCGTCTACCGGATCCCATGTGAGTGCGGTGACTCATACATAGGTGAAACGAAGCGCCCCCTAGAAGTCAGAGCGAAGAAACATCGCAGCTGGACCCAAAGAGGAGAGGTTTCCAAATCCGGAATAGCAGAGCACGCGTGGCATAATGGACACAATATCCATTTGTCAGAAGCCAAGCTTCTGCAGAAGGAACAGCACTGGCGGAAGAGGAAGTTCGTAGAGGCAGCTTTCATTTCACAGAATCAGGGGATTTTCAGCCAGCCAAGCGTCGATATACCCAACATCTGGAAGCCTCTACTCTCAAGACAGTGTAGGATCTAGAGAGAGGCGTGTCCTCCCCCCAACTCTTTTCACGGATGATTTTCCTTTCCACATCGCTGCACACATCTAGTATATAAGCCTATAGAATAGTAGTTTGCTGTCAGTTTACACTTGATAACGATTGGAGATATTTACCAACCGATACGTCGTGTTACATTAAATAAATAAGACAATGCAAGTTCGACAAGATGTTTTCACTGTACCATTGTCTACCACCTTTCTACTATTTTGATTAGTCCAATTAATTACGTCAAACTGTCAAGTTAGTTACAATAGTTTCTGTTATGATAATAATATAAGAGACGACATATTTATGAAGTATCTGTTAAGTATTGCATACCAAAATATTAATTAAAAATGTGTAATTAAGTATTTTATTATAATCTAGCAAATTTATTGCTTATTCGAATTCGAAATGCCGCAAAATTAATGTGTGCAAAGTGCAAAAATGAAGGTAGTATCTGGTCAAACTAAACCTTGACCAAATCAAGAACACAGCATATGTCGTTTGCCAGCGATATATTTATAGTCGGCGCCCATTATTATTTAATCAATATAATGCCTGTATCTCCAATTCCAAAGGTGTTTTAATGATTTTTTGTCTAGATACTAACAACGGATAACTAAATCGGTTTATAGTGGGTATAAACCGCGACAAACTAAGGTTTTTTTTGGTAAAAATTAATTAAAAGGTTAACTTCCAAAGCATTTGAGTTACTTTTTTCTGTAATTTATAATTAATTATTAGTAAAGGAGACGGATAAAACTTTTCCTTATCACCGTTAGGAGTTATATTACATAGCCCTTTATATTTTTTAACATCTAACAATTCAATATTTTTTTACCAAAAAACTTTTGTTTGTAGAGGTTTGCAACCATCTCAAATGCGTTTAGATATTTATTGAAGAAAAAAGATTCATTCAAATCCTTTGAGAGCCACTATAAATCGATTAAGTTATTGATTGCTCATATCTGGACAAAATTAAAATTACAATTGACAACATATTAAAATTCCTTGGGAATTTCAGGAGATACGGGCATTATATCGATGAAATAATAGCGGACGCGGACTATAAATAGGTTGCTGGCAAACGACATATGCTGCGTTATAGATTTTGGGTGTTGGATATCGATCGGACGCTAGCTTCACAGCTTCGGATCAATAAGCAGCACAAATTTCGGATACTTGCATTGTAAACAAAGGTATTTTACGTTGCCAAGTTGGTTTTTTTTTGTAAGGAATTTTTTTTTATTCTGAAAAATTTGTTGATTATGAAAATTATATATTGAATGAAAAATTGAAATGTCGATTTGACATCATTGTCTGACAGATGGTGAACTCAAACAACCTCGCCTATGGTTTGCAGCTAGGCTTATTCTACGCATTCAATGTTCTAAGGGATTGAACATATATGTAGATCCCGCGGGCACATGGCATTTGGTTGTTTAAAAGTATTCAGTGGCGGGGGCTTCCGATTTTCATTCAGTGTCCTTGGTTTGTAAGTTCAGTATTTTATAATCATGATTATAGAAAATGGTACACGCTACTAGGCATTTAATGAATGAAATCACACACACACACATGTTTGTGTTTTCCCCTTACAATGCGCAGCACTTACTATATATTTGTGTTCTGTGATGCGCAATAGCCGCAGATTCTATTGTCAGGCAATATGTACTCGGTGTATACAAAGATTAATGAAAATGAATACTGAGTATTATTTTAACTGAATTAAAGTAATCAATAGCGATTTTTGGACGTTTGATTCAGAGAAGTAGGTCATAATTAGAGCAGGTTTTTTGCAATTTGGTGTTCAAGCAAAAAACATTAAACTAGTTTTGTTTTAGCAAATTCTAAAAACAATAATAATTAGTATTATAAAAATACAACAATAGCCTTAATTATATAGCATTATGTATTAAGAATATTTTACTTTTTAAACTGTGTATGGTCCTTCAAAGTAAATTAATTATATGTATAGGAATCTCCATTACTAAGCTTTACCTACATTTTTACACCTTGATGACTGTTTAGAAGATCATTTGGATCACATCAGTATTAAAACCTGTAAAAAGTCATTCATTAAAGCCCACGGTTTATCAGGAAACTTCAGGTGCATAGAATTATTCTCAAATATGCTTAACGTACAAGAATTCAACATAAGGCATGAAAGTGCTTCTAAGTTAGTAAAGTCTAATTTTCGAACATTCCATTGCCTTTAACTTACATGTAGTACATTTCGGTTGGGAAGTATCTCCAACTTAAACATAACCAATCGAACGGCGTAATATACAAGCCTGTAGAATAGTTGTTGTTTTTAGTTTATATATTTTTTGGTTTGTGTGAAGTTATCCATAAAATGCCAGCCATAAAGTTACCGCTCCGCGTGACCGGCCTACTATTTGTGTCAGGCCGGATATTTTTAAAAATCTAAGGAAATGAACATCATCTGTATAAAATTACGTAATAGTACTAATTTTTATCTTTATTATGCATTAAAAAATAAATTTAATCTTAAAAAACAAGCGTATATGAGGAAAAATAATATTTTTTAATGTTTAATATTAGTTATTTCATTTTCATAATTTCTGATATTTTATGGTGAATGAGTTCTTATATTTTAATACTTTTAAATATATATAAATTTAAATTCTATCTCATAAATAAAAATAAAATTTGAATGAAATCCAAATTTTTTTTCCAGATTTTGTATACTTGGTGCCCTCCTATTTTTATGCAAATCAGAGTGCATGAGTTTTGTTATATAAGGGATTTTTGGGACACTCTTAGGTATACACTAACATAAGTTTAGATAGATGCCACCCCTTCGTAACCTTTAGAAAAAATTAAATTTGGTCAAAATCCCGATTTTTTCAAGAATGTTCGTTATTTAATGCTCTCTTACTTTTATGCAAATCGGAGTGTATGAGTTTTGTTTTAATAGTGATATAAAGGATACTTTTGAGTATACACTAACATAAGTTTAGATAGTTGCCACCCCTTCATAACCTCTAAAAAAAATGAAATTTGGTCAAAATCCCGATTTTTTCAAGAATGTTCGTTATTTAGTGCCCTCTTACTTTTATGCAAATCGGAGTGCATGAGTTTTGTTTTAATAGTGATATTAAGGATACGTTTGAGTATACACTAACATAAGTTTAGATAGTTGCCACCCCTTCGTAACCTCTAGAAAAAATTAAGTTTGGTCAAAATCCCGATTTTTTCAAGAATGTTCGTTATTTAGTGCCCTCTTACTTTTATGCAAATCGGAGTGCATGAGTTTTGTTTTAATAGTGATATTAGGATACTTTTGAGTATACACTAACATAAGTTTAGATAGTTGCCACCCCTTGATAACCTCTAAAAAAAATGAAATTTAGTCAAAATCCCGATTTTTTCAAGAATGTTCGTTATTTAGTGCCCTCTTTCTTTTATGCAAATCGGAGTGCATGAGTTTTGTTTTAATAGTGATATTAAGGATACTTTTGAGTATACACTATTATAAGTTTAGATAGTTGCCACCCCTTCATAACCTGTAAAAAAAATTAAGTTTGGTCAAAATCCCGATTTTTTCAAGAATGTTTGTTATTTAGTGCCCTCTTACTTTTATGCAAATCGGAGTGCATGAGTTTTGTTTTAATAGTGATATTAGGATACTTTTGAGTATACACTAACATAAGATTAGATAGTTGCCACCCCTTGATAACCTCTAAAAAAAATAAAATTTAGTCAAAATCCCGATTTTTTCAAGAATGTTCGTTATTTAGTGCCCTCTTTCTTTTATGCAAATCGGAGTGCATGAGTTTTGTTTTAATAGTGATATTAAGGATACTTCTTGAAACGAAACATTCTTGAAAAAATCGGGATTTTGACCAAACTTAATTTTTTCTAGAGGTTATGAAGGGGTGGCAACTATCTAAACTTATGTTAGTGTATACTCAAAAGTATCCTTTATATCACTATTAAAACAAAACTCATGCACTCCGATTTGCATAAAAGTAAGAGGGCACTAAATAACGAACATTCTTGAAAAAATCGGGATTTTGACCAAACTTAATTTTTTCTAGAGGTTATGAAGGGGTGGCAACTATCTAAACTTATGTTAGTGTATACTCAAAAGTATCCTTAATATCACTATTAAAACAAAACTCATGCACTCCGATTTGCATAAAAGTAAGAGGGCACTAAATAACGAACATTCTTGAAAAAATTGGGATTTTGACCAAATTTAATTTTTTTTAGAAGTTATGAAGGGGTGGCAACTATCTAAACTTATGTTAGCGTATACTCAAAAGTATCCTTAATATCACTATTAAAACAAAACTCATGCACTCCGATTTGCATAAAAGTAAGAGGGCACTAAATAACGAACATTCTTGAAAAAATCGGGATTTTGACCAAATTTCATTTTTTTTAGAGGTTATGAAGGGGTGGCAACTATCTAAACTTATGTTAGTGTATACTCAAAAGTATCCTTAATATTACTATTAAAACAAAACTCATGCACTCCGATTTGCATAAAAGTAAGAGGGCACTATATAACAAACATTCTTGAAAAAATCGGGATTTTGACCAAACTTAATTTTTTCTAGAGGTTATGAAGGGGTGGCAACTATCTAAACTTATGTTAGTGTATACTCAAAAGTATCCTTAATATCACTATTAAAACAAAACTCATGCACTCCGATTTGCATAAAAGTAAGAGGGCACTAAATAACGAACATTCTTGAAAAAATTGGGATTTTGACCAAATTTAATTTAATTAGAAGTTATGAAGGGGTGGCAACTATCTAAACTTATGTTAGCGTATACTCAAAAGTATTCTTAATATCACTATTAAAACAAAACTCATGCACTCCGATTTGCATTAAAGTAAGAGGGCACTAAATAACGAACATTCTTGAAAAAATCGGGATTTTGACCAAATTTCATTTTTTTTAGAGGTTAAGAAGGGGTGGCAACTATCTAAACTTATGTTATTGTATACTCAAAAGTATCCTTAATATCACTATTAAAACAAAACTCATGCACTCCGATTTGCATAAAAGTAAGAGGGCACTATATAACAAACATTCTTGAAAAAATCGGGATTTTGACCAAACTTAATTTTTTCTAGAGGTTATGAAGGGGTGGCAACTATCTAAACTTATGTTAGTGTATACTCAAAAGTATCCTTAATATCACTATTAAAACAAAACTCATGCGCTCCGATTTGCATAAAAGTAAGAGGGCACTAAATAACGAACATTCTTGAAAAAATTGGGATTTTGACCAAATTTCATTTTTTTTAGAGGTTATGAAGGGGTGGCAACTATCTAAACTTTTGTTAGTGTATACTCAAAAGTATCCTTAATATCACTATTAAAACAAAACTCATGCACTCCGATTTGCATAAAAGTAAGAGGGCACTAAATAACGAACATTCTTGAAAAAATCGGGATTTTGACCAAATTTCATTTTTTTTTAGAGGTTATGAAGGGGTGGCAACTATCTAAACTTATGTTAGTGTATACTCAAAAGTATCCTTAATATCACTATTAAAACAAAACTCATGCACTCCGATTTGCATAAAAGTAAGAGGGCACTATATAACAAACATTCTTGAAAAAATCGGGATTTTGACCAAACTTAATTTTTTCTAGAGGTTATGAAGGGGTGGCAACTATCTATACTTATGTTAGTGTATACTCAAAAGTATCCTTAATATCACTATTAAAACAAAACTCTTGCACTCCGATTTGCATAAAAGTAAGAGAGCACTAAATAACGAACATTCTTGAAAAAATCGGGATTTTGACCAAACTTAATTTTTTTTACAGGTTACGAAGGGGTGGCATCTATCTAAACTTATGTTAGTGTATACCTAAGAGTGTCCCAAAAATCCCTTATATAACAAAACTTATGCACTCTGATTTGTATAAAAATAGGAGGGCACCAAGTATACAAAATCTGGAAAAAAAATTTGGATTCTATTCAAATTTTATTTTTATTTATGAGATAGAATTTAAATTTATATATATTTAAAAGTATTAAAATATAAGAACTCATCACCATAAAATATCAGAAATTATGAAAATGAAATAACTAATATTAAACATTAAAAAATATTATTTTTCTTCATATACGCTTGTTTTTTAGGATTAAATTTATTTCTTAATGCATAATAAAGATAAAAATTAGTACTATTACGTAATTTTATACAGATGATGTTCATTTCCTTAGATTTTTAAAAATATCCGGCCTGACACAAATAGTAGGCCGGTCACGCGGAGCGGTAACTTTATGGCTGGCATTTTATGGATAACTTCACACAAACTATTTTTTGTTAGTGGCTTGAAGGAGTTGAAGTTTCAGCTCATATCCTCGAACTGAGTCAGAACTGCCCTTCTTAGATGTTCTTGTAATGAACGACAATAGATGCCTATGAACATCAGTATATCGCGAACCAATACACAGAACAATAACTACACTTCAATTCCAATCATTCTGGTTTAACAAAGATGTCGTTAACACCCTGTATATACGAGCACAGCCACAATATGCAATAACAATGTTGACCTCAACAGGAAAAAATAATAAATATCCTCAAAGACTTACAGCAGAACGGGTATCCAAGCAAACTAATAAAGAAAACTATTAGCAAAGATTTAATATCAAGACTGCCTTCACTTTGAATTACTATTGAAGATAGATTTCCAGATTAAAGATAGCAAAACACACTTGGTCTAATGGCCACAACATCCAATGAACAGACGTAAAGATTTTGTGCAAGGAGCAACAACTTATAGCACGCAAAACCAAGGAAAATCTCTAGCCGATATTGATCCAAACATCTGGAGACCCCTACTGTCAGGACACTGCAAGATCTAAGCCTGTTGAATAGTTGTTGTTGTTATTTTACACTTGTTTTATAATTGATGACTAGATGACTGGTTAGATACTTCCCAACCCCTCATACTAAATTTAAAATAGACAATGGAAAATTAAACTTTCCTAAAGATTAACACTTTCAAGCTTCTAAGATGTGTAAAAGCCATGATTCTTCTGGGATTCAAGATAATATAAGCTAAGAACTTCAGGAGAAGTGATTACTAACCAGTTCCGGCCATAATATGATAATTTTAAAATCTATATATTATTCTCAGAGTGCAATGCATATGCTTTATAACTGTAAAATATTTGTAATGTGACATAATTATGTCTTAGAGAATAGAAGTTCTTCTATGCTATTCCCAAAATTTGGAAATCCAAAAGAATTACTCGTAAATACGTGAAAATTTTGCATTACCGCGATATAATTATGAGGTAAAAATACTAGAAAAATAAGCGTTTTTATTGAATTTTATGAACGAACAACCGGCATCGATCATTACATAAACCATTTCTACTAATAACTAATGCAAGGTTTTTCCTAAATATTTTGTACAAAAAGATCAAAATTTTACTAATTTTTGAAACAAATTTAAAATAACAACATAACATCCTTGCGAACCCTGAAAACAGCTTTTTTTTTACGGAATTTTGATGCAGAAAAGAATTCATTTTTTTTTCTGTTATGTGATGGGCGTTTGGACGTTGAGTATGATTGATGTTTATGGGCTGGGTGCGTTTCTGAAGGTGAAGAAACCTTTTAGTAGATAACCAAAAAATGTTCTTGTTAACCCATAGCTATTTCTGTTCCGCACTATAACTGTTCTTAAATACCCATAAGTATGTAGAAACCCTTTACTCATCGACGAGGCTGAACATTTTATGGGTTTAAATTTTATGGGGTACTTTAACTACAATATTATTAATATAAATTATGGGTAAATCCTTCGATAAAAGAATCTACTAACTTTTTTAGTTTAGCAGTTTTAAAAAAGTTCTATTAATTTTTATGTGTTTTGAAAATACTGCCTTAAAGGAACAAGCAATAAAAACAACTTAGAACAGAAACTTAGATATCTTCTTACCTCCTTAGCCACAGCTGTTAATATGCTAGCAATGTCAACTCCCGAAGGACCAGCTCCGATTACCAATACTTTCTTTCCTTTATAAGGATCACTTTTCCTATAGTAATGACTATGTATCACCCTAGTTCCTAATGTTTCTGAGCCGGGAATATTTGGTAGATTTGGAACTGAATAATTACCTACACAGATCATAACGGCATCCAAATTATGCTCAGTTATCCCGTTCGTTTTAAGGTTGCGTTCTTTTAAGGACCATTTATCATTTGGGAGAGGAATGATTTCAATGATTTGCCTTAGGAACTGCAATATATTCATAATGTTTTAAAATATCTTAGTTTATTAAGTGTTATTATTTACCTTGATGTGTGGGATCAGGTTATACTTGGCAGCAAACTTATGCATGTAGTCCAAAACGTTATTGTGCTCAATGTACGATCTGTCCATTTCTTCATAAGGAAAGTCTGGATACTCCATAACTTCTTTTGGTAAATTTGTTCTAAAATGATACTGTTTTAAAGTAACAAGAGCAACAGTAATATATTATGTATATTATAATATAGTTCTAAGATTCCGTTTCTTTTTGGAAATATTGTAATATTACAGCGATGTAAAATACATATGAAATCATCTAAAATGGTCAAGCCAGCATATATAGATTTTACAGTAGATAATAGATGAGAAAGTAAAATATATACCAATTTTTTGTTACGCAACGGCAACATTGCTGAGCGTGTATTTCCAAGTTATTTATTAAAAAACCATTAAAAAATACTTCATATGTATCTAAAACAAGTCGTATTTTAAAACGTAGAATATAAAATTTTTCGTTTTTTACCGCTGTGATAAAACTGATGTAGGAATATTTCGAAGAATCAATGATCATCAACAGCGTCCGCTGAACATCTTAGCTAATACTGGTATTTTAAGACTTAAGATTAATAACAATTAATAGTCAAAGATCAAAGAACATCGTTTTTTCAATTAAGAGTACTGGCGACTAACTCATTCTTTTACCCAAGGAAAAGTGATGGCTTATGACCACTTCTTTGTAAAGTGTAAACAACTTTAAGAAAACCTTTAATTGGAAGGAGAAATGAATGGCTGAATTTTTTGATAAGGGGATCAAAATAGGAACCACGTTTATATTTTCAATTTTCTTAGTTTTTTAGAACAAAAAAACAAAAAAAAAAACACCTAGCAATATTAAGTTCATTCCTTTTAAAGCTTATAATGGTCAAAAGTATACATAAAGTAACAGCTGTGAACATAAGATGCAGAATAAATTCCAAGCGAATTAGCATGGTATTTCTATGCAGATGATGTAATAATTCTGGCAGAAACGGAGATAGCAAACATATAAGTTTGAAAAAAATATATTAGAGATAGATCATATGGAGAAACAATCATGTACATCTTGACAGTTAAGGTGAATAAGGTAATTGAAAAAAGGTGACATTGACATGACGTGCATAAAATGTATATAACAGACTGGCTAAGGATAATCACCATGCCGTGGACCAATAGGAAGACAATCCTAAAAAAAACGTTTTATATATATTTCAGATATTTATAGTAATTTTCTAATTTGTCTATCTAAATTTCCTGCATCTCTGACTCGCGAAAAAATAAATAAAGTAATTCTAGGAAGAATTAAGAAAAGCGGAATAATTCTCAGAATCAACATGCCTTTTTACGATCAGTTTAGGAACATAATAGTAATATCAATTAGTTGAGTTTTTAAAAGTTAGTAATTTAGTTAGCAAGATTATACACACCTTAACCCTTGGTACATAGAAGAATGTACCGGCAAGCCATTGTCGTCAATATCCGTATTGTCGGTATAGTTCCATGTTCCTCCAATTTTGTCAGTTTGTTCAAAAGCTAGGCATTGGTGTCCCTGTTCTAAACATCGTTTAATTGAAGCGAGTCCCGCCGCCCCGGCTCCTATTACACCGATTTTCATTATTACGAATACTGCCCTAAAATCACATATAAAATTTCACTTTACTTTCCACTACACAGAATGCTATTAAATACATAGGCTATATTTAATAACATTCTACGTTGCCATTGATAAGTATATTAAATCATAAGTAGATTAAATCACTATTTATTAAGATAATTATATTTAAATAATACTTGTATACATATCTTATGAATTTATCTCTTAAGATAATTTTTTCGTACATTACTTGCATATTTAATTTTTTAAATTAAAAAAAAAGAATTATTTTTTTTGGAAAATTATAAAAAATACAGAATTACAAAAATGTATTATATAAAACTCTTGTTTGTGGTAAAGCTTGCAATTATTTAAGAAAGTGCAAACACAAATAATTTATTATAATTTAATATTTATTGTGTATTGTTTATGTGAGTATGCCAGGTTGGAACAAAATATTTCGGAAAACAAGAAATTGTGGAAAAATCTTCACTGGAAAAGCGGATTATTTTTTTGATGGAGATCAGGATCATCCATATAATTTAAAACAGAATCACAACATTGGACATCAACATTTTCGATGAGCTGCTCTGTAGACCTTCAGCAGTAGAGAACAAGAACTAAGTTTATGCCAATAAGGAATCTTTTGAACTGATGCGTCTTAAACTGACTCAATTTGATGGTACTACATCAAAGAATATTTATCAGCGTAAGTTTGGAGCTACTGTAAAAACAAACGTTTGGCCATCCAGGAAGAAGGCGACTGCTCTTACGTTGGCCTTGAGAGGTGATGCTGTCGCCGCGCTATCCCAAAGAATGTCCCTGAAGAGCAAGAAATCTACGACCCAGTGAGGTTTTAGAAGATAGTTAGTTTCACCTGGAATATGTCTACTATAAGCAGTAACAAAATCGACTCCAAAAGTCAGGAGAGTCCTTGCAAAAATTTGAAGCTGATATGCTTGGTTCGTTTGGAAGTTTGAATGTTGAAAATATGGCAAAGCAGGTCACATAAGAAGGCGTTAGTTCCACTCCCGCCAACCCAGAAAACTAAAGAAGGTCGATGCGAAAGGGCAATCGTCGACCTGTATTCAGCGAGCCCCAGTAAATACCTCCAAGGTCTCCTCGCGCTCTTAACACCGTACCAATCCAATAGTGCTTTTATCGCGTGTATAGATGAAACTCTCCACACTGTGCTGTTGGATATGATAAAAACAATAATAAAACCCGGCATACTAAAATTTGCAGCTAAGGTTCGGCGAATAAAATGGCGTCTACGAAAAGCGATGGGCGGAGATCCAGCAAATGTCTATGGTGAAAAAAACGCCAGATTACCCATAAGAAAAACCACATTTAAACTTCCTGTGATAGAGTCTGAGATTGAGGATTAATCATTGGAATGGACATTATGATCACCAAGGGCTTTGAGTTCAGCTTTTAGCAGGCTGACAGGAAAAGAAAGAAATTTACAATTGTCCCAAGATTGTCAGGAAAATTTTAATTACCTAAGAGAGGCCCTGAGAAGCGCACTTATCCTGAGCTATCCCTTACCTGAAGCAAAATTTGTACTGGACACCGACGCTAGCAATGTGGACATAGGAGTCGTGGCGTCTCAAATCCAGGATGGCTAAGAAGAAAAAGTAACCAATGACTTTTTCTTCTTAGCCTAGTTTTAGTAAGATGCTGTCCAAGCCAGAGAGGAATTATTATGTCACCCAAGAGTTGCTAGCTGTTGTCAAAGCGATGGACCGCTTCTATAGGTTCTTCAAAATGAGGAACTTCCTGCTGCGAACTGACCATGCAGCTATACCATGGATCTTTCAGTTAAAAAATCTGGAGGGTCAAGTGGCAAGATGGATAGAAAAGCTATAGGACTTTGACTTTAATACTTAGCAGAGAAAATCCATGAAAATATGCATCCACTATCAAGAAGAACCTGCCCTGAGGACTGCAAACATTGTCAGCTGAAAGAGGGTAAAGATGCCCAGTTGTTAAGAACGACCATCGTCCATGATACTTGGCAAAATTGGGATCTCGGAAACAAGAAACTAAGAGAAAAAGCCCGATATCTAGATAGTCCTAACCAGGAAAAAGGACGAGAAGAAGCCAACTTGGGAAAACGTTACTTAGTATTCTCCCAATGTCAAGTAATTTGGAGATGATGAAATTCCCTAATTTTGGACTCTTGCGGCGTAAAAAAGCTGACCAAGACGGCAAAGAGGACAGAAGGCAAATCGTTGGATGTAAATATCGGGGTTAAAGAAAATATATGCCGGTGTTTTAGGACGAAATGTTAAATCCAGCTTGTTCCGCATCATCTGTAAGATGATTGGATTCAAGTTAACAAAGACTACAGCATGATGGAATAAATTAGTGGAACCATTGATCGGTATTTGGCTAAAGTAGTTAATAACATTCGTCGTCTTCCAATTCTTAATACCTAAATAACTGAATTATAATCTTCCTTTGCCACCTTTGTGTTTACATAGGCCTGTTAACATATACTTTAAATCTAGAACTTAGGTTAATTAATACTAAACTGAAGTTAACACAGTAATTTAGAAATGTTCACTCTAATGGAAGAGCACAAATGGTAGTCACTGAACGGCGGATTTCACCATAGCGAGTCTTTGTATCAACCAAATACCATCATTACCTGGATGTAATCGTGTGATTCTACCCAACCTTTAATCTAACACAGGACCAGAAGCCTTTTTGACCAGCACCAAGGACTCGACCTTCAGCAAATTATATAAATTGCTCTTCCATTTGACTCGTGATTGAAGTTTAGGAAGGTATTCATTTTTGCAACGCTACCGCACATGCTGCCCCATGACCTGAAGTTGTTGCCACCTTTTAAGTCGATTTTCCCATATATCAGTAAAATCCATTTCTGAAATTGCTGTCAGGCTTCGGCCCATCAAGAAATTTGCCGGCGTAAGAGCTGTTAAGTCCGTCGGATCGGGATATAAGAAATACAGTTCGCGGGAAAGTTCTTGGGAGTACTTTGGGAAATTGGGAATTATTTGGATTTAAAGTTTTAGGTGTTGTTCCTCTGGATAGTAAATCTACAGGATTCTCTTTTGATTTAATATGATGCCAGCTATTTACTTCAATCATATCTTGTATTTCACTTACTTGCCTTTGTTGTTTTTATATGTCAGATTTTCCAACAGGACCGCACTGCAAAGCTCCAATTTAGCTAAAGTTTGACATTTAATTGGGCAACTCGACTTTTTGCCGCTAGCAAATTTGATAAAACCAATCCAGATGTCAAGACACATCACATAACGTATAAAACTGCGCCATATCCTTTCTCAATCGAATCGCAAAACCCATGAAGTTTAATTGTAACATACTATTTAAAATCTAACCATTTCTCATATTGCCCGTCAGAATTTATGGGTGGTAATTTTAAAATTAAATTTATTGAACCCGAATTTTGTTGTTAATCAGAAGCCCCTGAATGCCTCAAACCGAACCCGCGGAAGCGCTACCAACCTCAACTAAATTTTGCCAATAATGCTTATTCAACATGTACTTTATATCTACGATTATCGTACAGTATTCATCTTTAAACGTGGCCCTCACTTCGCCCTCTTGTGCAAGAGCACCAGTGTCGTTTGCCATTAAAACCTCAATTTGCGTTTGATACTCGCAAAAATAATTCCAGATTGGCTCAAATTTAACACATAAAATACCTCAGTTTGGTACGAAGCTCTCTGTTTCATCTAAGCCCTTAAAATATTGCTTTAATTTTGTCAGTTTATGCCTACAAATACCTCTTTTCACTTTTATAACTTAACACTCAATTCCTTTTTTTGTTCCTCGTTCATTTTAGCACAAACTCACGGCGAAAAAAGAACTCAAAACTCAAAGAAAGTACTGGTAAATAATATCAAAAAATATGAAAACGGACTTGCTCTTTGTTATTTCTTGTCTTCAGGTGAGCTTTTTTCTTCTTTTGAACTTGTTTTCCAAACTCGAACAGCACAGGTTAGACCATCAATATTACTTTAGAATTTTCTTTCTTTAACTAGTCTCTATTTCTAATCATCCACTCTGATAAGGAGCAAAAAAAATGTTAATAACTCGGGTCGTCGATAGCTCGAAATAAAAATCTTCCGTAAGACCGTTTATTACTCTCCTAAATCTATTTAGTACATTTATGTGATTTTTTGCGGGGTTGCTAGATTTACAATTATTCGAAATAGTTTTAATATCCTGTAAATATCTTAATATTCTTTTTAGTATTTGACATGTAATATGTTAAATTTAAAAACAACGAAACAGCAGTCTCTAGTCACCAAAGAGAATGGGATAACTTTCTTCATTTGCTACTGCTGGCTTATCGATCGGCCATCCATGAAAGCATAGGAAGGGCTCGAGTAGTGATGGGAAGAGAACTCCATCTCCCAGGGTGATATGAAGTTTGGTTGCCCGCCAGGAACCTATGTTATTGAGCTGCGTAGAAGGATGGATTTGAAAATAAAGGCATAGCTTGGACTCTTAGGATCGCGGACGAACTGCACAGATCTCCATTCCGCCATCATCAAAACCGCTATACTCCCGCCAACTCCGTTTGAAAACGACATGGTGATACCATGATGATATACGCGACCGAAATTCGCTTTGCAAACTACGGACAGCAAACTGTGTTTATAAATACAGCCTAAAAGCCCTATTTATTATTGGATTGGTGTGACTCGATTGTTGCGACGTTGCCGTACTTGACACAAAATAATAATTCTATATAATAGTCCCAAATAATAATTGTGACCTCATGAAATAATGACTTCAAGGCTTTATGTTCTTTTCGGGTATATAAGAATATTTATTTTATAGGTATAAAATGTTAGCCATTACAAATTTAATTAAAAGGTAATAAAGAAAGTTAAAAGAAATAGTTTATTTTTTAATTGTTATGATTTTTTTTTGAAGTTTCATTCAACCATTTGCTTACAACAATTATAATTGGCTTTAACTGCAAATAACGAACTGCGTTTATAAATCCAGCCTAAAGGTCCCAATTAACTGTCACCTCATTAAATAACGACTCTCAAAGCCTCTACGTTTTTTTGGGGTATACAAAAATATTTATTCAAATACCAGATATTATAAAATCAAAAGTTAATCATAACCAATTTAATTAGGAGGTAATAAATTTGTTTTATCTCTGTAATTACTTGAATCCATTTCAGTGTCCTGAGGATGACTTAATATGAGTCGAAACGTCGACATTTAGGTAAACAGGTTTCTGTTTTATTTCTGACCCCACCCAACAACCCTCCGCAATATTGGTAATAAAGAATGTTAAAAGAAATAGGTATTTTTTGATTATTACAATTTTTTAAAATTTTGAATTTCGCTTTTAAAATCTTATGAATATAATAATAATAAAATATCTTTATTCAGCAACTGATACAATAATGCCTATTTGCTTACAAAGCTGAAAATTAGCTACAAGCTACTCTTATACTCTTAACCTTCATTAGAAAATAAATAAATTAATTAATTAAATAAATAATAATTGCAACTATACTTATCCATTAAAGTTCACTATAAGTACAACAACCAACTTCCATACTAGCAGTCCCCCCCATAAACAATAAACAAGATACCTCATCTCAAAAATTAATTTCTAAAATTTCTTTTAAATGTATACGAACTGTCATTAAATAATTAAACATAGGATTTTGACTATTATAAAAAATAACAATATTTACGTACAAGTAAACAGACCAGTTGAATGGTGTGGCATAGTGAGGGAATTAAGTCTAATATTTCGACCATGTTCTCGATTCTTCGGTAAAAGTTTTTCATACAGATATTTGGGGCTTCGGGTATTAACGGTATAGAAATGTAGACAATAAAAACTTAAATAAATATAATATTTTGAGCCTTATTAAATTAATAATAAATCGGCCACAGGTGTTTTGAAGACGTTGTAAACGGTACTGTTGATCTAACCAGCGAAAATAAACTAATGAAATACAACAAACAATATTGGATAATGGATAAAACAAAAGCTTCAGTAAGTTTTTTCCTAGTCTTATAATTTAAAATTAATTTGTTAGCATGAAGCATATGCATTCTCAAATAATACTTTTTTAGCAGAATACTGATATGTTCTCTGAACTGCAAAAAGCTATCTAAAGTCAATCCAAGAACCTACATATTATCAGAAAAAGGAATTGATGTGTTAATCAGTTAAATTTTAACGGATGAAATAATATTTTTACGAGCATTTTTATTTGAAAATAGTATTATTTTAGTTTTGGCTGGAATAATGACTAAGTTATGCTCCTTTGAGTAGATTGAAATTAAATTAAGTTCAGCTTTAAAATTATATTCAACTAAATTATCGTTGGGATCGAAGTAGCGCAGAACCTGCGTATCGTCGGCATACTGGTGAATTTCTGCTAAATTTAAAACCTTTGGTAGGTCTGACGTGTAAACAAGAAGAGGCCCAAGGATAGATCATTGAGGTACCCCTGATTGAACCCCTTGATACGCATACATGCCAACTGTTAACTCAGAACAGTTGGCATGTATGCGTACTCTTTGTGGACGATTCCACAGATATGTTTTAAAAAAAAGTTTTAAAAATTAAAGGTTGATTTTTTAAAATAAAGGTGGATGTCAGGTAAGTAGCAAACTGTATATGACCACTCTTTTCAGGACTTAAGAAATTACACTCAATAAACTGACTGGACGTAAATCATGTGAACTCTTAGAAATAAAAACTTTAGGAATTGGAACGATAGTCGACTCCCTCCATGCTTTAGGAAAATAACCCGTTAACAAACAACTATTTATTATATTAGTAATAGGGTTAATGATATTAGGTAAACAAATCTTTACCATTGAAAGAGTAATATTGTCCGGTCCTGCAGCATTAGATGTAATAGCGGTAATTATATTTTGCACTGAATATTGATCAACAAGGGAAAAGTCAAAACTAATATTACTAAACTTGTTATGCAAATAAAAATTTATTTTCTCAAAGCAATTATTTGACTTATTAAATACACTAACGAAGAAATCATTAATTACATTTGGGTCAATTAAATTGGATGGAAGTTCAGAATCACCTCCAGAGCTCTTTTAAGCTCTTTTAGAAAAGCAGTCTTTTCTCTCCTAATCGAGGCAAGTGCAAAATTTCGGCACTCCTTATAATAAGTTCAGTTAACTGGACTTTTATCTTCTTTATATTTAGTAAGAGCTTTGCTCTTTTCATTTAAAATAAGTCTAAGACTGTAGGTTAACCAAGATGCTGCTTTCTTACTAATTCTTATGTTTTTGTCAGGAGCATGGATATCAAATAGGAAGTTAATATTTTGGTATAGAAAGTCAACTTTTTTATTTATATCTTCAATATAAAAACATATTTAAATTAACTTGGGCCAGATCTATCGAGAATTTTTCCAAGTCAATATTTTTGAGATCGCGAATTTTAATTATCTTTTGCTGAGGTTTTTTAATAAGTATGGTGAGGATACAAAATGGCATTTGTTGTGATTACTAATATATAAAGTAATGGTCCCACTCTTATAGCAAATTTTTTTACAATTAACAAAAATCGGGTCTAGGCATGTAGCAGATGTATTTGTAATGCGCGTCGCCTCATTTATTAGTTGGTCATACCCGTACGAATGTAGTGCAGAATATAAAGAGTTAGGTCTCATCGTATCTATGTTTAGGTCTCTAAATACTATAATTTAATAATATATATATAATAAGTATAAATGATAAGTCATAATTTACTAATATATATGGAATGATTTCATCAAGGAAATTCGAGATTTCAGATATCCGAGTCTTAGGAGGTTTATAAATAAAAAGTAGGGCACTTTTGTGGACTCCGACATATAATAATAAATATTCAAAGTCTACATTGTTGACGTTCATATCAACTATCAGAATAAAAAGTTCATTTAATGCATATACCAACACCTCCCGCGACTCTGTTTAGCCTATCCATTCGATGAAAAAAAATATCCGTCTCTTTCTTCTCCCCTTATAAGAAACAACCTGTATTCATGTCAAATGCCTTAATAAACACATTGGGTATGTATACTATTCTTTAGCACTTTTCTGCAGCGTCAGGTGCTACTTGTAGTTAGATTACACGATAATTTGAAATATCGACTTGGAAGCGGCCACCTTTCGCCATTTTCTTGAATAAATTTCGCATTCTAACCTACACGAACCCGACGTTGTGTCGACTCCGCAGGATTTTATACAGGAGTACCGTTATATAGGTAATGTGTTGCTTATATCTTTAGGTTTTTAAACCTAAGGTTTGAACCTTAAGGTTAATCAATATTGGAATTTGCATTTGTGGAATTTAAATTACTATCTTTAGAAAAGAAGTAGTAACAGTATAATCAATAAATTAATGTTTCTTAATAATGGCACAATTATTATATTTCTAATAATATGTTAATTAAAAAAACGCACGGAAGTGACTGGCATTGCTTTTAAAATGGCATTAAATTTCGAAAAAAATATACATCGTGTTCTAGCAATATAGTTTGCTAACCAAACTTTATGTTTACAGGGTAATGAACACACTAGATACTGGTGAAACTTATGTATTTTATATGAAACTGTTCAATTGCACCAAGCATGATAAAAGCATCTAAATATTTGAGGTGGAAAAATTAATAAAAATCAATTTTTTTAATAAATGTTGGTGTTAACTCTAAACAATATTAAAATTAAGCGAACATTTGCTTTGGATAATAACAAGGCGAAAACCGAATTTTATATTAAAATTTTAAAATAAAGCACTAAATATTGTTGAATCCGAAGACGTAGCATATGTGACTTTCGAATAAATAGCATAGACATACAATTATTGACTTATTTTATTGGGTTTTACTTTACTATTAAAGAAAATATAAATTTAGAAAATACTATATCATATGGTCAATTATTGAGAAGAAAAATAAAATAGACTGAAATTATACTTTTCTACTTATCATGTATTTAGAAGAAATATGAACTTTTAAAATATTTAACGCACGAAATATTAACGAGTTCAGTAAATCTAAACTACAATAATTTTTCTTCAATTTTAATATTCAAAGTAAGAACCCAACTCAGAGGTCGATAGATAAAACCTCTGCTCCTAAGTATTTTCTAAATTGATATTTACTATAACAGTGATGTAATACCCAAAAAAATAAATATCTAATTATGAATTCGTCAACAACAATACAGATTTTACTTATACAATTGTTGGCCAATATTTCCACCCTTATTTATAGTTTCCGGCTTATGTCAATATTTAAAGAAAAATAACCAACTTATTTTTTTTATTGACGTGATGACATTGTTAAAGAAACTAGTATATAACACTAGTGTTATTACTATGTCTTCCTAAAAATAAAAATGGTATATATATCTTAATCTGAATCGATTTTCGTTTCAGACTTTTTATCAATAACCGATAAACAAATTACGAAGAAAAATATACCAAAAACGACACAAATAAGAAAGAATTATACATTGAAAAAAAATACACAAAAATCAAAAAAGAAACTGCTACCTAAAAACTAAATACCGCATAAAACTCACTTTTCAAGGAAGGCTGACAAAACAAATGAAGCTAGCCTCCTCTAAGATACAGGCTTTTTATAGGCCAACGGAGGCTCTACTAATTTGTGCCTCCGGTGGTACATGTTACCGGTATCATGTAAGTCGTATATTGGAAGTGTTCGAATAAATAATTTGTTAAAATATAAAAATAGAAAAGGTGACATTTTCAAAACTTGACATACAATGGCTATATTTAACGAACCAACAATAAAAAATCAGTAAAAACAATTTCTATAATAAGAAGGTCGAAGGTAACTTAGGTTTTAGCTTATCCCTTTTTCCAAAGCCACTCCAACTTTATAATCTTAAACGGCAACCCCGGTTTATGATATTCTATTTAAAAACACTTTTCACAACATTATTTCCAATGGTAACCTAGAAAGCTACCTTCGATGTAGTATTTTTTGTTGATTAAATAAAACATTATATAATTGAATTAAAATTGTATTTTTTATTATTAACTTAGGAAATATTCAAACTGATTTCTATTGTTTCCAAAACAATAATAAAATTCGGTTTGTACTGACGTATATCTGCAAATGTTTCTCTAGAAATAGCTTACGATTATTGTTATTACCTATACTTTCAGTCAGTCCCCTGTTGAGTCAGGTTGCGTCTTAAAATCAACAAATTTTAGGTGGCCCCAGTGGTGGGCTATTCAACAGGACCTCTTCTTCCAATCCATTAACTAGGATAACTATTTTCTAACCTTTCCCCAACTGGAATACAATGAGAAAATGTCCCAACCTGTTGAAAATGTAAATCTTAGTTGTCTCTAATTTATGAACTATTAGAGGTTCAATAAATAGATCTTTCTAGAATGTCAGCACGTGTTTCGCGATTTAAATTTCCTTATGTAAATAACATATCAATATTTGCATCTCTAAATACTCTCTCATTTAAATAGAAAGTGCAATCATTAAAGTAAATATTTTTGATGAGCCGATGTTTTGCATGATAAGCCGGTTGCTGTAGCTGCCTGGCGAGTCGAGAACGTAGGATTTATTGCAAGCTGTCCGAGTACTTCAATTTTTGCATTGTTTCGCTCAGTAATCTTGGTTTAAGCCTTTTTTTTATCTGCGAGCAGTTTCTTGAAATTTTGCCATTAGTTGGCGAATGTACACATGACATTTCTCTACAGATATCTCTAGTTACATTCATGAGTTTTTCTTAACAAAAATTGATTTTCTTTTTCACAGATAAAAATCATTACCATAGGTTCAATAGGCTGCACAATATTGTTGCTTTTATTGCTTTTATTTTATTTTGCTTACGGATTTATCGAAAACTACTGTTTAAAAAAAACGCCGAAATACATCAAAAGGTTTGTCAAGGGGTATCGAGTAATAGCTTGTTTAAAAGGTCTTTCAAAGTCTTTTATTTTGACGTTTGATTTTTTTAAATCGGTCGATTCGTTTTCGAGACAATTAGAAAAATCTTTGTTTATCTTAATTTGTTCAGATAGAAAACAAAAACATGAAAATATCAGTTTTTATTTCAATAAGTGTTCAAAATGTTGCCCGTTTTTGGCCAAACAATGATATAGGCGATGTTCAAATTCCTGACGGACATTTTCAAAAACATGTTGTGGGATATCATGGCAGCTGTCAATGATGCGTTGACGAAGTTCATCCAAACTTTCAGGTTGGGGAGTAAACACAATAGATTTCAAATGACCCCATAGAAAAAAGTCTAACGGCGTTATATCAGGAGATATAGCAGGCCATTCTATAGGCCCCCTTTGCCCTATCCATTAATCTGGAAACTCGTCGTCTAGCCATTGCCGAACGGGAAGAACATAGTGAGGAGGAGCGCCGTCTTGCTGAAAATATATTTCAGATGACGAGTTTCCAGATAAATGGATAGGGCGAAGGGGGCCTGTAGAATGGCCGGCTAGATCTCCTGATATAACGTCGTTAGACTTTTTTCTATAGGGTCATTTGAAATCTATTGTATATATATATACACTTATATACTACATCTTTAGGTTTCGACTTCTATTTTGCCTAAGTATTATATGCCATTATTTAACTGAAAGAAGAGACAATTTAATAACTTGTCAGTTGTCGCAAGGAACTTAATTCTAACAAATCATGGTCGCAAAAATTAGCTCTTTTGTTTTAATGCATATAATAATATTAATAATAATACTTAAGTAATAATAATATTACAGCCGATAGTTAGAAAAATTTCAAACATGTTTTAAAGGTGGATAATTCTTATGCGTCAATAAATACCAATGTTCAGCCCTTAATAATAAGTTTAGACAAAGATAGTGGCAGTGAAACAGAATTAAATTTAGAGTAAGGTGGAATAAGTTATTAAACAGTCTTTGAATTTATAAAAAATAGTTGTATTTTGTATTCTATATTATGCTCCTATTTTATTATTATTTTTATTTACTCTTATATACTTTTATAAATAAATATTATTTAACCATCTCGTCACTTTGCCTTATCTTGGAGAAGAAAATAAGTAATATTATTAAAATAATAATATTTATATAAATTTGTGTATTTTGGTACTAATTAACCTTTTCTAATAAAATACTATTCTTTATTTAATTAGTAAATTTCATTTAGAATAATTTTCAAGTCGACCCTGTTCTCTTTATCACCTCTTAAAAAGGTTGGACCTTGCACAATGGGGCCTAATGGTCTAATTGATTTATGGTAGTAGGAGTCTGTACCGCACTATTTGTTTTTATCAATTTTTCGAATCTAAATTACTATATTTCCTAATAAAACTAACACACCTTACCTATATTTATAACTTTTATGACGTTCATAACCAAGTTTGTTATGGTAGTCAACGTCAGGTAAAACTGACATCTGCAGTAACACAAAATTCGTAAAATGTCGAAATATTTCCCAATTATTAGGAAACTAAAAAAATATTTTATTCTTCTTCTTTCAGTGGTAGTGCATTTATTCGTATTGTTTGCGGTAAGCGATCTTTATTTTACCCATCATCCGAATAACGATGTGGAACTGACAGAATCGTCATCAACTGAACCGATAGCAAAAAGGATTGTGGTCTTTTTAGCAGATGGATTAAATTCCGATAGCATTTTTAATAGTCATTTATATAAAAACTTATTTATAACTAATTTCACTGAACATCCCGGAACCTTTGGCATTGCAAAAGCTAGATTTCCGACTACTGAAAGAGCAGGCCATTTAGCACTTTTAACTGGTAAGTGAAAATTACAGAAAGCATATTATAGAAAATATATGCAACTATACTCACTTCTAGGTACATATGAGGATCCTGTCAGAAGTATTTTGAATAGTCTTATAGGAGCAGAAGTTACTATTGATAATCTGATTAACCGCACATCACATACTTGGTTTTGGGGAAATCCAAGTATAATAGATATATTTGATTACGATAATAAAGATAAATTGCATAAAGCTCAATACAATAAATCCGTTACACCAACCAATTCATGGATAGCCTCTAATATCAAGGAATTTTTGACTCATAACGCCCAGAGAATTCAATTTAATGATGATAATACTATATTTTTCATTCACATGCCTCTTAGTGCTTCTACAAAAACAATTATAGAAAAGAATACAGAGATCAAAATCTTAGATATGCAAATCAAACAGATAGTATCATCTTTTAAAGAGGCGTTCATGGATAATAGCATAACATTCTTTGTCACATCTGCCTACGGACTAACTGACTGGGGTTCACATGGTGGGCATAGTAGAGCAGAAACAGAGACACCTGTAATCGCTTGGGGCGCTGGAATAAAGGAAAACTCCAAACCCGTTAATATGAAGCAAATCGATTTTCCCTCACTAATAAGTTCTCTGACTTCTGTTTCAATACCTAAAAATTCTTTGGGTAAGTTAAAAGTTCTCTGCAGAGGGAGACCATCAAAATCTCCAAAATCATATAATATGGTCATGGAATATCTGGTTAAAGAGCTGTTTTGATTCTCTAAATTACTGCGTAATTATTTTTGAAAAATTAAGTCTGCGGTAAGAAATTAAAGAAAAAAGTGATATATATCATATATAAAGAAAATTTGTTTCCTAAAAAGAAAATGAAAAAATAGAGAAAAATATCATGTGATCTTGCAAGGAAGTGTACTTAAGTTAACTATGTTGATTTGAAAGTTCCCACTTTTTAAAGGTTTAGAGCTAATTGAAAGTAAAAATATCTGCCCGAAATGAAACCAATAATCTTAATTTTAACTTACCTTATTTTTTACCTTTTTACCTTAATTTTGAATTTCCTGCAAGGAGAATTCTTGCCGGCTTTGGCTTTTTTAATGTTGAAGAGGTGTAGGGTAAATAACACCACTCCTCTTGTAGTCATTTTATACATTGCACCTTCAGTATCGCTTACAGATTGCACCAGACATCAGCGCTGCAAAAGTATCTCTCTACCTTTATCTTCTAAAGTCAGTGTTGCGGCAACTTAATTTGGTGGTAAATATCATTGGTAAATATTAACTTTGTGACCCAATACCTACATCACGGTGTTAATTACATTATATTTAGTGAACTAATGAGCATTATTCAAGTGAGATGATGGAAGAGCAGGGCAAAGAAATTTATAATATAGATAAACAATACTTGCGTCTACCAGAAGCAGCTGTTATTTAGCTGATCTAATTTGCAAATAAGACACTTGCTAATAACAATTCCGAAACCTTACTTGAAACCAAAAAAGAAAAGCTTCGAAATCAGTTATTTCATGGCTTTGGCTGAACTACATAGCTGGCATTAGCTGCTTCACAAAATAAACTAAAGTTAATTGTCGGGGTAAATACAAGTTATCTATCATATACTGATGTCCATTTCTTTCGCCTTCTCTTGAATTCTCTTATACGTGAATTCTGGATTTAGTGGTTTTGGCCTGTACTTATTGCCAAATGAATTTTGAACATTATTGGTGTCATCTAATTTATGTTGATCAACCAAAGTATATTTGTAAGTTTCACTATAAGTGAGGTATTCGGTCAGAAATAGTTGTCCAGTCTCTCCATTGCATATAATAGTCGTTTCTATATCCAGAGCAATATAAGTTGTAATGTATTTTACCAAAGACATAAGTAATGAAATACTTCGTAATAGATACCAGAGATGTTCATACGTTTCCTCTTCATTATATTCTTCTTCAATCACTATGCCGTTCAATTACATAATTTCGGACTAGTTACCCTGATACTGATAGTTTTTTATTAATGGGATGATTTTTCTGCATCCATCTTACTATTTGTCAATCTTGTCGTACATTGTATGTTTCTACTGTGCGAGATCTCAGCACTCGGGAACTGAAGGGTATATCGGAAACTGTTTTATATTTTGCTAAAAATATTAAGACTTATTTAAGACTTTATTTAATTAACTTATCTTATGATCCTTTCCCGATTATATTCACCTAAACATATACATCGATATTGCCTTAAATAATGAGAGGGTTGGAGTTTTATGTGGTTGCCAGGCAGTCACGATAATACCGATTGTTCTTGACTTGAGTAGGCCTAAACTAAAGTAAAACTACGTAACTGGGCTATGTTTTATTAGATTTATGTTTTGTTTTCGAATTTTCTTCACTTGTTTTGCCTTATACAACTTCTTCTTTAATTAAATATGACACTTTTATAATAATACTATTCTTTTTAGTTGTCCCCGAGTCAACTTAATAGAATAGAATACGCAATAATATGGAAATAACGGTAAAAAAATTTAAAAATATTTAGGCTTAAAAAGTCACAGAAAATTTTATAGTACAAAAAATTAATAAAATTTAATTCTCTACAAGTTTGATCTCGTAAAAAAGGGCGCCAAAGACACCAAAACGCAGTTTTTTGCAGATTTATCCGTTTTCTGGAAAAAATAAATTCTTTTTTTTAAACTAAAGGGCATGAAATATTGCTGTACTGATGTTAAGAACGTTTTCTACACTTCAACCATATTTTTAATTGTAACTACAGCAATAATCATTGTTAATAGTAATTAACGTTTTATTACCATTAAAATAAACACTTTATCCAGTCTTCGAGTGACAACATTATACAAAATTCGTTGAAGTTCGCCATGCAATCAATCTGATTTTTTTTCCGGGCAAGCAACGTTTGCATTTATTTTTCAAATCTCAAACTAGTCTAATATTCATATATTTCAGAACTAGTATAGTATTCACTTATGAAGAAGCATATTATTTACGTTTAATTAATTTAAATAATTTACTTTCAAATGCATGGACATCGATTAAAACATGTTTAAGGTATCTTCAATTAAGGTAAGTTTATAAAAAAAATTATTTCCTTTAAAAATTCCATCATTTTTCATCTTCTATTTTTCATGCCTCCAACTGTTATTTTTTCTGTTTTTTTTTGCTTCATTTTCTCCTTTCCTAAGCTAGATTAATCCATTATTGACCGACCCAAGTAAAAACTTATTATCAAATATTTTGTTATTAAACTACATTAAAAACAAGGAAACTAAGATTTTGAGAGGATCTACCATATGACGAGTTGGATCTTACTAAATTTGAAACTTCATTACTGTTTTCGGCTTTTCCGCTGTATTGTAGCACAGATCCTGATAATGTCGAGCGGAATTCAAGTTGACCAATATTAGTTTCATGCGCGATATTGATTTTCCAGCTGTTTCCCACCATACATACTATCAATAAGATTTGTAAACCACCACCACCTTTTGCCTCTTATACCCATAGGGTAGTTTGTTATTAGATTGACAACAGAATAGTACTCTGATTTTTTACCACACAGAGAAGGTCCAATAAACTCGTGGTCCTGCTAGGCCTAAGTTTTCATTTCACTGTCTTTCCACCATATGGAATGGCTTGAAACCAAATCGCACTGGTTTACCATGAATAAAATTTTGCATATTGTAAGATGTCCTGAAGATATTTTAAATTGTATACATTTCTTGTTTATGATATCAAAGATGCCGTAACTTTGCAAATTTGTCATCCTGAGCAAATTGTTGTGTGATAAATGAATGTTTTGTTTTATTGACCTGAACTTATTACGACACGCATGCGATACATACTACTTCAGATTGCTGATGTTGTTTTAAAATTAGAAGTGAAAAAGTATGTAGGTGTGTAGGTGTCAAAATTGACAGGTTTACTTTTATAGTGCAGGTATAAATATTTTCGGGAAATTACTTATAGCAAAAATAAATATGTATTTGAAAGTGTGTACCGAGAAGAACTTATTACATTTTTTTCAATAAAAAAAAAGAACACCAAATTAAATTTTTATTGGATAAAAATGTAAATAAAAAAATGTGGACACGTAAAGAGCAACTTGGCTTAATATGAAATAAAAACCTTCATTTTTCTGGTCAGAAAAAATTTCTTATTAAAAGTGTGCGCATATGCACACTTGGCCAGAGTGGACTACAATGGGTTAAAAGAATTTATTATAAGAACATTCAATGCCATCCGGTTTTTAAAAATGCGTATCTATATTGTCAAATGACGAGTGAATTAATTTATGAAATTTTTCTTCAATTGAAAATTCCAGTTCCAAAAAGACGTTCCAAGAAGTAGTTCTCATAAACCGAATTTGAACTTTGACACTGTAATTGTTACAGCGGTGCCTCTGTGAGTTGTAGAGAATTTAATTCTCTTTTTTGGCTTATAAAATTTTTCGTAATATTCACGATTTGGCCAGAAAATTGAATCAAAATTTTTTTAAAAAAACGATACACAATATATTGCCTATGGTTTTTTAAGTAGTCAAAATCTGCATCTTTTAATTTATTTTACGCTGAATACAAGTAGTGTATTTTATTTATTAATCAAACACAGCATACAACTGATATCATTAATTACATTTTTTGGCGTTTCTCAAAAACCAAAAGGGTGCGAAAAAAGAAAGGGATACCCATCCGCAAAGTTAAGCTTTTCTAATGGACCACTAACAACTCCCAAAGTATGAAACCAGGGACCATTTTTAACATTTTCAAATGCTTTATTGACTGTATTACAAACTAAACCGGGAAACCTCTACAACTACGGCCTATATCTTCCAAGATGACAGTAATCTAGATGCCAGAACGTGACTACCAGATAGTTGTTTGTTTGTTTTAAAAACTGCTCTGAACTAATAAACAAAATCTGGGCTACAAAGAGAAAAAAAACAACGTGTTTCTAGTGGTTCCACTAAGTTATTATTTAATTTGGTATTGGTAGATTTTAACACTTAAATATATTTATTATTCGACATAAAAAAAGAAAAGATGAGTAGTGGCACCTTTGTTTTATCAAAGGATGCGCTATATTTTATGTAACACAGCTTTAAAAGTTTAAGTACATTATAAGATCGAATATAAGGCATCTATTTACCATAAACTTTAATCTTTTGTTCCAGGAATTGTACCAGTAAATTATCTAGACCTATCTAAGAGGCAGTACCTCCACGATCAGACGTTTAATGCCATACAGTTATTTAAAATCGCAGAAGCTAAGAAAAACTTCTTCGAAAAGATGCATTACGTGAAGTTCACCAAAAAGCCAGAAGCATTTAAGGGCCTTGATACAGAGGGCCTCTTGGACCGATTGGCTGAGATTCATTTTGCTATGCTACATTCAAAACCCAAGAAAGTATCTAATGAAATCCATTCATTTGTTACTGACATATTTGAAAGTATTGCCTACTATGAAACTTTTTACAACGTGAAACTGATTTATTCTATTACGTCTGGCTATTCTTTTTGGATCATTTATATGTTTGGATATAGCTTCTTCGAAGTAACAGAATGCTTCTTCAGTTTGCGCCTTCCTATAGGCATATTATTAATTTCATTATTTTTTTCAATGATAAAACCATGGTCTAGCTTATTGTATACTTTCTATTTAGCCTTTCCATTTGCCATGTTATGGCTAGCAGCTCCTTATGTATATACCATATTGAAAGAAGTCCCCCAGATTTTGATTTATAACAAATTACTATCTTCCTTATGTTTTATGCATATTCAATTACTCTTACTGGCAACATTAAGCAGAGAAATAGTTAGCTTGCAAATTTTGTTTGTTGGGCTGTCGGTCGTTGTTCCGAACATTTATAATAGGTCTTTATCAAAAAAGGCAGAAATTATGTGGCCCAGTTGTTGTGTATCTTTGGCCCTGTCATCGTT
Source organism: Anthonomus grandis grandis (assembly GCF_022605725.1). Taxonomy (NCBI): domain Eukaryota; kingdom Metazoa; phylum Arthropoda; class Insecta; order Coleoptera; family Curculionidae; genus Anthonomus; species Anthonomus grandis. The sequence continues at coordinate 20,355,683 of NC_065549.1, forward strand.
TTTAGGTAGGTTGCAACTTACAATATGTTCTGTATCACTTTTGATCTACGGATTTTGCATTTGGCTTTATATGCTAAGAAAATGCCGTAAACAAATTTATAGCGACCTTGTTGCCCAAGAAATTAATCCTAAGTTAGATCTAAACGTATTAGGGTTACAATTATTATGTTTTAGTTTAGCAGGGTTTTACAAGGCATACCATATCTTTTTCTTGAGCAGATGTCATATATTTCCTTGGTTGATAGTCTTAATACCACTAATACTAACAATTTTTCCTACAAAACTACCTGGTATTCGAATGGTAAGTGTACTATTTGGATTGGTACCATTTTACTTCATAACAGCGACCTCAGATGAAATGATATTTTTGCTTATATTTGTAGCAACAGTTTACAGTTGGGGTACTATTGAGACAGCTTCTGATGCACACATTGGGGAGATGAGTATTGCATGTTTCATGAAAGAATTAAATACAATTAATGATAAATCTCTATTTATTAGGAGACTTTATGCTACTTCTGTATTTGTTTACGCAGCATTTTATGGCGCCGGAAATGTTTTTAATATTAATAGCTACAGTGTATGGTGGTTTACCAGTTTAGCATCATCCTCCTCGTATATTTTACCTATTTGTATAGTTCTCATGAAAATTGCGACGCCGATGATTATACATTTTGCTATACTGTATGCTTGCAATAAGAGTTCCAAGGTAAGTACTTTTCATATGGTATGCCTTTTAACAGTGGTCTTTGATGTGGTAATTTTAGAAATGATGTTGTTATTCAACTTCAGGACCATTATTCCTTGGGTAAAAATAGATATAGCGCAAATTATTGCGATAACTCTGCTAAACCTGTTAATAATTTATTCCTACTTTTTAGTTAATGTAATAAATAGTGCATATTATAAAATTATTGTACAAAAAAGTAAATAAAATGATAACAACTAAATAATAGCAATTATTAGCACAGGAAAATTAAACTAAATGATAATTTAGTTTTTTTTTTACATTTTTGTTATAATCCATCTGTCACTCGAAGAAAAAGAAAGGCAAATGCGAGAGTCATCCGCAATTTGCTGTAATTTGGCTTGTGTAAGGACACTGCATATCTGCTACATAAACAGAGAAAAGGAGTGGTGCCAATATGGATCCCTGTGGTACTACTGCGTTCATAGGTAAAAAGTTGGATTTGTTGTTTTTGCCAAATTCTCCTTTTAAACAAACACAGTGCGCTCGGTTTTTAAAATACCATTTAAAAAAACTGATTGCATCCTTAGAGTCTAAAAGCATTTCATGATTATTAGCATCAAAAACATTACTAAAATCTAAAAAGTCCAATGTATGTCATTTCCTTTTTATCCAGCTTAGTTTTAATAGCATTGACAAATTTTACAACAGATGTGGTAGTATTGAATTTTTTTTGAAAACCAGACTGACAATCAGAAATTACTCTCATTGATTTAAAAAAAATGGTTAATTGATTAGATATGTCTTTTTCTAATATTTTCGGTAAAATACTAATTGGTCTCAGATGCTTAAAGTTTACATAATATTTGCATGTTTCCATATATCCGGATATAGGGTTTCTAAGATACAAGTATTAGTTATGTAAAAGAAGCTTTTTGCAAAATGGGAAACAGAGTTTAATATCACGCATAGAAATTCTATCTTCACCGACTGCATTTGTTTTTATAGAATTTACAATTTTTAACATGCTCGCCTCGTCTAATAATGATAAAAAAAATATTTGTCACTTTGTCATATATATTTTTTTCTGTAAAATTCAATTTTATCGTACAGTTTTAAGATTATTTATTATAAGCTTTGTCACGCAATTTTATTAAAAATTTAATGTTTGGAGTAAACCCTGGTTTATATTCTCTTTTAGGAGTTTTTTTTTCCGAACAATAGGACCATGTTTAGTAATTATATTTAAAATTTTGGAGTTAAATAATTATAATTTCACAGTAATATTTCTCATGTGATGTCTCCCCATGGCAAACAATATGCGTCTAAGTCAAGGGTATTGTAATGGAGATCCGTATAGTATCTATATTCCAAATACCTTTCCCACACTTCAACACTTAGGTCAAAAACATTCAGATCAGACAAATATTTTGAAATTGATATTGCTTTAGAGATTTTGAAAAAAAAGTTACTATTTGATATAATTACATCTCGAAGAGTATTGGTTTGAGCATTAATATTTAAAGGCGTCTGTAATGTGCTGATTTAAATTAAATGACTGGAGTAAAGTGTAAAATCTTGATCTAGAGTTACTCTGCTGCCGCAAATTAATATTCAGATCTCCTATGAAAATTACGTGATGATAAAAAGGTACTGATAAATTTAAGAGATCTTCTAAACTATTTATTAAAAAGAATTATGTCGGAGGAAGGTGGGCGATAGATAGAAGCAAAAAAATATTTGTTTTTTTTTTGTGCGAATCTAACGTTACTGATTTCACAAGCATTATTTATATTGTCGAGTTCTATTTTCTAAAATTTAATATTATTATGAAAATGTAAATACGTAAATTATTCTCCTAGTTTTTGTACTATTTTATTTGTGTTTTGTAGTTAAAAGTTGATTAGTAGGATTTATTTAGGGTTTTACTTAAGTTTAGCTTAATTTTTTCATCTATAGTATCTAGTTTTTAAGTAGTTCTTCTTATTTGAGGGTCCCATTTGGGCCCCAATTTAGGTTATATTATTCTAAATCTCTATATTTTAAATTTTCTAGAATTTGTATACTTGCTTAATTTGACTGTCAGTATTCTCTTTAAATAATTGGTCTTTAAACAATTAAGAAAATTTGAAACATTTCTAAATTGTTCCATGTGTCTTTAAATAGTATGCGTTTTGTGACATTTTATTCAATTTTAATTGTCTAGCCAGTTTTTACCTTGAAAACAATTAAACGACAGTCAACGCGAGTTTTGACGTTGCCAATAAAAGTGTGTTCCTGAATTCATTACAATATATTTTTTCTCAATCATGTATACCCATTGATCTTAAATGTATTAGAGTCATGTTGGCGTGTCAACCACGTTTCTAAGAACGCGTTATGCACAGATGTTCTTTTGTAATGTTCCTTGGCCATTTCCATGTAAAAGGTCGAAATCATCCATCTCCGTCACCGATATGCCAGATTTCTATCCCACCACCCACTAATACCCTCGCTCCACCACCAAACCCAAACTTACCTATTATTATAATTGTATTGCAATTATATCCTTCATATTTGTCAAAATAGTGACGAAATAATATATCACCTAATCGTAATAATAAACCAAAAAAAAATATAAACAATATTGTAGATTGCATAGATGTTTATAAGAAACATTTCTATAACGATCCTGACATAAGAGTAATAATATTAGCAACATGGTAATTAACGAAAAAAATAGGTAAATGATTGTATTAATACAGCAAAAAAAAACATAGTTACGTTGAAAAAAGAAATTAAATTTAATTATTAATGGTTTTTAACAAAAAAATTTGGATATGTGTTAGTAACTTGTATTGTGTTTTGACAAAATAATATTTAATTTAAGTCAGGGTGGCAACATCCAAATTTATTACTTTTAAAACTCTCCACTACGTGGCGCTCGAATTATGAATCGCTAAAAATTGATATGTTAATTGTCATCTCTCTCTCTCGAGCAAGAAATGGTTTTGTAAAGAGGTATCTTGTTTATCGCTGAATACAAGTTTGGTTTTTAGCCTAAATAAGGTATTTTAATAAGAAAAAAGGTTAACAACAAATAGCTGAAGCTTAGGAAACTCTCCTAACATAAAATGGTCCTTCGTACTCGAATGTAAGCTGGTAAAATTGTATTGGAAAATTAGACCCGAAAATCAAAAGCCGGTGGCATCTAAAAATTGCATCATTATCATCGTCGTAGTTGCATTGTGTGGATCGCGCTTTTAAAAGCCCGTATCACACCAGTCAATCAGCGGCAAAAGTCCAAATTGGTGAAGTGTTCAAATTTGGCGAAAACAAACGTGCAACTGAATTTTTTGGATAATGGATGGAAGGTTTTGGATTGATTAGATCTCATGATAGTTTACTATTAATTGATTATTGGTTGCCATTGGTTGCAAGTTAGTAAAGCTTTCTTTTTTTTGTTTGATTGAAAATAATCAAATAATTACTGGTAAGTTGGTATCCTTTTTTAGTACATAATAAGAACGTGGTATGGTTTATTACTATATTAATTTCTATTATTGGCTATTGGCTTCAAATTGGTTTGGCAGTTTCTCTGAACTGAAATAGTGTTTATTACTACTTTTCTCAAGTGCACAACACATCATCTGTTTAAACTAACGGATGAACATTATTTTGGTATTGGTTATTGGTATTTGCATTAAAAATAAATATCTATTGGTTTACATTGGTGTAAATATTTGTATATTTGTTGGTTAAACAAAAATATACAGTGTATTAGTTTATTTTAATATTTTTACTGATTAAATAACTATTGAAAACATGGTTGATGAAGCTTTACTCAAAGTAAACGTTAAGAGGCGTGGTATTTGCAAGTCAAAACTAACAAGTTTTAATAAATTCTTGTCTTCAATCTCTGCTTTGCCTTCGAATTATGTAGAGGGCTTAAAAATTAGCAAATTGGAAAGCAGAGTAGACAAACTGCCAGATATATTTGCTGAATTTGATTCTTATCAAACTTTGATAGAATTACACCATAAAAACTTTAATGAACAACTTTTGGAAAGGGAAGAATTTGAAAATTCCTACTACAGTTTGCTTGCTACTGCAAATCCATTGCTTAAAAAATATTCTAACAGTTCCAGAGATGGCAGTACTAATAGTGATATTGCTTCTGAACGGCGCAGTAATAATGTATTGAATCGTAATTTCTCTCAAATGAGAGTTCAGTCTTTGGTAGGTAGCGCAAAGGATGTGCTACAAAGTCTTGATATTAGTTCTACTAATTATTCTATCGCTTGGGATGTATCTTCTATATATCTTCTTTATGTGTGAGAAGTTAGATGCTATTACTGCTAGAGAGTGGCAAGAGCAGAAACCAAACGACAGGTTGCCTGTATTAGTTGAGTGCAATTTATTCTTGAAAACTAAAGCTGAATTGTTGGAGATGTTTGAAGGCCAGTCAAAGAAAAGCAGGTTGGTTAATCGTTCAGAGAATAAAAGTAAGCATTTGAATTCTTTTCTTAATGTCACTTTAAGTTGTTTAATTTGTAAAAATCAGCATTCTATAGTGAATTGCTCTGAATTTCTTAAACTATCAGTTTATAATAGGTATACAAAGGCAAAGCACCCTAGACTTTGCCTGAATTGTTTAAAACCGAATCATATGAGCAAAGATTGTCGATCTGGAAATTGTAGAAAATGTTCTACTAACCATCGTACTTTACTTCATTATGATAAAAAAACCTTTTAAAAAAAAGCAAGTCAACTTATGTCAAGATTCAAATGTATCTCAAAATGCTATTGGTAATAGTGATGTAAGTGTAAACGTGTCTTCTTTTTGTGTTGGTCAGCAAGACATGTTACTTTCCACTGCATTGATTCAGGTACTTGATTCACATGGTCAGTCTATAACTGCTAGAGCTTTGCTTGACTCAGGCTCGCAATCAAATCTTATAACTGAAGATCTTTGTAATAAATTGAATATTTGTAAGAAATCAATATCTCAATTATTGGTATAAACCAGTTGGCTTCTTGCATAAGATATAAATGTAATATAGTGGTACGATCTCGTCATAATAACTTTAGTAAAAATATCTCTTGTCTAGTAGTACCTAAAATTGTTGGTCATCTTCCTAGTAAAACCTTGGATGTGTCTCAATTGCAGATTCCAAGACATTTAAAGTTAGCAGATCCCGGGTTTGCTACGTCTAGTAATATTGATCTTCTATTGGGAGTTGATTTATTTTATCAACTTTTGTGCATTGGTCAGTTTAGCTTAGGTGATACTCAACCTATTATGCAAAAAACACGGTTTGGATGGATTATCAGGTCCTTGTACTGTTGGTCAAATAATGCATTCTTTAAATCATTGTGGGTTAAATATAAATTTGGATATTCAAAATCAACTGGAGAAATTTAGTCAATTGAGGAATCCCCAAATTCTTTAAAGCCTATGCTTTCAAATGATGAAAAAGAATGTGAGGCTATGTTTGTTCAAACAATGAAAAGAAACAAGGACGGCCGATTTGTGGTTCAAATTCCCTTTAAACAATGTCCATCTGTATTGGGAAATTTAAGTTGCTCCGCTAAAAGGCAGTTTTTTCATTGGAAAGAAGATTGAATAAAAATCCACAAATCAAAGAACTGTATAGGACTTCATGAAGGGATATGAGATCATATATCTGAATCAAGGGAGAATTCTGGTGATATATCTTACTTTTTACCTCATCATGGAGTACTGAATGAGAATAGTTCTACAACTCGTTTGCGTGTCGTCTTTAATGGTTCATCTTCCACGGATAATGGAATATCTCTTAATGATATTCGGTATACTGGTGCAAACATACAGGATGATTTGTTGGAAATATTATTAAGGTATTGAAGACATAATATAGTCGTTTGCGCCGATGTTGCAAAAATGTATCTCATGGTATTGGTTGATGAAAACCAAAGGAACCTGCAAAAAATTTACTGGAGAGTTAGTCCAGATGAAAAGCTAAAGGTTTATTCTCTCAATAGTCTCACTTATGGAACCACTTCCGCCTCTATTTTGGCCATAAGGTGCCCTAAACAGCTGGGTCTAGAGTTTAAAAATGAGTATCCCGAGGCTTGTAAAGTAATTTTACATAGTTTTTTTGTAGACGATTTGCTCTTTGGGCAGTTACTGTTGCAGAAGTAAGTTCTCAGGTATCTAAAATATTGTTAACTGGCTGTTTTTGTCTTAGGAAATGGGTATCCAATTCATCTGAAGTCATTAGTTAAATCGTTGGAGATGTCTCGAACAGTGTTCTTAATACTCGTGACATACATTTTAGTGATGAGACTAAAACTCTTGGTTTGTATTGGTCTTTTAAAAATGATAATCATGTATCATATTTCCTTAATTGATAATGAAAATTATAGTAAAAGGACAATCCTTTTATCTATTGCTAAAATATACGATCCGTTAGGATTACTTTGCCCATGCATAATTATTGCAAAGATGATTTTGCAAAAATTGTGGAGTACAAAGATTGGTTGGGATGAATCTTTGCCCTCAAATATTTATAGTCTTTGGCATAAATTAAAAAAAGAATTGGTAGTCTTAAATAACTTGAAGATCCCGCGAAAAATGCTTTGTTCTGATTCTGATGTTGTGGAATTAAATGGGTTCTGTGACAGTTCTGTTGAAGCTTATGGTGCTTGTCTCTATATTAAGAGCTCAAGCAAAAGTGGTCAAACGCAAATTTCCCTAGTATTCGCTAAGGCTAAGGTAGCTCGTCTGAAAGTGATAACACCTCCTCGACTAGAATTAAGTGGTGCATTGGTTCTTGAGCAACTGGTCAGCACTTTCAAGAGATCAGTAAATGTAATTATTGACAAAACATATCTGTGGACTGATTCATCAGTCGTCTTAGGCTGGATTTCTCAGTCACTTCATAATCTACAAACATTCGTTGGAGATCGTGTATCCCAAATACAATCATTGACTTCAATTCATAATTGGCATCATGTCTCATCAAGGGACAATCCTGCGGATATACTATCCAGAGGATGTTATCCTCAGTCATTGATTATTAATAAAATGTGGTGGAATGATCCTCATTGGCTGAGTAATGATTGCTCAGAATGCTAAATCAATTATCGAAATTGAAGTTTTGCCTGAATTAAAGAAAAACGTTCACACTTGCCAGGTCATTCCTGAATATTTTCCAATGAAAATATTTTCTAGTTTTTCTCGTATTCATATCGAAAAGGAATCTTTTCGATATGAATACTCATTACTTTTGCAAAAGCAGCAATGTCGCAAAGGCCTTTTGAGTACTCTTAACCCATTTATTGATATGAAGGGAGTTTTAAGGGTAGGTGGTAGATTGAAATTATCGGATCTGGATTGGATGCCAAAAAACATCCTGCTGTTTTGTTATCCAAACATCATTTTACCAAATTATTGTTTTCTTTTGAGCATAAGTTATTATTACATGCTGGTCCTCTTCACTTACTTGCTTCAATTCGTAAACATTATTATTGGCCAATTGGTGGATGAAATTTAGCAAGGCAGACAGTTCACAAATGTTTAAATTGCTTTAAAGCAAGACCTAAACTAATTGGGCAATTAATGGGTGACCTACCTAAAGAGCGAATCTCTCCTACTCCTCCATTCCATATTACTGGAGTTGACTATGCTGGTCATCTTCATATAAAATCTAAGAGTGGGCGGGGAGCCAAAATTTTAAAATGCTATGTGTGCCTATTCATATGCTTTTCTAGTCGTGCGGTGCATTTGGAGTTAGTATCAGAGCTAACCTCTGAAGCATTCATTTCTACCTTGAGACGTTTCATATCCCGCCGAGGCAAACCTTCGTTAATATGGTCTGACAATGGTATAAATTTTGTTGGTGCCAATTCAGAGTTAAACGAGCTTAGTAAATTCTTGCATAGCAAAGGATTAGTAGGAACTTTTGAAAGTGAAGGGATTAGTTGGAAGTTTATTCCCTCTCGCGCTCCTAACTTTGGTGAACTATGGGAAGCGGGAGTAAAGGCTTGCAAATTCCATAAAACGTGTTATGGAAAATGCTTCATTAACTTCAAGTGGGTGAGATGGTGATACTTCGCGAGGACAATCTCCCTCCTCTTAATTGGAGAATGGGCCGTGTAAGTGAAATACATTTAGGACCTGATAAACAGTGCCAAGTAGTGTCCCTTAAAACCTCTCATGGCATACTGAAGAGACCTATCTTTAAGATTTGTCCCTTACCTATTGACATTACTGATTAGTATGCATTTTACTTACCGTGATAATGTTAATTAGCTTTAAGACTTGTTTCATGTATGTTAAGACTGTTTTCTTAGTTTTAGCCACCTTTGTCAAATTTTATTGTGTTGAAAGCTGAACCCTTTCAAGGTGGGGGGGTATATGTTAGTAACTTGTGTTGTGTTTTGACAAAATAATATTTAATTTAAGTCAGTGTGACAACATCCAAATTTATTACTTTTAAAAGCTCGAATCATGAATCGCTAAAACTTGATATGTCAATTGTCATCTCTCTCAAGCAAGAAATGGTTTTGTACAGAGGTGCCTTGTTTATCGCTGAATATAAGTTTGGTTTTTAGCCTAAATAAGGTGTTTTAATAACAAAAAGTATTAACAACAAATAGATAAAGCTTAGGAAACTCTCCTAACAATATGTATTTGGTAAAAAAATTATGCAATCGTATTTAGTGTTCAGTAAACTATTTTTGTGCATGTCTTTTAATTTACCCCTTAACAAACGGTACAAACGTAAGATTATCCTTTATCTAATTTTCTGTACCAAAATTTACACTTTTCTAAAATTTTTAAAATTTTCATAATTTATCTATCGTTAGTTCAATAATTTTCCTCATAAAACCACCAAGACGCTTGTTCAAATGCTATCTATTGTCTTAAGTTCCTATTGTATTATTTGTCTTTATGATAAAAGTAAGATAAAGAATTTTTTCCGAAGTCTCCAAAATGCCATTACTACATTAATATAGGTAGCTATTAAACGTGTAAGAAGGCATACGAAAAAATTCACATAAAATTAAAATACATAAAAATTAAGTGCAATCCTTATTTCCTAATTTTCCGTACACAGCATTGTCTCTTGACCATCGTTATTGACCCGTCCACATTTCAAACGTGGGCCGCCAAACGTTTGTAAAAAACATCAACATGCAAGGAGCGATCAGCATATATTTGCCCATTTTTTTAAATGCGGGATTGCAGTTTATTGACCATACCCCTTACTTTCTGTAGAGCGGAAGGACAGGAGAGGAGTGAGAATTTTGCTTCCCGTAATTTGTTGAGAGAAAAACGATAGCATTTTTTGCAAATTTATCTTTACACCCATATTTAGATTGGTCTAACTGTAAAAAACATAAAAGTAAACACATTAAACAAACTTAATCAATTTTATTATATAATCTTTCAATAAGAAAACCTTTTTAATTAAACAAATTTTTATTTACAATGTTATAATAAAGATACAAAATACTTAAAATCAGTCACTTGATTTTAACATAGCTCGCGGTCGTTAAAAAATGTGCAAGCCCATACAAAACTAGTAAAATTGTCACAAACCCTTCCATTATAACAAAGTGTGACAAGCTAGATCCTATATCCAACCAAGAACCCACATTGGTAATAAGGTATAAAAATTGTAAAACCATAATATCAGAAAAAATCAAAATAATACAAAACATTTGTAAGATATTTTCTTTGCCTATTGAGTTTATTGCTCGGAAAACACAACATGTAAATAAAAAAGGAACCGTGATTTTTAAAAGAATAAGTCCCATCATCTTAAAAGGACTAAATACTGTTAAAAATGCTCTGACCCACATCGGATCAAACGAATTTAAACTGGCAATATTGCCAGTTCCAAAAAACCCTAAAAATATAAAAACCATAAAGAGAAATGCTCTTCGAAACATACAAGAGGTTATCCTGTCCTTGCTTTCATATTTTTCAAAATTCACAAAGTAAATCAGATTACCAGTATCACTTGATGAGAAAGACTTGCTTTCTATTAATAGCCAGTTACAAAGAACTGCTACAAATATAGATGAGAAGAATACTTCATAGTTTGACGATACTAAAAGGTAAAAAGGAGCAAATCCAAAAAAAGTTGATATCAATCTTACAGCAATATTTCGACTTGAAAAGGGAATAAGAGATATCGGTAAGACTAGCAGAACCAATGAAAAATACTTTATAGGGGAGGCATTGCCTATTAAACCTTTTTCTAGACTTACTCCATAAATACCAGCCAAAACTAGACAGACAAATTGAACCCAAAAAATACTGTGTTTAATTTTTATATGCCTAAACTGGTGCTTAAATGATAGCCTACAATACATTTCATAAAAGAGTAAAACCCATGTTACACAACCTAATGTGTACATAGGAAGGTTAAAAGTGGTTTTCATTACTGGCAATAAAGGAAATATTGATAGAAATATGCATAGCATAAGCCACAAAATTTTGTCACGAGCATTTGAATACTTACCAAAAGAATTTGAAGGTAAGACCCAAAGCCCAATTATTAATGATAAAATAGTAAACGATTTTCGATTAAAGAAACCATAAATCAGAAGCTCAATCCCCACAAGGTATATCAAAATATTAAAAGCATTACCATCCATCGATATATTTTTAAATTGTCTTAAGATTGCTAGTACTTGATTAAAACTAACTAGAAACGTAAATGAGGCCGAAGGAAACCAAAAATATATATAGTATGTAACAGGAAATCGTTGCAGGTAACATATAAGCAATGGAAGCACATTTACTAATAAAAGAACGACTTTGTTGGGTTTTGCGGCCCTATTTACCTTGCCATCTAACACGGACGCCACTAAGAAGAAAATCCAGCCAATAAATCCTAGAGAGATTACAATCAAAAGTGGGTATTGGTAATAATTATGGTAGTAGTCAAGGCCGTTTATAAGAATGTCTACGAGCGCCTCGCACTCTGTAATCAGCAAATCAAATTTATTCTTCATTTGCAGATCCTTTAAGAATTGCACCTTTTCAGCCAAAACCTCACTAGTGAGTCCTCCATAGGGTAAAAACACCAACGTATTTGTCTCAATCCTAAGTCTTTTGATGTTAAACAATTCCAGTAATTGCAATGTGTTTCCTAATTTCATTTCAGCCAAAACATTTTTAGGCACATCTAAAAACTTTGTTGGTACCTGTCCTAAAGAATTGATCGGAATGTTAATACCTATTAGAGACGATAACAGTGGAGCTATATCGACTTGCTTAATGTCATGCCTTTGAAAGTCCGGCTTAATTCCTGCACCCCATAAAATTAAAGGAGCTTCAGTTTCATGGGCCGAACCAGCTCCATGAGATCCCCAATTAGTCATTCCATGATCTGCAGTAAAAACAAAGCTTGTTGCATTATCTTTAAATACATCAGAAAACATTTTTGAAATCATCTTAATATTCTTGTCAACCAGCTTGATATTTGTATTGTACTCGTCAGACTCTGGCTTGTATCCATGCCCAGCAGTGTCTATACCAAGTAAATGAAGGAAGAAAATATTGCCATTAGCAAAGAACTTGCTGCAATTGTCCCTGCTGCCACACTGATTAACTTCTTCAAGTAGAAATTTTCTTACTTTATTAAATACCCATATATCTAAATCCCAAGTATTCTTTCTGCCAAAATCTTCAATATCAGCACTGTAGGTGTCTATGTGAATATGTTCCAAATGGTCCTTATTGAAAATATTTAAGATATCCGGGCTTCCCCAGCACCAAGAGTTACTGCTTTGGTTGATAACAGAATCAAAATACACTGGATTGGCTTTCCAGCCCTTCATAATAGCACTGGGATCTTCATAAATACCCGCAAGCATTGCAACATGTCCAGGTCTGGATTCTGTCGGTACTCGTGTATGTGCAACACCCCATGCTCCATTTTCAAACATTACGGTTTTCAAAAATGGTATCCTATGAAGATTATTTTCGAAAATTGCTTCAGCTCTTAACCCATCGGCCACGAAGAGAACTACTCTTTTAGCAGGGGGACTCTTAGTCGATTTAATAGGGTGCATTCCATGGTCTAAAGGGCTGGCGAAATAGATGTCAAATACAGCAAACAGTAGTAGAAAGTGTATGACTAGTCCAAGAACAATAATTTTGTATATTTTATATTTGGTCTGGTTAATACTGCCGTCGTCTTGAGTCGCCATGTTCGTTAGATGTTCATAGCGTCGCTGAAATAAATAGATTTCTTCAGTTATACAGCTGACGGATACGTTTTGATTTGATAGTACATCTTTAAGGTTATTTAAATACATGCAAAACATAGAATTTTAATTTAAGAGTCTGTTCAAAAAGAACTGTTACGTAAAAACTGTATTATTGATAGCTAAGACTCTGTCTGAAAAGGTCTAATTTGCTTTAATTAAATTACAACAGATCAGATTTATTAATTATTGACTTATATATTGTGATATTTTTAGGTAAATTTAATATTTACATGATCGATTTGAACAAGCAATAGCTATTTACACTCTGATCATTATTTCAAATTTAAAGGTAAATTAGGTATAATAGTGAACTATGTGATTTCTCCGAAAATGGGACAAAGATTGGTCGACGCGACGTTCGAGATATACCCAATACACAACAACTAATGGTATTAAAAAAAAATAATTGTGTTCTCTAATAAGAAAGTTATCACCAAACAAAGATATAGATAAAGGTGTCAAATCAGTTTTTTTTTTGATTTCCTTAAATTACTTTCGGATTTTACTGAAATATCAATCATACATCATTAGCGAGATTTATAGAGGCATTTTACCTTTATTATTAGTACCCGCATTGATATAACTACTTTTATATACATAGTTGTAATTTAATAACGGGGGTGCTTTTCTCAGAAAATTCTGGACATGTTTCATTTATATTCCATCCCTAACATCTGTTCACGAAATACGTTCTTTCTGTTATCTTCCCTAACCCAAATTAATAAACCCAATTTGTTACATTGGTTTTAGTAGTGTCTAAAAAATTTCAAACACTGGAAAAACTGTGCCAGATACTCCTCATGTAGATAAGGATTTTCTTCAATTAAGCTTCTAAAAGTTTACGCAGGTTACTTTGAAAAATATTGAAGTATGAGTTGCCATTGCTTAAATGGCCAATACGATAAACCACCAAAAATGGAATAACTCTAGTAATATGCAGCCAATAAGGATTTGTCTGACCAGTAATACATTTTGTGTATATTAATTCTAATTCGCAACCAGTAGTAGAATCAGAGCCGAGACATTTAATTTTTGAGGATACTGAGTATGGAATTGAAAACTTCTGTGCTCATTTTCCCAAAACCAATATCCAACAATAGAAGAATTGTGTATGTGACATAGCGATTATTCTCTTTTAATTAACAAACCATCTGTTCATAAATTAGATTAAATCCGGTTAAGCTAAACCAAAATAATTATGGATACTAATATCAATAATATCAATACACTTTTCCTCTCCCGTCCTACCCTAATTTGACATTTTATAATAAAAATTTCTGTTCGTTTAAGTAGAGTCGTTCTTTTAACGAAGTCGTAGCCCTGATGATGACCTACGGCCGAAAGCGCTTGATGTTAGTTTATTTCTTACGTGTTTTTATTCTGTCTCTTTCCCGATAATATACAGGCTATGAGTAAATGAGAATAATAATAATAATAAAATAATATGGACAATTTCATTTGGTATACGAGGGTTGATTTTTATATTTTTGGGCTAATAATGAAAACACAAATATTTATAATAAAAATATTTATGTTTTATTATTTTTCAGAATATTTTCAATGATGATTCAATACACTTTGCGTTTTAACACGCATGCGTTTAAACCAATTTTCGAAGTAATTTTTCCACTCCGATTCGTAACTCCAAAACATGCGTTTTGAATCCATCAACCGCTTCGTCGGGTGTCGAAAATCGTTGGCCACATAATTTATTTTTGATATGCGGGAATAAAAAAAATTTATTAGGTGCCAAATCAGGATGACACGTCAGTCAAAAAATTCCTTTCAGCCAATTTGTGAGAGCTCGCATTATCATGCTGAAAAATGATTCGCAAAAAAATGATCGTGTACGATTCAGAATTAACCGTTCTACGTTTTTCTAACGCGACTGTTGCCATACACCGGTGATGCCGAAGAAACAAGCAATTATTTTCTTGGATGTGCTTCTTCCGAAAACAACTTTTGTTGGATTTATGCTTATTATATCATACTAATGCCCAAAGATGCCCCAATCTCACGGTATGACACATGACAAAATAAAAATAAATATAAAATAAAATTAAATGAAATAAAATAAATGAAATATAGAAAACCATCCCAATTTTTGTAAGGAAAGAATTACAAAAACAGAAAAAAAAGAGTGTTGTAGGGTGGTGCTTTCTGGTTGTACAAAGAATTAAGTCGATACATTTTTGTCGTGATAATCCACGTCAAAAGTTATGAAAAATAATTGTTCGATAATGTTGTCGCGTTAATTCCATTTTTCACCCGATACTGTAAACAACACAAATCGCACTGAAATTACAAAATATTCTGAAGAAGGTTATGTTCATCAATGTCAAGTTTCCAATGAAAACGTCAGGTGGCGCCTGGCAGTATTCACTGTTACCAAAGCCAGAAATATAAATAGCAGCCCCCGTAATCAAATGGACCCAAATAGATCTCAGATAAATCTATATGCACACTAGATCAGAGCTCACGAAATACAAAAAAAAACATCCCAATTTTTGTAAGCAAAGAATTACAATAAACAAAAAGGAGGATGAGGCATGATAGACATTGAAGCACTATGTACAAAATAGATCTAGCAACTTTGGAAATTCCTCCTTTGTAAACAAGCAGCCCTTCACCAACCAGTCTGCAATGCTGAGAGTCATCTATCGGCTATGTATACCCCAACATAAAATATAGAGAGAAAAGACTTAATACAAGGACAACAAAGCAATTAGATGGAAAACATAGGTACAACATACAGCACATAGAAAGGAAAGATAGAAAGAAGAAAGATATATATAATAAAAGATCCAGACGTATATACCCATATAAGCATTAAATATCAAATGTGGTAAATACAAAATCTTAGGAGGTACAGAATATACCAAAAAACACATCATGGTAGCAAAAATTATTCATCGGGCACTCGCAAACATATAAGTTCATCAAAGAAGAAACATCATACTAAAAATATTCTACAACCACGATTATTGATGCCACCGAATACAAACTATACTGCGACGTAAAAATTCGCACAGATAAAACAATAATATGAAATAGATCAGATATGGGTTTCCAAAGCAAAAGAGAACAAATCTAGACATATCAATAGCTAATGACCCCAACCTTCAAACTAAGTACAATGAAAAAATAGCAAAGTTTTTTGTTTATATCGTTTATTTCGTGAAAAACTAATACAAGTTATACAACAAGGTTACTTAATAACTACCATATTAAATTTTAAAAAAGAATTAAATAATTAACAAACGCTATACAATTACCACAAATATATGTATATTATACACACAAAAAACGAGACACAAACCAGACAAAACCTGAATTTTGTTTTTGGAAATAAGTGGTTTATTATACTAAATTTATGATTAAATGGTGTTTACAAGCCCTTTTAAAAAACTTTATACTTTTGATTGTTTTGATTTATCAACATATTGTATTTGTTTAAACCATTAAAAAATAATGCATTTTGAGAAGGTTCTTGAAAAACTCTAGATATATAAAAATTACTTCTCGATCGCCTGTTATGATCATGTATTTCGGCAGAGAATGTGACTTTGCCCAACAGGTACTCTGGAGCATGACCAATTTTAATTTTATGGAAAAATGTCAGCGTATTGAGTAGAAGATGCTCTCTGACTGAAAGTATATGGAATTAGCAGACAATACAGAGACTTTGGAAATATGATAAGACAATTTATTATACCACTTCTTATTTCAATCACCCGACATCCCCCCACATATTTAATAACCATCTTGAACTACTTGGTCTAAAAACATCCATACAAAAGTCTGTTATCCTTAAAACGTCCAACACAGTACGATCATTCCTCGATTCGAGCAATAGACTCTAGACGACTCATAGTCCGTCATCAAATAACACTTAGGAAAATGAGAAAAAAATAAAATAAGTTTTATTGAATTAAAGAAAAATGATCCTTGAGTCTCCTTCTGTGCTTGGGTATTCGATAGACAAAGCTGGATCGAGTCTGTTGGACATGAAAATATTCTGATGTACAATGTCAGAATACAAATTTAGTGGCTCTCGTTCAGTGACGATTTTAAAACTTTTAGTTATCATTCTTACTTAAAATCTCTTTGCTAACCGTAACAATCCGCTCTCTGTATACCCTTAACTGACATGATAAAACTGTCTAAGCCCAAAAGCAAAACGAAAACGTCTGTAGTTTTTGTAAAGTTTATATATTTATTATTATGTTTATACTTTCAATATTAAATAGTGAAGAGAATAATAAAACTGTCACAGAATCTTAAATATAGATTTCTCGGTTTGTAATATGAAGTTTGGACCGACTTATTTACATGAGCAACAAGTATTTTTAGCAAATTCACTAAATATGAGATACACATTATTTAAAGAAATTGACGATTTGCAAGATATTTAAGTTTTTTCTAATTTAAAGGCTTTTTATTTGACATAAGAGCAATTTCATTAGGGTCTAATATTAAAGCTTTCTTATAATTTATAATATATTTTTTAAAGCCGGTTGAAATTAGATAAAGATATTAAATTGAATTTTGGTACAGGATATTACAGTGCATCCCAAAAGTTATGTCTAAATTCATTTAAAATTCAGGGGTGTGTTCGAAAAAAAACGCTCGGATCCGTCGATTTTTATTTTAAGTTGCGCATTTTTGTACGTAAAGTTTGTATATACAGGATTGCTCAAAAATAAATTACGACCATCAACTTCATTTTTTTAAATCAAAGTACCTTTTTTATTTCATCTTTGAATTTCGCGTGGAATTCTACGTATGTTTCATGCATCATGTCCTATACCTAAAGTCAACAGTTATCGAAAAAAAGACGATTCATGTAACAAATAAAAAAAAGAACAAAAATTAAGTTCACGGCTCGTTGCACATTTTCAATCATTTCCGGAGTTATGGCGCGCACTGCGAATTCTCTCTTTTAAGTCGTCTAGATTATTTGGCCTATTAACAAATACCTTCGAATTGAGGTATCCCCACAAAACAAAGTCCATTGGTGTTAGGTCAGGCGACCTAGCAGGCCATTCGATGGGTCCTCTCCTTCCTATCCACCGATTGGGAAAGGTTTCATCCAAAAATGTACGCACAGTAGTTGCATAGTGCGGAGGAGCGCCACCTTGCTGGAAAATTAGTTCTTCGTCAGGATAGTCTGAGTCCAATGGATTTGGAAAGAAAGCTAGTAATGCTGGAACTAATTCAAATTGGAGAAAATCGAGATACACTTGTCCCGTTAAAGTCTGTTCAAAGAAAAAGGGACCTATTACTCTTCCGCGCACTATTCCACACCACACATTTAGTTTTGAGGGTACTGGGTGTTTACCTCCATCATCCAATGCGGATTTTCTGTTGCCCAATATCGACAATTTTGTCTGTTCATACTACCATTCAAACAGAACGTGGCTTCATCGGAAAAATAATATTTGTTACTAAATTATGATTTAGATTGCACATGTTTTGTAAGCGTTCACGAAACTCATTTCGCCTATCGAAATCGTCATCAAATAACTCTTGCACAGGAATAACTTTGTAGGGGTGATATTTGTGCTTTTAAACTATTTGGTGAACTATTGATTTCGCCATGTGTAAATTTGTCCCAATCTTGGACAGAGGAGTGCATAATTTTTCTTCCAAAGAAAGCAAAACGTTAAGTTGTTCATTTTCATCTCGAGCAGGACGACCAGATTTTGGCAGATCTCTAACATGACCGAATTCTCTAAATTTAGCCTCTATTCTACTCACCACCTTTTGACATATCGGAGGACGATCAGGATGGATTTCATTGAATAATTGAGCAGCTTCTCTTAAGTACGTGTTCTATCACCAAACCCAACCATGCACAGAATTTCTATTTTTTCTCGTTCCGTTAACTTTACCATTGTGAAAACCGCAACTTTGCTCGTACACTTAACACTTAACAATATCTGTTTGGCGTTCAACTGTCATACAGTTTCTTTGAAAATACACGGTCACCAGCCAACAATAAAAAAACACGAATGAATGGAATTTTGCTCTGTATAAAAATTCTCAGAGATAAGGTGACTCGTAAGGTGAACTTTAATAATAATGTTTGGTCGTCTTTTTTCGATAACTGTTGACTTTAGGTATAGGACATGATGCATGAAACATTTCGTAGAATTCCACGCGAAATTCAAAAATGAAATAAAAAAAAGGTGCTTTCATTTGAAAAAAATCAAGTTGATGGTCGTAATTTATTTTTTAACAACCCTGTATATACAAACTTCACGTACAAAAATGCGCAACTTGAAGTAAAAATCGATGGGTCCAAGCGTTTTTTTTTCGAACACACTGAATTGAAAAAGAAAATTATTTTTTATTAAATACTAATAAATATAAAGAAAAAAGGCATTGTGAAATTAAGCGTTTGGGAAAATTGTTAGAATTTGTTAAATTGTGAAAAATCATTAATCTTTTTTACTTAAAATTGGTAATAACTTTACATTAAGAAACAATCTGTATTTTTTATTATTCGATATGTATTTTTGCCTAAATAGAAACATACCACCAAAAACATAAATAAAATATTATTGACGAGTGATTTTATTACTTCTTTATCTTCTTTGTTTAAATAGTTTATTAATCGTTTTGAAATTCTATTCTAATTAAAGTTTTAAAGAAATTACATTTAATTGCGTGTTATCGTGCAAGTTTCCCTAATTCATACTTTAAATAAAAGAAAACAAGATTTTAAATTTTTATTGGGTTTTTATTAAAATTTTATTGCTTTGACGAAGAGGCATTTACATTTTCAATTTTTTATTAATTCAATGAATTTAAATTTAAAAAAAAATTTTTTGATGTTTACTAACATGCTTTGTGAGGTAATACAAATGTGTTAATTACAAGTAATTAACACATCGTTGTGTGGTGTTTTCCCTGACTCATGAAAATTCCTATGCCTAAAGTACAAAATATGAAATGACACAATGAATTCCGACCGATAAAGACTGTGCCTGTCTATGAAAAGCTTCTCGAAGCATAAGTCAAAAAAACAGTGTCTCGCCCACTGGAATAAAAATAGAATAATTGTTCCAAATTAGTCAGGTTTTCGTCACTCATGTGATTCCGTTATTGTTGATATCTACGACAATTTTCTCAAAAAATTGAGCTATTGAAATATTGAGCTTTAATCCTCCAACTTTAATAAAATTAAATATTGAAGATCTTGGCAGGCGATGCATTGTTATTTTTTTACGTTTACTAGGAAACAAATAATTCTAATATAAATTATATTTACCAAAATCATAGACAATGTATAATACGATACAAAAAAATTGAACGAGATTATATAATTTGTATCAATAATGGTGGTGGTCATATAGAGCAGCTATAATTATTTGGATTTAATTTAAAGTCCAAAACGGTTTAATTAAAAGTAGCTAAACTATATATATTTGAAATTAGAAAATTCGGTTCTTTTTAACTATGATCAACAATCTTTCAAAATTTGATATTTCTAAAAGAAAAAAAAATGTTGACATCGGATTCAAAAATTTTAAGTCAAATAATATCTCTTAAGTCAGACTTAAGAGATATAATACGTCCCAATTGCGTAATTCGATTCTTTATAGAGGCTTATTGGAGTTTACCAATCTTCCAGCCAATATCAAAAACTGTGATAATTTAAATGAGGTCAAAATACCCTTAAGAGATTTTATTTTAAGTAGAGAATAGTGATTTGGTCTTTAATATTATTTTATTAATATTAGTTTATTTTAGTTTTTAAAGTTTTAATCTTAGCAATAAATTTTATCTATACTAGCATATAATTATTATTTTAAGCTTAACCCAATCATATATATCACCTTAACCATCTTGCCATATTTTATTTTTACTGTTTTAACATTATTTTATTATATTTAAGTGTTATTGTTTTATTCTAAATCTAGTGCGAATTTTATGTTTGTAACAGTTATTATTGTTTTATGTTCATCTCTATTATGCAATATACCTACTTGACGTACACTTCTTTCTTTTTTTTTATTTCTTTTTAAACACCAAGGATAGGTTATTAGTTTTAACCTTTTGTATGAGTCCAGCCTTCAAGCCCTATTTGTAGTATTCTTAATTTTTAACTACTAAGTAGTAACTAATATATAATGTCCTTGTAGCATTTGCATGCTGAATAAACACATTGTTTATATCCATTGTCATTATCCCTGGAATGGAACAAAACATTCACAGAACATAAGCAGTGTACTGAACTTTGAAACCTTTATTGGTGGAAAATAAATTATTCGAAGTTAATTGGAAATTTTAAAGGGAATCTTTTCGTCCAAGTAACTGATATCGCACTTTAATTTCAAGATTGCGCTCATCTTACCCATACTCTCTCACCTCATTTCTATGAACTAAGGCTTACAAATCAAAAGTTTCTCTTAAAGCTGTTTACCTGTCTTCAAGAAAAATAAAATTAATTTTGCATACATTCGGATTTAGCAGGACGGTAATTGACTAATATGAAATGTTTGTATACTTTTTGGTGAATTCGCGCCACGCTAAATATTCGGCCGTTTGTAGCCAGTCCCGTTAGGTGGCGCCACGTAGTCCATGCAGAGAATATTTTGACTTTGTTTTGTTATGTCACAAGGATCCAAAGAATCCATGCATTTTGGTCTTATTAGTTAGGTATTTATTCTCTACAGGTATATATGAGTTATATATATATATTTTGTTATACTTACGTAACTATTTGTCTAACTCCTAAGAGAAATCAAAACGACACCAACCAAACAAACAAATTTTACATGATTGACTCATACTCATAACCTCACTTTAATATTTAGTATTGATAATAGGGAACAACTCAACAACAGAACCAGTGGCGTCCTTAATTTCCCTTTACATCTTTATTGTGTAATTAATTAGAATTTACTAATCTCTTAATAGATTAATCAATTTTATTTAAATGCTTTCATAAGTAACTAGTAATTTTAATAAAAATTTGGAATTCTTTTTAGCGCCCTTCCTATGTAAAAAATTTTTAGCCATTTCGGGGTACTTATTGATGGACTGAGAAGTTTTACTCCTATGACAGTGTTACCTATGATAATGGATTAAAGTAAAAGTCCTAGTCTGTAAGAATGAGAAAACTGTTTCTCTATAATTTTATGAACCCTTTAAGCATTATTAATGTATGCATGGTAAATAGGGTGGTCCAGTATCGAAAGCGAAAACTTAAATGGCAGTCAACCATATTCAAAAAATGTTTCATTACAAAGACACAGGATAATAGTATAAGTTTTAATTAAAATATTTAAATTTGACTAAATTTTCAAAACTACTTTAGATATTTCATTAAAATTTTAGATGAATAACAAAAATATATATAATCTTCGGCTTCTTCCTTTTACACTTTGTTTCCTGCTTGGAAATAAGATTGTTCTTGTTTTCATATACAACCTTTTGCACCATTCTTAAACTAATTCCAAGCGCTTTAGCTACTTCTTCTTGTGCATTCTAAGCAATCCCTTATTATCTTTTTCGTTATTAAAATAATTAGTTTTCTTTTTGCATTTCGTTTATTATTTAGGTATGATTAAAAAGTACAAAAATTTTTTTTTTAAACAAAGCTAAGTAAATAAATTTGTGAATGCGCTGAGAGATAGATATGCCCGGCGCATTCTCCATTTTTTTAATAGTTAGTTTCAATCTTTTTTTGCCTTGTAATGTGTAAATAAATAAATATTCATAAGAAAATGACATTTTAAAGAACTGTCGTAGCTCGCCTCGTATTTATCTTTTTAAACAAAGTTAAATAAATGAATTGGTGAATGCACTGGGAGATAGAAATTCCGCATTCACCAGTTTTTTTTTAGTTATTTTTTACCTTTTTTTGACTTTTAACTGATATAAAAGAAAAGATAACACAACTTTTTTAATTTTCTGTGCATCAACGTATAGATTGGGTCGAACGACAAATAATAAATCATAAAATTAAAATGTCATTTTAAAAGTGAGATTGTAACATGAACTTGCCTTTAAACAAAGAAAGTAGTTTTCTGGTCTCTGAATGCACTGCATCACACACAATACAAATTAATTGTTTGTCATTATACCAAAATGTATAGTTTCCCAATAATTAATAATTATTACACATAAACAAAGAAGAAGACAAGATCAAATAATCGTTAAAAATTAGACGCTGTGCCCTGAAATCGACAAATTAGTTTGTTATGCACATACATAGGGTCATGCTAAATCGTATACTAATTTCTCAAAAATTTAGGTAACAACCATTTTTAAATGAAATATGTACAATTTTAATGAAAGGCTAGGGAGGCATTTTTGCTCTCATAAAAAAATATAAAATGCTTAGATTTAGATATTATTGCGTAAAGAAAAATTGTTATTGAGAATTCCGTCTATTTCGGACAATTTTCAAAAAAGAAAAGTAAATATTATGTCTGGCAACTTAGCAGAATATCGGGGATTCTAGGCATATACCAATGAGGCGTACCCAACGGGCTTTATACTTATGGGCTTTTTCACGTCATGAAAGGAAATAACCAACGTATGTTTTACATGTCGAATCTCGGATACGTAGTATTCCGCAGACATTTTTACGGCGTTAAAGGCATCACGTCAGTTAATAATTATGATCTAAGGTGTATACGCGGCTTTAATATGTCACATGACGGCGTTCAATGTATTGTCAAACTCTCAAGGAAATAACATTTTGGCAGCCACTGATTTTTCAATTTGATTCATATTACGTGGTGACCTTTGAACCCGCACGATAAGAGCGAAGGCGACTATAGGTACAAGTCTCTCCAACCGGCCAATCCATCGTTGTGGATTTTGATATGCCCAAATATGGATATTATGATAATTTGTTACCCCACCCCTCGTAAAAGAGAGGAAAAAAATTTTTATTTTTCGCATCACCCAGATGCAAATCCTAAACCGGTTGTAGGTGATCTGTAGTCTGTGGTCATCATGTAGTATCTGTAGTATTTTATATCTAAATATCTGAAGATGCAGAAGATGAGTGGCTTTGCGAGAGCTATAAGCTTTGGATTATTATCAAAAATACGAACTATATGGTTCTTTAGATTATTATTTGGACAATTTCTATTATCCACAGACCAAAGTTGCGAAAATTCTGAGGAGTTCTAATAAAAACGCGAGCATCTGGAATTCTTCTATTAGGGTAGCGTCTACGATATTCACGAACTGCTGCCTTGGCATTTCCATCACAAAATCCCTAGCAAAAATGAATATCTGCGTATTCGTTAGTAGAAACAGCATTTTATTAATACCTAACTACAGCTAACTTTTATCGCAATGCTAATAATAATAATTTTAAAAATAAATGAACTAGATTAGGAGTAGTCTGAGTGGAGCAACTTGGTAGGTCACCTGGGATGGTGCTCTTCCACTAAATCCTTGTTTTTATGAAAAAATATTTTAAAAAATTATTAAATAAAAATTATTATTTTTTTTAACTGCAAGTAATTTACAAAAAACTTTACCTAGATGTTATTTTATACACCAATATAAATTTATAATTTTTTTCATTTTGTTATTTTTTTAAAATTTTGATTTTGATTTTGTTAATTTTAGGTCACAGAAACATGCCGTCCTGTGGGTTATAAAATCCTTTTTAATAATACAGATCTAATTTCTTTCTTAAATCGAAAATATTTGAAGGCTTTGATAAAATTTGGTAAATGATTGTACAGATTACATATATTATATTGAAAACTTTTTTCAAAAAACGCAGTTTTATGCATAGGAGGTGTTAA
Source organism: Anthonomus grandis grandis (assembly GCF_022605725.1). Taxonomy (NCBI): domain Eukaryota; kingdom Metazoa; phylum Arthropoda; class Insecta; order Coleoptera; family Curculionidae; genus Anthonomus; species Anthonomus grandis. The sequence continues at coordinate 20,380,409 of NC_065549.1, forward strand.
GATATCTTTCTTTAAGATATATTCTTTAAGATATATATTGATGTTATGCACATATGTCCGAAACGATAACTTATCATATACATGTGATGGAACTTTAGACAATAGTAGTTTGTAATAAAAACAGAGAGCATACATTTTGATTCCAGAATCCATGGGTAACCACTTTAATACAGGTAATTTATGTGAAACATGTTCATATTGATTTCAGAAAAAAATCTGATACAAGTATTTTGTACCCTTTGAATTCTGTTTTTAGTCTCTGCATGAAGGCAATCCCCTTAAACAGGTGTAGAATAACTAAACTACAATAGAATCAAAATGCCTCATTATTTTTCAGAAACAGTAAAGCAATTCCGATGAGGATATAAAATTTTTAATGCTCCATAGCGTCTATGTATGTTAAATATAACATGCTCTCGAAATCGCATCTTCTGATCTGAAATTAAATCTAAATTCCTTGCTTTACTAGTAATTTTGATTAGTTCGTCATTAAAAGTTAGCCGAAAATTACCATAGAGAATTGCTAGGTACAGTTTTTTTAGACTTTAATGTTAAATAATGCTCAGCAGATAAATTTGCAATAGTGTTAAGATCTTTATTAATTACTTCGAGTGCATTTTTGAGATTATCAAGAGGAAAACAAACGTAAAACTGGGAGTCATCGGCATAAAAATGAATACAAAACTAGCTAGTATAAACAGAAAATAAAAGGGGGCCCCAATACCAGTGGTACCCTGTTATACCCCTGATGAAACACTTCGAGGAAGAGACACATTATTGCAAAGCTTGACACTTTGTGATCGTTCGATTAAATAAGTTCTAAAAAGTTTGAGAGATTCTGGACATACACTACATGATTTCAAAATTCCTATTAAAGTTACATGATCAATAGTATCAAATGCTTTACTGAAGTCTAATAATACTAATGGGTCATTCTCAAAAAATTCAAAACATTTAGGTCTCTTCCAGATTTTTATGATAATATTTTTATAAATCACATTTATTAAAACTAATTTAATACTCTTATATTTAGACTTCTTTTCATCACATAATAAAATCCACATAAAAAAAAGATTATACACTAAAAATCTTTCAAAAGCATCCAAAAACTCCCCTCCGTTAGTTGTCTCACTATATGTTTTATAATAAACTTGTCATTTATTCATGCTCTAAATATTTTAGTATTCTTTACCCAATTTGTGAAACATATCATAAAACACTAAGATTTAATTTACACTTTAAGTTTCAAACATCACTAAAAAATTAAGTCGTTTAGATAACAACGTATTTGGTCTCTTCTTTATACTCTCTCCTCCGTTAGAACGTTTTAAAAATCTGTTAACCGGTAGATGGAGTATGCTGCAAATTGTCAATCCGCTTTAGTACAACGCCATTGTGTGTTTGTAAGTTAACAAAGTCGTTCAGTTCGAGTAATTAGTAAAAATTTGAGGATTTTTATCGCAAAAAAGTAAGTAAAAGTGTTTTTGTCATGCATGGAACGCCCCTCCGTTACCCTATGTAGTAAATTATTAAATATAATTTTAGAGTATTTAATAATTAGTGAGAATTCCAATCATAAACAACCGTTGTAATGTTATTCTAGAATATACATAACCTCATCCATTTTTGTAGAAATGCCGGGACATTTAAAATTTCTCTCCTCCCTTACTTTTATTAGTAACGGAGGGGAGTAACTGTAACGGAGTGGAGATAATTGCTGATAAATTGATTATTATGTTGTCATTTTAGTTTTACATTTTTATTTGGAGAAATACTTACTTCTTAGCTTAAAGAAAACTTTAGGCAACAAGGTAAAACAAAAGACAAAAGGAAATTTCTGCTTAATATTTCTGGTGATATAATACGTCAATATGGATACACCAGATACCTTTGTAAAATTGCTTCTACCAATATATTGTATAGCAAACAGAAAATAAAAAATAAATCTATTATTGACAAAGTTCTACGTGTTAAAAGACTTGTGAGTGACTTTTTGACGCAAGATGATAATAGCCGACTTTGTCCCAGAAAACGAGACACAATTAGCTTAAAAAAAAATAAAAAAAACAAAAAAGATACCTTAGTGATACCCTGAAAAACCTATATTTGAAGTTCAAGTGAAATTATCCTGCAAATAAAATTTCATATGCAACGTTTTGTAAATTTCGACCCTTTTGGGTACTGCAACCCAACGTTAAAGATCGTAACACTTGCACATGTGTGATTCATGCGAATACAAGTTTAATTATTTCAAAATTAAAGCATTTGAAAATAATTAATGAGGGCACTCCAGAAGACCTTGTAAATAATTTATGTTGCACAAGTGAAAAAAGGGAGTTATGCTTGGAAAGAAAGTGTTTCGAATGCATTGCTAAGAAAGTAAAATTTTTACCATTCAACGAAAATGAATATACGAACTACCAAAAATTGCTAATGAAAAGAGAAACCTTAATAATAAAGGGACAAGAAAAAATCTGTACCAAGACTGTCAAAGAGAGAGTATTATGCACCAAAAAAGAACTATGCTCTATTCTTCAGGACATTATACCAAAATTTTTGCTACAAGTCAGAAACATAAAGCATCAGTATCAAACAATTGATACCATTAAGTAAAATCTATCCACAGATGAGATATTTCTGAACAAGTTGATTTTTCTGAAAATTACGTGTGTAAGTATGGCGAAGAAGTTCAGTCTGCGCACTTCGGGGCTTCGAAACCTCAAATATCATTACATACTGTAATCGTATATTACCGACCTGTTTTTAATGAAGCTATTATTCCCTTATTATTCTGTACCATGTCGGACGATCTACGACATGATCCAGTTGCTATTTGTGCTCATTCGGATCTAATCATAACAGAAATGAAGAAAATAGTATCGCAAATAACAACAGTGCATTTTTTAAGCGACGGTCCTACAACGTAATATTGGAACAAAAAATCTTACAAAACAAATGAACGTAGATATCTTGAGATGGCATTACAGCGAAAGTGGACATGGAAAAGGGGCGCCCGATGGAATTGGGGGTTATATAAAAAGACAGGGTGATCAACTCGTTGCCCAAGGGCAAGATATTTCAAAATTTGCGGCAATGGTAGAGGTTTTTAATGGATCTTCAAAAGTAAAAGTGTTGGGACTGGACAAGAATGCTATATTGAAAATCGAAACTCTTCTGCCTATAACTCTTCCTACATTTAAAGGAACAATGAAATGTTACGAAATATGTTGGTGTCGATCATTTCCAAGCGTCATCTCTGTGAGATTCCTCTCCTGTTTGATATGTAGCCCAGACGAAACCTGCTCATACTACAATCTTGGTCAAATTCTGCTTTCATTTAGCGATGGTAAGGACATGATAATCATAATAAAATTAAGTCATATTATTTATGACTTTAATTTTTAGGTACGACTGCAACAGGCAGAGATCGGCTAAGATATGAAGACATCTTACCCATCTTCTGATGAGGAAGTTCCTGCAGCAAAAGAAGACTACGATGGTTCAAGTGATGAAGATATTCCTCTGCAACAGTATTACAAAAATAAAATGCTTGTAGAACTCATTAGGCAAGACTCTTTTGTTGTGGTGAAACTTTGTGGAAAAAAAATAATTAGGCATTATGTAGGTAAAATAATTTCAGTGGACAAAATAACGAATACACAGTCTCGTTTATGAAAAAAATCGGTAATAATCTTTTTGAATTTCCTGATAAATCTGACATTTCTTCAATCGATAAAAATGACATTATGAAAATTTGAACTAAGTGGAATATTAATGAATTTAAAGATACTTACTCTTTTGAAAATGATATTATAAAAGGTTTTGATAATTTATATTAAGTTATAAAGGGCTTAATTTCCATTAATTTTTTAAAATTTTTGTTCTTAACATTTTATTTAGGAACTGAATCTTGTGTTTATGAAAAATAAAGTTTGTTTTGTTTTAATACATTTATAACATACATAAAAAATTATGTATTTTCTTTCACAGTTTCCTCCGTTACCATCCTTCTCACCTCCGTTACCTTAATTCTCTACTCCGTCACATCAAACCTCCACTACGTTAAGTCCAAAAATTAAAATTTTCTGTTTTTGTATGAAATTGTTATTTGGAAGCTGGTAAACATATTAAAATTATTAAACGACATTACTCTAATACTATAAAAATATATGTAAAAAAGATACATGTATGTATTATGAAAAAAAAAAAGTAAAATGTTTTGGTTTTGACAAGAATGACCCTAATATAGTATAATTTCCATTGTCAATAGCTCGAAAAATGTTATCGGTTATATATGTGCAAGCGCGGTAATACAATTATATTCAGTTTGAAATCCTGACTGAGTAGGTGGTGAAATATGATGACTTAAGCATGTTTCCAACTTTTTGGAAATTTCGATAAAAGCAACATAGTATTGATAATATTTACAAGATGAGGAAGCATATAGAGACAGCACATTTTAATGCGCGACTCTATATCTTCACAAGGGTTTCTTGTACCATTATCTCGGAGCCTAAAGCCAAATTCATTTTGACATATAATATTATTTTGGTAGTAAATATTATTTGAAGGGTTTATATTTTTTGGTACATTATCAATAAAAAAAGTATTTGTAGCATCTGGGTCTTGAAAACAAGAAGAAATATTTAATTTATATTTATCAATAACTAAAGTTTTTCATTCTTTTCACAAGTCCTTACTACTTTTGTTTCTAGAAATAAAATTTAATTAGTTTCTTTTATGTTGTGTGATCATATGGTTAATATTATTCCTTAAATGTTAAAACTGTTCCCAATTCTCTGGAGTTTGATACCTTTTAAATTTCGCTTTAGCTTTGTCCCTTAATTTCATTTAGTTATAAATTTCTTGAGTCAACCAAGGCGGTTTCTTCTTGGTTATTCTAGCAGTTTTTCCCAGTTTACCCAGCTAATCATGAAATCAGCTGCTACTTGCAATGTTGTCAGGATATAATAAAGGCCAGGGCAGGTAGCACACGCTAATAGACTTTTTTTTTTAATGAAAAGTATTTTTTTTCTGATATTACAATGCTGTTATTTTCGTTACCCTAATTTGTAAAGTTTATTTAATATAACCACTGTTTATGTTGAATTTTGTAATTTTTACTTATTAAACCAATAAATATTTATAAAACTACCTGAAAACAAAAAACAAACAATTAATATATACAGGGTGTCCCAGAAGTAGACGTCCAAACGAAAGGAGGCGATAGAGGAGGTCAGTAGCAATAAAAAAAACCCCATATACTATTATTCGATTGTTGATGGTTTAAAAGTTATTACCGTTTTTCTATTTTTTATAAAAATAGTGTCATAAATTCTGTAAAGAATTCATAGAAAGAATATTCTTACGTATTTGCGTGGTATTTGTTATGAATGTTGCCTTAAATAGTGTACTTTTTCATAAGTAATAATTGCATACAAAACAATTGCTTCTGTCACTACTTAGAAAATGATAATTTCCCAATGTGTTTAAGTTTTACATACACCTTTTTGCATTTGAATTGATGCTGCTACAAAGCACGTGTTCGACCAAAAATAAACAGCTATCAGAAAAAGTTGCTTTATTTATGCAGATTCTTTACGGTCAAATATTTATGATAAGAAAACTAAACATTCTTTTTCAAATATTTTTTAAGATCAACATACCATTTCCCTGTCGCGAATGTAGTTAGTTTCTTTCTGGTTTTTGAACAAATTAGGCTTTATTTCTTATACTTAGACTGTTTGCTGTTTCTTTTTTCGGAGTTTTTCGTGTTTTAACTCCTTTGCTACTATTACAAGTAAACCTTCAAAAATGTCTTATAGTTCCCACGAATATGCAGAAATGCACTATGTTTATGGGCTTTGTGATGGAAATGCTCGAGCTGCTGCCCGAGAATATGAAAGACGCTTTCCCGGTCGAAATCGCTATCCTGACCATAGAGTTTTCATAAATGTGCATCAGAGTTACTTGGAAGGCATCATTCCTGGTCAGCCACGGAGAGTAGGAAGACCTAGAAATGATAACGATGAAGATGATATTGTGGAATTTGCAACAGAGAATCTAACAACAAGTGTTTGTCGCATAGCAAGATGTTCGGGACTTCCCAAATCCACAGTTCATCGAGTCTTACAAAGAAATCTGTTATATCCTTATCATGTGCAACGTGTTCAAGCACTTCTGCCTACTGATTATGAAAAAAGGATTCACTTTTGTCGGGAAATGCTGCAGCGTAATAGAGAAGACTCTAATTTTTTTTTAAACATTTTGTGGAGTGACGAAAGCAGTTTTTTTACACAGGGATATTTAATATACACAATTTGCATTATTGGGACTATGTTAATCCTAATATAGTGAAAAATGATCGTTTTCAGCATCAGTTTTCAGTCAATCTATGGTCAGGGATCATTGAAGGCAAATTAATTGGACCATTCGAGCTACCAGGAAGACTTAACGGCGAAAATCATTTACATTTCTTGCAACATAACTTGAACGATTTACTTGAAGACGTATATGTAGCAACACGGCGAGACATGTGGCTGCAACACGACGGAGCTCCTGCTCACTCTGCCCGAATCGTAAAGCAACATCTTGATACTACTTTTAATAGTGGATGGATTGGAAGGGGAGGAACCATCCAATGGCCGCCGCGTTCGCCTGACCTGAACCCCTTAGACTTTTTTTATGGGGATATTTCAAAGAACTTGTTTTTATCAATGAAAGCCAGACTGAAGTAGAACTGCGAAGAAAAATAAGACAAGCGGCCAACGTTATTACCAACAATGACAGAGTCTTTCGACGCATAAAAAGTAATTTTATCCGCCGTTGCCGAATGTGTATTAGGGCAGGTGGTTCGCATTTTGAACATTTATTGTGATGTTTAATAGCAATAAATTCTTTTTTTTTTCATTATTTAGAATTAGATTATTTAGTATTACAATATTTTGATTTTTGTCCAAAAACGATTAGTTTAATAAAAATGGCAATCAAAAAAGACTCGTATCACTTATCTGAAAGTATTTCACCATATGAGAATCTTCATTAAATAAGTAACTTTTCCTGATAATTTTAACTTTTTGTAGTAAATTTGTTTGTGCCAGGTTCACTTAAAAGGCAAATAATTTTTAAATAAAAATTAAACATATTGAGGAATTATTTTTTTCTTACTAGTGAAAGAAACAATTATGCATCCAAATCATATTTATGAAAGGGTGCATTTCTAAGGGTCACACTTGCACTAAATACTAAGTAAATAAATTATGATATTTTTGTAATAAATTTTGTGCATGATGCATGAAGCGATTTTTACAAAAATGAGAAAAATGGAAATTTTTAGAAGGAAACTTTTAAACCATCAACAATCTGATAATAGTATATAGGGTTTTTTTTATTGCAAATGATGTCGTCTATCACCTCCTCTCGTTTGGACGTCTACTTTTGGGACACCCTGTATATACAGCCCTTTTATTTCCAAAGAAACCACCCTTAATAACTACTTAAAAAAACGTCAATTTAGATATACAAAAGGACGCTTAATTTTATATTTGACAAAGTTCTGTCAATCACCTCCTCATCTCCAGTTCACCTCACTTTGATATGTCAAATGGGAACCTCCTTCGTGTAATATATCATTGTAAGCCGGATTAAAATGTCTATTCAACAATGCCAAAAAAATATTAAATCGGTTGGACCTAATTAGTTGCTATGCTCGTTGCTAAGGAGAAAGTCAACTAGCGATTGGATATAGATTCTGCGTGTTATTTAGTTATGTGTAAAAGTATTGACTAATATTGAAGTAAGTATACAATGGCGGAAGTTTATGTTTCATTCAGTGTTCCTTTAAGTTAAAATGTTTATTGTTCTATGATCATGATTATATAAAATTCTACACGCTGGTGGGTAATTTTTAAATAAAATCAGCCATTAATCTTTAACAATACTGTGTTCCCCTTCCCTTTACCGTAGCCGCATATTGTCTTTCCAGACAATAAATATATCTTCTAAAGTCGATACCGGCGTCAAAATGTCACTATTCTCTTCCAAGCGTTCCTTTCATGCATCCTTTATTCAAAACATGATTCACACCACCTTCAGACCTTCTTCCCATGAAGGAAAAAAAGCATAAAAATAGAGAGACAATTCTTTTTGAGTCTACAAACTTTATATACTGAAGCTTTTATGCACTTATGTAAATTCTTGTAAGAAAAATTGAATACCAGAGCCATTTTATACAAAAATATTTTCTGGTTTTAATGGTTTTGACGGTTTCCTGAGTTAAATTTGATCGGGACAGTATTGAACTATAATTTAATAGCAAGAATTTGAGTCAAGATTTGTGAATCATCTCGGGCAGTATGCGTTAAAATCGTTATAACATTCGAAAAAATCGGTATTTCTTTAGTATTAAGAGGTGCTGAGTTAGTACACGGCTGCTCAGCCCCCTTCGCCCTTACGTGGTTACGGTCTTATGACAGATCTGGTTATACAGGAAAAAAAGCATGTGATCAATGATGATAACTGACAAAACAGATTGATCTTAGCAAAACTATTTCTTTACACATGCTTTATTATTTACTGTTTTATATTTTGAAGCGTCACAATTAAGATAGAACTTTCAGTGAGTTCTAATTTCGACCCTTACGATTAGCATTTTGTTTGATACAGAGATTGTTAAATTGCAAAACTGAGCATGTGGGAAAACCGAAATGGAAAAAATATAAAAGTTGAACACGATTTTATAATCTTATGTACAGGGTATCGCAGATTCAAGGAAGACGGAAACCATCGAAGATACAAGGTTGGTTAAATTACGGCAAAGTTCCATAATTTGATGTTGATTAAAATACAGTTTAAACTAGAGTTGGCAAGCGTGCTTCTATTGTAATGATAGTCTTCTTTGAAACCATGATTTCTTCTTTTTTTGTCTCCCAAATGTTCTTATCACTTTCAAAACGTACAACCAAACAAACAAAAATTTTATTTTTTCACAAAGCAGCCCAATCTCAATCATTAATCTTATTAGTCCTGGTAAAACTAATTAAACTAACTTAAAAAGTAACTTAATTAAAAATTCTAATTTAATTCAAAGAAGCCTTCAACCAACCCAACTCAAGACCACCCTTCACCAAAAAAAATTCTTTGTTGTCTTATAAAAAACTTCTCAATCCTAGTTTTGAGTATTTAAAACAAGCCGAATATTTTCGAAGATATACGAGAAAAAGAGTCGAAGAGCAAAGTAAATGACCATTTTTAATGACCTATATGATATTAGGCTTTTAGCGAATCTCGTGAAGTTTTTCTCATAAACATATAATTGGAATAAATATTTAAATATGGTATAATGCAATAAGGTATCTTGAAGAAAAACAAAAATTGATCATGGTCGCTAAACGACGGAACGCCGTAGTGCGTTACAAAACTATTATACTATATACAAAAAAAAGTCACATATATAAAAAAGACCTTTTGAATATTCGTTTTTTTATCCGGATATCTCTGTAAATATATATGATTAGACAAATGTTAAAACCGTATTTAAATAAACACCCGACCTTGTAGATTTTATTCATATAAATATAGGGCCCCACTCACCTCGTTCTTATCTGTCGTTTTTGACCGACGGTTAAAACCGTACGGGTAAAAATGTCAAAACGAGGTGTATGGACGAGAACGTCGTTTTTCCTCGTCGTTCCAAAATTTCAGGCAAGGATTGATTTTGTCGGTTATCGTGCTAACCGTTCGGGTAAACACGAGGTGTGTGGCGTCAACAGTTTGATTGGTCAGGCATATTTCAGCGACAGTGACGTTCTGTTCAACCTGTCTTTTCTTGTTTATTTTTGATTATTGGCTTATATTGATTCAGTTAGACTTGTTTTGTTTTATGGTTTAAAAAAATTTCCGATATACGACAGTGGAACAGAGACTTTGTACTAGAGTTTATAGAACTTTATCTAGAGTTTATAGAAAGTTAAATCGGCAGAATACCATGATCGAATAAAAAAAAATAAGGCTTAGGAAGCATTGCTAATGAAATACAAAGAAGTGGATGCTGAAGCAACAGTAAAATCAGTAAAACAAAAAATTGATTCCTTGCGGGGGGGCGCGTTTCGAAAAGAATTAAAAAAGGTAAAAGACTCTTTGAAATCTGGTGCTAGCTCAGAGGATACATACAAACCACACCTTTGGTACTACGACAACTTGATATTTTTGACTGATCACGAGACGACTAGAAGAGGTGTTGGAAATATAGAAGACGAAGATGCACATGAAAGTAATTCTGAGGTATATATATGTATCATATATCTATAAAACTTATTATTAATATTAGGAGTTTCATAGATATTAGGTATATGAATATGATATGTATGTACAGGGTGTTTTTTATAAATTGACTCCCCCTTTAACTTTTTTGTTTCACACTGTAGACAAAAACGTTAAATACAAACATGTACCTAATGGTTTTAAATAATTTTTTTAAAACCACATTGATTTCCTCTATAGGGTGCTTTGGAGAGGCCTGGCGTGGTCCTACTTTCTTATTTTAAAAATTCAAATGGAGACCCCAATTTTTTATTGGATTTTTGTTTTCTCCTGTAAATTTTGAATATTTGTTATATAGCACACCCCATACCTAAACTGGACATATAAAAAGATATGGGCTTCTAGAAAACCCGTGTAACACTGTACTCCCCTGATTCTACAGTTCGCTGCGCTGGGTGATAAAAATACACTATTAGTTTTAGCAGTTCTTATAAATTTATTGTTGTAAAGGTATACTTACAAGTTTTACATAACTGTGCCAGCTTATTAAGTATAATAGTTATGCTACTCTAATACAAATAGAAATAATAATATTTTAAACAAACTTGTCTTGCCAAGGGACCCTCCCCTCATTACAAAAATACTCCATGAAATGTTCGCGCACTTCTTTGGCAGAAGTCGTAGCATTTCTATTCTGGCCACGCTGTAAGTTCCCGAAAACGTTTGGTCCTGCCCTCAAACCAAGTAGAATTTCACCACGTTCCAAATCTTCATTATCAAGACATTCAGGCGGGCTGTACCTAGTAGCAGTTTTCCTTCGTAAAAAGTTATGCAACGCACAGCATGTACCCATACCACTTTTTCAATACTTTCCAGCTTCAGGTTTATTTCTGTGTGAAAAATTCTGAAACGGGCTGCTAGGATCCCAAAAACATTTTTGACAATTCGTCGACATCTGGATAAACGGTAGTTAAAGATTCTGCGGTCGCTATTAAGTTGTTTTTGGGCAATTGGCTTTAAAAAATCGTCTCTAAGCGCAAAAGCTTCATCGCCAACAAATACATAGGCAAGCGGGCGTTCTGAATATTTGCTTTTAGATGGAGCAGGTATTTTTAGCTCATGGTTTACCAGTTTGTCATAAAACCGTGTATTTTTCAGAACTCCTCCGTCGGATACTCTATCATTAGTGCCAAAATAACACATATCAAATTCATAATTGGCATTGACCATTGCTAATAACACTAGACTATGACTACCTTTATAATTATAAAAGTAGGACCCGCTGTTAGGCAGTGGAGCTATCCGAACATGTTTACCGTCCATGGCGCCTAAACAGTTGGGAAAGTTCCATCTTTCATCGAAATCCTTAGATATTGCTTTCCAGTCGTCTTCGCATTTAGGAACACTGCAAGAAAAGAAACAGCCTGTTTAAAATTAAATTTTAAGATGAAAATGGAGAAATTAAAAATTTTATCATAAGCCAAGTTTTGCCATAAACGTTTCTCATACACATTGTAATGTAAAGTGGTAGTAAATTTATTGAACTCCAAAGTTGATATTTAATGTACTTAACTTAATTATACCATTATTTTTCTATCATGTAGATTGACAATCTCCAGCCGAAATACTTGAAGATGAGGTCAGTGACACAGCACTACCCCAAATATATATAAGTAGGTTGTCAAGTTTGGCCTCAACTTCTAGTAGAGATGCCCAGACATCATCATCATCATTTCGATCTAAATTATCTAAAAGATCTAGGGCGGATGATATTTTAAGTAAAGTGGACAAACGTTTAGATCAAAGCGATGACCAATTTGACATTATCGGTAATATTTTTTAAATTTATTTTAGGTTCCCTACTTTATACTTTTTTTATATTTATAGGTAAAAACATTTCCCACAAACTAAGAAAATTACCGTCAGAAGTAGCCCTGGTTACCGAGAAAATGATAAACGATATAGTTTTTAAAAGTCAAATGGGCAACGTCGATAAATATTCGAAAATTAATATATACAGAACTAGACAATATCCGTCTCAACACAACAATAACTTTCCGGTCCCTACGCATGCTAACATACCACCATCCCAACATCCAAATCTAACACAAATTGAGGTTATGTCACAAAACTCTCCACGTTTACAGCCCAATACGGGAAATGACTTTCGGAAGAACGGAATTTCGTTTAGGCGACTATATTACATTAAATAATGGATGGCAATAAAACTATTGAAATAAGTACCTACCTTTTTTTTTTGTTTATCCTTACCTTTATATATTCATCTTTCAGTACAGTATATAAGGCTTGGCATGTTTCGGGAATTATGCATCCTAGTGCCTGCGGTGAAATAATAACTGAAAACTTTAAGTCTTCATAGCTGCGGCCAGTGGCCAGAAAACGCAGAGTAGCTGTTAGGCGTTCGTGAGGACTGATGCATTGACGTAAATGGGTATTTTTTCTCTCAATTAACGGTGTTACTAGTCTTAACAGTTTTCCATACGTATTCTCGTCCATCCTCAAGTAATTGTGCCAATCAGCAGGCTCCAATCTTAGCTCTTCCAATAAATGTGTATGTGATAGCGTACTGCGATTAAGCAACCAGTCTTTAGCCCATTTTCTTCGAGATTTACTTTTTTCGCCTATTTTTTCGACTACCAAAACCGCCGCCAATGCTAATAGGTATGTACGGTCCATCGTGATAAACTGACGCGAAATCAAACTGTTGTGAGTGGACTTATCAGGCAACGTTCCTTCTTTCAACGTTTTTCACCGTCGGTTAAAAACGACAGAGAAAAACGAGGTGAGTTGGGCCCTTAAAACTCACTATCCTTTTAAACGTTTATCGTCTACATGGTGGCGTTTTCGTAGCTGACATTTGACATTTCATGTTTTGGGAACCCTTTTTTCATTTTGCCTATTTTAAGTAGCATTTTAAGATTATTAATACGTAATTTCAAATAATCATGCCTTATAATGGTTAAATTTTGATTAGTAAGTTTTACTGTTTTGTCTCCAATATCAATTTACTTTCGCTTTAGATAACGATTTAACCATTTATTTTCTTTTATCAATAGTGACACAAATAAAGGTACATCAAATAAATCAATCCTTTTACCGGTGTAAGAAATTCATTAGGCTTTAAACATAAAATGGCAACACTTTGATGATGTGGTCGCCTTTACGACTTTCTATAATTAAGTTGAGTCTTAACAATGCTGCTTTTAAAGAAAACCAATTTCTACAAAATAATAAAGTTTGCAAGTTGCCTTGTTTCTTCCTTGTATAATGATTATCTTTTTTGTATTAATTTTTGTAAAACGAGCTAAAGCGTAATTAATTTTTTGGAATTTAAGATACAAATAGACATACACATATAAGCAAAGAAAGATGAAAAGTTTACGTTTCAAGGGTATTATATTTTATTATTTCTTATAGAAAAAAAGGAGTGGAAATATCTCGAAATTTCTGGAATTTGGTTCTTGCTATTGTGCTAATTCAGCTGCATTTTGTTATTTCTCAGATTATTGGCTCTATATATTGCGTGTCGTGTTTCTATTTTTTCGACAAACAATTTAACTAGAATTAATAAAAAATATCTTCATTCGCAGTGGCACTGCGTAGCAACCGATGACCCTCATTGGTTTTTTCCGCACCACACACACTGAATTTTCCTTGCCTTAAAGCTCTAGAGTAAGGTCAACTTCAAGAGTTCTCAATCTTTGATTACTCCAACTAGTACTGATAATTATAGTTTTGTTTAAAAGTACATATTATAAACTAGGTTAAAATAAGTCACCAGGACTTATAGAGAACTTGAACACTTACAATGGACAGGGGGAAATAACAATAATTTTATATTTTACGCCTGTACTATTTTTTGTGATCTGTACCTGAAGAGATTGACAACATATTTGTTTCTGCTTAGGTATAAAAGATGATAGTGGTAGGTGATAGGTATACAAGTCTTAAAAAACTGGTGTTTTTAATATTGAATTTTGAGAGTTATTTTTGTATTCCCATTTTTACTTTTAGGGGCGAACTTTGACTTTTATTTCGATACTATTTGTACGAGAAGTGGCATTTATCTGCAACAATGATGAAAAATGCAACTAGAGATAATATTTTGTGTATTAATAAATAGTGTACTGTACATTCTTTTTACTGGTATGTGCAGTTGAGACAGCAGTGTGGCCTACTGTATATATTAACACCCGGCCGGAAAAACGAATAATTTTGTAAAAAACTTAGTTTCAAATAAACTGAGTTTAACATAAAAACAACAAACATTTAAATTGATCTTTTTAGACGTACGTTTGCATGTGCAAAGAAATAAATAAAAGAGCAATATATTTCTTTGTGATGGATATAATACAGAATACTGCTAAGCATGCTCAAAATTAACTTCTTCTGAGATTAAAGTATTTCAACTGAAGGAGAGAGTGATGAAATTCATCTGTGAAAGATGTTGAAGGTTTGATATCTAGTTGTTCTTGGAAAATACCATAAAGCACAAAGACGTGATAATCATGGGTAAGGATGAAGTGATCGAATTATTAAATTAGGCCAAAAAATACATATCTTAGAAAAACTGTGAAAAAAGTGAAATAGCTCCTAAAATTGATTAAACTAACGCTACTGCTAATATTCCTAGCATTGTCATTGCACCAAAAAAAAACATCAACTCCCAGATAAAGCAGAAACTACCTCGATTCAAAATTATGGACTATGAAGAAAATTCGATCGATCAAAAAAATATAGAAAGAAGAATAAGAATGCAAAATATATATTCTTCTGTGAGATATTAATGTAGATTTACTTCATCAATTTGATAATTTAGCTGGTTTATAAATTACTACTTTGAAATATTTCGTTTTTTTATTAGCAATAAATACTCCAACAGATTATAATATAATAGAATATTTACTTACAAATCTAAGAAAGGTTACGAATAATAATAACTCTGAAAATGCTTTAAAGATCTTTTATGAGATATTTTTGAAAATTCTCAATAAAACTAAGATTAAAAAAATTGTCACAAGAATTAACGATATATAACAACTGGTATTATTAGTTCTATAAAATACGGAGGCAATATAAAAAAAAACTCATACAAAATTTTAATGACAATATTAATGAAATATTAATATCAAGAATATCGTAATCATCTCATCAAAATAACTATAATTAAAACAAATATAAGCATGTATACAGGGTGTCAATTTAAAAAGGTACCACCACATATTTCTGCCCCTATATAAAATTTAAAAATTCTTAAAAACACGACAAACTTATTTTTGAGGGAGATATTTTTTAGGTTAGTTTACAAATAAATTACTGCAGTCCTCTGGCGGAGGCGGACATAATCTCTAAAAGCTTAAATGGAAAAGAGGGTCGAGTGATACCTCATTTTAAAGGTCCTTTAATTACCCTTTTAAAGATACCACATATTTTATCTTTTTGTTAATACTTTATAAGAAATAATTTAAAACCATAAAGATATTTATTTTTTTAAGTAATAACTATTGTAATGAAATAGAACATAAAAATGTAATAAAAGGTAACTTAATTTATAAAATGTTCAAAATGATGTACATTCTTTTCCAAACAGTAATAAAGTGTCTGCTCTCAAACACCTTTTTACCATTTTGCAAAACTTCTGCCTTGATTTTTTTACACGCAGCTGTGTTTCTTCTTTTTTTAAACCTTCCAAATTACTAAGTTGAGTTTTAAAAACAATTGATTGTTAAATGCCCCCATAAAAAAATCTATCGGTGATAAATCGGGTGATCGTGGTGGCCATTCAATTGCTCCCCGTCGATCAATCTATCTGCCAGGAAATCTATCATTCAACCACTCTCTAACCGGGAAAAAATAAATTTTCAAAAATTTCGAAAATGTTTTAAACAAAGTTTTCTTGCAAAATCATATTACCCGCTGCATCAGTTTGATTTTATTGTGGTTTTTTATTGTGTCTTCCAGCAGATTAAGGTAGAGTTCACCGATTACATCTTCTTCAATAAATAATGGTTCTATAATAAAATTTCCAAGAACAGCAGCCCAAACACTTACCTTCTCTGGATACTGCGTGTGACCTTCTCTAAAAATTCGCGGATTTTCATTATTCCGGTAGCGACAATTTTGTTTGTTGACATTTCCATGTAAAAAAATGAACATTCATCAGTAAAGCAAATATTCTGTAAAAGATTTTGGTTTTCATTATTTTCATAATTTATTTTGGTATTTATAAAATTTATCATTATTTCACAAAACTCAATTCTTTTATCAAAATCGTCATCAAAAAGCTGTTGAAAAATTTGCATTTTATACGAGTGAAATTGATGTAACTTTAGTGCTTTTCTTACTGTTTCGTGAATCATTCCTATCTGGCCTGACACACTGGGAAGTAATGTAGAGGACTCTGCATTAAAGGTATCTAAAACTTCCAGTGGTGCTGCTTCATCCAAAACACGACGATTACTCCTTTTTTTGTTTGCAACCGAACCAGTTTCCATAAACTTAGCAACTAATTTTAAAACATATTTATGATTTAATTAACTATTAGGATATCATTCGTTAAACAGTGCTGCTGTTCTTCTTGTACATCTTGACTTTCCCCGTATATAAGAATAATTTCCGTTCTTTGCTCAAGATTAAACACATTTAAAAAAAAAAATACTTAAACACTGATTTTTTTGAGTTTTCTTACAACTTTGTAGCTAATTTGTCAATCGTTACTAAAGTGATTATGACGCTTTGAGCGCTAGTTGAGGAAATCTATCATGTTTGCTTGATTTTTCGCCAACTTCTCAATCAAAAGGTCGATTATATGGTGTTTTTGAAAAAGTAATCACTCGACTTTCCTTTCCGTTTAAGATTTCAGAGTTTATGTCCACCCTCGCCAGGGGGCTGCTGCAATTTGATTGAAAACTAACCTAAAAAATGACCTCCTCAAAAATAACAATAACTCCTCTGCATCATGTTCATATATAATTGACCCTAAATTAATAAAACATTTTCTAAAATTCATTCCTACTTATTTGATCCTTAACTTTATATCAATGACCTTAATTAATGCAAATTACATATTTACAAATCCCCGTGATAGTAAGTAGTGATACACTTATTGCCATTTAGGCAGAACATCACTGGGTTGATGTTTCTAAGACATGATCATTGCTTTATCTCACACATTCAATGTTCTCAGCTAATTAGGTCTATCTTACCTTTAGTACTAGACACAAAAATAGGTTTTCAACAAGGATATGATCCATTTGATAGAAATGCACTCTGACGTTAAAAGATTGTCATCAAGCTTACTGTATGATACTAAATACTTATTTTTCTATAATTAAAATAAAGTACTGAATTTTACTCCACTCTGTATAATTCCAATTGTGTTCAGATTTTCTTTAAGAAATGAAACTCTGAGTATAAGAATTTTTTTATTATTTTTGAAAACCCATTAGATATTAGGTATCAAAAAGTATGATTTTAAATATCTAGCTTCTAGCTAAATTAACGGTGTTATCTACGACTTTTCAACTTAGTTACAAAGCCTTTGCTCAAATTTAACTTTATTTTATTAACCTTTTTTTACTCACACCAAGCTGTATTTATTTATATATTTACTTAAATTATTGAACATTAACACTCGGTACTGTTTTGGAAAAAAAAAACGCGATATTTAATAAATAGTGAGAATTCGTAATACATCTTGTTGCAACAAAACGGCTTATGAACCTTACTAAGATACAACTTTTCTCAACAATGTTAAAAATTTACTGACCGTTGATAATAAATTTAATTTACCCTATCACAATAATTATCTTCCAGGTGAAAATTTGGTTATCGATATACGAATTTGTTCTTGCAACAACAATAAACAACTGTGTACATAATAAAAGTTTAGGAGGTTTCACAGTAGAATTGTCAACACAATAACAAATTATCTTAAATCCCATAAAAATGACCATATTTATAGACATGTGATCAAAATGGGAAAAAAGACTACAATATCTCTTAAATAAGCTTAATAAATTATAAGATTGAGTTACGCAATTGACACATCTCGCATAAGACGAAAAAAAGAAATTAAAATGCGATAAGAGGTTTTCCTAAATATATGTTACTTACTATACTAGTCAGACCTATTGTGAATTCTGTCGGCTCTCCGATTTATCAAATTCCTATCAAATTTAATTAATCATGCTTTTAAAAAGAATAAGTATTACACTAGTGATGCTTTTTAAGTAGTTAACCTATTACAAGTCTTTCAGATCCCACCCAATCATGTTTTAATTTCGCTGGATATAGTTTCATGGTTTACCAATATACCAACAACTTTATCTTTGAAATCTTAAAAGAGAAATGCAGTTTAATATATGATTGTTGCAAATTAATCTAACAAGAATTTATGAAACTCTTAAACTTCATATTTGAATTTTGGTACTTTAATTTTGATGGCCCATATCTCACTTAAACACATATTTAAGTTAGATATGGAAAACTGTTTTGCACTCAGCTGTTCAGATGTATTGCTGGTTGAACTTAAAAAAATTGTAATAGTCAATTTCCTATCCAACTACCCTTCTAAAAAAGATATGTAGATGATATTTATCATATGCGTACCGCAGCTAATAAAATAGGGCTTACTCTTAATAGTTTTAATAGTTTTTATTTAATACTAGAATTTACTCTTGAACGAGAATCAAGTAACAGCAATTTGTTTCTTAATATTTTACTTATTAGAACTGAAAATATTATACTTTAGACGGATTACTAAAACAAACCAATATTATAAAGGCCTCTCTGAAACTTACATATGAAAACATATGTATCGCTTTCAAAAACGAGAATATATGCAATTATTTTTTTTAAATCTAAATACAAAAACAAACACCAAAAGATAAATACACCAACATAATATACAAAATTCCGTGTGAAATGTGTGATAAAAATATCTAGATAGATATCATTAATCATATAGATTCCTGAAAATAAGAACTTTCGAACACAAGAGAAGTGTAGTTTAAATAAGCTCTGCACAAATGAAAAACCGCACTTGCAGAATATTTTGTATGATTTCAATACCCATTTAAAATTGTTGGTACTGAAATTTTGGCAAGACAGCAAAACAATAAAGAAAGGCTATTCAATGAAATGGTGAAAATAAAGTAACATGTTAACAAAAAGGTAAGTAGTATAAAGTAAAATCAAAAGTAGAACGAATGTCTAATGAATATTAGACATTGAAGATATAGTTATAATAATTATAACCCTCATTTGTTATACTGGTTTCTTCCGGACTAGCTGTTATTGCTCTTGCCGGTCTTCTCAGTTGCAACTGCGTGCTATGGTACTTTGATCTCCTATACTACTTTTCTCTGTAGCATCTGGGTGCTGAGGTTGGATTAAAGGATTGTTAACTTATTTCAGGATAGGAAAGAAAAATTTCACTCCTCGCAGAGAAAAGAAAACCTGAGATACTAAAAGACCTGTTTTAGTGATATTTGAGTTCGGCGGCTAATATCACATTACGCCTTTCCATGGCCGATTTTCTCTTGGTCTCAGGAGAAATTCTCCTATTAGGGAGTTGTCTACACTTCTGACTTTTTCCTTGAACTTTGAATGTTTTTTAATTATGTATTCTTGAATTGTATCAAGTTTGCAGTCAGAGTGCAGATCAACATTCCTTACGAAGAAGGGTGCATTTGTGAACATCCTCAACACTTGGGGAACTCCCGCTCTCATCTTGTTAAAGGAAGGGAAGTGAGGAGTTCAATTTATTCTAGCAGTAAATTCCCTGTCTTTCAGGAAATTTTTTATAAATTTAGTGAACTTTGCGGACACTCCAAATTTCTGCAACTTATAGATCAAACCGTCATGCCACACTCTATCGAATCGACATCAAAGAGGCCTTCGATGTCGAGCGTGATCATGGCGGTAGATCTCTTCGCATTAAATGAATCCACCAGTCCAGTACCAACTCTGTGCAAGCTGCAACTCAGTTGATAATTCTTTTGTAAATCCGCACTGCTCTTCCGGGATTATTTTGAGTTCATCTAGCTCCTCCCATAATCTTAGTACCGTCTTTTCAAAGATTTTTCCCAGTGATGGCAGCAGACTAATGGGTCTGTAACTTTCCGTTTTTACCCTGTTTAGGTATTACTACCACAATTGCTTTTTTCCATTCGACCGGAAATTAGCACAGGCTCATACATTTGTTATAAAGTTATAACCCTGTAATAGCTGTCACATGTATACATTTGATACCGCAGAACATATTTTTAAAAAAAAATCGGTCGAAATGTTTACATAATATTAGGAAATGGTTGCCTAAGAACGTTTTATTTTTGATGTGAATTCAACAATCACTGATTGACAATAATTAAAGTCAATGCATTTTCTGATTAGGAATTATTCATTCTTTGTGATACCTAAAACAAAACATTCAGCAAAAAACATAAGTAATACATATCTTTGTGTGGTCGTTCTCAAACCGATCGGGCTTTCATGATCCCAGACATGAGAAGAGCGGATGTCGCAAACGGCTTACCACCTGGGCACTGCTATTAATCTTTGAAAATCCACCGAGAAGTTCTAAGTTCCTTCAGCACCGTAAAGAGAACACGGTTTATTCACATTCGCAGTAAAAATCAGAAACTTGTTAACGTGTAAATGAGCATAGAATAGAATTTTAATGTGTAACGTTGCCTATTGAATGTATTTTTTCTGTCTTCTGTGACGTATTGCGTTATTTGGACAAGTTCTTTGATCTACATATTGAAAACAGTTTTCGGAGCTTCTATTTGTAATTTTTTTGTTTCCTTTCAGTATTTTCATATTTTTCATTATCATTATTTGTACTATTGATATAATACCAATTTACATAACATAGAAAGTATCCAACATTATCTACAAAGTCACCCAATTCTATGTAACTAATCCTACGACTAGACTTCAAGAAACAGACCATAAAATATACAAAATCTTCGATTTAAATTAATATAATTAACCGTAAATCAAACCTCTCAGTTAAATATTGATTGATGTTTCGATCTATTGGTGAAACTTTTGGTGTAGACTTCAAATAAAACATTTTGTATCACTCAATTTGCATTTCGCTGAAGATAGTTAGCATATTTAGTATTAAACTAGACTAGGAACAGTATTAATTAGGCTCACACTGTATATAAGAACCATCATACCTTATATATAAAATAAATTGTATTTTTTTAAAGCCGTTAGGTTTTCGCTGAGATAAGGTTCTAAAGAAATATATTTTATCGGGCTCAGGGTATTCGTGTAGTGGAACCTCTTTCTGTCGTTTCGGATGCACCTCAAACATGTACAAGTCTGCAAAAAGCTTAAGCTAAAATTAGTTCTGTCCAGTCACTTTTACTGCTCAGGAGAGTCGAAGAGCTTTTTATAAAAGATTCCATATTGATTTGTTTAGCTGATAATTATTTTGTAAGTCATCTCGCATTAATTGACTTCCTCTACCAGGCGTGTAAATACACACAGAGTCAAAAAATTTGGACACCCCAAATTTCTTCGAAGAAGAAAATATTTTTAAATTTTTGTGTATTCATATATTTTTGTAGGCGCAAAAGTCTTGGGTGGGGAAAAAAGTTATAAAAACCAAATAAGGTGCCAAAAATCAATTTATCAAAATTCCTAATTTAACAAAAAATCAATTTATGGAAAAAAATAAAAACATTAATAGTTCGTGTACTTCTATTCTCGATATATTTATTGACTTATCTTGGCATTGAGCGAATAAGATTATCGATCTCTTCTTGAGGAATATTGTTCCACTCTTCCAGCGCCGCCACAATCAGCTCCTGAAGGGTTATTGGTGGGTTTGGTCTCCTTAATATGACTTTTGAAAGCATATCCCACAGATGCTCAATCAGATTTATGTCCGGCGATAGTGCTGACCAATTCATTTGCTGGACATTGACGTCAGCTAACATACTTTGCATCCTTCTAGTGCGATGTGGATGGACGTTGTCATCCACAAAAATAAAATTTGGTTCAAATTCTTCTCTCCGAAGTAAAACAATTAGCCTAATAACATTTTTTATGATTTTAGATAGATGTTTTCCGTCAGCATTTCTAATATATGAATAAGTGGACCGCACTCCACTTGCAAACCATGCCTTTGTCTTTCCAAAACATAACTGTCTCTCACTGGTAAGGAACCACTTCTTCAGGAAAGGCTAAACGTGCTACACGTCCTGGCTCTCTCCATACCATCTGTTATATTACAATTGTCTAGAACAAAATTGGCTAAATATCAATCCTCTCCTTTATTTGTAATACGATGAGGCTCACTACCAGGTTATCTATTCATACCTCCAGTATCTTGAAAACAATTGTATTATTCTGATAACAGACGTCCTAAAAAATCCAAGCCATGCTGAAATCCTATAATTTCATTAGTTTTGTTGTTTGCGATTATTCTACCGCTATCAAAAACTGTAATTTGATGGGCAGCCATTGTTGAACATTTGGAATCGAATTATACTTTTTGAAATTTGTATGAAACTGACAACTTTCTACAAATGCTGTTATTAAAGAAAATGATAAAATTTTGCGGTGTTTTTTGTTAATGATAAAAAACAAGAATTTATACGACATTATTTCTATATACTATTAATAAAGATCCTAAATTTGGTGTTATACAGGAGCTCCAAGATTTTTAACGCCCTGTGTAGTTTAAATTCCTAACCAAAACTCTTTATTTTTACTCTCGACACGTGTTTCGCTAACGATGTTAGCATCTTCGGGAGAAGATTAAAACTAAACTAAAACTACTTACAAATGGCCTTATATACTAATGATGTACCTAATAGAGCGACAAATGCAATGAAACATGGCCAAACAAATCTTAAACACTAACTAAACTATATAATTGTCTATAAGAGATTGGACCTTTATGCCCCTTGACTTTTAACTCTTCCATATTTCACATGAGCTACATGTTCTTTAAATATGACATTTATTGATCTTCTGGTTTATCCTATGTACTTTTCATCACAATCGTTTTAATTAATCTCAATGATCCCTAACTTTTCATTGGACTTTATTTTATCTTTTGGTTTGCCTAAAAGATTTCATAACTTAGCCGAACTTTAACAGACCATTCTTAGTCCTTGAAAACTCAAGACAAAGTCTTTGAAAACCCTATCAAAGCCTCTCGTCAAGATAGGATCGTATGGTATTGCAACAAAAGTTTGCTTATTTTCATCTTTTTGAAATGTTTTAGAGTATTTAAGATTAACTTTAAGACTATGTCTTCCAATTAGCTTATAAATAATCTCATCATAACCATTGACCCTAGCAATTTTTTTAATTGTTGCTTTTTCTTTAGTAAATATGCTATTACTTAAAGGAAATGAGACCAAACAATGTACCAAAAAATACATACTAGCCATTTTATGATGAAAAAAATGGTTAAAGTCACTAGTTATGTATCTAAAGTATTTGTTCCTTTTCTATAAATATGAAATTTTAACGTATTATTATTTTTGATGACACGCGTATCTAAGAATGGAAGTTGTTTATTTGTTTCTTTTTCGATGGTAAATTTAATAGATGAAAAACTGTTATTAAGTTAAAGGGTAACTAAAATTGTTTCTGTCATCCTCCACTAAATTTATTTAAAAATCATCTATCCTACATGTTTCGGACATATAAGATGTCCATCTTCAGGCATGTATAAAGAATTAAGGAAACTTATAAGCTAAGGATAAAAAGTGTTGAAATAAAAGGTATTAAAATTAACTTACATACAATGAGAGTTTTCGTCACAACATATAACAGCTATCGTGCTACTGGCAAGATCAAAAGTTAAAATCAACAATAAATAAAAGGGCATCTACAATAATGATAAAAAGTCTTAATTAATTAACAAATAAACAATTGAACGTTAAAGACAAAAAACTTACATTAAGATGCATGAGAAGGGAATAAGCAGGGTCTATGTGCCTTATATCCCTTATATCCCTTCTCATGCATCTTAATGTAAGTTTTTTGTCTTTAATGTATACATAAAAAAAAACAAGAATTTCATTTTCACTTAGAATTAAATTATTGACTTTTGAAATAAGCTTGTTGGATGTTTTTGACTAAAAAACATTTTATAAGGTAATTTTAAAATCTCAAATTGCTTTGCTAAAAACTTTGAAATGTTGTAAGTTGGAGATCCTATAGTGGAGACAATTAGTCTCATTTTATTGCCAGTTTATGCATTTTTGGTAAACATTATAATTTTGGAATTGTTGTGTTCGAAAGTTATAACTAGAATGTTTTTAAAGAGGAAACAAGGTTTTTGCAGTCATTTAATGCTGTCTTAACCTGCGAGATAATTTTTGATAAAGGTGTTTTAGAAATCTTTTATATTGGCCAATAAGATCATTAGCTCGTTTAAAATATTCTGCTTTATCTAAAATAACAACTTCTAATCTTTTTCTCTCAGTCGTTTAACAATATTAGAACCCGATATATTTTTTGATCTGGGAAGATTTCTTGTAGTTTGGTTGCGAATCGTTTCTTCAGCAAAACAGAAGCATTCGAAGATTCTGGCAAGTACTGAATTGATGATTCAACATCTCCTCCAGGTTGTTTTTGGAATTTGAGACTGGTGCAAAATTAAGACCGTAAAGAAGTTCTTACTCATTAAAAGACTAAGAGGACTGATTTTCAATGATATAATTGCGTTTTTCCTTTTGTGGTTTAACCTTCGCACTGACCAACTTTTTTAGTTTTTGGTTTAGCGAAGAAAATTTGCTAATGTATTTGTGGTTAATAACCTCAAACACGTTTCTTTGAAAATTGCTCCATGCTTAATACTCTAAATCAGTTTATTTAAAAGTGAGTTTTTTAAAAAGTGTATATGCTTCTATTTCTAAAATGGGACGTTTACTATACAGGGGGTAAATAAATAGATGCGAAAAAAATCAGAAGCTGGTTCTTGGGTAAATTTTAGGAAAAAAGCTTTATATGAACGTATGTCCTAAAAGGCGTAACTTTTGAGATACGGGGTGGTAAAGATTAAAGAAAAATATATGTTTTTTATATAATACCTGTAAAA
This sequence comes from Anthonomus grandis grandis, assembly GCF_022605725.1. Taxonomy (NCBI): domain Eukaryota; kingdom Metazoa; phylum Arthropoda; class Insecta; order Coleoptera; family Curculionidae; genus Anthonomus; species Anthonomus grandis. The sequence continues at coordinate 20,405,769 of NC_065549.1, forward strand.
ACCCTGTAAATATTTTTATAAAATTTGGTAAGCATTCTATATGCATCAAAAGGCATTTTCGAAGGCTCACTAATTTTTTAAATTTGTACCAGTGATGTTTGTGTAAAGTTTAACCTAAATATTTTTGATGAAAAATATGGTACGCCACTTTTTTATATTTTTTTGTTAAATTCTCATTTATTTCTAAGCAAATTTGTTCTCTTGACTTTCTTTTGTCTAAGGTTGCGTATTCGATTAAAAAAATAAAATCCATCTACCTAAATGTATAACGCATTTAATGTTTAGATGTGATTCTAATTTTTGTTTTAAATCAAATGAAAGAAAAAAAATTAAATAATTATAAAAACCGTTGAAAATGACCACCCTCTGCCATTATGCAAGAGTCTATACGTCATCGCATTTGTCGACGAATCCGATAAAAAATTCCGGAATTTTGAATTACGGCACATTGATTTCTCAAGTCATCAATATCCAGTACTGCAATCCTATACACCAAATATTTCAAATAACCCCATGTGGTAATTGGCCTATCCAACGATTTGGATACGTTTCGTCTAAATAACGACGTGCTAATAAACTAAAATGGGCAGGAGCCCTATCGTGCATAAACCACATTACTCTTCTAACATCTAGGGGTACCGCCTCAAGAAGTCCTGAGAGTATGTCTTAAGAAAACGAGTGTATGTTTCCCCATTCAATCTCTATAGTAGAAAATGTGGGCCAATAAGGTGGTCTCCAATGATTCCAATCCATACATTTAAAGAAAATTACAATAAATACATTTAAAGAATATTATTGTTGGTGATGAGTTTCGATAATACTGAGATACAATAATACTTACAATGAATTTCTGTTAGCAAGACCATAAACAAAATGTATATCGGTCATTTCTGCATTTGAATAATTTGCCATTTTGATGAAATGGCATAAAAAATCAAAATTGCACAAAAAAGTTTTTACTTTAAAGGAGGCAAGAACTGACAATCAACCAACAATCACTAGCAGACATTTAACAAGTTAATACAGATTATTAGCTTAATACATTATTTGAAAAGTTAAGTAAAAAACAAAAAAGGTTGAAAGGTTAAGTAAACAGTGGTGTACCGTATTTTTTATTCAAAATATTTACTTTAAAACTTGCACGAACATGTTCATGTCATGATATAAATTGTCATGATACAAATAAAAAAAATTAGTGATCCTCAGAAAATGCCTTGTGATGCATAGAAAATGCACACCAAATATTACTAAAATAGTAGATATTTTAGTAAAGTTAGGTATTGTAAAAAAACATATGTTTTCTTCAATCTTTACCACCCAGTATCTCAACAGCTAGGACCCTTAGGACATCATATAAAGTTTTTTTCTTAAAATTTACCCAAGAATCAGCCTCTGAATTTTTTCGCATCTATTTATTTACACTGTTTAATTGTTTAATTTCTTAATCTAGCCATTTTTGCTTAACAAAAACTTTAGCCTTTTTGGCAAATTGAGATTTACTTTTAAAAGATACATCAATAACCTCTAGAAAAACTGAAAGGCGTTTGCAAGATTTTATAAACCAAACATCTACATTAATTAATCTAATTTTAGTACTGATCTTAAAATACAACTCGGATAGGACTATCAGGATATGCGATATACTATAGAAGCTGCTAAAGTTAAATCCTGGATCTTTTTATTAGTCTTTTATTATTCCAAAATGCGGCGGAGCCCCATCCATTTGGAACCCCGGGTGTAGGCGAATGGCTTCAGTGGACATCCTTCAGAAATCCTTGCAGTTCCTCCTGTAAGAAATTGAAACTAACTGTTCGTATTCGATCTTACAGAAAGCACAATAGGACCAATCAACAAGTCATCGATTAGGGCAGCCCAAACGTTGCATGCACGTACAGCTTTTGGATTTTCTGATTCCCAGCTATGTAGGTTTGTCAGACTTGTAATACTACCCTAGCCTTGTGAATATCGCTCCATCATTCCAGAGGACTCTTCTGTATAAATGAATATTAAGCCGCGACTGTCTTAATATCCAGGTAGAAAAAACTAGATGACCATAATGATCTGCTTTAAGAAATCTTTGTACCTTACGATAATGATACGGATGTAACCTTCATGTATTAAAATTCACCAAAAGATCATACGCGGTACTCCGACTTGTCTACAGATTTGCAGACTGGATTTACGACATTGTCTATATACTTCCAGAAGCTCTCTTGGTTCGTTGCGTCTATTTGCAAATCGATATCGATAACTGCTTGACCAGCATTGCCATTACACTAGCCATACAAAATGCATGTCTGCGTACTCTTGAGAAGAAAATCGGTAGGTCATTTTGATAAAGAAAATGTCACTAAGAAACTGAGGCTGTACACAAATTTGCTAGCGCATATGTCAGTGATTCTTAATTGCTGTTTTGATGACTTATTGATTTGTATAAATATATACTAATACTAATGACGAGCATGCAAATATATTTAGAAAATAACTGCCTTCTTTATTATAAAACAGTTTTGTTTGAATTTGTGATCTCCGAAAAAACAATTATTATTCCTGTTTACTTTACGAATTTATTTTTAGTATTATCTTCAAATAACATTCATAGGCGTATACTTTTGAAATAAATAAAAATGGATATACAAATTTTGCGTTTTTTTGTTGAAGAAGCGTCTACGCTCCCAAAATTTGAATATAACGATACGGGAAACCTAAGTAACCTTAAATGAGGACATGCATTACTCCCAGTACTTTTTAAAAACATCATAAGAAATATTAATTTTTGAAACTTGTACCAGGGAACCATGGACACATCGATACTATCATTTTGCGATGATGTAGATAAAGCGGAAAAAACGTTTAGAAGGAATATGCGAATCAGAAGTAATATTAAATAATAGCAAAGGATTAGAATCAACAAGAAATTAGAAAAAATTTACAGTCAACTAAATATAGTTCAAATAATGTAATGTAAAAAAAGGCTATGGACTGCCCACTTGATAGACTAGAGGTTAACGATATTAGAGATAGCCATTCCACATGAATGAACATGCAAAAGCATGGAAAATATTGACTATATGTTATAAATAAGAATTTTGAATTTTTATTTTTTTAAAATTTTTGATTTTTGAATAAAATATATGTTGTTAAATAATTTTATATATTTGTGGAGAACACTTTTTAATAAAATTGAATTGGCAGAGTTACAAAAGGGTAGTGTCATTTGAAGTTTTTTTTTGGACTGTGAGATGCTTGGAAGGTTACTTAGCATTTTGACGAGGATTTATACAAAATTAAGTTTCGCAGATTTGTTAATACGTTTATATGTAAAATAAAACTTATACAATACTTCTTAAATCGGGGCTGTTATCATTTAATAATATCAGGGGTTTCTTATTTTTCTATTATTCGGTGCCATTTTGTACCGCAAATATACTATTTCTTCATTTAGTAGAAGGTACATACTATAACAAAGATAGAATCGAGAAGCACCTCCCATTGTTCGCAGCGGTACCACTGCATTTAAAGAGAAGTCTCGATGTTGGTTCGTGCCTAGGCGTGACTTTGTTTGCATTTATTGTTACAATTTAAACACAATCTATTCAAAGATAGCGCCAATTTGCATTCGAGTTAGAGAAATATATTCGAGAATGCTTGACAGAATGGAGTTAATTCTATTCTGTTTAGGCTTGGGATTTTGCTTTAGCTAGATAAGCAAAAGGGTAATTGTTGTTAGTCTTGGCGAGCAGACTAAATAGGTACATTTTATAAGGATCTGTAAATAAAATTAGTTTTTGCATACTAGGGAGGATCTTTGTATCATTGATGTCAATAGGTACTTAAATATGAGAATGCAGCAAATACATGTGAATGGCTAAAAAGTAAAACTTTGTGTCATCTCTAAATTAAAAATTTTATGATTATGTGTTTAAGCAATATTTTGTCATTTGTTTTAGGTATTTCATAGAAGAAAATGCTAGATTATTGAAAACATTTTTAGAATATCTTCAAGGAAATATTAAGGCAGATATTGATAGCAACGAGGAGAAGTATACATATGAGTACTGCACCATAATATAGTAAGTAATGAGATTATGTTGATTATCGTCTGTTTTAAAAATTTTCCTACTGAAAATCAGATTTTTCTTTACTATTACTATGTGTTAATAGCTAATATATTTATAATAAATCATTTTACTTATATGCTAATATCTCAGTAAAAGTGTAAGAGCAAAAGTTTCACGCTAAATTTGTTGTTCAAGTTTTATAAGGTTCAGTAATATGCAAAGTGCTCCATTATGGAATAGGTTTATATCGTATATGAACCATATCGTGGTAGTTCTAAAACTATTCCTCAAATATTGTCAATAATAATCAAACTCCAAGAATCAGTATCTGCAGGGTTAAAATAGCGAATAAAAATACATTATTAAACAAAAATGGTTCTGTTGCTTCCATTGAGGAGGAATTGAATTAAGGAGAATTAAAACATCTAGAAATGTAATTGTTTATAATGTGCTAGAGGTTTTTTCTGAATCAATCAATGGATGGGATTCTTTAAAACTGTTTTTGTAAATACAAGTGTAATGTAAATAAGAGAGCGTTCATTGAAAGTGGTTTTTAGTGACACAAATACTGGGTCAAAAAACTGAGTGGTTTTAAACTATTGGCATACTATCAGAATGCTGGTGGCTTAAGAACAAATTTGTCTCATCCTAATGTTAATACCTCAATAAACTATTACTTATTCAATAACCCTAAATCAGATCTACAGGGGCTATTTTATGGCATGCAATAAAAGTCAAAGCAACGAAACCTAGAGCTCTCTGGTTAACTAAAGAAATTCGGGCATTACATAATTTAAGGGATAAAAAAAATTAAACGGTAAAAAAAATATAAGGTAAAAACGGTAAAAAAAATAAGAAATCTAAAATCTTTATCACGTATAAGGATGGTGAAAAAATACACTTACCTAATGTTTTTCAATTAAATAATCCCTCTAAACTTTGAAATACTTTGCAAGATCTGAATATTACTTCACAAAAACATAACCCTTTTCAGCCAAATCTATCTACCCCTGAGGAAATAAACAAATATTTTACATCATCTTTACAATCAGTTACTAATCAATGTAAAGAAAAACTAACTTTTTAATCGTAAAGTTTTTCTATAACTACACCAGAAGAAATACATTATACACACCATATGTAGCTCTTTAATTGATAATGTTTTTATGTATCTCATTAACTCTATAATTGAAACTAGTGCTATACCTACCCTATGAAAAATCATAATTGGGCTCAACCATAATATATACTACCCACACTAGCCCAAGTACTGGTAAAATTCTTTGTAAGTAAATTTATGCATATTTTACAGAACTTATTTCTGATTTTTAATATGGGTTTAGAAATGGCTTTAGTACAGCCTCGGCCTTAGCAACTGTGCTGGATTGTATTATAAAACGTATTGATATACGACTTGCCAGTATTTTATTTTAACTTCACTTTTCCAAGTTTTTGAAACGTTATATCGTGGAGTTTTTCTGACTTAACTTAAATATTACGCCCTTGACGTAAATGCAATCCACCTTATAAAATCTTTTCTTAAGGACATACCACAAAAATTCTATTTAAATAATTCTGCCAAATGTCTGCCAGTAGCATCTGAATTAAATCTGGGGTGCGTCAGGGTGCTATTTTATCCCCTCTTTTGTTTAGTATATACACCATAGATATTATAAAAGTCAATTGTTTTGTAGGACGCAATCATATGCTGACTATATCCTAATTTACTCTTTAATTACGAATATATGCAGGAGGCAGCCAGAAAAATAAACTTAAACCTCAATAAAATCATCACCTTGTCCTATGAACATAAAACTTACGTTTTTAAAAAACTAAATTATGTTTGCTTAATGTTTCTTTTGTTGGATATAGATTAGATAAATCATAATATTTTAGTAGCAAAGCTAAAAGAGATATAGTCAATATTCTCCTTTACTTCAATATCTACGGCTCGCGTATACCCTTTGTAAAGACGGCAAAAAATCTTGGTATAATTTTAGAAGAGGACTTGCGATTTAACGCACATATACAAAATATTACCAAAAAAGGATTTTATGCTCTAAAATTAATATATAATAAAATACATATTTTATTTTTTTTTATAAAAAATACAAAATACAAACGGTGCAAAATGCGTGCTGTAGAGTTATGTATGGATTACCTAAATATGTTTTACATTTAGTCTCTGGATACAATTCACTAAATATGGAGGAGCCTCAAACGCACCACCATTCTAATAATATTCACCAACTTTTTAAAAGTCCTGAGGCCTCCCAAATCTTAAAATCCAAATTTTTACTTCGCACAGCAGCTCACGGTATATTAGATAAAAACGTCGTTTCACTATACCAGGACATAAAACTGTAATATTCGAAAGATCTTTAATATACAATTTCATCAACATATATAGCTCTATACCGGAAAATTTTAAAGTATTTAATATTAATAAATTTAAATTCAAAACGCGACAATAACTAATGGACTTACAAAAGAGTAAAAAATAGGGTGATGATTCGTGAAGGAAGAGAAGAGTAGCGGAATCTTCCTGGGGGAAGGGGAGAGAAGGGAAGTTGTGACCACAATTTTCATAAATACGCAAATGCAAAATTCATAATTTGTTGTGACTATAACATACCCGAGGCAAGATATAGTAATGGTGCCAATGAAGTGAAGATTGTGGGGTATGTTAGATCTAATGCAGTAACTGTATTAAATAGTATGGCTTTTCCAAATCTTTATTAACTTAATATTGTATCGAACAGTAGGATTTATGATATTATATATTTTGTTTCACTTAAATTTTATAAGCCATCACACTTTTCTAAGTGGTGAAAACCCTATTATAATGTGGGTTTATATGTGGTAGAAAGAGTACAAAATTTGTCAATTATATTACATAATATTACGCTATACCTTCCTTTTTGAATCTGTACAGTCTACAGAGTGGTAGAACTAGGAAATCTTTTCTTTAACTATATAAGATTTTAAATGGAATAACTGATCGCTCAGAGATTCCTTTTGTGATAAAATTTGATATTCCAAATTGGGATAGTAGACAAAAAAATATATTTGCTCCGTCAAGATATTCATCTAATTATGATATAAACATCAATTTTATGATTAAACTGTAATTTAATTATATTTTATATATCCTGTATTAGAGGTGTTTTTAATTTAAAGACCTATATTTTACTTCATATTGTCTACAATTCATTAAAATATATATATCTGAGGTAAATAATAATAAAATATTAAATTTTTATTGGAAAATCGCATTTTATTAAAATCTAAATTTAATAATATTTTGCCGCTCTATTTAAATGAACACATTCTGTGTGTGCATGCTTCTGATGAAGTGATTTAGTGAATCTTAAGATATGTTATGCCATGAGAACAGCACGCAGCTATTATAAATTCATAGGAGGCTTAAAGGCATTATTATCTTGTCCCACAATGGGTATATTGTGGTACAATATTATTATTCTATATTGAATGGACTATAATGTAAGCATATGTATCCTTTTAAAATACAACATTATCCAGCTCTTGAATGCACTGTATAGCAAACGATTCCAGAACTTCGATAATGTAACTTTGAGCATTAAATTGGCCTTATAGACCTCTGTCTATACTGATGAGCCCCATTACTCTCTAGATAAGGGCTATTTCTCGTTCAACAGCAAATTGTAAAAAGCGCGTTCTAACACTCTTCTAGGTTCTAATTTGGGATGTGAGACAAAAAATGGAATAGGATCATGTTGATTAGGTGAATTTGCTAATTGCCTGTGAGATCCTCTTTTATGTGAAATTGAAGATTAAAGTCGTTATTACGGAACTAAAAGAATCGTTAATATAAAACTCTTTATCTTAATTGGAAAAATGCTCACATTCGTCAGCAAGGACAATCGAGGAAAAATTAAAACGAAATTTAAAAAAACTGGCGTGTACCCATAAGACATTAGACGTATAACAAATTATAATTTTTATAGCTAAATTATTCATTTGGTTTAAATATATTTTATTTGTAATTGGCTACAAAACCATGAACTTAGCTCAACACAATTAATATTCAGGCAACGACCTCATACACCTTCCATTTATTTTATTTGCGGTGCTAAAAACTTGAATGGGCAGCCGCTGTAATCGTAAAATATAATTAATAATACTTTTAACAACGCTCCTAAAATTTACAAATCACATTTTGTCAACGAATGCATTTGTACGATTACTACGTGGGCCGTGATTAAGTGGGAGCTGTTTCTGCTATTAGCATAGGAATTTCGAGTTTTTTAGACTGCTTGGCACCTGGGAACCTTTGATTAGACTTTAAAGGAATTTAAGAAAATAAACTTTGAATTAGGTGTAGTTGCGTAAGTGGGATCTAAATAAGTGAAGCGTTTTTTACTGTAACATCGGTATAAACTTAAATATAATTAAGTGCAATGCGCTTGAGTATATTAAAAAGTAAGTTCATACTTAAAAGAATCATGGATCTCAAATACAAGATAATCATAGACTGATCTTAGTGATCTTAAATTAAGTAAATTTTGTTTAATATTTACGGTGATAAATGCAGCTATAAGGGTTATGGTAGTTAATTTTGTGCTACAACAGTGAGTAAAATTATTTTTGACTGATTGGACCTAGCCAAGATCAACGTCTGAGCAACGTCCGAAGCTGACCTAATATTTTTCCTAAAAGCTTTAAAATACATATAAAGCCAACTCACTAATGAAATGAGTAATAGTAATAAAGTTTTGTTTTAGAAGATCCAAAAGCGTTTATTGCAAAAAGAAGTCAAGAAAACTAAAACAATTAGAATTAAGAAACAGCCACACTATAAAACAGTTTACTGATTCTTATTGCTAAGCCGGCTAAGCAATATTGTTTCAGTAAACAATTTCACTAGCTTAACGTAGTAATTTTACTACCCTAAATGATTCTAAGATTAGACATCGATGTACAATCAAAAGAAGAAAATTTCGAAAAAAGCATGCCTATAACAAAGTCAGAATAACATCAAAAATAATTCCAGAAATGTTGATTCTACTCGTTCATAAATTATCTATGGAGATAATTTAGCTTTTTTATAGGGACTTTTTATAGGGCTTGTCAACCCTTTTTGCTAGTTTTTTATGAAAGATGCAACATGTGACTAAGATTGAAGCACCCAGCTACTCAGATAAAAATATGAACTCTCCATATAAGATAGATTCTGCTGAAGTCACTTTTTATACCAACTTTTGGACTTGTGCTGTCAATGCTGTAACATAATTTCCAATAAAATCGTTAAAAACATTATGCTGTTGTCTTGTGAGATCGATTTTCGAATATTGTTTGGTTGGTTGGTCACCTAGCTACGATATTATAATTGATTAAATTGAGGGTCTATAAACCAAATTCTTAAAGATTTTAGCTTACAGACTCCGGTAAGATGACATACCTAAACTAGACACGGAATTTTTGGTTTTGAAAGCATTGCGACTTAGATCTTGTTACGAATTTTTCTACATATTGTGAGAATATTGAGTGTCCTGCATTGTTGTGTTGGAATAGGTCAATCTCAGGATGAATATGACATGGACAAAATCGAGACTTATTTTTCATATTCCATATCATATCACTTATGGGCTTAATGAATCATTAACTCAGATGGTTAGGTTTGCTATTATCGATTCGAGAGATACTGATTTCTTTGAATTTTTCTTGGCGATACTAAAAATAAGGTTGGGACGCCTGATAAGGTACTAGAAACTTATTAGAAAGTTATTTTAGATGTGTGTGTATCCCGTAATAAATACACATTAAGTCCATGTATAATTGAAAACTCAAGCCATCAGCCAACTGGAGATGCTTAAAACGGTTCCTTTTTTTGTTTCCTTGAAATAATTTTTGTTTCAGAACCAATGATCCATCATCGTATGCGAGTGAGATTTCAAAGGTGATTTTGGTAGGCAAGGAGAGGCTTATATTCCCAACATCTTGAAAAGCTCTTCAGACAGTAAACCGTGATTCGATAAAAGTTGGACCAGGCAGTCAACTTTATTACCTTGAGAAATGCGTGAAAGCAAACGATCAATACCTGCAAAGAGAAATATAATGAGCCTCATGGCCCAAATAGATCAAGATTGCTCTGGTCTATAGCAAATTCCAGCATTGACTAAGACAGAAGAAAAGGCAGGCTGAGTCTAATGTTTGCATCAAACTTTACCGTAACTTATTACCTATGAAGCAAAACACCATCGACTTTGACAACAAAGCCTTTTTTGATGCCAGAGATAATCTTCTGTCACAGAAATTTTAAAAAAGTGTTCAAAGGCTTGAACACTAACAAGGCCACTAGCGCCGATAAAATATTGCAAAGAGTATGAAAGTATGCGATTGTGCTGCTACCACCGTTGTACAAATTGTTTTTTCTCTTATACGGTGCCCCTCAATTAGTCTTCAATTCCCTTAGGCCTGACAATAGGAAGGTAATGAAGAAACTTGTCACCCAGCAAAATTTAAAACACCTGGAGTCCACCAACATCTTTAGCGACCGTCATGGTTTTCAAAAACACAGATCTATTGGCAATCTGTTGGCCTATGTCACACATATTTGAATCGAGACTATTGAGAAATCTGGTGAATCTCGTGCACTGGATATTTCAAAGGCATTTGATAGAATCTGGCATAAAAACCTCTCAACCGAACTGTATTCTTATGGTTTACCACCAAATCTCGTTGTTTGGCTTAGGAAGCTCCCTCGAGAACCGAACCATCCAGGAAACCTCTAATGGTAACGGATAGTAGAGGTTTCAATTTCATGCTGGTATCCCTCAGGAATGCATCTTGTGCCCTACCCTTTTCCTGTTTTATATCAACGACCTTTTTAACAAGGCTTCTAATCCAATTTACAGCTTTGCTGATGACAGTACGATGATATATTCTTTTAATTCGCAAAACCAGATAACCCAGTGTCATAGACGTCGCCAGATAATAACTATTGATGCCGACCTTAACATCATTTTAAAGTTGGGTGAGTGCTATCTGATTAAGTTTAAGGCACTTAAAACTGACGCCGCTATATATGCAAAGAAGGCTCCCTCTGCCGCCCCAAACCTTGTTATGTCCGGGCTTAGTTTGCCGCTGTTTTTGTCAGTTCACTTAGGTAAGGAGGATGTAAGCAATATGTCTTGACGTAATCAGATAGCAGGAATGGTTAAAATGGCTTTTTAAAACTTAAGGCTTTTTTTTAAACAAAAAGCCTGTATACAACGCAATAGCTTTTAGGGCTCTATAAGACTTAGATTCGTCCATCTCTTAAGTGCAACAAGTGTAACCCAATCAGCTCCTAAGGCATATTCCCTTTGTCTTTCCCGATTATTACAACTTGTAGAACTTGCAGAAAAATATCCAAGACACCTTTATAGCACTGCTCGTGTTACTCGACGACCATAGTGTTTACTCTTTTGTGCTGGTGTATTCGGTAAACATTTTTATCATAAAATGCAAACGTGGGAATGTTTGTAGATAGAATAGATGAAATTATATAGAAATCTTAGTTTTCAGATTTTGTGTAGAATATAGAAAATGCAAGGATATCGGCAGAATGTAAGATAGCGTACCACTTCCCAATAGCCGAAAGATTTTCTACTTTGTAGTCTTCATTCATATAACTGTATAGTGGAGTTTTTTGAATACAGGGATTTGTGATGTCGTTAAAGAAGACTAATCACTAATTTCTAAAGAACAATTAATACTTCTAACTAACCAGAAACTAATATTACAAATTCAGGGCAATATTTATACAAATTAAATGGTGTTAGCAATATGCAACTTGAAGTAAAAATAAAAGTTCGAAGACATCCAGAAATTTGAATAAACGTTAATGAAATTAACAAGCAATGATAGAAAAATGCCTTTTCCATAAAGGGATTGCAGTAACTAAAAAAGAAGCGCCAAGAAAATTAATAAAAAATTAAGTCAAGAAGATAAATTTATTCGCTGACCGCGACAATGTTATTTTTAAGGAGTTTATGGTTAAACTGGTAATGTTAAGCTAATAGATTTAGAAAATGTCGTCTATCATAGATTAAGAAAGAATCATATGAAGATGAAGTTTAAATCGAGTTTTATTATCGCATTGTTAAGAATTGTAAATGATGGCCAACTTCCGAGAGAAAGAGAAAAAATATAATTTATAGTTTTTTTATTAGAAATCCACGATTTCAAACCATAGTTTAAATAATATAGTCATAGTTTATGTAACGATATTTAGGTTCTTAATAAACTATTTAATAAATTAATAAACTTTTTTTATTTAGAAATAAAACATCTTATAACTAAGTAAAATAAAGTAATTGTAATTAAACTATAGGAATAATAAACATCAAATATAACGCAGTTCTTATAGGACTTTTAGATTCCTAGTGTGAATAAACTCATAAATTCTGTAATTCTTCCCGCATAATGTCCGTGCTCCTTAAGACACTGATAGTAAATTAATTACCCGTTCTGACTTGTCTCTTACATAGCAAAGAGAATTAAGAAAAAAAGGGAAAAAGGTATACTCCAACCAGCATGAATGCACTTTACCTTAGACTTGGAAATACCCAATATTTCAATAATCAGCGGCAAATATTTCAACGTTAGGTTCAGTTTCCGGATTCCATATGTTTCAATGAGCGTTTAATTTTATCTTTGCAGTTTATGGTTTTAGAGTCCAGCGTACTGCGACAGGTCGAATTTATAGAATTCGTTCGTAAATCGGGTTGGTACTTGGTGCGGTGCTGAGGGACCCCTGCTGGTCGAGTGATTTAGCTGAGGTTAAAATGTGACGTAAAGATCCCTATGGTATTCTTTTGCAATCATTTAAGAAGTTCTCTCAGAAAACTTTTTAATATTATAAGGCGTATTATAGCAATAATTAGTCTAATTTTGCTTTAATTCATCATAATTCAAATTCATTGTAATTGATTAACATGTTACTAATCTTTTCTATATACCTCTTAAATGTGTTAACCTAAATTATGATTTATCTTGGTCACAAAAATCAATTTTCCATTTAGCCAACCAGTGGAAACTTTCAGCAATTTACCATAAGGTAAACATGCTTTACATTGGTAAAAAGGGAAAGAGCATTTAAAATTAATAGCTTTTGATAAGTAAGCACTATTTTATTTTTTTTTTTGGTTTATTTTATGTACTTATGATGGATTACAATGGCTTTTCTTCATGGTTCGTGAATGAACGTGAATGTTTTTTTTTTAAATTGAATATTTTGGAATAGTTATTATACACAGTGATTAAATTAATTCGCGAAATAATGAGAACCAAATGGTTTTTGCTCTACGGCTGAATCGCAATTATAATTAATAAACTAAAACATGTGTTTTCCCCTAGAACTAGGGTGGATATACACACATCTAATTAACTGACGTCTTGGATGCGGAAATCAATGTATTACTAAAGTAATCAATAATAAATAAGTTTCGCTGACCATTCTGCTGGCTTCTTGGAACTAACGTAGATAACGATTCGAGATCTACGACGAAGCAAAAAAGAAAGAACTTTAAAATCAAGCTCTTGCTTCATCTAGTAAATTTCTTACAATGCAATACAAGTAAATTTCTTTCTTTCCAACCAGTCTCTTACCTCTGGTGGGTCATTTAATGTTAGAACGAGTTCCTGTATTTTAAAGACTTAGAAAAAACTAGAAGCTTTAAGATTTTTGCTGCAAATCTTTGCTAAATTGAATAGTTTGATGCTGAGATTAGAATCGTAATTGCATATATTAGAAAATCTCTGATAGAGTGTTTTAATGATGCCTGCTTTAGTAGATCCATAACAGTTTGACTCGTAGAAAAGTTACTGTCCAGTATGAGAGTTGTTGTAGATCAATGCTCTTATATTTGCATTGATGTTCTTCATCATCACATCCGAAAATGGTAGGTTCGAATCCATTTTTATTGTAAATTGTAGATCTATTATAAATGAGATAGTAAAAGAAGTCATTTATTACATTATTTCCTACAGGATAAAAGTATCTACACGCCGAAGCTATAACTCGAGTTTTTGCTGAATATTGTTGATTATATTATCCTTAAAGAATTCTATGTAAATATTTACTAAGACTGAAGAAGGAGATGAACCAACAGGAAGGCCTTCTCCGTTAGCATGAAATTTATCTTTTATACCTCCAAAAGCCCCATCACTTTCTTTAGCGACAGTGCCGTATGTCTAGGATGATATTCGAAAATTCCCTTATGAACCTGTTGGTTTATTAGAACCTGTTAGTTTATTATTTCTAAGACATTCGTTAAATATAACAAATTTGTCAAATTTAAGCTGCCAAATCTGTTATCGGTGCTAATATTAATTGACCGAAGTAGATCTACAAAGTGAGCAGAGTTTCAGATGAAGTATCCTATCCACTCCCTATCATAACCAATTTCATGATACTCAGAAGAAATATATATACAGGGTGTTCATTTGAAAACTTCCCACCACGGATTTATCGAAAACCACTCTTTAAAAAAAATGCCGAAATACGTCAAAAGGTTGTTTGTCAAGGGGGACAACTTTCTAACCTAAAATTACTTCATCCCCTTTCACCCTCTGCTCCCCAGGGTCATCCCCTTAAAAATTTTAAATGGCAAGGGATATCGAGTAATAGCTTTAAAAGGTCTTTCGAAGTCTTTTATTTTGACGTTTGATTTTTTTAAATCAGTCGATTCGTTTTTGAGAAAATTAGAAAAATCTTTGTTTATCTTAATTTATTCAGATAGAAAACAAAAACATGAAAATATCAGTTTTTATTTCAGTAAGTGTTCAAAATGTTGCCAGTTAGAGTTTGCCAAATCTACAATTCGTTTATAATTTTAAACGGAAACTACGAACTTAAACATCAATTCCGAAGATGAGACGTGGAAAAAACTAAATAACAACCTGAATTTTTTTCCGCATTCTTTTCATCAACACAGACATCCTGGGCGACCTGTATTTATTGTTATACCTGCTTAGTTATTTATAGCTAGGAAGGAAGGAAAATAAAGAATTTATTTTGCCGTCAGTTACATTTGTGACAGTCTTGGAATAGTGAAAATTTATTTGTTGAATTGAAGATTTTACTTCCAAAATGGTTTACACACTAGCCGAAAGAGTGGAAAATATTCTAATTTATGGTGTCCAAAATCAATGTGCTCGGCAAACTGCCTTCACGTTTGACGCCAGACATCCGGACGCCAGACATCCGGAGAAGATAACTTCGCATAGGTATGTTTTGGACCTTGTTACTAAGTTTACTGAAACTGGATTTGTTGCAAATAAAAAACGTGATCATCGGCGAATTTTGGATGAAGCCGCTCAAGTTGAAGTTTTGGGTCATTTTGGAATAAATACTAATACTTCATTACGCAAAATTGTTGCTGCCACTGGTATTTCATTAGGCTCTGTTCACACAGTTACCAAACTTCATAAATTTCATCCATTCAAAATGAAAATATTGCAAGAGTTAACCGAAGACGATTTTGATAGGCGAGTTGAGTTTTTACAATACTCTTACAATACATAGCTGTAGTGTTTACATAAAAAAACATTGTTTTTCATTGTATAGTAAAGTCTTCCCGCCCTTCACAACCCGCTACAGTATAGTAAAGTTTCAGACTCTTAGGATTTAGTTATTCTAAATTGACTCAACTCTGGTCAGCTTGAAGTACTTTTTTAGGTAAGTGAAGTCAAGCAATACTGCTACATTACAATTATATGTAAGTAAGTCAAGCAATCAAGCAATAGTAATATGTAAGTAAATAGCTTCACTTAGGGAAACTTCTATTTTTAATTTTAGCAGAACGTGAACAGCCATTACAACGGTGTTGTTTCTAGTGTTATGGAGATAAAACAGTACTTTTATTAATTGTCCTTAAAAATAACAGCACAGATTATTCAGGAAATATACCACTAAAATTCTAATAAAAAAAACAAAGACTTCAATGTTTTTAATCTTATTCTTGTTGTTAAATTCTTCGAGTATTTCTTTAGAAATATTATTGAAGTGCTACCTGTCTACTTGTTGGCATCTAAAACTAAAATATATAAACTATATTTATTTTTCTGATAAGAGCTTTTTCTGCGTGAAAATTTGGTGATTGTTCGTGGAATATATTGTGTTTTATGCTATTAGGAACGCTTGGTCAATGCAATATGATGAATATTATAAAGTTGATTGCAAAAATGTTTGAAGAATATAGTATATAAATATATATGTATATCGCAGGGCATGAGCTATTCGATTATTTTATCTAAAACGGATCAAACGTGTTTTCGCTTCTAATAAACCGAAAACTTCTAGAAAAAAAAACACGAAAACGAGATAATGTCAAAGCCATTACTTTACCTAGTACAAGATCTGAACGGAGTACAGATTGCGGTACCCAAACAACTAAAAAGCGGACATTGAGCTATAATTGCATTTGTTTTAATTATTGACGTGATCACGATTGTCGTGAACTCACCTCTCGACCCATTTGTGCCCTGGACTACGTGATTCAGACAGTCATAATTACTTTACTTTGTTCACGAACGTGAGACTTATTTTTTTATGAGTTCCTTTTTAATAAACAAAATAGTCGGGTTGTCATATACAATTAGTCTTAAGCAATAATTGTTTTCGTAATTTTGATCTGATATCTACGAAGTGAATTAATATTTTTTAGCCCGTAGCAAATAATACTGTGGTATTAAATTAGCAGTGAAAATCTGAAGGTGGTTACTGTCTGCATCCCTTATTCAATTAAAAGGCTTTATCATTTTGATCTACCTATATACTGAGCATTTTGATATACGTAATATAAATTCGAAATTTATTATTTGTTTTTAGTTGCTGCAAAACTAAGTTTTATTATTATTTCAAAATAAAAACCTTTAATTTTGAAATAATCAGCACAGAAAATTGCACACCTTGACTACATTATTAATTAGACTCTGTATGCCTCCGATGAAGAATGTGAAGTGACCTTTGACAAAAGGCCTTTTTGACGAATTAATAACTTTGCAAGTCCGTGAACTGTTTGCGGTTGTTTCCTTGTACGGCGACGAATGCACGATTCAGTGTACCTCGATGTATATTGTTGATAACATATTATAGTGATTTGGAATCAAAAGTAGAAATTGTCTGCAGGGAAGTTTCAGAGACCTCCATACTTGGATTTCTACTTTATTTAGTGGGTTACCATAAGTCGGGAATGAAGCCGTACAGTTGTCATATGATGCAAATATAACATTTCTTTATGAAGATATAAGAAACATTTTACAGAGTAATAAAGAAATAGTCTATAATTTCTGTGGAGACGTAGGTTAAGGTTAATTGAAAAATAGAGAATCTCCCTCCACTTGTTCGTATTACTTTGTTCAAAATTCCCAACATGTTTCGGATACAGCAATGTCTATCAGCAGAATCATCACAGTTTATGTCAGAATTTACATAGTCATGCTAATTTTAAACATTTTATGATGATGGAAACTTCTGTGTCCAAAACATGTTGGACATTTCAAACTCTATGTAAAATAACCAAGTGGAGGGAGACTGTGTTTTTCAATCTATTTACACAGTGTTTTCAAACCGTTTTCACTACTCGAAGATTTACTACTAAATAATAATAAGATTTAACTAATAAAAATTGATTACAAAAATAGGACCCTTCTACAACTAAGAAGTTAAGTAATCCTTAAATATTTAAACTGTATGTTCAACGGCCAAGTCTTGTAGTCCTATCAGTTTAACTTTTTTTCTAATGACAACCTTAGAAAGGATGATTGACAAATATTTAATTGAGATAATTCTGAAGGCGATACACCTCTATAGGAATCAACACGCGTACACCAAAGAGCGGTCTAATGAAACTGCTTTACACGTCGTAATTGAAAAAGCAGAAAGGGCCATCAATAATAAGTAAGTAACATCAATAATAAGTAAGTAAGTAAACGTTGCATTAGCACTCTTCTTTGACGTTGAAGAAACCGTCGATAAGGCGAATCCAAACGAGATCTGCAAGGCCATACAGATTACTAGGCAGAGACTGGGGTGGGTGGCGAGTGCCCGCAAGGGCTGTCACGAAAGCTCTGATATCTAGGTATGGACGAGGTTCTATGTGCAGGCTTATGCAGACGATGGACTGGTTATAATTATAGGACAATTTACCGAGGTAGTATGGGATCGCTGGCAGGACCATCGAAAGGTGTTGCGTGAAAACGAGCCTCTCTGGAAATCTTGACAAAACTAAGCTCATACTTTTCACGGAAAGGGGGGAAACTCGCAGGACTCAAATCAACATGAATGTACCAGAAACGTTTTGAAATAAAGCGAGAGGTCAAGTATTTAGGCTTGTCTGCTTGTCCCTGGACAATAAGCTAACGTGAAGTAAACACGTAAATGAGAAAATCTTTTAAGAAATTGCCATTTTGTGGCAGGTAGTCGATAGGAAGTAGGGTATAAAGCCCAACGTCTTTCACTGGATATATACTGCTTTAATCAGACCTAGGGTAACGTATGACTTGGTGGTCTGATGGACAGCAACAAACAAGGCTTCAAATGCTAAAAACTGTAAAGGCTGGCCTGTCTCCCACTATGGATTAACATTATTTGTGGAAGACGCTTCCATCCTATGTAAGGATGAAGGATAGCGCCACATGGCAGCATCGACGCGAAAAGGAGGAAAGGAAACGCAAAGAAGGAAGAAAATGCAAATTTTGCTGCCTCTGAATGCAAAGCCAGAGGACAAAGGGAGTCCTTTAAGGTTGACGTAGCAAGCAAGGATGAAGAAAGTGGAAGTGTTCGCCGTTCTAAAGGTGGCCACAAGGAAAAAATCAAAGAGGGCTCGGAAACCGAAATAATCATTTAATCTGATAACCAGGCTGCCTTAAAAATAATCCAAGCACAGAGGACCAGTTTAAAAGTGCTTTAAGAGTGCAGTGATGCGCTGGACACTAATAAAAGATGCGCTGGACAAATAAAAATCACTGAAATCTCGATCAAGGCTATATGATCTCTAATCAGCAAAATACACAAACTTAACAAACCTCTTTAAAAGATCTGTATATACCATGAAAAATCACTGTGCAGAGTTTGTGAATAAAACAACGAATCAGCCTATTTTATTATTTTGGCCAAACCAATGCCTACTGAATGATAATATTACCCGTAATGAAAGCTTGTAGCAAAATCTAAAAAAGAAACAATTTATCGCCAATTATTGACCTCAGTATGTAATTTAAATGAATCTTATACTAAAACTTCCTCTTTACTTGGATAACAAAATAAGTCTTAAATCGTTGATATTCTCGGTTATGATTCTATGATTCGAGGCAATAATATGGGGTTAACTGAGAAAGATGCATAGATAGAACTTAGCAGGTGTATTTTTTTACAATAGAATATTTTGCGCTTTATTAAGAATGGAAGTGTTGTTAGAAAGTCAGAATTTTCCACATTTGTTTGATATAAATAGATTGACAAGTATTAGAGCAACCTCGTTATTTCTGAACACTTGAAACAATTGGAATAATAATAACATTTCAGTTAGTGGGGAAGCAGAAAAATTAAGAGTGGTAATAGCTGATACATGTTTCTGCTTATCGGTTTTTTCAAGGCAAGGCAACCAGTAAACAAAAGATAAAGAAAAACACATAAGAAATCGCTAAAATGAGTAAACAACTGATTTGCGTATTTAGATATAGTATCTGTGGTAAATAATAAATCTCACTCAGAAGCACATAAGCTACTGGTGTGAAACAATTATAACCCAATACAATCATTTTTAAAAAGAAAGTAAGCACGAAAAGTTAAATGTTAAAGTATAGTAAGTAGCTTAGCTTTGGTAACCAAAACTTATTAAAATTGCTTATTAGTATATGAAATACAGAGTGTACCAGGAACGATGTAGGTGTCAATGGAAAATGGGGTAATAAATAACATTATCTTGCTCATTGGTTATTAATCGAGAAATACATATGTATACCCCACCAAATAATAGAATTAAGCTTTATATTATTTGGTCACATTATCCATGAAGATTAAACAGCTTCATCAAAACTTCATTTTAATAGGTATTTTTTCTGTTTTAATTATTTTCGACATATATAGCTTAAAAGGTTTGCGATTTAAAAAAATTACTTTCAGCAAATTAATTACAGCATCGTCAACTCTAGCGAAAAAATTACAAATTTAAAGCAATCTTTTATAATTCAAACCAGATTTGTCAAAATAATACATCAACGCTGATAAAAAATATTTCAGATCGTTAGATCACAAGCAATTACTTATGTTGCCGAATTTAAAAAATGGCAGTCGACAATAAATATTTTTTTTAGTAAGATTTAAAAGCTACTAACATTGGTGAATTATTATTATACATCATCTAAATGGATACGTTACTAAATAATAATAATAGTAATATTAATATTAATCGTCTTTTATAGAAATAAAAAGAAAAACATCAAATGTTGATTTTTGATGTTTTTTGATTTTAATACAGTTAAAAAACCCGAATTTTTACCGAATCTGGCTCTACCGCTTATATGACTTTTCCGCCCTAACAGTTACAGTAACAATGCATTCCATTCATTATACGTTAAGAGTTTTAAATACTTATTGTCACAAAAAGAAAAAAAAATTATATTATGCGAAAACATATTGATTCAGATTATTACACAGGTATGATATATTTTTATCACCTTTTCAGGTATGATAAGAAGATAAAGGCCATTATTTTATTTTCTAAAATGTCAGTTTTTTATTATTTTCTAAACCCTGATATTTATTTGTTAGAATATACCAATTAAATAATTTTAAGGTGTACTCCTTTTACCTTTCGTGGGAATAGAGTAAATCGTGAACAATCCAAAACTATTATAAGCATATATCGTCTTTAAATACATTAGTTTGCATACAAACACCCGCAGTTACAGTTACCCATCAAGAAATGAGTCCAAAAATACATATTCCACAAAATCGCAGTCTGACGGTTAATCTAATAGTGAAGCAACTGAAAACGCCAAAGAAGAAGAACTTGAAGACCGCAGCGCATGCAAGGGTCAAAAGGTTCGACAGAAACGGTTTTCTTCTCTACTTCCGTATACTAGTTCAGTACCGAGTAAATTCGTTTCGGACGTTTGCATATCTCGGATGATCGAGAAAAGATTTAATTAAACCTTTACAGCTAATTATATGGTTTATCTTAAATTAATCTGAAATATTTTACGCTATGTCCAAATTCAGTTGGAATTCTAATAACAATATTGACTTAAGCATATTATTACATAACCAGACTCAACCCACATTATTCAGTATCTTGAGACCAATAGAAAATGAAAGAATGTCTTGTCGTGATACATAAGCTCCGCCTTAAACATCCCACTTTGTTTAAATTTTACTATCGAATTCGTTAATACCATTTGAACCAAAGGTTCTAGAAGGTCATCAATGAAATATTTGTTTTCGTTGTACTTCTGGTGTGGTTAAAGATTTTACTTGGCTCTTGTAAGATATTTGAAAGTGTACATTGAACACACACCTTAAAATAGACTTTTATTATATAAAATACATACCTATTTAATATAAAAGTAAATAGCTGTTATATTTCACTAATAATGGTACTATAGTGCTTACTGACTTATACATATTTATAAGGGATAGAAAAAAAGAGGCATTTACTGACAAAGTGATTTTTTTAAATTAATAAGAAGCTGTTAAGATATTTTAATGTACGGATCGATGGCGCTATGTAGCATATTTTATGCCTGGCATCTTCTATCTGAAATCTAATACAAAACACGATAAAAAATTTTTGGTTTTATCTTTATACTCTAAAACATATTTAAATTTTTTTTTTAAATATTTTTCGAATCACGAAGAAGTATTTTGAAATCTCTGTTTGGTTTGTGAATCGGCTGCCAATATGCAGATGACACCGTAATAGTGATCAAACGCATTGGTTAATAAGCGTAATAGTTACGGTACTTTATTGTGACGTCACAGAGAGGAGCTTGGATCAGTCACATATATTTTTTCTCTGTTCAATCACTTATAAGATATAGTATAATGTTTTGGAGATCCTCAATAGAGGTTACGCCAGAATTTGTTGCACACTCATGTGACTACAAGTAGTAGCATTTTGGCAGACTGGCTTCTCTCGCCATACCAGCACTCTATATTAAGTCCTTGGTAGGTTTTTTAAAAACAAACCCACGTTTCTTTCAGACAGATGCTGATTATTATGCTGAGAATATGTCAGCTATGATCAAAGTAAGAGCTTTAGCTCTATGCTCTATATAAATGCTTGACATTCCCCCATACATACTACTACGTACAATTTTATCCAACATTTTTTCCTTTGAAGAAATTAGGTTTTCGTTCTAATTTTAGTTGTGCTATAGCGCTTTGTGAGGCAACTGATCATTTTATTATATTTTTGGATAAAAACAAGTTGTCAGTCCTTATTATGCGGAATTATAGCAAAGCTTCCAATATGAGTAACCTCGAGTTTCTATTTTTAATTCTTGACTTTGTAGGTTTTTGGGTAAGTATAGTAGAGCTTGTGCAAAGCTTAATCACAGGTAAAAAGCAAATACTTTATTTAAATGGTAAATATTCGGATGGCAAAAGTCAAATTTAATTCAATTTACACTTAGAATTTATTTAAATATATAAAATATTCAGAATATTATATTTATGCCGATGACATTCAGTTAATCTGCTCATCTAAATCTTTAAACCTTAATGTTGCTAAACTACCTAAATGATTGCTTGTCAAATCTATATGATTATTCTTTTCAGATGAATCGTAAGAAAGATATAGCAATACTATTTACTAAAAATAACTCGAAGCAATGATCTCATACAAAATCAACATCTTTTAGTTAATCTTTCTCTGATAATTAATAATAAATCTGTTCGATATAAGAATAAATTTCGGAATTTTGCTCTGTATGTTCATACAAAATTAAGATTCTCTCACCTTATAACATCAAAATTAGTAAGTAAAGGGATTTAATTTTTTTTCATCTTTCTTTGCCCTTATTTCATTACATTTAAAATAATTAAATTGTGTTTTAAGTTATATTCATTACATTAATTAAATTATATTTATGTATAGTATGGTGAGATCAGACAAGGTTGATTTTTCGCAATGGATACCAGTGCATAGACATACGACTACTTTGTCGAATTTTGGTTCACTGATGAGGCCCAATTTACGCGAGATGGTGTTTTTAATACATGAAATTTTTCATGTCTAGGTCATCAAAAAACCACATTCCATTAGGTAGTATCATTCCCAACAAAAATTTGTACTCAAAGGTGTGTCCTTATAAATATTTCCTTAAACGCTTTCTATAAATAGCAGCAACATTTAAATAGTGGTGTTTATTTGGACTTTTTATGAAATTTTTTGCCTTCTTTGTGCTACAGCACCATGTAAATTTATAAGAAGTTTATTACCAGCATGATGGTGCTCCAGCATATTTTGGTGTAGGTATAACGGAACATGTAGACAATCGATTTCCAAAACAATGGATTGGGTGAGGTGTTTCGATTCCTTAGC
The DNA here is from genome assembly GCF_022605725.1 of Anthonomus grandis grandis. Classification (NCBI taxonomy): domain Eukaryota; kingdom Metazoa; phylum Arthropoda; class Insecta; order Coleoptera; family Curculionidae; genus Anthonomus; species Anthonomus grandis. The sequence continues at coordinate 20,429,407 of NC_065549.1, forward strand.
CGCCAAGATCTTTTGATTTAAACTTAGAACATTGAAAGGCTAAAATTTGCAGTTTGTTTGTTTGCAAGATCATGTTTGATGCAATGATGGCAGATGCTTATATAGAAATGGCAAAAAAAAACTTTATAATATAAAAAATTTTTACTTATTTCGATCGGCACAAAACAATACAATGTTCCTCCTTAATAAAAAATTAAGCATTTTCTTTAATAACATATGAATTGAAACAAATTTCTTTATTAAAATATTCTATAAAGAAGTCAATATTTAAAATAAAATTAATGCAGATTACGTATAATTGAGAAAAAGGCAATAACATCGCAACACTGATCGATTGCATTGCTGATTCCACCGATACAACAAATCTTTACTAGTGACGTCGTCAAAGAATATTTACATGATAAATATTTATTATTAATATATTATACTTTAAATTATAAACAATATTATTGTTTATGAACTCTTCATGAGTTTTTTTAACGTATTTCATTAGAGTAAAGGTACTTATCAAATAAAAAGCATTTTTATGGAAATTAAATATTTTATAATTATTATAGATTTCTTAATAAGTTTTTATTAATCTATGTTTATGACGAGGGTTATCCCTTGATATGATGTTATGATGCTTAGATTTTATTTAATAAAGAGGGCTCGTATGTGTATACAAATGAATGGAGGTCACCTAGAACAAATAATTTAGGGTCATTATTATATGAATTTTATTGTAATATGTAATTTAGCATTAATTTAGAAAAAATAATTTACGTTTATTTTGTTAACTTAAAATATATCTAGATTTTAAAATTAAGATATCTAATAAAAGGATTCTCAGGCCGACATTTACTAGGAAATACTTTTTTACAAGAAATGATTGGATAATTAGAATTTTTTTACTAGAACTTTATTATACAGGGGTACAAAAAAGTTTTGGTATTTTTAACACATGCAATATACCCCAGGTGGCGGGCGCCCTCTGCAAGGTATAGGGAATCCGTGAACGGATTTCAATTTTTCGTTCTAAAAAACCCCCTCATACCAAATTTTAATTTAATATCTTATGAAACACTCGACTTACTTCGATTTTATATTTAAAAATATACTATATAAATATATATTTTATACTTAAAAACGATTTTATATATATTATTTTGACGCTCTGTATATTTAATACCGAGCAATGGCATAACGAAAGTCGCATTATTTTGGTCCACCCTATATGTGGTCGGCGTATTGGCCTCCTTTTTCCGGACACCCTGTATAACAACTACATGATATATGAAAAAATCAGTTTTTCTCTGGCTATATGCTTTTCTATGAGTATATTGTGCTTACAGGTAATTATTTATTAATCTATAATACTATTAATCTTGTTTTTTTTCTAATGAACGCCACTGAGTGGGGGCTTTCTGAAGGGGGCAGGCGTTCTCCTTCTGCGGTTATTACAGTTCAAGTCAAACATAAATCAGCAAGATTGTAGAATCCGCGCAACTGGAGCGGTACACAACGATCGTGATGCTAAAAACTACCAGAAAACCATGAAATACGTTCCATGCGGCAAAACCATTCTCTTTTGTCTCTTGTTTGATGTATTGATAGCCAATTGTTTGGTTTTTAAGAAATTCTAGGTCAGCGCATTGTATAACGTTATATAAAAAGATTTATGACAATAAGTAATTTTAAAAGGTTTGCTTGAATCAACTTTACTCTCTCTAGTGACCTTTTAATATTTTAATACATTTTGATCAAAATATCTGCGCATACAATTAGATAAACAGATCAACATCCGAATTGAATGTTAAATACCCGTCAGGTCGCCCAGGTCGTGCTGGAGTAACTAAGTCTTTCTCTTTGAGATGCTACTCTCGGAGAATATCAAACATGGGTTCTGCGTGCCCGGACATCTAAATTACCCGATCTGATCCATATAAAATATTATAATTCGGGGCACTTACTGTGTGAGCTATTGTTCGAGGAGGCCCATAAAATCTTATGGTCTATTTTGTGATCAATTTGGGCCGCGTGACGTGCGAGTAAATTGGGCTGATTTTGATGGTTTCGTTGCGGGCTAATTTGTGATTTAAATCAGTAGCGGATGTCTGGTGCTTGCACTTCCATTAAAAGATAAGCTTATACTGATGGACTGGGATATTATGAGAGATTTTACGTTTAGGATTAATAAGTGTGTGTTATTAAAGGAAATATTAAAATGTAGTTCTATCTATACACGATGATCTAGGTAAATGTCATTTTCATTACTAAAAAAATAATCTTTTATGAGACAACTTTGTTAAACGATTTCGTTTTCTGAAAAATATACAAGGAGTCAAAGCACAAACAGACATTGATTTCTTTTTCATAACTTTCTATTGATTAAATCAATAAAATCAAAAATCAACTTTCTAAAAACTTTGCGTAATAAAATGAAATGAAAATATTTGTCCACATTGTCAAGAGATAAAATGACTGAGGTTTCTCGATTGATCTCGATCCCTTTCTTGCAAATATATGGACCTCTTTATTGCCTTGCCTGCTTATGTATCCAGGCATCCATATCAATATACATAATCTTATTCCCTACCGTATTGAATTAGTAAATTAGTAAGTTAGTTTCTATCAAGGAGTAGTTGAACTTATCTTTCAATTATGTATATTTTCTCTTAAAAAATTGGTTACCTCATTCAGTGACTATAAGTATTGTATGTACTACTGCTGCACACACTAATTTTGAAACCATCCGTGTATTATTTGGTGATGTTTTTTGAAGTGACTGGGTAGCTTCTACATTAACCCAGCCGTTTATACTGGTAATTTTTGTGAGAAAGGTTTTCTAAAACTATTATTTTTTATTATGAAAATCGCATAATGAAATGCATCTATCTGTTCATGCTCTTTGATTAATGACGTCCTTGTTCCCACTTTCTATCATAGGTATTTTGAACATGGTACTTGTGACAACTCCCTCTATCTACAAATACAAATACGTAATTTTGGGCAAGTAACTAGAACTCATTAGACTTCAGGAAGAGCTTGATAGTTGGATGTTTTTGAAAAACTTTTCTTGAAGCACATTGAGTCTCAATATTTCTTCTATTTTTTGGTAATGACTAAAATTGAGAACTTTTTATTAATATTTTTTACTGTTGACGGTAGCAGTACTGGAACTAGGAAGTAAGCTATTCTACTATACTAAATTTATATATGTCTAGATTAGTCAGACTTATCTTATTGCAAAAAATTACTTATTTACTTTATTCTGAACTATTTTAAAATTATATATTAGAATTGAGTTTTACATGAGTTATGTGATGCAACCAGGCCAATAACCCCGATGACCGGACAATCCTGCTTATTCATATAATATTATTTCATTATTATTGTATCGCAAAATAAGCATTTATAAGTAATATTAGTTCCCATAATTAGTTTTACTTTTACTTATCTTTTAATTTTCGAGTAGTAAAGATCCTAGTTAAATGGATAGTCAACCCTTTTTTTGTGCAGAATTACTTGAATAAATTTAATTTTTAAAAAGTTAGTATTCATATATAATTCCATCACTGGCGCAGTCGGTAGGATGAACGTTGTCTCTTTGAGCTGCTAACAACCTCACATAACAGATGCACATTAACTAGCATTAACTTCCAAAGAAGTACCATCCAACGCCTAAATGGAAATCAAATCCTGGTAATTCCTGTGAACGAGGTAGTCGCCCAGGACGAATGTCAACAAGGACTATACAAAGTTCTTGAGCCCAGCATCGTTACCCTATCTATGTGCCCTGTAGAGATAGGTAACCAAACTTACGAAGGTGAAAGCACATCACAATTCCAATATGTGCTAGAATTACCCAACTTTTCGTACATACCAAGCAGCAACAACATCTCAAAACTGACCTTGGAAGAAGTAAATTTAGACCAATTGAAGACAGCCCAAAGAATTTTGTCAACAATTCGGTTACACCCTATCGAAAAACCCGAAAAATCGCAAAATAAGCATTTATAAGTAATATTAGTTCCCATAATCAGTTTTACTTTTACTTATCTTTTAATTTTCGAGTAGTAAAGATCGTAGTTAAATAGATAGTCAACCTTTTTTTTGTGCGGAATTATTTGAATAAATTTAATTTTTTAAAAGTTAGTATTATATAATTCCATCACTCATGTTAATAAATGAAGCTAATAGCCACTTGCTTGCTACTTATAGCTTATACAATAGTTTTAAACTTAATTATTTACCCTCGTATTTCTTACAAAACCTGTACCATAATAAAGAAGACTATACGTACCTCATCGATCGGTTAACTTTTTTCATCTCAATCAACTTAAAATAAAGAGCGTCTCATCAACGGTGGTCCGATGGCTGAATTGAGCAATTAATTCAGAACAGAGGAAATACAATTCAAAAGAGGGTAATTCATTAAAAGAGTTTATTTGTGGAACTGATGCTGAGCTGACCGGAGTCACTTTAACCGAATCAGTATGCAAGAAACGTTCGTGGTTTGGACACTAAAAAGTGGTTGGTCATTGATACGTGAACAAGATGGCAACGAGATCAGATCGTAAAACTCTATCAGTTGTTTTTTAAGTAATAACTAAATTATTATTTATTTATTTATTTATTTATTTATAAACGAGTAGTAAGTCCAATTATATTTCTGTTAAACTTTTAAATTGACAATAGTAATATATAATTTAGGAAATATACAGAAATTAATAATAATTTCTAACCAATGCATATTAAAACCTGATCCAAGAATTTGTTATAAGTTTTAAAATGGTCAATAATATGATGTTGTATCATAAGAAAATTACTACTCCATAGAGTATATATTGAAATGAAGTATGAATTGAAAGAAGGTCATACACAGAAAGTATACTCCATATTGGGACGGATGACTAGTAGAGTGTTTTTAAAGAGGCAGTGCTTCCCAGGTAGCAAGATGACGTCAAATGACGTTAAAAGACGCCATTTTTAGATCGAATTTGGGCCACAGACTTTTTGTGACCTAAAATGACGCCCGCATGACGTCATTTCAGGAACATCACTTTAACGTTGGAAAAAGACGGCTTTATGTCATCCTGATTGGTCATTTCAGGTTATTCGTTCATATCAGTCATACACAATGACGTCTACTTTGCGATCTTTATGATGACTTTTTTTACACTACAGGTAAATACTTAGTATTTTTTATTAGATAATTCTATTAATCTATTTCATAATTTTTCAACAAAAGAAAAATCAAAATTTTAAAGTAAGAAAAATAAAAAAAGAAGAGACAAAATCTCGAGATTGGAACCCACGATCACCTACACCATATTTACTATATAACAAACACACGCTAAGGCAGCTTGATTTATTAATATCCAAAGAGGGTTAACTTTAAGTAATCTATCACGTGACTAAAATAATATATGCAATTGGTGGTACAGGTGGCACTGGCACTGGCTGGCATCGCTACAGACCGACGACCGCCATTACCGACAACTCGGTTTTGTAATTGTTTGGTGTTGTCGTGTTGTGTTTCCTTTTGTGTTCGGTGTTTGTTTTACGTCTTGGGGTGTTAAATCTGCTTGGCATCTTAACAAATAGCTGAGTTGGATCAAATCAGGTATATTAGTTCATATTTTAAGGCTTTAAATATTGATAGGAATTAATTTTTTTTAATGGCTGTATTACTTGCTTCTGCCATGTGTTCATGGACATTGTAAGCGGCCATATTGTACAATAAAACTAATTTACTTCTTATGGCTTTTTGCAGGAGCAGTCTTCATAAGCTCCATTTGTTAAAGGAAATCATCATTTTCACGTTTCGGTAATTGATTTAATTTAATTAAACTTTTGAACACTTTGGAATTTTAGGTTAAGAAATAAAACCATTAATTTCTATTAGTATGCCTTACGAACAATATTTAGATTTAAAGATTTGTTATATAAGTGTTTGTGAAAAAATACATTGTTTATAAAAAGATGTGATACCTGACTACTCAGGAATAAAATGGGAGATAAAACTCAAGTTCCTCAAGAAAATTAATCAAAGAATGTTTGTTTTATTTTGTTATACTTATAAATAAACATATATTTAATTATGGGTTATGTATAATATATGTTTAGTTAATTTAGGTAAAAATGTGTTTTTTTTTTAATATTCAAGTTCTCAAAGGTCATTTTACATGACCTAAAATAGTCTTTAAAGGTTGTCCTACATAAATATGTGGCGTCCTCCAGGCGTCTTTTTCAATTCCGTTTAAGACGTCTTTTAGCCTTTATTTAGGACGTCTTAGCGACGTCTCTTAGGACGTCATTTTGGATGTGAAATTTGTACGTCACTTTAAGGTCATAAAGACGTCAAAATGGTTCGTCATATAAACCAAAAAGTACGAAAAACGACGACTTCGAGACGTCATTTTGCTACCTGGATTGTGAAGTTTTGAGTACATCTTCCAAAAAAACCAAGCATTCGGAAAGCTTTATCGATAACACTATCTAAGTGATGAGAAAACTGTAAGATTGTATCGATAGTGACATCCAGATTTTTAAAAAGAGCTTCTTCAAGGATATATCTAGAAGGACATCGTGGTATTTCTAGAATGATTAAAGGTCATAATTCTACATTTAGCTAAATTAAGTTTCATACCATTTCTTTCGCATGAAACTATCAAGTTATTTAAATCATATTGAAATTTGTCACAATCATCAGGGAATTCGACTATACCGCTTAATTTCAAATCATCGGCAAACAACAAAAATAGCAGTTAGTGAACCATTCATCTACATCATTAATAGAAATATTTAAAAAAATGGCCCGAGATGAGAACCTTAAGGCACTCCAGATGGACCATGAATAGTCTTATCAATAAAAAAACTGCATTTATCTTTCTACAACATATTATTAACTTGTAAGATAATTATAAGCTTGATTCTAAAATATATATTTTAATTGCTATTTAAGCCCTTGTTTAATGCACCCTATAAGAAAAACATCCTCTATTTTATTCATCTTCACTTTTTATTTAAATGCTTACTAATTATTATAGGCGTCATTAAGGAAAATATTTGCGAACATTTTTAAGCATCAGAATTAATCAAAATCGATAAGCGGTCAATTACGAGATTATTTAAATTGGATCGGCTCGTAGTCAAAGGAGTTTTCAAAATGAGGGTCGTTTTAAATACAATTTTGTGTTAAAGGAATTTAATTAAGTCGAGGATCAATTAATACTAAGCTAATTTAGCGTGCATTTTTTGGATAACTAAGAGTGTAAGATTTGTCGCTTGAATATACAGAGTGAACATATAATTATACCGTTTTATAGTTTACTACTATTTAACAAATATCTTTGTTAGTGACATAATACACGAAACTTGACCAAAGAAGGATTTAAACTTTATGATTAACTGTTAGCAAATATAACACTAGAATAATAGAACTTGACAAGACTAACTACTCGTAGCTTAGTAGACCATAGTTACCAACAGTAATCTTACCCAAAAAATTCGAGAGATATTACTTGCAAAAATGATACTCCTAAAAAGGAACCAAAGATTAAAATGATCACCAGAAGAAATTTTTTTTCTTTTTTTAATGAAATACTATCGCTTCTGGTCAAACCAAAAGTATCATTCAATTGTTTGATATGTCAAAATAGCTACTAACCATAAAATTATTATTTTTTTTTTAGTTATTGCTTGGATAGTAATATAGTTGACACCCGGTATATAAATTTCAGTTACGCCTCGAATCAAATTAGTAGAAACATTTTCGATCCCTAATAGTTCATTTAAACGTTTATCCCAACCTCTGGAATACCGCATTACAAGGTTCACTTCTATTTAATTTATAACTCAGTGTCTTAATTTCTACCTTTAGAAATATTCGAAATAGTCAACATTTTAACGACTCTTTTAACGACTTTCTTTGTCCAGATCCAGGCTTATATATAATTCCTTGATGCAATCTTCCTTTTATGAGTACCATATCAGTTAGTTTGTTAAGTACTTAAGATAATGAAATATGCAATATCTCAAAATTTATAAAGGAAACATCTATCATATAATTTTATCTATAGAGTTTGCATAAATACCTGGAATATGCCTTAAAAATAGAATGTCGATTAAGTGGGACTGCGACTTTACGTTGTTCAACTTCGTAAAGTACAATATATTTAAAATGTATTTAGTAATTTAAATTTCTTTTTCATTTGCGAAATTTGAGCATCCCCTAAAATATTTTCTAAATTAAGTAATAAAACCTTCTATTAGAATATAATTAAATTTCTTTTATAACGCATATACATATTTAATAATCCTTTAATAACATGATTAAATAGGAAATTACAATATATTATTAATAACAGGCTTTAAAAAATAAGTTCTTCTTTTCATGCTAAATGTTGCTTAATTACTATTACCACTATTTATTTGTACCAAATTCTTTTTAAAAAAAAATTCTTTCTGATTCTGCATTAAAAAATGGTTGCTTCCATTTAAAAAACATATTGATAACGTCAAATCGATAGGTTCGGGCATTTTTTTCAGAAACGGGTCATTTCATTTTTACTAAATTTATTCGCTCCTTTACGGACGCACTGTATATTCGGATGGAATGTATATATTGTATTTTCTATTTGGGTATTAATGTAGTATTTACTAGAATATTCCATTTTTTTATTTAATTAACGTTACACCTGCAACACGCTATCGTTATTTATTACCTATTAAAACATACTTTCAAGAGACTTTGGTGAGACATGCCAACAATGTGGATATTAAATTACTTGTTTGTTCTAGTGTATACAAAAAAAATTGACATTTTTAAAATAAATAACGCAGCTAACTATACAAACTGCTGGGAAGAATTAATGGCCCATTACAAGCCAACAGATAAGGAATTACTAATAACCAATTTCCGTAATAAAGTTTTGGTTAACAAAGATCGTATAACGGTAAATTTGAAAACAAAGTATTTACCAGAAGTTTATGGAAGTCATTTTTGTTATCTGCTAGATTTAACGGAAAAGTTACAATTTGATAACTTTTTATATCATTTAAATGAACGCCAGTGGTTTCATTCTAGAGCGCGGTACATTTTGCTAAGATCAAAGTCCAGTAATATCACGCCGGTTTTAAATGGTTTAGGAAAGAACTATGTTATTTTAGTTTTATTAATTGATGAGGATTTGAGAGTTCAAACGTACAATCCCTATAAATATGAGAACGTTGATCAGCCTAACACAGATATCGTTGATCTTGGCTTATGTCAGACTATACGGCCTATTCTAGGATTAATTAATTGTAAGTTAACGTAATATTTCTGTAAAGCTAAAGCTATTGCATAATAATAAGCTATCGCAATGCCATAAATTACTCTAAACCAGATGCAAAAATTTCGATCTGATATTGATATTTCTATTCTTCATCATATCCATACTATAATTCGATACCAGAGTATCCCTTATTTTAGTAGGCGATTTCATGTAAGTACCAGAATTATAAATATTTCTTTTATGTCTATATAGATCACGCGCCTTGTTTCGGGTTAATCGTGTACTATTGAACTATTTCATTTTCAAACCTGAACTAAATATTTAATTTTATTGATGATTCTATTGATTTAAAATTGAAATACCCAAAAACCGTGTTCCTTAAAAATAATTACCACTACAGGAACATAAATGCTTTATTAACAAACACAGGTCCTCTTCTCTATCGAATAGTGACCGAGCGGTCGCTTACCATGATTTTTCTACCATGTAATTTGGCTAATCTATGTTATTATTACTTCTAAAAAACAAGATTAAACCCCGATTGCTACAGTATGTAAATTATCAGAACACCAACCAAAGCTACGATATGTGGTACATAGGAGAAACTGCTAAATTCTAACAACTAAATTTTTATATACAAGTACTTAATATACATAAACTATTCACATAAGCTAGTTGTAGCACAGTACTATGTTCTACTCTTACGTGATTTATCTATAGTGGTAAACCATGTTATTGGAAACCATAGATGATGCGCAGGTAGCTAATAGGGCTAAAAAAGCATCTAAGTAGGATCTATGCTGATCAAGCTAATCAAGGTTATTTACGAGCTTTGTGGATCTCGACTACTGCATTGGAATCAATATTAAGATCCTTTATATCTCTTAATTTACTGCTACGAAGAGGGTAACACCGGAATGCGGTTATAGCAACTTCTACACACTTTGTATGGTTCGAAGTTACTCTCGATTTTGGTTGAGAAGTAGAGATTTCTTTGTCAGTTGGTTATTTCCAGGTTATTGTTGGCAACTTGTTGGTAAGGCGAATTTTTATTTGTATCTGACACAATATCCGCTCACCTTCAAAAAACGAAATACAGCTGATGTATTCTTACTAGACAAATATGTCAAGAAAGACAATCAAAGAAAATCTCAGACTGGTCACAGAGCAAAGACTGGCTAATTTTTCATTTGTTATTTGAAGTATTCTTTTCCATAGCAGTTATTAATACTAATAGAAATCATCACAAGTAGTAATAATTATAGTACTTATTGGTGACTCAATTATATCAGTAGTAGATTTAAATTGGGCATTTGCTCTTTAATTTTTCGTTATTCGGTGATATGAAAAAGATGTAATATTTGTTTTTGGTACTTCAACCGACTCCGATAAACATAGTTTTGACTTTTTAAATTTAAAATATATTCGAAGTGCATGCTTAAAACAAATTTGTTTTCTCAGCCGTTTGTAGTTTAAAATATAATGTTTTGCATTACTTCGTAAATCCTATGTTTAACTTTATATCAAAAGCAAAACAAAATGAAATAAAATATAAGAGACGAAAAAAATTTTCTGGTTGCTTTATTTAAAACGATTCAATTGTAGATATTTATAGGGCGTTCGTATTTTTCAACAACCCGCGACCCGTCCGTGTACACGTTTCTGAAATCTCCTTGAAAAACTTTTTATTCATTTAAATGTAGAAGAACATGTATTTCTTTTTTAATATGCATATCGAATTATACATAGTTATAGAAATAATAACATTATTAAACTGTAATTATTTTGGCTCTTTCAGCACTAAAATATCCATTGCGATGGAAGAACACCACAGTAGCAATTTTTTTCCGAAAAACGCCTCCGTTCGCTAATGAAAATTTTACTGGGAGCGAACAAAAAATGTATATGCAGGCAATTATTAAACTACAGGCAACACCATTCATCTTATTAGGTGAAAACGAATTTGAAGGTCTTGATGAAAATGGCCGCTATCGTATTGAAGGATTTGAGCTCTTAAAACAAGGAAAAGTGCATATTATATCGGGAGCATTTCAGTCAAATGCTAAATTTTATCATAAATTCGACAATAGCCCAATATATGCTGTAGATAAGTTAAAATTTTTTACTCCTAAATCCCTTCTTAAAAGTGATATAGAAGCCTGGCTAAAAATTTCGACCAGTTCTTTTCAATGTATATGGATAGTGGGAATATTGTGGGTTTTACTAGTAAGATTTATGTATAAAGAAAACCTTATTATTTTATTCTTCATTGCGTATCGATTATTATTGCAATCACCTCTGCCAAATATAGATAAATACAAAAGGATCAGAATTCCACTAGGATCATTTTTCATAGCGGTGTTTTTTTTGAATGCTATTGTATCAACCATTTTACAAGAAGAATTTTATAGTACTTTATTCGAAGATGAAATTCATACTGAAGAAGATGTAGTCAAGTCCAACTTAACTATTTTAGTTACAAAACAAGTATTTGATGCTTTTAATAGTAGCCGCCGAAAAATAGATAGAATGTTGTCAAAACAGATGAAGATATGTACTTCAAATATCAGGGTATGTTTAGTAAAAGTGTGTCATGAAAGAAATTCCGTAATGATCGGTCCTGAAACTGTTTTAATGACTGAAGGACTCAATGTTTGCATTAATAATAAAACTGGTGAACTTTTGTATCATTTAGGGGAACAAGTTGATTTTATATTTTATCAAATCTATTATGCTAAAGGATATCCTATAGCTCCCATTTTAAACTCCATGATTAAACGCTTAGTGCTTTATGGTGGTGTCATTACTAAAGAGATAGATTTGTTCCACAACTATTATGCTCAAACCAGAGCTAATTTAAAAAGAAATAAAATATCGTCAAGCGCCTTAAGTTACGAGTATATGTTTGGAGTGTTCGTTGTATATTTCATTCAGTTATGTATCGCTTTAGTAGTATTTATTGCAGAAATAATTATAAATAAATGGAAAAATTGAAATACAAATGCAAATACATTGTATTAAATTAATATTAAAGCTTTTATATAAGATTATTCTATAATTTAATTAATATATATCAGCTTACAAAACAATTGTATTATCCATCACTGATTTCATTATTCACTGATTCGATGTAATTTTTTTTTTCTAAGAAAATAAAATAAATAAAAACTATATAATTATTTGATTGTTAGAGTTTAAAATAGGTAGGTATCAACAGATTTTATTCGCTTAATATAATATGTAAGATTAGGTAATATATTACCTAATCTTACATATTGAACAAAAATGTAAAAAGGTTTATTAGTGGCCACAGGGATTAATCTTTAAATATGAGGGATCATAGTCCCTAGCTTTATCGTCAGCCTTATTAAACCATTTGGTATTATTACAGATTAGGTACGCAGCACATATTACTACGAAATAGTACTTGTAGAACTCCTCAAAAGACGGTAATATACCAAAAATCACTAATATAAAATTTGCCTAATAGGAGAGTTACTTCATATTATTGAAAACTATTTAAAAACATTCTTTATTAAGTTAAATGGTTACCTTTTTTATAAAAAGTGTTCAAAATTGTCCCGATTTCGAATCTTGCTCGGCGAATGTACCACCCTTTAAAAGCTTCGAAAATAAAGTCCTGGTAAATTCCCACGAATTAAATAACAAAAATTTTCAATGGTCTCTTGAAGTTCCTTCGGATTAGTTACTGCTCCATATAAAAAGATAGTGGTAAATCTGGAGAGCGAGGAGGTTAAGAAATAGGTTCATTAAGTGCAATTATTAAGTTCCTAGGAAATTCGTTTTTTAATAAGGCGGAGACACGATTTACGGTGTACGAAGGGGCTAACGGAACCCTGTCTTTGCTAGTTCGTAAGCCCGTTCATTGCCCTCGACAGCCTGGTGTCCGGGGACCCACCTCGGTCTTATTTCCTTATGAGCTGCCAGTCTTTCCAATGCGCCTCTGCACTCCTGGATTAGCGCTGAGCTGGCCTTTGGTTTTTGGATCACTTTAAGTGCAACGTGACTATTAGAATAGATATAAATCCCTTCGGTACCTTCTAATGCTTCCCGTTTCTTTGCTACTTTAATTATAGCAAAGATGTCAGCTTGGTGGCCACACTAAAATGATTCTGCCACACTAAGAAAAAGGAGATTCTCTGATTAGCGGAGGAGGGGTTTCAAGATGTTCAAAACAGATACGCAATATTGGGCGATGAGCAGCCCTGTAGACCTTTAGCAGTGAATTGTAACAATAAAATTGGTGTCAATATGGAATCCGTTGGGCTAATGCTTTAAACCGCCTTAATTTACTGGTACTGCATTATGGAATAGTTATCAGCGTCAATTCGAAGCAACCGGTTGGTAACCTAAAGAGAAGGCGACTGTCCTTACATTGACCCTGAGAGAAGATGCTGTCACCATCCTGCAAAGAATGTCCTCTGAAGAACAAGAAGAGTATGACCACCTGGAACAAGTTTCCCACACGCAGTTGAAAAATCGGAGCCTAAAGTCAGGGAAGTCCTTGCAAGAATATATTGCACGTTTTACTTCTCGCACATGCACCTAAGCTGGTAGAAGTATTAATAAGGGCCCTTGAATTGAACCCAAAAACACGAATAAGGTCTAAAAAAAAGTATATTTTTACTCCTGCAATACGCTCTTAAAATACTTGCACTTAATTTTGTAATACCCTATATAGAGATGTATACAAATATAAATACATATCAAATTTATTAAAAGGATAAAACTCATTTCAGTTAGCACTGATGATGGCTCATACGCCGAAAGCGCTCTAAGTTTTTAAAAATAAATTGCTCTAAATACATCTAGTTTGATTAATTTGTCAAATTTATCGCGCAAACCACCTCTTAATTTAATCTTTCGCCGCTAGAATGTGGTAGTCAGCACCAGGAAACTTGATTCGCCAAAACAAAATTTTAGACGGCGGTTATCTCAGGGTGATTTGACATTAGGAAAATTTGACTTTAGTGATGTTAGGGACACTTTTGACGTTAACTTATTTTATTTTTGTGAAGGCCTCGCCATCACTCTCGGCCATAAAAAGGCATAGAATTTGGAATGAGGTAAGTTTCTAGACATAAAATTTCTTGGTGGAGCACAACATGGGCTAAAGGAATGGAAAAAACATTAAATTTAAGGGCTTTTTGTTCTCAAAATGTATTAATTTACCATCAGTTATTCCTTAGTTCACCAACAATACTATCAGGGTTTGTTCCAATATTCCAACAAATTTTATTCATAAATATTCTTTTTTCTTAGAGAATAGAAAAGGCATACTTACTAATGCTGGTCTTTCAAAAGATAGCTTAACTCCTGAGTAGGAAATTGTTGTTATACATTGAAAAGAAATGTATAATGTCCATAAATCATACTTCTGAATAATAATAAAAAACTTCTGAATAAATAATACTTCTGAAAAATGAAAAAGCATATATTGCTTCTTTAAAGTCTCTTTAATATGATGGAAAGTTTCAGTTTACAGAAAACATATTAATAAAGTAATTAAAGAATTCATTAACTCTCAACTGATAAATGCAAATTGTCCACCTTCTGGTTGCAGGTGGTCAGCGAAAGATGAAATCTTTTCCCTCTCAATTCTTAAACGCAGTTCATAGCTTTACAAATATTTAAGACACTTTTACCAACTACCATCTCTAAAAATTTTCAAGCTACAGTCTGTAATATACCTTTCAATTCTAGACCAATCAAAACATTTTTGGAACACCTTAATTTGCAGAGTCTATGAGTGAACTAGATCATTGTTGTACTCTGATGTTTAATGAAATATTTCTAAATTCTGAACTTTTTTATCAAAAAACCAGTCAAAGAATTTCAGAAGAATCTTAAAGATTTAGGTTCAATGGGTAAACACTCTAAACAAGCATAGCATGCTTTTGTATTCATTATTCAAGGTCTTTAAAAAACTTATAAAACGCTAGTGTCCTAGTTTTTTACACAACATATAGTTTTGACAGATGTTTTAAAAAACGTAATAATTAACTTAATAAAATTAACCTAATAAAAACCTAATCTTAACATTAAAGACTTGTACTCAATTGGGATGAAGGTCTGTGCAACTATTTGTGATCAATGTTGTACTAATATAGCCACTATAATAAAGTTAAGTACTGATTACACTGAAAACAAGCCAACTCGATATCACTTTGTTGTTAATGGGCAATTTATTACTATAAACCATAATTTTGTTAAACAAGTAGTTCAACACTACATACTCCTTAGTTTACATATGTTTACATTTACATATGTATAGTGTCTTTTACTGTTCCATCTTTGATTACTTCATGTACAACTTGCCAGCTTTTACATCTTCAATTGTTTGACCCGAACCAATGCGGTAAAACCAGCAATTTTTTAATTAGCGGACATGGCCTATCTATAGGATTTTTATATTAATTATTGTTGATTTTCAGAGTATATATTTCTTTTATGTAGACTTTTTGTCAATAAAATAAATACCATAGTTTTTATATAAATTTATTTTTATAGTGATTGTTGAGATATATTGAAATTTATTTTGTTTTTCTGCATTAGTATAACAATTATATTTTTTGTTATTTGCTACTATATGTTTATTTTTGAGAGAATTTAAGGTTTTATTAATATTTTATTTTATATTATTATAATACATGTCACGTTGTACTTTTTCTGCGTTTCAGGAAAAAAAAATTAAATATGATACAATTAGCTTTCCAATTGCAATTATCATGTTGATATGTAATATATTATACTTACACATTTAAACAGAATTTTGGGTTTTTTTATATTCTTTCTTCTATTTGGTTTACACAAATTTACTATTTTTAAACTGTTTTCTTATTGAACTTATTTCCTTATTGCAGTTTTTGGTATACAAACAGAACATGTCCAAAACTATTATTATATTACAATATGTATTCTAATTAATCTTAATTATAAATTGTATTAGAATACGTGAAATCTTGTATTTTTATTTTCCAGATGATTATATAATATATTTTAGTGTATCATACAGTTGTTTTATTTTATCCCTGTAATTAAAATAGATATTATTACATGAGGACATTTTTGTTTTTGATACAAATGCTTTTTTAATTTTTTTGGTTTTAAAAGTTAAATTTGCAGGTTATCTTTTATTTATATTTACAAAATTTAGAAAACTAAATCAAATTGCACAAGCAGCTGGTGTTCTCTTGGTTAAAATATATTTGTATATGGGAAATTTGTTTCTTTTTGAGCAAATTCTTTTTATAATTTTGGAACATAAAAAATATAAAAAGGAAATGTAAAAGAACAAGTATTGAAGAGAATCTGTTTTAATAGAGTGGAGTACCCGCAGGTT
Source organism: Anthonomus grandis grandis (assembly GCF_022605725.1). NCBI lineage: Eukaryota > Metazoa > Arthropoda > Insecta > Coleoptera > Curculionidae > Anthonomus > Anthonomus grandis. Next base: position 20,446,033 of record NC_065549.1, read on the forward strand.
GTGACATTTAGTTTTCTCAAGTTGCGCCCGCCTTCGAATTTCCCCGCTTTATTGAATTCAAATTTGGTGCCGGATTTGACCACGCCTTCTTTCAAATCTGATCAGTTAAATGAAATGCCAATAGTTATGACAAATGTCAAAATTAGTTCGTTGTACTTTCAGTAGAGGGCCGAAATTTCTTCGCGTTTAAACACGGCAACCCGCACTTCTCTATATTTGTGTTCTGTGGTTAAAACATGGCGGAATAACATGTGTGCGTGTCGCTTCGTCAGTACTTTGGTTTTGAGTACAAATCTGCATTTTAAGTTTGTTGTTGCAATTACAGAGTTTTATAACTTCTAGAACTTTCACCCGTAAGTAGAATTGTAATTATTAATTACTTAACAGTATTTATTAATAAACTATTAATAGGATATGCGGAATATGAGCCAGAAACATTGGAGGCAACACTTCTTAAGGTGATCATTGGGCTTCAGCGGAAATTAAAATTCCCTTTGGTGCGCTTAGGTATAGATATTGTGGTTTACATGTTAAAAAAACGAGAGGACAAACAGTCTTTTCCGAAAATTAAAAAAGGCCTTTATAAAATCGGCCAGTTTGTGTGGGGAATAAGGGTTTCCTTTTACAATTTTGGATATTCGAGACCAAGCTAAAAACTACTGGATAGCAAAGGTCGGTCTATACTTAAGTTTAAGGATAACATTGGGCAAAATTTTGTGACAAATATAAAAAGGTGTCGCCGCCAGAAATATTTTCAACTATAATGAGATCAACTTACACGATGATCCTGGCAAGAAAAAATGCACATCATGGAAGGATGGACGCACAAACATTTACCGAATGCTTAAATCTTGCAGTATCTTCTCAATTTACCAAATGGTTCGAGTCGTCATTTTTTATGTTTGTAGGATTTTTCCACCCAAAATTTATGCACCTTAAATTTGCATGGAGGTACGTAATGACTAATTGGAAAATTCAAATTAAAATTCAAAAGACTTTTATTAGGCACCACTTAAACATTGTACATAGAAAATTACATTTATTTTATTACAAGAATTTACACAATGCTAAGAGTAATGCGGACTGAACTGCGATTATAAAAACAACCGATAACACATACACGAGCTAGCGCGCATGTGCTGCTCAGACCGTTAAAACATACTAATCTAATTACAACTAAAAGAAGAATAAAGAATTTCCCAATTATAATTATTTAGAAAATAAGTCATTAAACCCTAAAAATATATAAAAGCTAAAAACAAAAAAAATATAGTGTAATAATTTACTAGATCAATTACATTAATATAGGTACCATTTGTGCAATAGACAGAGAGGAGGAAGGGCGGCAAAAAACAGGAGCCGAGGATAGAAAACCAGGGCAACACGACGCAAAAATGAATAGATATTCCAAAATGAACCATTTAAAATTTTATTTTTATGCCTGCAAGATCAACAAGACAAGTTGATTTAAAAAGTAAGAACTCAAAAATAATATGATTGCAATTAAATAAAAATAAATTATATTTTTAATAAAAATTTGGTGGTGTGATTTTGTTAAAATGCCTATGTTAGTTGAGAATTAAGAAGAATTTCTTTAACATATGCAATAAATTTCTTTGGTGAACAATTTTTAATGTAATCCGGTAACTTGTTCCACATATGAATGCCTACATACTGGAATGATTTTTTAAAACCTGATGTTCGATGAAATGGAATTCTAATCAAGTTTGGATTTCTTACATTGTGTATATAATCCTGGTGAAAAAATAAGTCTCTTAAATATGGCGGCTGACCTGATTTAATTATTTTGTAAATTAAATAATACATATGACACTCCCTTCTATTTCTCATATTTAATATAAAATGTGAATTTAGATAAGGAGTAATGTGGTCCCTATACGATATATTAAAGGAAAAACGCATACAACTATTTTGCAGTTTTTGCACCGTCCTTGACAGAGATACGGTTAGTGAGTCGCCATACACAATGTCTGCATAATCCACCAAAGACAGTACAAGCGAATTGCAAAGCAAATATTTGGTGTTTGATGGTAACTGATTTTTGTATTGATATAAGTTTTTTAGACGACCGTAAGCAATTTTAATTTTGTGATTAATGTGGGAGGCAAAGCTGAGATTTGAATCGAATATAACCCCTAGATTACGTTTTTCCGCAACGGTTGGTATAACTGTTCCATTAATATTAATTTTAAAATTTTCCATGCAATCTAGAAGATGACTTTTATTTTGTGAAAAAAACATTGCACATGACTTTGAAGCATTTAATTTGAGGTTATGGTTTTTAGCAAACAAAGCAATCTAATTTAAGTCGGCGTTAATTTTATTCTGTGCCACCTGAACGTCTGATATTTTAAAAGAATTATAAACTTAGGAGTCGTCAGCAAATTGGTGCAGCTTAGAATTTTCGATGCACTGATTCATGTCCGCAACATATAAAGAGAAAAGTAAGGGGCCTAATATGGAACCCTGAGCCACCCCTTTTTTAAATGACAAAAACCGTGAAAATTTAAATTCACCATCATTCACCGTTCGGACACAATGTAACCGATCTTTAAAATAAGAGCTAAAAAAATTTATGGCATTTGCCGAAAAACCATATTAGTGCAGTTTTGCCAAAAGCATTTGGTGATCTATGGTATCAAATGCTTTACTTAGATCTAAAAGAGTTAGGCAAGTTATTTCCTTTGAATTCTCTTTAAACCTGATATCATTAACAATACTGATAAGACTTGTTATAGTACTAAAAGATTTACGAAATCCGGACTGGCAATCAGGATTAATTTTTAAATTATAAACATAGTCAGCTATTTCGTTATATACGTGACGTTCTAAGATTTTTGAAATGACAGGCAGAATACTTATTGGTCTAATGTCTTTATAATCTGTTGGACAAGGTATTTTTGGTAAGGGAATGAGTATCGCTTTTTTCCAATCATCGGAGAATTGGTTTTCTAAGATGCAGGAATTTAAAATATTGACTAATGGCTTAAGACAAAAAGGAAGACATAGACAGACATCTCTAATGGAAATTCTATCACCATCTATTGCATTTGACCCTATTTTATTTATAATATCGACAGTTTTATTTTCAGTTATAAGACTTAATTAAATTCCGTCTCAAATGTATTTGAATTATAAAAGTTAAGTTTTTCTAATGATGTTGAATTAGTATGTTTCAAAATTCTTTACCTTTTTCTATAGACATTTGCTTGAAAAAAGTAATTTTTTCGCAATTGATTGCGTGTTTAGTATAATTCTTTAATTGCCTGTAATATGTCAAATTCACAAGAGTTTTTTGTTGGGTATATTTTTTGCGAGCTTTGTCTCTTAATTTAATTAGATATTTAATATTACTCGTTATCCACGGCGTAAATGGTCTATCCTTATATAGTCTTGTTTTAAACGGAGCGTATTTATTTACTAAATAGGAAATATTATTGGTAAGTAATGACACTTTTTGATTAATGTCAGAAATATAATAAATATTATGCCACTGCAGCTGCTGGGCCTCCTCCCCAAATGAAGTCATGTTAATACTATTGTAGTACCTGGACCTAGCAACTTTTTTACATAATTTAGATTTTGGTAAGTTTAAAATCGCTTGAACTAGATTATGATCAGATATGGACTCCGATATACAGGTAGATTGAGAACTAATACACTCGATGTTACTGCTAGTTACAATGACGTCAATAAGGGTATTAGACCGATTATTGATTCTAGTAGGGTTATTAATCAGTTGCCGAAGATCGAATACTTCCAAAACATACTTAAAGTTTTGAGTTGCTGCAGTTGGTCTCAGTAAATCTATATTTAAGTCCCCCATAAAAATTATACTATCATAGCATGGAACAGATATAGTAAAAATTTCTTCAACAAGTTCAAGAAATGTAGGCATGCTAGAAGAGGGTGGCTTATACATATTTACTAATAAAATATTTCTTTTGTTTGCAATAAACCTTATACTTAAATACTCAAACTTATCAGTTATATGGGGAAATGTTACTAAAGAGAACTTAATGACTTTCTTTACATAAATACCAACCCCGCCACCCCGCCCATTCCGATCTTTCCTTATTAAATTATAATTAGGTATGTTAAAAATCAAGCTATCATCATCTGGTGTAAGCCAAGTCTCTGTAACTCCCAAAATATCAAAGTCATATTCACTGGCATAATTTAGAAATTCATCGAAACCGGTTTTTATGGAGCGAAGATTTAAATGAGTAACACACACACAAAACACAACAACACAAAAATGAGACACAAGTAGCAGACGTCAATAGATAAATGGACTATCCCCAACTTCTTGCCTCTACGTTCACTGAAATGGGAAAAAGTAATAATGAGGCCATAGATACAGAGCGGTCTTGCGGAAAATTCTAGTCTATGATAATGGTGCTGTTGTTGATGTTAATGATACTCTTTTGAACTACTTATAAGAACAACGATTCTTAGCAGTCCCAACAATGAGAAATGTTCAACGCAAAAAGCTTACTATCGAGCCAGGGAAAAGTGTTGCTAGCTAAAGATTGCTAGCTGTAGATTGCTAGCAAAGAAACCTCAAGCGACTTAGATGTAGATGAACCACTAATAAATGATGACTGAAATGACGAAATTTTCGGAATTATTGAGGAAGCTGTAAGAGATGAAACGGAATACCTTAAACCAAGAGTGGAAGGTATTGAAGTCGGAAAATTTTTGCTGGTAAAGGTGTTCGGAGGATCAAGAAAGAAAACTATTTATACGGCAGTATCAAGTTCGTAGCTAATAACAAGGTATTAGTAAAGTGTTCAGGGGGTTAATTCAGATGGAGAAAATCATGAGTTTGAACTGTTAAGTAAGAAATCGTATAATAAAACTCGGAAATTATTTGCTCCGCAACCCGATAATTAATTCGTAGGTAATATAGAAGATGTTATAGACATTTTACCTACTTCTATTATAAACAATCAGGACGATAAAGTAAGCCATTTATTTGAAATATTTACCAAATGTAGCTATCCTTAAGTTATGTATTTAAGAATACTTTGTGTTAATTTTCACCCCAATAGACAGAGTTCTGCAAAATATGTTTTTGAATAATAAATACGATCTTATAAAATAAACATTTTATTCTACAACAAGAAACTGAGCTGTGTTCTAAGAACGATAAACAATAATTTTGGTATTGGCTTTAGATTTTGAATCGAAACATTTCGCGAAGTGAATGTTCTCTTTGATCAATTGTTAACCAATGATAAAATTAATTATCAATTATTAATGTATTATCAGTTAATTTGTTTAAAGATGTTTTCAATTTTATTGTAAGGAAAACGACAACCTTGCGTAGCCTTTATCGTTTCAGTCCTCCGTTAAGTATGGAATTCTACACTACTATTTATTTATTAACCTAATTAAATATACCACCCTTTTTATCAAATTGGTTCGTTTTAATTCATAAAACACTGCCTTCTATTCGAATAACCTGAATTTAAGCAATAAAAGTAAAAGGCAAATTTAATTTCCCCGTGATCATAAAATAATTCATCTCTGTATATTTAATTAAGCTGGTTCGATATATCGTGTTAACACGGTAGAGTAACATTTACTATAACCGAACGTCACAATATTATGCGTTTATAGCTGATATACTGTTAATTCGTGTTAAAGGTTTATTAGATTTCTTTTTTGTATTGCGTCATAAAAAATTATGAGTTTGAGGAAATTTTGCGTAAGGAAAGGTTACTATGGCACACTTCTTGTATTACATGTAATTTAGTAAATTAAATTGTTTTTTTTTTAATTTTAGTTATAAATGTTTATATTCTCGAAAAGATAAAAGATTTGATTAGATTTGCCGTCGACTTATTAATATATTTTATTATTCTTCCAAATTCAATATGAAGAAGAAAGATACAGCTAGAAAGAACTGAATCAAAATTTTCGATTTTTTTCTAGAAAATTTGGCATGGTGCATTCCAGCAACTTTAAATATTATTTTTTCCAACTGGATTTAAATGAACATCTAAATACTCCGCATCCTTCCTATATAGCGGGCGTGGAATCTTTGACACACTCTCATCAGGTCGGAGTTAAAATCTGAAAGAAGGCGTATATATTTATGTAAACAATAATTAATTTACACTGTTTTACATCCTCTATGATCGAAGAAATATTGGTTAGTTCCTTACAATATATACTCATTGGTACAAAATTCTTCCTTTCTCAAAAAAAGTGTTTATCATACACACAGCAAAAAGGTCTAGAGGACAAGGAAAAAAAGCCGTTTTACTTTAAGATGAAAAAATGAGTTTCCAAGATAACTTGTATTTAATATTTGTTGGACATTCCTTTGAACATGCTATATTACAATAATCATATTAAGATTCTTTTTGATAATAAATAAAGAGTTTAAATTCTTGAAGGTAAATTTTTTAAACTAAAAAATATGACCCGTATAATTTTTGCTACCAGTATAGTAAGAATTCTATCAAGAGCACTATAGGAACGTTGTGGCAGAGTTTTGAAGAGAAAAAGGCATTCTGGTCCAACAAGGGCAACATAACAGGCATTACGAAACCTCAATACTATCGGCAATCATTTAAGAAGTGAGCTTTCAAATGTTGATAGCGTTAGTATTGAATTGCTCAGCCATAACACAAGGAATAGATCATATAAAAACAACATATAAGCCAGATGTCTCGTTAGAGCTAGTTCGAGGAAATTAGGATGGGCCTAAGCAAATAACCATTGACAAGAGGTTGAATGGACATGCATTTGTTTTATTGATGAATTCCAATTTAGTTTAAGTCCTGATTCAAGAAGGCAGAGAGTGTCGCAAACATCCCAGTGTGTTTCGATAAGTTTTCAATCTAATCTAGTTTTTATTGAGGGGCTTTTAACAGCAAATGAATATCGAGATATATTTCTGGAACCCATTGTTCAGCTACGCGCTACAGAATTTGGTGAAAATTTTGTAGTTAAGCACGTCCACATTTGCAAGATCTGCTAGAAACTTGGTTGGAGTAGCACAATATTCAGGTATTGTAACGGCCTGCGAAATCACCGGACTTAAATCCTATTGAGCACGTTTGGTATATGTTGAAAAGATGTGTTTTCAATCAAGGAATAGGGTTCCAGATGAGGAAAGAATCGCTGAATTGTATGCAAGAACAATGGCTACGAATTGATCAAAACAACATTGATTTAATTAGGAGCATCCCAATCACTTATCGAACTATTATTAAGAAAAAAGGGTTTTTCTTTTCTATTAACTTTTCATTCAATTTTTTTTATACCTTTGTTCGTTAGACCATTTTGATGTGTATATTTAGTCATATTAAATTACTAAATTTTCAAATTAATTAATTATTAAATCCGTTGCTATAAATAAGAAATGTCTTTTTGTATTATCATCATAATCGTGGCCTCAATAACCGATGCTATAGTAAAAATATATATTCATGCTCTGGAAATTCTTTGGTTCAGATTTTGATATTTTTAAAACCTTAGACAAGGAACTTTGCTACAGGACTTCTCTTCAGTCCGAGAATCGTAACTACTACATTTGATGATCCCTTCATTATGGTAAGTTTATTAGAATTCGAGGATTTACAGCTCTAGCGAGAAAAAATTACCTATGAATAACTAAACCTTGACGGCGGATAATTATAAACAAATATATAAAAATGAAAGTTTTGCCGGTATAAGAGTGGAGTTCGTGCTACAGCGGGTCAATTATGGTTTAAGTAAATTTTTATAATTAAGCATTTACGTTTTTTGACCCCACACCATTGGGGCAAATCTTTAAAGAATTGTTAATTCATTTAAAACTTATGCATCATAATCATCTCAGTACCAATATTTAATGCTAATCTTATTTGTTGGAGTTCATGCCTGGATCAATGAGTCATACCAGTGTCCATGACAGTATAAGTAATGCAGGCTCGGATGCTTAGAACATTGAAAGACTAGAATTAGTATTGCCCTGGAACTAAGGGCAGTTTGTTTGCTTGCAACATCTGTGATGCAATGATGCCAAATGCTTATGCAGAGATAGCAGAAGAATACTTTATAATATCATGATAATGTGTCACTTATTTTGACAGGTATGAAACAATACTGCTGTTCCTGTTTAATGAAATATTAAGCATAATTTTTAACAAAATATGATAAGATACTCTATAAAGAAGTCAAAATTCAAAGTTAAATCAATGTACATAACGTATATAAAAGAAGAAGGCAACAACATCGCAATGCCGCTCCTCGATCGCATTGTTGATTCGACCGACAGAAGATTCTTCATCAGCAACGTCGTCAAAAAAAAATTAAAATGATAAATATTTTTAATAATAGAATATGCTTAAAATTATGAACAATATTACTGTTTATGAACTCTTCAGGCGTTTTTTTTACCGTACTTCATTAGAGTAAAGGTACACTACCTATCTAATAAAAAGCATTTTTATAGAAATCAAATATTTTATAATTATTATAGATTTCTTAATAAAATGTTATTATTCTACGTTTATGATGACGTGTCCCCTTGATATGATATTATGACAGTATCGGTATTTACACGTGAAAAAATCGGCGTGAATCGCCTTTTGCCTATGGTGCGGAACAAACGGTACAAGTTTTTAGCATCGTAATAGTTCACAAAACACTCAAATGCATCCTTTTTCAACCAAAAACTAAAGAAAAAACACAAAACTTCACAAATGCCGAATGTAAACACAAAGCCGTTTGACGAGATGACATTTCGCAAGATGACATCAGCTTTTACTTGCGGTGTTGCCGTTCCAAATTTTTCCAAATCGTTATAGGTAGACGAGGGTTCATTGAATGGCCACCCAGATCGCCAGATTTAACATTTTATTATTAATTACATTTTATGGGGATACTTAAAAGGTAAAGTGTATGTCACTAAACCAGTGAGTTTAGAAGATTTAAAAGATTTTAAGATTTTTCGTTTAAAATTGCTTATGTAACCAGTATTGATTTGTACCATATCCTTTGTAAAAAATGCGTTCTTCTTGATTCTGCATTAAAAAATAGTGGTTTCCATTTAAAAAACATATTGATGACGTTATATACGACGAATTTTTTTTTGAGTCACCCTGTATATTTAATTTCCACGCAGAAAAACCCTTAACCAAATACTAAAATCGACGGGTTCAGGCATTTTTTTAGAAACGGCCCATTTCATTTTTATTGACTTCGACTACTATCCACTACTTTACGGATGCACTGTATGTATTGATATTTAGCTGAAAATTTCCTCTTTTGAAAATGTGTGTAAATTTGACAACAGACAATCGGTGAATATGTTTATAAACAAAACACTCCTCTTGCCTCTGGGCACACACACACAACAACTCAAACAAAGTTGTTGGTTACTGATTCTAGTCTTTCAATGGTCTAAGCTGAGATGCTTTTGCATTACGGCAAGAATGGCAATGGGAAATTATCTAATTATGCATATCCCTATAGTTAAGTCATCATAGCGATAATTATCAACAGCAACACTACGAGTACTGATTATGGAAATCAGAACCCATGATCCGGCAGAGAAGGAGTTAATAAGGTCGTTTAAAACGGATAACAGAAATCATTATCAAAAATTAAAAAAAAAATAGTATAAGTTTGACCAACCCAACGAATTACCAGATGGAGGAGAAACTAAAAGTTTTAAGAGGATAGGGCAAAGAATTATTTGTGAATGATAAACGAAGACCTTAAACACATATGTTGCTAGGTACACAGGCTAACAAGACAGGCTTAGAAATTATTAAGGAGTAAATGCACTAAAGATTACACAAAATGGAAGCCCTGAACCATACGAACTCTTGTGCGACATGCCTAAATTATAGAAAATAAACATCTTGGTGAATCTTTTAAATGCAATTTATTAATCAGATATTTCCCTAAAGAATGATTAGTTTCAACTTTTAGTTGATTTCCCAAAAAGATAAATGCAAGATAATATAGTGAAGGTTTTTCCGTATTTAAAATATACATATTTAAAGATATCTGGACGTTAACCGGGACGTGATGTTTCCTAGACTGAAATAAAGCATCCGACAAAGTCCGTCATGAGCACCTAATGTATACCACCAGTATGACTTTTAAAGAAAATAATACATTACTCTATAGATTACTACTCTATAGATATAGACTACTACAAGTTTCCTGTAGGGGTATAAAAAAGGGAATTGTCATCGAACGCAGATAACGCAGCTGGGACAAAGCCTTACTCCATAGCCAAGTTACTTTACTGGGCAAATTGGTTTGAAAAATAGCCATTATTTGAAATTATTAAAATAACATACAGTTCCAAAATGTTGCAGCAGTACTATACCTGAACAGCTCTTAAATGACCGAGATAAAATTGTACAAGAAGGAGCATTTATAGCAAGATCATATTAGTACTCACTTCAAAGCAGAGGTATTTATAGAGGGTAAAGAGTATTCAAGCTGGCTTAGGTTTTGGGTGGTGCAGGGACGATTTAAATGAATTTGGTAGTGTTACTAAACGACCAAGAACAAAAAACGAAACAATTTAGTTAGGATTGTTTAGTTAGGATTGTTTTAGACTTAAAAATTGTACAGAGTACTTTTGCGGGTTATCTCCTTTATTTTTAGATATAGAGAGTTGCGGTTTTGTGCGATACTGTGCTACTCTTTCGTAAAACTAAAGATGCTGTTAACAAAATTTTCATAGCCCTTTTAGTTTAACTTTAAGTTTACTTTAAGATACAGAGCATTGTTGAAAATTTTGCATTTTGGGACCTACATCATATCTCCGTTATCTTTAAAGTTTTTGTAAAAGTAAAAACTTATTCTTATAGATTTTTTTCCATAGAATCCAGTGGTATAGATATATATTTTTTTGATTAATAGTTTTTGAGTTATAACCCAAACTTATGTTTTTTTAAACGGAACACCCTCTCTATTTATAGTTCATATTATTGGCCTTTTTTTACCTTTTTAAAAATATATAACAGTATAGACTTATTTTCAAAAATACGTAAATAAATAACAATTTTTTAAATTTAAATGATCAAATTTAATGGGAGGCCATGGCTATTTATAACAAGAAACAAAAAAATAACAAATTTACTATGCTTGTATGTTAAATACAAAGTAATGAAAATGCTAAAGAAGCTTCAGAACTATATTTCCATAGGTAAGTTAGAAGCCGTTATATGACTACCTACCAATTTCTATGTTGTAATTTTATGCTTGTTAGATATCCAGAGAGAAAGCAACCGTTTTTTGGTATATTTGCTCGTTTAAAGGACAATTTACTTGAGCACGGATCTTTTGTTCAGTCGCGTCCTAAAGCATACAATAAAGAAAATAGAAAAGAAATAGATGTTTTAGGTTATATTTAAAAGGGCACAACAAGGACTCTTTGGAGTTGGAGTTGTTTTATTTTGGGAAAACAAATAGAATATCGAATTTTTGAAGAGGGTCTTGTCGCACGTAGGTACCTAGACATACTTGAGAAAGTTATTTCTTTCAATTTAACACTATTTACCTACAACACTGTGCCCCAAGTCATAACTCTAGGCTTGTAAGGGCATTTTTGAAAATAACTTTGCTCAAAGATGGATAGATACCAACAGACCTATTAGATGGCCTCCATAGTCCCCCGGTCTCTCGATTTTAAATTTGTTTTATGGGGGTATATATATGATGAAGTGTATAAAAGACAATGCAATAAACTAATAGAACTTCAAGACGCAATTCATTTAGCATTTCAAAAAAGTAAGAAGGAGACAAATTATTATTTTGAATACTATTCAAAGGGTTACAAAGATGTGCCAATATTGTATGTATTGTATTGTGTGTATTGTAAGAAGATGGTGGTCATTTTGAACATCTCTTGTAAAAATGTTGTTTTGTTACATTGTTGTCTTGTTATATGGTTGTTTTCTTATAGTGTTTATTAAATTTATATATTTGTTTTTTATGTTCTTTTATTACAGAAAAATAAGAATGATGCAATTCTCCATTCGTCGTTATTAATTTGTATTTTTTTATTTGTCTATTATAGTTATTCATGGCCTAATATTAAATCAATGCATTTCATTTAGAAAATTGTTAGTTATTTGCGTATTTTTAAAAATAAGTCCATACTGTTATATATTTTTGAAAAGTTAAAAAAGGGACAATTTTGTGAACTATAAATATATAGGGCATTTCGTTTAAAAAAAGATAAGTTTGGGTTATAACTCAAAAACTGTTAATCAAAAAAAAATATGTATCTACACCACTAGATTCTATGGAAAAAATCTATAAGAATAAGTTTTCACTTTTACAAAAACCTAAAAAATAACAGAGATACAAGGGGGGGTCCCAAAATGCAAAATTTTCTTATATGCCTTGTATCTTAAAAAATAAAAGGGCTTAAGAATTCGGCATTAAGTATTATGAGAGAAACTTCAGAAGAAGAAGTGGACTTACTCAGAAATTTGTTTGACTTTACATTTGATTCAAAAAACTACTTCTTCATAATATACATTAATAATTTATTTGCATTTTAAATGGTTTATGCCTTTAAATTATTCACTAAATCAATTTAACATAACATTTCCGTCAGGCAACGGTTAAAAATGTCCCTCGCCTAATAACAATAATTCCCATTTATTTATTATTCAACAGTAGTTCTCATGAAATCCCATGCGATGCCTAAGGTGATGAGTTTTCTAGAATATAAAAATGTTAATTTTAAGACCTATCGGTTAAAATCGAGTCAAAAAAAAATTAAGCTCTATCAAAATGGCTTGATTAACCCATGGGCTTCTACATAAAATCAACATAAAACAAAAGAAGTCGATGGGGCATAAAAAAATTTGAATACCAGTAGCTCCTAGATTATCTAAGTTTGAAGGGTTATAGACTTTTAACATGAACCCTGAAAATATCATATACATAAACATTCAAGACCAGTAATTACTGATCTTGAGATTGGGTATATTATATACATGGCTCCTAAATAGTAATGGTTATTAATAAGATAAAGATAATTTTTCCATACAGCTTTAATCTTTAATTAAAGAAGATTTCAAAATTTTAATATATAGAGCGTCTCTGAAGAGTCTAAGAAGCTTTAAAAGTAATTTACTTAAAAACTGCCTATTTTAATGATTTTAAAATGGTGTACTTTTTTGTCCGCAGAAAAAATAGGGAAGAAACTTTTCCGTCTATACTAACTTATAGTAAGATACAAGAACGTAATAGCTATTCCAAAGTATTGTAAATGCTGCTAGTGGTGTCTTCTAAAAGATACGACTAAACTCATACTAACTGTAAATTTTTTAGTCCAAAAAAATTGGAATATACAAGATTATATTGGGCAGTTTGGTGTTTGCCCGCTGCTAATATTATATTAGAATTACTTATTATATTTATTTGTTTTTTTTTTACCAATTTTATAAACTTCTCCTCAACCTATAATTTAGGTTGAGAAGAGCTATATCCATAACTTCTAGACGTCTCAACAGAGTATGTGGTTGGAGGTATTTGTCAGGATAAAAAACTGCCTATTTTAATGATTTTAAAATGGTGTACTTTTTTGTCCGCAGAAAAAATAGGGAAGAAACTTTTCCGTCTATACTAACTTATAGTAAGATATAAGAACGTAATAGCTATTCCAAAGTATTGTAAATGCTGCTAGTGGTGTCTTCTAAAAGATACGACTAAACTCATACTAACTGTAAATTTTTTAGTCCAAAAAAATTGGAATATACAAGATTATATTGGGCAGTTTGGTGTTTGCCCGCTGCTAATATTATATTAGAATTACTTATTATATTTATTTGTTTTTTTTTTTACCAATTTTATAAACTTCTCCTCAACCTATAATTTAGGTTGAGAAGAGCTATATCCATAACTTCTAGACGTCTCAACAGAGTATGTGGTTGGAGGTATTTGCCAGGATAATAAAAATATTCATACACTTCATGTTTCATGACCAGGTTTAACCGAGAGGTTGTGGTCCTTGTCCTCGCCCTGGTTGATGACTAGACGGCCATGGGGCCCACCTGTTGTGTCTCAGGAAGGACAGTGTCTTTTGTAATGGTTGGACAAAAAGATTCAGCCAGTACTACGCCCTGAAATGGATGCCAGGATATCCAGAAGAAGCTCAAGTGTGTTCGATAGGGCTCAGACCATCGAATTTCATTAAGTCTAAGTTGGAATGTGGCCTTTTTTTTGGAATTTTTATGACAAAATAAACACAGGTAACCCTAAAAACTCTTTAGTCTGTTTTTTTAAACGGCCCTCGGCAAAACTTTAATTTAACTCACAAAAAAAATCAGACCTAGATAGGGTGTTTCCTTTATAAATCCACTCAAAGCGAAACCAGCTGAAGTTCTCAACTCTCAGCTGAAAAAAAATGACTCATTTACTAAAATCTGTCGAAATGGTTTTCTCGAGATTTTACCATGCTTAGGTAAGTCATCTGTCAGCCTTGGAATCTTACAGAAAATATAGACAATTCTTGCATGAAATAAGTAGTACTGTAAGTATGTACCAGCCACAATAAAACTTTAAGGGGTCTTCAAAAGAATATCAATATTTGGGTTTGACAGTTACTTTGTTTACAATTTCATTGAAATAAGGATTCACTAGACTTTTCCTACAATAAAATTATGTGAAAAGAAAGAGCAACAAATTTTGCTCAACTGACTATTGCAGACATTACACACAATAAAGTTTCATTCTAATTTTCAGATCGACATTGGCCAAGGCAACCGAAAGAAATCAGACAATATAAAGCTAGTCAAGATTATGCTTTAATATGAATTTTATTCTTAATACGTAATTACTGTTATAAAACAAAATATCGTATCCATTAATGTTTGTATGCTGAATTCAAATATAGTTATTATACATATATTTGCCATTTAAATACACTTGCAATTGGTATTTTTTAAACTCATAAAAATTTTATATTTATTGAAACCTATACAATTAGAGTTGATTTTTCTATGGAGATTACCCTTTCTTATAAGCACAAACCCTGTTTGCATTCTAATTTTATAACCACTAATCTAGAAGACTTTGATAAATGAAAGAAAAGGGAATAAATTATTAAATAATATTAAAATACTTCAAATTTGACAGGTGATAATGGCTTAAGGGTTCAATTTTGCGAATGGATCCAACGAAATCGAGGCCTACATAAATACGTATTATTTAGCGATGAAGCTCATTTTACCCGCAATGGAATTAATAACAGACACAATGAACATCGGTGGTCAGATGAAAATCATCATGCCACATTTGAACGAAACTTTCAACATCGATTCAGTGTTAACGTGTGGTGTGGAATGCTGAACGACCAGTCGTTTGGTCCTTTTGTATTAGATGAGCATCTTACTGGAGAAGAATATTTACGCTTTTTGGAAGACTATTTAATAAATATGTTGGATGATGTTCCGCTAATTTTTCGACACCGAATGTATTTTCAACACGATGGAGCCCCGCCTCATTTTAATCGCCGAGTGCGTAATTTCTTAGACAATCGTTTTCCTGATCGTTGACTTGGTAGAGAAGGACCTTAAGTTTGGCCATCGAGGTAACCAGACTTAAATACACTAGATCATGCGTGCTGCAGCTTGCCTTGAAGTTGGTGGGGGTATTTTCGAAAACATTTTAAAATTTTGAAATTTTGTTTTTTTTACTAGTATTTGTTTGTGGTTCATTTAAAATAAAAAATCTTACTTAAAAACTTCAGAACCGATTATTTTAGAGACGGTTGAGAATCGGATTAAAACATATGGTTTAATTTATCATATTTTGACCTTCTCAACTTGTTCCCAAAATATTTCCCTTTCCTTCCGAAACACCCTGTATATTATACGTATATACTCGGTTCATACCAATTAACTCTACCTAAAATGTAATAATTGCCTTTACAAGAAAATATACGTTATAAACCGGGTATGATAATCAAAAATATGTGATAAACCGGGTAAATAAAATGATAGATTGTCTTTTAATAATATGCGGTGATTATAACTGGATCGATAAGTGTTACAAAGTTACAAGTGGTATCTGTGTCATCGTCGAATCCCTCGGCTATACCTAACCCCAGATCACCAAATGATGGGCTTAGGATATACCACATTCCAAAGGCTTCTGGGATGGTTAGTTAAGCCACAAGCTGACCAATGAGGATCAGATGGTGAGCCTCACTAGGCGGTATCGTGCAGCAGTGATCCTTAACTAAAGGGGCTCGACCTGGTGCGATGTAATAATGATGAAAGAAATATCTTTTTTAGAAAGAACCTTCTCTCTTTTAGAAAGAATCTCCTTTTAGAAAAAGGCCTAAAAGGAGAAACTGTTGAACCGATACTTGGATGCCACATGTTTCGTCAAGGTTAGCTTTAACATTCTCCATCAAATTTTATAAAGTTTCGCCTTAAATGGTTTGAAAGGGCTATGTACTCACTAAATAGAAAATAATAACCAGAGAAGATTAATAAACTTAACAAAAATATTCTGGAATGTGAAAAGCACATGTCACATATTTTTCACTAGGGTTTTTCTTATCTTTTTGTTCCAGAGTATTCCATTCTGCTAGATGCCTTTACATTTTCATGATTTAAAATGAAATAATCCAAAAATAGTTCTAGATTTTTACAGAAAAACCTGGAATGCGACTGAACACCCAAACATATAAGTTTTTGATGGTTTGTTACTAAAAATATTGGTGTAATTGATAAAATTTATTAATGTTCTTTCAAGGAAAACATTGAAAATACTAAAGAGCTTTGTCAAAATTGACAAGAATTTATAAAGCATATTTTAGAAGACTTACCAAAGATTTTACGTAGCCTTTTTGGGGAAAATAACTCAAGAAAACTTCGTAAATTCTATTAAGCTTTTAACTAATTAAGAGAAATCCGCCTAAAACAATAGAAACTATTAACAAAACTTAAAAGTGTAGATAGGGTGTCTTTTTAAAATCCACACTAAGTAAAACTGATCATAAGGAGCCAACTCCAAGATCAAAAATCATCCAAAAAGTAACTTTTTGTTCTATTTAAGATCCCCCAAGAGGATAACTTTGCAAAAATACTTCTTTTTGATTGGGTAGCCTACTAATATGTCATACGTTCTTCTTATCAACCTTTGACAATATTAGGTATGGTACTGAACCATCAATCGGTACTGTAAAACAGAAATACAACCAGATAGCCAAGATAACCTTACCCAGAAACTAAATTTTGACAGAGTATTTATTTATAACCTCAACAAAACGTTACTCACAAACAATAATAGACAAGCCCAAATCAAATAAATAAATCAAACTTAAAACGAATAGCGAAAAAGTAATTTAAAATCTTTCAATATCATAAGGTATATAACATTTCTAATACGTTTTCCCAGGTAAGCCACAACAAGAAGCTGAGGGCGACATCAGAAGACTGTGCTGATCAATAAGAAGAAGAACACCCTTGGATAAAGGAATGGTAAAGTACTTATCTATATTTATATTATTTGTTATCAGATCAGTATTGTTTAGCTTGACTATAACCAATATTTTCTTTACTGTTTTTCCGTTATTATATTAACCCTCATTTTTCCCTATTTCAGTTCTTAAACTCAAGAAAATGAACAAGTGCTAGAGCAGCTTTAATTTTATGAAAAGTGCTATACTAAAAATTTAATCCAATATTAATCTATCGGTAAGCCAAATTGCTGTGACATGAAAGTTACTTAAATATTGTCTATACATGTCCTTAAGAAAAATTTAATTAATTAATTCTGACTTTTATCAAGGACATTTTCGTCCTAAAAGACTAAACCAAATTATTTCAACTTATTTGTTAAATAATACCTAAAAAATACCATAAATACTTATATAATAGACAGCTTCAAATAAACTATGTGTCCATTTATACAGAAAAATTACCCTCAATTGACTTACCAAAAAAAACTGTAATATACACATTTTTTTTGCAAACGTTAAAAACCTGTCAAATATGTAAAATCTCCAATAAAAATTAGGGCGCAGAAAGCATTCTTTATATTTAAAAAATTACAAAAAACAGCGAAAGAATTTTTTTTTGTAAGATTCAATAGGAAGTGTGTGAATTGGTTGACACACACCTCACTGTAAAGCCGCGTATCCACCTGACAAACGGAACGTTTAGAAACATTTGCAATCGTTTACAAACACGATGTTTATCCGGTGGATACGTCGGTCACTCACATTTGTAAACATTTGCAGGCGTTTGTCACTGTTCCACGAAAAGTCGGTAACTTCAAAGGATTTGACTTGTTTGTGGATTTCTGCCTGATTTCAGTGGAGACGCGATATTCTACGTTTGTAGATAAATAGATATTTACATAGCTCGCTAATGCTTTCATGATGGCGGCACATACTTCAGGAATTATTCTAGAAATGAGCTGCTTCGAAACTCTGAAGAGGTACATAAGACTGGCATAGGAATCTCCTGTCGCTAGAAAGCGAAGTGTGATGGCCAGTCTAATTTCTGCAGAGACGCACTCTCGATAATTCGTGTCAATTTTAGATATTTCTGGAGAAATTCTTGAGAGCAGAAAATCAAAATCTCTTGGCGAAACTCGAGTAAAATTTTCGAATAAGCTACTCCTGTCAGTTTTGATATCAGAAATTAGCTGCATAGAAACTCTAGTTTTTAAAAATGAGACGCACAAAATACTAATGCAACACAGGCGGCAAGTTTCTTTCTACTTAACGGGGCCATTTTTACCATTCTTCTATTTTCGGTTTTCCTCAAAATAAAAAAAGACCTGGATACGCGCTCTCAAAACTGCTTTGTGAACAATTTCAAACAACATTGTGCTACATTGTACCCACCGATCGGTACTTCGTTTTGCAAGCGTTTATCAATATTCGCAAACGTTTATAAATGTTGATGCCAGTGGATACGCGGCTTAATAAATCCGAAGGTCATACCTAACGCTCGACATCTTGAACTGAACATCTTGAACTGATCTAAAGGACAATCATAAATAAGTACGGAGAAAACATATTGCAAACTTAGCGTCAATTAACTCCGCTTCCGCATCGAAAAAGTAATTTTTTTTATGTGGATTTTTGATGTGATTTTTGTTGTTTTTTTATATATAAAAAATGCTTTCCGCGTCCTAGTTTCTATTTGAGATTTTCTATTTGAAAACATTTTAATGGCGTTTGCAAAAAAACTTTTTTAAGTGAGGCTGTTTATGTATAATTACCATTACGGTAAATGTAGGTAAATAACTTAAAACATGCTTAAAGATGTAGGAAAAATGTTCAGCGACAATTTTAGCATTATTCATGTTTTTTTCAAAACCAATTTTAGATCATATTTTTTTCTTAAAGAGTTTTAGTGATAGAGAACTGATCAGTACACGCTTAAAGATTTAGATCTCTCGACCAAAGAAGTCTACTGCTAATATTGATTTTGAACAAAATTTTGTACCATATAATCAATTTCACGACAAGCTCATATCTAGAAATTTCTGTCGCGAGAGCTTCAACTTTCTTTGTGTAGAACTAAGCGGTTTTAAAGTCAAATTAGGTCCATGGCGTGGCAAATGTAAACAAATTTACGTCAATACAGGAAAAAAATTATATAAAGCTTGCACGTCCATAAAAAATTATTTAGCTTCCAAAGAGCAATTGGCACCATCGACGACTATAAGATTTAATCAATGCGAACTACATGGCACAAAAAAAGCTCTCCGGTTGACGTATAATATTTTGCGTTGTACACCATAATTTTTCCTTTCATAATACTTTGATTGTCATAACATTGTCCTCTAATATCAAATTTTTAAGTCTGGTCTAGTTCTTATAAATCCTTCATAATAGTTTTACATATCGCGTTACTATAGTCGGATTACCGAACAGATGGAGTAAATGATGTGCGCGAAATATAGGCCCGCCCATCGATGCAACCTTGGCAGATTTAGACGAGGAGAATTATGCCTACTTATTTTACGTTATTTTACCGTACAGCTTTGCTTTGTAAGCAGCTTTTTTTAAAATATAATACGATCGCCTGTAAAATGGGTCCAAACCGATTTTGAGGTTGTGCCAGGTAATGATATAATAATCCCTTTTAAGTATTTTTTCTTTTTAAGTAGTATTTCTAGGCATGATGTAAAAAAAGTTTATAAGAAAAAGTTATTTAGAATGCAAAATTATGCCCGAATACCGAATTTCATAACCATAGGCCTACTTTGATTTTTACAAATTTCAATCTCTAATAATTAAATATGAATAAAAAAATTCATTGGTACACAAAAGTAAAAATCAAAGTAGGTCTATGGTTATGAAATGCGGTATTCAGGCATAATTTTGCATTTTAAACAACCTTTTCTTATAAACTTTTTTTATATCTTGCCTAGAATTACTACTTTACCCTCCACTTTACCTACTTATAAAATTTAAAAAATGTTCGTATCAAGGCAAGCTGAAAAAAATAATAATATGCTAAATTTTATTTTTTAATCAAGCAGGGCTGGATACCAAACGGTCAAATTTTAACCACAACATTTTTTGTCATTTTCACATATAAATTCGCTCATCCTGGGACACACTGTATATTAAAAATATTTATTACCTGCTGTTTCTGCTGTAAACTGGACTTTTTGCAGTTTGTTGTATGCTCGTTATCACATGTTTTATATATGTTCATAATCACTTCCTTTTCAGCAATGGTCAAATGTTTTCGTACTCTTTTCTTGGGGGTGATAATGGGGGTATACGTGGCGCGTCAGCCATTATTTGTTAACAAACAAATTAACAAATTAACAAAAAAATAAACACAATCTCAACTTTTCAATATTGCGAAGATTCAAATATTCGAATAGCAGAAAATTCAACCAAAACGATCTAAAGCCGCTCGGCTAATAACATTAAATAAAACCCCAAGTCATGAACCCTGTCGAGGCTCTAGGCCACACCTCCGGCGCAGAACGATCACGTGACCACTCCATCTTGTCCATCCACTCCTGTTCGGTAACTCAAGTATATTAAATATTCGAACGGTCAAATATCTCTGAAAATATTAATTTTCAATTTGGGATTATCGTTGACGGTGAATTTGACGTGAAAATATTAAACATCTTTAGCAGAGGCAACAGTTTTATTCCGTATAGCAGAAACAATAAGGATAATTATTTCACTCTAAATGATATTCCACTTTTAAGAACTTTCCACTTACGATATGAAATATTCATTTTTCATGCCTCGCTAAAGTAGCAGTATATTACTTTAATAATTTTGTCCACCAGTTGATAACACATAATATTCATTGGGTTGAGGAAAAAGCTTACAGCAGAAACAAAAGACAATATAGCAGCTACTGCAAATCGAATATAGCAGCTACTGTCGCTGGAATCTTTCTTCCACATGGAGCACAGGTTGTAAATTTATTAATTTTTTTTATCACCAACTGGTTGATTCTGGGAAAAGAATTGGGAATTTTAACTTTGTCCGATGTGTGGAGCTTATCACTTTGCAATTCTTTTTAGGTTCGTCTTCTTGTTTACTATAGCTTGTCGTTTTATTTTCTGCGCTCCAGACATCTGATTTGTATTAGTCATATTGTACCTAAAAAAATAAGCAGTAATCTATACAGGGTGGCCATTTTATTAGGAGCCTATAATATATTTTCTTAGAATCTACAGGATGTGCAAAAAAAAATTCTCACAGAAGTGTTTTCGTTTTAAGCGAATTTTTAAATTAATTGAGTTTCATCAATAAAGGTGTTCAAGAAGTGCTGCACCGACTTTAAGACCAGAATTTTAAATGGGACACCCCGTATATTTTTAGGTTCCTTGGGAGACATAAAGGTAATTTTCATAAGAACTATCTATCCGAATTTTATGTAGTTTAGACAGAAATTATGGTTTTGTATTTTTTTTAGCAAATGTATGTCGTCGGCATACAGTGTTTTCTAATGCTGCTAATTAAGACTTTTTAATAAAATTCCTACGACTACTTAAGAAGACTACCTCCTATTGATCGACGGTGACCGGGTATTTTAATCTTATACAGGGTGTCAGATGTAATAAGATATATTTTTAAATTTTCAATTCGCAATATTTCAGTTTTTTTAATGGAAAACCCTGTATTTTTTATAGTATTTTTAAAAAGAGCAAAAGAAGCTATTTATCGATGCATATATATGACCTATATCAAAATCCAATAGTTTAGAAAAATTTAGAATTTTATGGGAGTGATATAATTTCAACTTTCTACAATAATAACGCTCTTTGAACAAATTTTGCTAATTTATTAATTTAAAACATATGTTTTAAATTAATAAATTAATTATATATAATTAATAATTTAAATAATATGTTTACTCTCTTTTCTTTTTGTTTATGATGTTTCTCATAAGTCTCTACGCAGTTAAAGTAAAAGAAATCCCTTATTATCCTTTAAAAAAAGATATATACTTTAACATAAAATAAAATTTTATATACTTAATTTTAAGAGCACGCTTTATAGCAATTTTTCCTAAATAATGCTATAGCAAGTCTAAAAAAGGTGGACTTTTCAAGTTAATAGACAAGTAGATAAGCATAATTAATAAGTTACTTATTCTCTTATAAGAAGAAGAAAATAGACTTATTCGCGTATTTAGAAGAAATATGAACTTAAGTCTTTAACAATATAACTTTCGTCAAATTTCACTTAATCTAAGTTAAATAAATCTGGAATACAATAATTTACTTGAGATATAATAGATTTTTTATGTACCCAGAAGTATTTTATACCTTAAGTAAATTATTCTATTTAAGATTTATTCAAGGTGTGTTAATCACAAAAAATCATAAAAATCCTATTTTTTCAAATTGAGCTTTTTCGGATGTATCCAAAATTTAAAAGAATTGTATTTTTTAATGGTATATTTATACCCAAAAAATTATGATGAGCAAGCTACCGAAATCCTTATAGTAACCAACTTATAAAAGCCTGTACAAACTTCTAATTAAATGTTTCTGCCTGTGGGGAACTAAATTTCTACAAACATATACAATTGTAGAACAAAAATTATAGGTATCATAAGCGTGAATTAATTACCTAGTATAGCAAAGAAAGCAAGATGTCAAGACAAATAATTCTTGAACTGCTACCTGTTTATTTTAAATCATTGTATTCAAAGACATCCAACTACCGTTGCAGAACTAAATTTGCTTACAAAAAAAGACGGTTAAGACTTCCTCAATTAAATGCGGCCATCTCGACTTAATTTACAATGAATGATCAGAATTGTTACGAGGTGACAGAAGCATAGTAGAGCAGCGTATCACACTGGGATCTCAACGGGCATTGGATTTTATATGAATTCACTTGTATGAATGTTATTATATATTATGCACCGCGGTTTGTGGTAGAAAATCGTGATCGGAACACCGAAGATGGATGGTATTCATATGTATTAATGGTGCCGCATATAATATGGTCCCTAGATGATGGTATATCTAATGTGAGAATATGTCAAAACTGTGGAAAGTGACTTTGGTGATGCTAAGATCTATCTTGCAGATTATTTATGTTTAAGGTTTTCTATATAAAAAAAATACCATGCATAATTGCATTAGCTATGCATAAATATTAATAGTAAATTAAATTAGCAATTAAAATAACCGATGATTTAATAAGACCCGGTCTTAAGCACAGGTAAGACAAGCTAATCATCTAACAAATTTTAATTAATAAAATCATCTTTAGAGAATCTGTCTAGTATAATGTCGCTCCTACTTTCTAATATTTTTTATCATCATTTTGACATATCTTCTTACAGTTTGAACTTAACTTTATATTAATTAATTATATCATATATTACTTATTATTACTTAGTCAGCTTAAAGCCTAAAAATACATTTAAGGGTATGTTTGACGAGATAATCCTAAAGTATGCCAGGCAACCTGTCGAGTATCACTTTGTAAGTTCATTAAAGGGATTGGAAGCATTTAATCATTATATTCCGGAACGTGTTCTTAGACTGAAGGAATAGTGCGGTAACCGGAGTATAGTTAGGGGTTAATTCTACTTAAGTTATCATCACTCATGGTAAAAACTGTTTTTGTTAATTCCAAGTTTTCTCTTTTTAACCCTTAACTATTTTTCGAAAACGGAGACAGAGAATCGAATAAAATTGTGTTTGCAGATTTATACTTTTTGCAGAATTTTACTTTTAAGTGATAGTTCAAAAGTGGGAATGCTTTGGAACCTCCCAACAAACTTATGATAGCAGTTATGATCAGAGTCATGCATTCACTAAAACTTTTCTAAAATCGCATATCCTAGATCAAATTCTTAAATCAGAATCATGCGAACCGCCGAATAATATTCGTTTAATGGAACCGAGACTCATTATTGGATTTAACAAAGGCAAAGGCAGCTAATGCTATGCTTGTTATGAACCTTTTCAAAGAGTTCGATAGAGTTTCTCATACTTCTAAATAAAATATTTGTTTCTTTTTTTAAATGCTAGTATCTTTTGCCAGAATTTTAGCAGAACTCTTAGATTTTAAGACACTCGCTTAGAAGAAAAGGGTTCTTCGTCGTACATTTACAATATGCATCCTTGAGCTTTATCGATACCTTATTTCCATAAACACAAAATTTTTAACTACTACACTGCTCCAAATCCATATTAAAGAACCATAAATGTTCACAAAATACTCATAAAGTACTAGGAACAATCGGCTGTAAATGCTGAGAAGGAAGTAAAGTAAGTTACAGTCCTATAAGCTTAAAAAAAATTAAATAGCTATAAAATATTAAATTGCATCCAATGATTTTTGCACGACAAAATTTCTTTATGTAGAACATCAGGTTTAATTTTTTTTAAGTTTAAACATAGGTTAATTATATTTCTATACAGTTTGTAGGTCTACAATTATGCTAATTTGACGGTTCATGAATAGCCGATATAGATATTTTCTTAATATAATAAAAATATTTGCCCATTACGAAAAATAGCTAAATACGCGCCCCACTCCCAGTTAAAATATCTAGATATGATGGACTGGAAGCGGATTTTTTTGCATTTGGACATGATCGTATGTTTATGTTATTAGTACACAGATGCTAACTGATGACGAAAAATTGCTCAGACTTCAACATTCGAAATACATCATTAAGCAGGTTAAGAAGGAAAACCACTTTCTTTAAAACATTGTGACAAGTACTGGAACTGGGTGCTTTCAAACTAGAAAAATTGTTAAATAAGTTATAGGAAACCGCTCATAAATATAATACCAACTTTGGAATGAGAATCAGGGAACTGCAGACTATAATTGAAGCTGATGGCTAAGCTGTATAAAACATCATTGAGAATGAAGAGGAATGAATACTCTAGAGTTTGGTGAGCTGTTTTCAGTAGAACATCAAAATAATAAATAAAATAATAACTTGACAAGATTGAGTGTCTGAGAAAGTTTTTGAGATTAGGCTATTATAAGAAAACTTCAAACAGAACTTAATAAAAAACGGAAGTTGTGGGAAAACAATGCATTTTCTCTTATTGTGGGACTAACCATAGACAATCTTTTGCATATACAGATCACAAATATCAATAGTATTGTAAATGCGCAGTTTGATTTGCCAGCTCTTGGAGGAAAACCATAAAAATGAATCTTTGCTAGAGGCAAGAATTTCCACTATCATTAGAACTCTATCTTGATCTAGAGAACGATTATCATAGTGATTCTCTAGATCAAGATAGAGTTATAATGGATTTAATAAATAAAACTCTTATAATATTTAGTGCTTAAGGAATAAGATAATACTATTATTTTTAACATTGGCAATGGGAGGAGCAACTAAAATCAGTATATTCACATAAATTTAAATGTTGTGATTATTTTGTTGAAAAAAATTATACTTAGTGGGGTTGTGATTTATGAAATCTGTAATATATCTTACTGGTTCTGTATCGACCTGGTAAATTTCCAGTATTTTTAAAGAAATTATAGAAACTTATATTAAAAGTATCTGAGCATAATAATTATAGTATTATTGTTAGTGGTGATTTCAACTTAAATTTGTTGGCGACCTCTTATATTTTAACAATACTTAATAATCTTATAAAGTGGTTTGATCTAAAAGTCACGATTCTCGAGCTTACTACCATATCAACAACGTCTAGTACCTATATAATTAGTGGTATTTTTTTTTTTTAAATAGTATTTTATTTAGAAATGTCTGATTAGTATATGCAATTATTATGCATTAACATTAAGGTAAATGTATTTTGTGAAAACAGCATTCAAAAAACGACCTTTAAACCTTTCTTTACCAATGAAAATATTTTTTTGTTTTATCAATATTTAAAATTGGAAGATTGGGTTTATCTCAATCATATAATATAAACTGTCCTATACTTAATTTTGAACTGACGTACTCTTTACGAGCTTTAACACGAGAAAAAGGAGAGAAGAAAATAAACTGTTCCCAGAGTTAAGGGAATGGGCTACACTGAATAATGATGTTTTCAATAATATAACCAAAAGAATGGTCCACATTGGAAAAAGTGTCAAAAATTCGATGCCATAATAAAACAAACAACCATGTCTTTAACTAAAACAAAAATAATATTGTCGGTTATAAATAAAAAACCCCAAGGATAAAAATAATAGTTTAACAGGGTTTTTGAGCTTAAAACTAAGGAAGGGATAAAAATGGCAAATATGAATATATTTATATTTTCTATATGATTTAAGGTATTACTCTACATCATAATAATATTGGACTAAGTTGACTAAGAATAATCTATAATCTTAATAGAAATATCATGTTTAAATGCTACAAATCAGTTTAATATTGAAGACAAAATATCAGAAAATAAAGAAGATTCAGAAAATATCAACCTAATATTAATCATCGAGCAATGTTTAAAATGATAAATAGAGTGATAACAGCCTTTTGGCCATCATCAGTGTTAATTGAATCTGTGGCCAAGAAAGTCTTTTACTGTTTTTTATTTAAATTGCTTAAAATAAATTTACACGGGTTAAACTTATATTGCTAATGTGTCTATTTTATTTTAAGGCTTGTGCAATTCACAAATTCCTATAATCTTAAAGAACAAATTATAAGCGACTTCAAAGTCATGCGAATGAATATTGTCTATGCGCTTCGAAAGAAGGTTTCAAATCGATTTTTCTTGGCTCGAGTACGAGATAAGTTATTGACCGAATAAAGGTGCAAGTAACTTTTATTTAATTTGTTTTTATCTCATCGTAAGTCTCCTTCTAAGTCTATTGGTAAGTCTTTCTAATAAAGAAAAGAAAGCGGTGGATCTGCGAAGTTTAAAATATCATTTCTGGATATTATATCACTTAGCTGTGAAACAGCGCAAAATATTTTTTAATTCATATACGTAGGTGCCGAATGAAAAACGTTTTTTTATCTGGGCGGTACTAGTAGTAGTAGTACTAGTGCGGCGACCACCGTCTTGCGAGTAGTCCTAAAAGTCTCTTTATACCACCCGGTAAAGCACACCAGTACCTCTGGTGGACATCATTCTCCATTTCTAGGCGGCCCGCTCTTTAAATAAAAGAAAGCAGACTCTCCGAAGGTATTAAATTTTTCCTTAGCCAGATGTAGAGATCACAAAATGTCTCTGCTCAGCTAACTCCAACTTTTGCACTTTCCTGTAAGATGGTAAGCCATTTTTCCACTGCGTCATAATTAGGGCACAACAGGCAATCATTTAGCACCACTCCTGATACAATATGTACAGGTACCGGTTAATCTACAAGAATCTGTAGACTTTTACTTTTTGCTATAAACTTTCTTGAGACCTAAAGCTTATGTTTTCTTTTTATTTTAATTTTAACAAGATTTTTTTGAGGAATAAAGACGATTTCTTACAACTGCAATAACCTGTGATGATTCCAATCAGATTCGCTAAAATCGATTTTGTTCTGCCTAGCGCACTCGTTTCCAACTTTGAATTGGCTCTTAGATCGCCTTTAAGGCCGCCTCATTGTCAAGAGTATAATATAATCGTTTATTTTTAGCCCCTTCTTTCTTTTGGGCTTATTGCTACTTCTAGGATGGATAATATAATATGTGCTTAAAAGATAGTTGCGTGCCTTCCCAGAAAAGCCTCATACAGATACATGCCCGCTGCTAATACTCATCTTCTGGCGGTTATTCTAGACCCGTGTACCACATTTTTTTCCTCTCGAGGCTGGGCTTGGATGTTGCAGCTTCTTTTGCGATACCTTGAATACAAAAGTATGTCCATGCTTCGGGTATTTTTAAACCTCAACGTCTTTGATCTGATCAACCATGGAGAATTAAAGAACCTTGAACTTCTTGCCATCACCTTATTCAATTCCAATTTGAATTAAGTCATACAGTGATCAGACGTTGTGATGTTTGATATTTATTGATGCCGCAAAAGTCAATCACTTCCTTTCGATTGAAATTAATAAAAGTGGATACTTCTTTTTAACGGCGTCGTTTCCATTAACAAGAATTTAAGGCGGTATCATGCATTAACCTTTCTACTACTCTAGATTATATTATGCGCTTTAGGATCCTACCCTATATATCTAGTATACAATTTTGTTCGAAGTATATTTAATAACCCTAATGAACTAAGCCTTGGTTCATAAAGATGATTTCTTTTTTTC
The DNA here is from genome assembly GCF_022605725.1 of Anthonomus grandis grandis. Taxonomy (NCBI): domain Eukaryota; kingdom Metazoa; phylum Arthropoda; class Insecta; order Coleoptera; family Curculionidae; genus Anthonomus; species Anthonomus grandis. The sequence goes on from NC_065549.1 coordinate 20,474,696, forward strand.
ATTGAATTTTATATCTATGAACCTTCTATAAGGCGTAACCTCTTTAGACTATCTTACATTAATAATTATTTACAGCCTAAAAAACCTAGCATGATATACATCATTAATTTCGATATAAACGCGATAATGGCATACCACAGTGCGAGGGCAATCCCCGGTATATCATCGGGGCTTTATATTACCTCCGTAATTAAAGTTAGCATTCTTGTAAAATATTCTCCACTTTAGCTGTTAAGTCTCAACGCCATATTGGAAAATTCTGTTCCTTAATTAATCCGTATCAAGGAAATAAAGTTTCTACACTCCACTGAGCGCACATCAGCAGGTAGTCATGGTATATTTTAGAAGACATGCGAAGTAGCGTACCGTTCACAGTGTGATAAGATTTTTTTTCTTTCATTGTTGTTTATGTACTTAGTGTCTTTACCTTATTAGTAAAGGCGATAACATGTTAATATGCATTGAAATATTTTAGTAAAAACTAATATTGTATATTTTAGCGAAGAAGTTCATCGCAGCTGGATATTTTTTAATCATCTCGTATATAATATATAAATTGCCCCTTAAATAAGCAATATTCATCTTACAGCAGATGGACCATTAAGCCCAAATATCATTAAACATATAATATGAGAATAAAAAAACAAATAACGACTAATATATGTTATCTTTGAATCGGGTATTATAAGTATTTTACGTTAAAGCAGGCATCTGTGTGTAAAGGTCCATACATTGTGAAACGATTAATTTACGTTTTGATGACGATTTTGTTTTCCAGGCTCACAAGACTGATGTCAGCATTACTGATGCAGCTTCTCAGATCATTACTAATATCCTTACTTATTCATCTTCTGGTCTTGAGAATATATTTTAGCTACATTTGGACTGCTATGGGTGGTAAAATTACTAGAAATATAAATATTTATATAACTAATAATGAATGTTATTGCGCAAAATTAGAAATTTGGGGAAGAAAATCAAGTCAAATTAAAGAAGAAATAAAAATAAAAGTACAGATTTTAGGAGAGCTAAAATCTTTTTTGTTTTAAGAGGGAAAAAGAAACAGCTAAGAGATAAATTGGAATAAAAAACAAAAAATTCATTAAAATGGTATACAAGCTATAAGAGAGTTCAAACAAATTGAGAAATATGTTATATTTCTAGATCTGGCCAATAAAATATAAGAAACGTCTACAGATTTGGAGAGCAAGAAGAGTTTTTTTTGATATTCTATTGAAGTTTGAAACTATAAACAAACAAGATATATTTAGAAATTCTAATGAGGTAAATAGTACAAACAGTTATATTTCAAAAATCAGATATCCAATCAACAAAAATTGGAAGGAATAAAATTTTAGAAGGGCAAAGGATAACACTCATAAGGCACTTATATACAAATAAACAGGTTTTCATACGAAACAAAAAGTAAGGTCTAAAATACAACATCTCTAACACCACTTTCGAAAAAGGCATAGCATATACCCCAAGATTATTGAAGAAGATATAAAAAACATATAAAAAATATGTATTGCAAGTTCTAGCAATATAAAGCCTAGTAACACAAAAATTCAATAAGACTTATCATCCCTATTGTATTAAATCTAACTAAGAACATTAGTATTTTTGCGATATGTGAGTCTTTGGCATGGATTAACTTCCTATATGTTGTCTTCTTGCAATTTTTGTGCAGTCCAATAAATTATTGCAAAACACTGTAAGATAATACTCTTCAAGCTGCTACGCTACAAAAAGCTAATACTCTACATCCTTTTCATATAAAATACCTAGCGGTTCATAAGGATCTGCAGTATCAAATCCTTTAAAATGTCGCTTTTCATTTTGGTGATCCACATGCATCCCTTTGGTTTTTTAGTCAACTATTTCAGGTCCAACGCCTATTATTATTTCTTCAGATCTACGTGGACTAGGTTAAAAAGATTAACTGACAATAAATTCTATACTATCTTAAAATTCACTGGTCTATTTTTTTATATATTTTTTTTATTTCAATAATTTATACTTAGACAGAATGTCGGCTTTTTCCAGCGTCACACTTCTATGTTCCCAGTTATCTATAATGATGTTGTTTGATTTATGTTGTGTTTCTTGACATAATATCAGAACCATGTCGAGAGTATTAGAACTGGATATTTTGTCTAGCAGCTCTGTTCCATTCTGATGTTAGTTGTAGATAAGTTGTAATTTATTGCACCATACAAGCTTTGTGTGGTGCCTCAGCTTGTAGAATTATTTACATAGTAGAACTTTTATTAAGGAGTAAAAATGGTTCCGCATTCTTGGAGTCATCAGTGTACTTAGACAGAATGTCGGCTTTCTCCAGCATCACTCTTCTATATTCTCAGTTATCTATAATAATGTTTGGTCTACTACTAGAGTATTAGGACTGCATATTTTGCCTAGCACTTCTGCTATTCTGATGTTAGTTTTAGCTGTTTTAGTGTCAAAGTTGCCATTTGGATGCACCATACAGACTTTGTGTGGTGCCTCACCTTGTAGGATTATTTACTTATTAGTAAAAAGGATTCCGCACTAATAGTTATCTTTTTTAATTTCTCAGTATATCATGCTTTTCAACTTTTCGTTTTAGACTAGTGTGCGCTTGGCCCTAATTTTCTAGTTAGGTCGGTTAGAACCGATTTTTTTAAAATTTTGGAATTTATATATATTTTAAAAAGCGGGTTTGTAAAGGATCCAGATGTAAATAAAGATCCAAAAAAATAAAGGAGAAATTAAACTTGGTTTTGCTACTCATCGGACCAATAATATTCTAGCTTGAATAGCTTCACTGCTTTGGAATACAAAATCTTTGGCCACGAAATCGTTATGATCTGTAAGTTAATTTGAGAAATAAGGCAATGTTAACACTCATCCTTGCTGTAAATAACATGGATGAATAATTAAAGCGGTTAATACCTACGCTATCCCTGTCTTAACGTATTCTTCTGGAGCCATTAGGTGGACAAGACTGATATAGAGGAGATTGAGAGGAAGACCAGAACAACCGACACGACGTTTCGAGCACACCACCCTCAGTCAGCCATCGAAAAAATTACTCTTCCCAGATCCAAGGGTGGCAGAGGAATAACGGATATTTCTTTTCTCTTCAAAAAACAAGTAGCAGATCTTCAGAAATACTTCCTCACTATGAGGGTTACCTCTTCTCTTCATAGAGCAGTGGTGCTAGTGGATAACAGATTCGCACCCTTGAATCTCCGTGCAGGTATAGCAGAACACATTACTGTAACAAGATCAGAGCATACAGCCATTAAAGTTAACACATGGAAGCAGAAGGCAATACACGGAAAGCATCCTCACAAACTTAATGCCGAACATGTCGATTATGAAACGTCGAACTACTAGTTGACTCGTGGAGATCTATTTCCTGAAACTGAAGGCTTTATGATGGCTATACAAGACCAAGTGATTGCTACAGGAAATTACCTTAAGTACATTACTAAAGATGAGAAAGTAAACCACGATCGATGTAGAAAATGCCTGCGCGTACCGGAGACAATTCAACATATAACATCAGGATGCACATCTCTATCAGCTGCCGAATATCTGCACCGACATAAATATGTGGCAAAAATGATTCATCAAAAACTGGAAACTTTATCATCTAATTGGCGAAACTTGCCCCTATTACCAGTACAAACCAAAAACTGTACTTGAAAATGACGGCTTTGGCCTTTACTGGGATAGAACTGTTTTGACCGATAGGACGCTGACTTCTAACAGACTAGATATAATCTTAATAAACAAAGCCCAAAAGAAAATCTTTCTAATTGACATAGCAGGGCCAAATACCAATAATGTCCTAGAAACGACACACACTAAACTTGCTAAATACGCATAAAACAACAATGGAGGCAAGATAATGTATATATACGCCCTCTAGTGATTTCATCCACTGGAATTGTCCCTTTAACACTGTCCAAAAACCTTAACGCATTGAGTCTTTCCTCCTGGACGATTGTCACTACACAGAAATCTGTTATACTGAATACATGCAACATTGTTCGAAAGTTCCTAAATCTACCATAGCAAAATTCATCTTGCCTTCAGGCCGATGAAATTGACAACACGGGTATTAGCGAGCTAAAACAGAATAATAATAATAATAAGCCAAACATATAATCCAATGGCCTTTTTACCATTTTCAGTTGACGAAGTGACTAACGTCATAAAAAAACTACATAACTGGAAAGATCCAGGCCCAGATCACGTCCAAATTACCAGATTACTGCAATAATAAATTTCAACACATCAACAACTGACCCACCTTCTAAACGACGTACTTATGAATCCTCAGAATTTGCCCAATTTTTAACAGAAGGTACCATTTACCATTTGTTCAAGGACTGCCAAAACACTCGAGATCCGGCTAAATATCGGCCAATAACATGCTTACTCACACTTTATAAACTAATTACATCTTGCATTACAGAACGTATTTACAGATATTATGACCAAAATAGCATCATAGTGACTTAACCGGCAGGATGTACCAGAGGTGCCATGGGGTGTAAAGAACAGCTAATTATCGACTCCGTAGTTTGCAATCAGGCATTTAACAACAAGAGAAACCTTTTTGCAGCATACATTAACTACCGAAAAGCTTTTGATGCAGTTCTACATAAATGGCTTATTAATGTACTTAAATTGTATAAAATAGATAACCACATAATTTCCTTTTTAGAATTCGCTATAGCATTTTGGCGAACATAAATAAAACTTCAGGTTTCTAACGGTAACTGCATTGGAACTATTATGATTCCTATTCGTAGGGGTATATTCCAGGGAGATTCCTTAAGTCCGCTTTGGTTCTGCCTCGCCATGAACACACTATCGAGCCAACTCAATTTAACTAGGTACGGATTTGGCCTAAAAAAGGATAACAGAGAACTAACAAGAGTAAACCATCTACTTTATATAGATGACTTAAAAATTCTTGCAGCAACACGAAATCAACTAGATCAGATGCTTAAAATAGTGGAAAAATTCTCTGATATACGAATGACCTTTGAACTGAAAGTCACCTAGTTGTAGGTGACTTTCAAACAGAAAACGGTCAGATAATTAATGCTTTGGAAGTAGAATCCTACAAATATCTATGAATAAAGCAGGTGCAAAGAATAGACCATAGAACTATAAAAAATGAGCTGACTACTAATTTCACTATAAGAATGCGACGACTGTTAAAGTCGCTAGGAGCAACCATTTTCGAAATAATCGCACTTTTAGGTTTCCTTAAGTGATGATGACTTAAATTTACTAAATTTTTAGCAATGCAATCCTATATAATATAATATAATATTTTATTTTCAAACATATTATATATATTTATATATAATTTAATATGTATATGAAGGTATAATTATTTTAAAATTTAAAAATTGTAGACACTCATGAGTCGCTCTAAATACACAAATTATAAGTTTTATGAGAATTTCTTTTATAGAAGTCCTACTTTCTGTTATAGTCACAACTCTTTTAAAATATACAATAAAGATGCCAAAACGAAGAAAAATATACTAAAATGTAAAGCCTGTAGTACGCATAGCGGGGTATAATAATTAGGTAGATATACGGGAAATCAGGTTTAACTACTCAACTGATTTAAAGTGTATTGTCTGCAAGAACAGGCCAAGGTATGTAACAGAAGACATCAGTCAAGAATAGAAGGTCGGACACACGATGGCGCCTTGAATGCCTTACGCTATGAATATTTACTGCTTTTTAACCTACCGTAATTGATTTCTAATGATTGCCTCTGTTGCTACAATGAGCAGCTAAATTGCCGTAAAATCTTCTTTTTTTTAAACGCTATCAGTTTAATAAACATTTTGTACCTACTAAAGGGTAATTTAGCCGTGAGTTTCGACGAAGGTTAATTTGTAAAATATTTAAATGTAGAAGAAATCTTAAGTTTTCTCTAACTGCGATTTCTAAAAGCTTTTATATTTTTTAAGTAGCAGTTTAATTTTAAACTTTTACCCTTAAAATAACCAGAAATATTATTCAATAACTATATGTAAACGAATGGCGAAACAAAAAATCATGCCAGAAAAATACATACAGGAGTTTTGAATAACCGATATTGGAATAAATTATTTGATTTTGAAAAACTTAAAGAAAATAACGTCTAAGAAGATTTTCGGGAAAAACCTGTTAGTGAGGTACCATAAGGTCTGAAAGACGTAGAAGGATGTAGATCAGTTTGTGATTAGTACAGTGAAAAATACTAATGTGAGAAATAGAACAACATTGTTTGTACATGGTGCTAAAGTACAAACAGAAGTAACTCAAAAGAAAAGAATAATTAGCTACAGAAGGCTCATTCAGCTAATAAAAGGAAGGTAAATACTATTGACCTTAAACATCAGTAAAAAGGTAAATAAAGAAAGATGAGCAAAGGGTGAGGTCTTTTCATAAGCGTTTTTTTTCTTGTCTATATTAGCTTTGCTGAGTTAAAAGGAATGTCGCATTGTTTACTCCTGTTGTTAAAGCCATATCATATTTTCTTAAAGCAGATCACGAATTATTTGCAGGTCGTGGTGAGTGGGGCCATCTGTTGAATGATCTTTGAAACTCCAGATTGTCTCTCGATAGTGGGTGTCTAGCACTTGTGTGGTCTCTTGTCCTGTATTAGTGCTCGATAAAGAATTGTTGTATATCATCTTTAAGTAGTGTTGTTTATTTAGTTTTGTTTTGAAGTCCTGCAGCGTTTTTGTAAGTCCCTATACAGTATCCAGTCTTTTCTCGGGATGATAAGGAAGATCCTATTTTTGATAACCTTAAATCGTGTAAAGGTTAGACGCCTATGGCCCAGGAACCATAGGCGTAAGTGAGGATTGGCCTTCAGTCAAACCTCTAAACCCTAAACCTAGACCTCAGTTGTAATGTAATGCCGATATGTAAGTGAAGGAGTGTGTATATACTTGTAGTTGGCAAAGTTTTGCATTTGTCTTCGCTGCTTGTAGATTTACATGTCGTGCCCAGGTGTTGGTCGAAATGTACGTCCAGATATTGTCTGACAATATAATCTGCGGCTTCGGGATATGGATAAGCGGAACGCAGTTGTTAAAAATCATGACTAATTTCGTGGTCATTAATCTCGAGAAGCAGGCAGTCCGCTCCGAAAAGCTGATGTAGCATTGGCAAACTGAAATGGCTGCTTCGTTTCCTTCGTGAAGATGTGGAACATATAATACTAAACAAAAGTATTTGGTTGGTTGTCGATAGATGTTCGTCAGTGGAAACGCGCAAATTTCTTTACTTTGAATTTGTATCTTAGTACACGATGCCATATCTTATCCAATGCCTTGGAGCATAGCTATAGCCCATAGGTCAGTTAGTGGCTGGTTTACCCTGCTTGCCGATCTTGATCCTGGTTGGTATCCATAAAACCATATCATTAGACAACATAGATAAATTATTTAGTCATGTTATATCAAAATTTATAATTGTATTTTCATAAATTAATTTCTTTTTAAATACTAAGAAGACGAAATTAAAAAAAAAACATATAAAACAAGAAGAAATTATGTTGCTTATTAATGATTCATTAGCATCTGATCATTTTTTTACAGCAAACTAATTAAATTTTAACCCATGCGAACATCAATAAAGTATTCCTAATTACCATAAAACTAACCCGTGAACATTAAAGATCAAATCTAGTAAAAAAGCTGGTCCACCAAAGTTATTTACATTTCGGCATTTCAGGATCAGAAATAAAACAATTTTTTTCACTTTTAATTAGATGGAATTCTTCCACTTAGTTTGTCGACCATCCTAAAGGTTAACCCATGATTTTTACTGTGACTTAGGGATGGGCATTGGGATCGAGAAGCCCAAAATCACAAGGCTAGAAAAGACCCAGTAGTAAAAGCTTGATAAATTAAAGCTTTTATTACTGGGTCTGTTATACTACACATTAATTTTGTTGAAGTATTTATAAATAAGCTCTTACTTTACTTTGCAGACAAAGTAAATAAAAAAATAACGGTCTTTTTACACAATTCTGTCTCTTACAGTCAATTCTTCATCAAAGTTTCTTACATTCCCTATGCATATTTTTTTCACACTTTTTAGGCACTATGCTACATGTCCCTTTTTTGAATTATCGCAGCTTGCCGTCGATATCTCACTTGCACTCTCTACTCATTAGTCATTCCTATACTCAATAGTCTTTTAAATTTTCGGAATGTTTCCTAACTCTTGCCTAGATTTTTCCTTTAGTCACTCTTACTTTTCTACTATTCTACTTTTTTCAGTAATGGCCGAAATTAAAGCCATATTAAAGATATAGGAACTGCTTCTTCTGCTTTAAATACTTCACCTACGAAACGTCTAATTTCAATGATTTAAATTTTTTACTATTTTGTTACTGTTTGCACAGGGAAACACTCCTTGAGTTGATACTGACTGATGTTAAATGTTCTTGTTGGTATCCATAATTATAATTTTTGCCGTGTAATCCATTTATATTAGTATTAAGTTAAGTAAGTCGAATCATATTAATCCAAATAACAATCATAATATCATAATAATTATATTAATTCAAATAACGATTGAGGGTATTTTTTAGTTATATATTCTATAACTTTAATAGGTTCATGGAGAATCTAAAAATGAAAAAAAGGGGTTTTATTAAAAAATTTAATGTGTAACGTAATATGCTATTTTTGAATCATTCTATATTGTACAGCTATAGATAAAAAGATCCCCTAGAGATCAAAATTGACGTGTCTTAGCCTTTTTCTCAAAATATACCAGTAAAGTCACAAATAGGCGTATGACCTCTATAAATTTAAATTTATTATCGCATGTTTCGTGCAATTTATTATAGCTACTTTTTATTATAATTGCTCCTTCTCGATGGACGATTCTGTAGTGTAGAATCATCTGAAATATTTCTCTAACGTTGCTTGCCTAATACTTTTTATCCCAGTCATTGTATTGCAGATTCATGGATGGAAAATATGTCCTTAATTCTGGAGTAAATACGATAAACATATGGAACTAGTGCGTGAAAAGTGCGCATTAATTACGAAAAGCTTGGAACAATATTGCTGTCATAGTATTAGCTAGGAAATGCAAATTATTATTATTAAAAAATATGTTTTTAATTTGTTAATTTCATAAAATCAATAATACTGCTTAGATGGCTCCTGCTGACAAATAAACTGACTTTCTCCACCATCAACCACCTAAAAGAATAGTTGATACAACCTAATCCCACTATTTTCTAGTAGCATTTACTTTGTAGTACTCAAGCGCATTAAATGCATGCTATATTACTAAACTGTGCCATATTACAAAAAATGCTTATTATATTTTTTTTAAAATATGAAATTCGATAGATGAATTCATTCCTATGGCTTTACCTGGTCCAGTCACCTAATCAAATAGCGACAGAGGCCCCAAAATAATTACTAATCCCACAATTTTTACAAACCACATTCGGCGAAACATTCAAAAGGACAAAAGACCACGCTGATTTAAAGAAGTATTCATTAGAAACCGCAAATTTGTGCTGGCGACTGCGAATTTTAATTGGAAATAAAAAATAAAAGGCGTTCAGACTGATTTGTATGCATGATGATTACATTAAAAATCGATGGATGTCGATAAGTTCATTATAATAATATCGTATTATAATGATACGTTTTTATTGATTTAAAATGTAAAAATTTCATTATCAGTTTTTTTATCATCAAATAAATTACAAATATCTTTTAGTACTTAATTATGTAGAATATTGTCGACTGTATATTTTTCATAGCCAGAATATCGTTTACTATTTTTCCAATTTATTTAGGTTGGGTACTAGAACAAGATGCTGAGGTGTCGCCAATATCTTCTTCAGAGCATCTTCTTAGATTTTTTTTGTTCCCTACTTAAAAGGAGCTACAAACATAATACCCAAACTTGAAATTTGCAGAATTTTTAAAACACTTTTTATGCGCGACCTTATATCAATGAATGGAACATTAACGTACTGCTTAAATGCTACAACATCTAACTGATTGAGGTATAAGAGAATGTTGAGGAGGTAAAAAAATAATTACCCCAATTGCCTAATCGGATCAAGAATGCAGGTTAAACGCAAGAAGAACGACTAGAGTTCTTCACACTTTTGTTGGATCACGGATCAATGGAGTAAAGACACATTCTAGTTTTTACAGTTCAGGAAAGGCAAGTTAGACTCTTGAAAGGTTTTAGGTCTATGGAGAAATATCTTTATTGATGAATGCTTTGATTTACTAATTCTTTAGCAGAGAGCATACAGTTATACTAATAAACTTCGTTCGGTAATATCATATTTTCATTGATATTCTTCTGTTATAGGGCAAAAAACCGGATTTACAACTTTTCACTTTCATCGAGCACATTTGTGTTATACTTGAGAAGTGCTTGAAGAACAATCAGCTGCTGCAACACTTGAAACATGTTTATGTAAGAAATTTAGCTGCAGCTTATAAGAAGCTATTCAAAAAGATATAAAAAGCATGCTTCGAAGTAGTGTATTTAGAAAAGCTTATACACAATATTAATGAGATCACGAATTTTTGAGAAATAATTTTATTTTGTAATTGAAATTAGCCTTTAAAAACGTTCTAAACTTGATTATTGGTTGATATTGGTTCGAAAGTCTGTTCAATATAATTATAAACAATATTAGTAAATAATAAGTATGCCAGCTAGGCTTCTGCTAATAAAGATTACACAAAGTTTTAAATTTCTCGTTTAATTCTAATGACTTTAAAATGGCATGTAATAGAATCAATGAAGATTTGGCCTTAATTTACTGTCTGAATTGAACCTTAAATTAGACTTTTTGATATCAATCTAACGTAATGGTATTTGCAAGTTTAAAAAAGTATGAGTATTCTTGACTTTTCTTTTGATCCAATCTGTAAGAGTTGCCCCAAAAATCGCCGATATATGAATACGTGGAAAGCAATGACTTCTGAAGAATGTAAACCTTGCTATTAAGTAAGATTCCAACAAAAGTGTATACTACAAGTATATCTCACAAGCAAAAAAGGTATTTTTTAGTATTAGTATTACTTAGTATTTACTTATAATTCCTAATATCTAACGCTTGTAAGGTCTTGACAAACAGCTTATGTTATGTCGCTTTGGTGTTTCGATAGGGTATGCCAGCGCTACTAATGAAGAGCATTATTAACATTGGCTCAATTTTTAGATACGAAATATATTCGTAATCACACCATTGCCAAATAGTTGATGATGTTGAATGATGATAATAATTTTTCCATGAATTTCAGATGTTTTATTTTTAGCATTGGCATTCCTTACATTTTTTATAAATTGATTGGGTGGTGACTGCGCACATTTACCGCTATAAAAAATACCTGATGCTTTGATAGTATCAACTTTAAGAAGAAATACATTTAAAGAAAGAACTTGCGAACAAACTATGCTTTCATTACTTAATAATCGAGCATATTCTCTAGATCTGACTTACCAGTGACTACAGCCTCTTGAATGATAGTAATGAAGCCTTTGGTGAAAACAAAGATGAATTGTTTTACAGAAAAGATATTGAAAACTTGAGATTGAGAAGCGTTGTAACACATGTGCCTGACATGGTATTGAGAAAACTGAAAAGATGCAATAAATATACTTTTACTGGTTAGGCCATGGACTGAGTGATATTTTAAAACACCAATTTCAAGTTTATAGCGCAAAACTTTTTGTATTCCACTTTTGTCAAGTGTTCTAAATTCTTAGATTCAATCCAAACGTATATTTATAGTCGGTAAAATCACAAAAGCAGTGGTGTTCAAAATAATTCTTTAAAAAGATAACAGTGCCGAAGAGCGTTTATAGCGATAAGATAACATTTTCGCACGGAATTAAGCAAAAACAATAAACAATCACGTCGCAAAGTGTACAGATAAGCGACGCCGCGAAGGGAAGAAGCCCAGAGGACCATGAACTGCATCGATTCTATTGATCGTATAAGGCGAAATTCTTTTAGATGGTGAGATCGGATCTTCATGGAATAAAAAGTTAGTAAGTGAGAGGACATTTGCAATTATATACAAAATATCTTCTATGGAGGCAATAAGCGATAAAAAATAATGTATTGAGACAATTGAAATACTAAAGACTTTAGAATTCCTAATTAAAACAGTTGAAGTAATACCCTCTAAAGTAAGTGGTAATCCACCAATAGCCATTACTATTGAAGTGGAGACTATTATCTCAATATACTATTTTCAGCTTATCTAAGATTAATGGGAAAATATGTAGTTTTTTTAAATAAAACACCCTGTATTTAATGGCGTTATGCTTTTGAGGACAACAAGATCCTCCAACATAACTGATACCTCATTTTTAAAATTTCATTACAGCGTTGCCAAGTAATTCGTATTTTTAGGATATTTTTAGTGTTTTAAGGGTTTTATTAAAATTTTTATAGCAACCGCAGTGTTCAATAAACAAAATTTTAAAACGTCTACATTTCTTTCAAAGTATGTTCTATACCTAATACTAATAAAAGTTTAAACTTGACCTAAAATTAAATTATAACTACACTACTAATTATTCTCAATATGGCCTCCTAAGTTTCGTGCGCAAGCATTAATTCTTTTTAAAAATGAATCACTGACTTTTTCTAACATATTAGGTGTTATTGTTCGCATAACCTCTGTAATTTTTGACTGCATATTTTTACTTGTGGTTGGAGTCACTTGGTATACTTTCTCCTTTACATATCCCCAAAAGAAGAAATCCATGTTAGATAAATCCGGCGACCTGGGTGGCCATTGTACTAGTCCACCCCTGCCTATCCTTCTATTTGGAAACCGGTCATTTAAATAGTGCCTTACAGCTTGACTGTAATGAGAGACTGTAATGACGTAATTCGCAATAATCCCTGCCCAAACATTAATATAGACCATCTGTGTGGGTGGTGAGTTTCACGTGTAAAGAAAAGATTGCTAGTATCTCAATAATAATAATTGTGCGTGCTAACGCTGCCATTATTATGAAAAGTTGTGCACATGCCATATTGTCGTTATTATTGGTCTAATTCACAAGGATATGAATTAAAAGATGCAATGAGTAGAAGAAAATTTGAGTCTATAAGAAGTGCATATATTTTCATAATAATAGAAATTTCGGCCCAAATAATAGGCTGTCATCTCAGTTATTTGAATGGAAAAACGAGAAAATATCTAGGATTATAGGACATCGAATATCCAAAACTTGGATATGTTGTTTATTTCGACTTTAGAGCATTGTCTTGTTAAAAATATATACAAATATTTCGACTTGAAGTGGCTTCCTGACGGCGACGGCTTATTAGATACTAGCCAGATCAAGATTTTAGAAGATTTGCTAACCTTCCACGTGTCTCCAGAGATGTCGCGCGGTGTGCCCGCTTGCGTCACCGCGATGATTCCGGAAAAGCGAATAACAGCTGATATTTGCGTTTCCAATATCGTAACACTGCCTTTCCCTAGGTTCATTTTGTCCCAAAATTATCTTAGAGATGGTGGATGTCGATATCGGCATAAGGTTCCCCTTGCAACAGGATCTCTCGTAGAAATAATCCAAGCTTTTCTCTCGAGAACGACGTTGAGGAGTATAGCAGCACACCGGAATTTGGACGCCTGTAAACGTGATGACCACCCTTAACTACGAATTATCCTCCAGACCAAGTTATCGAGTCCGCATGTAGGTTTGGTAATTGCTAGGCTTCTCAGATCCTCGGCAAGCAATTCCTTCTTTAAAGAACACAAAGCGTCCCAAACGTTCTTATAGACAAAAAAAGACAATTATCTTAGTCTCCTTGGTGGCTAGAGGCTACTTTGGACAAATACCAATTAATAGTTCTATTCATTAATTCCACCATGCCATCTGACTGCTGGGTGTAATGCAAAAGTTTTTGTTTTCTTTATTCCAAGCATCTTACGGATATTCTGCAATAAGCTGGATCCAAATTTCGTCCTTGGTCTGAATGCAAAATTACACTAAATTGGCAAATCCATTCTTTGATTAAAGCATCGGTAGGAGTAGAGGCTTCCTGGTTTGGTAGAGTGTAGCCTTAATTCATTTTCTTGCTCAGCTCATTACTATGTACTTATACCCTGCTCCTAATTCGGGAAACGTATCAACAACGTCAATAGCAATCCTTTTAAAGGAACTTCCCACGTTGTACTGATGCATCAAATTCTTCTGCTTTCTCTGTGATTCATTACTTGCCGCATATACAACCCATTTCCTACACCAGTCCCTTACGTCTGCCTTGCTATTAACTCAGTAAAATCGTTCTCTCACTTTTCCTAGGGTCTTTGGTACTCCAAGAAGTCCTTCTTATACATCGGCATAAATTTTCTCTAGCAACTCTGAGATTCGACATTTAGCCACAATGATTTGCTTTCTTTCCTCTTTGCCGTCGTGGTCATCTATTTTCTGCCGCAAGAGATCATCTTCCAAAATTAGGGAGTTCGATTCCGCCCAATATGACATTGGGAAAATAGTTGGCAACTTTTTTCCAAGATAGCTGCTTTATTTTCTTTCTCTAGGTTGGGACTATCTGAATATCAGGATCATAAGATCCCTATTTTGCCAAGATTCATCGACAATGATGGTTCTGAACAACAGAGTATCTTTCTCCTCTGCCCACTAAGAAAGTTTGCAGGCCTCTGGACAGGGTATTCTTCATAGGGCATTCGACGGATTCTCCCTACTAAAGGAGCCTTTTTAAAGCTGCATAGTCAGTAGAAACTTTCTCTCATAGAGGTGTTTGTAGAAGTGCTCCATCGCTTTGAACAGCTAGAAACTCTCAGCGATCGACGGAATAATTATGCCATGGCTTGGATAGCGTCTTTAGCCAATGTTTTTTTCTAGTTGGTTTTTTCCTTCTTGATTTATCTCAGCACTGCTCTCATGTTTTACTCAGGTAAGAGCTGGCTCAGACAGTCTTAGGACCATTGGAATTTTTATTCTCCTTTTGTCAGCCTGGTCAATGGTTTTGCGATATTGGCAAATGCAAATAGCGTCGATAGTAAGTGCATGACTCCAAGAAGGTGCCTAACTCATGCTTTGCTTTTGAAACTGACCAATATTTGATTGTCTGGACCTTTGCCTTGTCAACAGCAACTGGACTTGAAATGACTTAACCGAGATACTTCACAGCCCTTTGACACAAAAGACATTTCTTTGGGTTTAACTTAAGTCCAGAATCTTTTAGCCTTAAGGACATTTCTTTTAGATTTGTCATGTTTTCTCAAATAATTTCCCTACCAGGCAAGTCTTCCAGGATAGTCCTCCCAAAAATCCGTTTTATTAGCCAAAAGCCTTTTTATCAGGTCAAAAGTGGCAGGAGCATTACCATGTGGAGCATGCCATTTGGACTATAAATGGCATCACGTTTATTTGCCAATATCTAACACCCACCTTGAAAATTGTCCTTTCCCGATCTTCAGAAAGTAATTCAACTTGCTAGTAAGAAAGATTTTCGATCCAGCTAGGGTATCGAAAGTGTTATCAATGCGTAGAAGAGGATAGCTGTTCTTTTTAGTCACGTTACTAAGCTGCCAGTAATCTACACAGGATCTGGTTAAGCCGTCTTCCTTTTTTACCAGTACCACCGGTGAAGACCACGGATTGCTAGATGGTTCTATGACGTCTTCCTTATCTATACTCTCAACAATGTTATCAGCCTCCTCTTTCTTAGCCTGTGGTAGTCTTTGAGATGTCTGCCGGATGGGACGATCATTTTCTGTATTAATTTTCTGCTGGTCTATGTTGGTTTTCCCTTTCTTTCCAGTATTAAAAGTATCATCATACCTCTGGAGATTTTTTCTTTGGTCTGGCCTTAGACCGCTGCCTGATGATGTGTCCCTTCTAAGTTTTCGGAATGGCTTCCCGGCTGGTTTCCACAGCCGCAGCTTGCCAATCCTAATTAATGTCAAGAGTGATTTATTTCATGAATTTGAGAACTATTTGTTGTTTATATTTTGTGAACATGTTAAGACAAACACAGTCACTTTTTAGTCTGATGATGGCAAGAAAATTTGCCGAAATGCATTAGAATTGGCATTTTATTTGTGGAGAAAATACTTCCCCTACTAAATTTTTCAATATCAAACATAACTATTTTACCATCTGTTCTCATCTTGCAATCAACACAGCCATCCAAAATGATCTCTTAAATGTAATTCCTCTTACTATGTAAAATAAATTTCTTATCATCTATCTTTAAAACTCCCTGCTTAAAGCTCAACTCCAAGCCCTTGATATCCATTATGTTCGTTACTCGTGATCACCTCATCCTCAATATCAGCCACTATCGCAGGATGATCAAATGGGTCTTTTCCTATGGGAAACATACCGTTGGTTTCTCTATGGATATTTACTCGATCTTCTGTCGCTATTAAAATATGCCTTTTTGAATAGCGACATGAGATGAAATGATAGCTGGATATATCCTGGAAATTCTGGATAACTAATTATGACTCGTCTACTAGAATTCTCTTAATTGTTAAAATAAACTATTTCAGGTAATCAATTATGTATGAAATAATTATTAATTATTAATAGAACTCCCTGTATTTAAGAATGGATGTTTTACAAGACTTTTTTTCATATTTTGGTGACTGGAACCTCTTTGAATTTACTACACCGCAACTCCGAAACCCCCTGTAACTGCTCTTTAAAATAAAGTTATAAAAAGAAGATTGATTGTAATTTATTATACACTAGAAACAATACATTATAATTAGTTTGTTTCGTCATAAAAATGAATATACAAGCTATAAAACGTAAATATTCACTCTATGATTATATTATAAATATTTGATGATACAGAAAAAAAATTCTATTGACACACCTGAACACGCCATTTTTTTAGATTATTATCCTTTTAACTCTTAAAAGGTATGAACGCCATATTACACATTCTCCTTTTTTTTATTTTTTTATCTTCTAACAAGTTTATCGTTTACAACCAATCAGTTATTCTTAAGCCACTTTTAGAAGCAGCTGATGAAGAGGTTTCATTTCAAGATTGTGCAGCTAGTTTAGTTCAAAAATACTGTGCGTTTAAAAATAAAAAACACCTAATTGTCATTAACCAAAATATAGAAACTGATTGTGGAATATCTCAGGAAACAATTGATTTAAAAAGCAGTTTTCTACCTTCACCGGATAACACAAAAAGGTGCTATTTGCTAAATATAGGAGACCAAATCAATTTAAGTAATTTTAATAATAAACTCAGTAACAACTCTTTTAATACAAAAGCGATATTCATACTGTTTATTTCAACAGTTGTGAACCTTCGTGAATCAAATCAGTTTCTTCAAACTCTTGCTGATTATTATTTAATAAAAGTTCTTTTGGTTGATAACAATTTCTTTGTGTATACATATTTCCCCTACAAGTATGAAAACATTAATCAACCAGAAACTGAATTATTGAGGCTTGGAATGTGCAATAAAGAAAAAAACTTTGAAAAAACATTGTTTGGTAATAAATTATAGTTTTAAATTTGCTTTTGATAAATTAAAATATTTTTTTTATAGATGAACATTTACCTAAATATTGGAGAAATAGCACAGTACATATCTATTATCGCAATGCACCTCCTTTTACAAATAAAGACCATACAGGTGCTGAACAAATTCTATTTTCAGCAATTTTCAAAAAACTAGGGGTTAAAATTTCCTCTCAGATGGGCTCTCTAACATTCCAAGGACTTAAAGTCAATCGAACCTATGAAAGTGAGGGTTTAAGGCTTCTTTCTCAAAGAAAAGTGCATATGATTGCCGGAAGCTATAAAGCTATATCGGAATTTTATCAAGATTTTGATAGCAGCCTGGTATATTATTTGCAGCAATCCACTTTATTTGCTCCCAGTGCATTAAAAAAGAGTCTCTTTGAAGTATTGTATTCTGTAACTATCAAAGGAATGGGTGTTTTTACCTGTGTTATTATAATTTGGTGTTTTTTTGTCAAGCTAGCTTATGGTATACGCTGTGGTCCACTGATAGGGATATGTTACTTAATAAACATGTCACAACCTATAAACAAGATTCATAAATTAAAGTTTCGTTATGCTTTGGCAGGCTTAATGTTCGGAACATATTTATACAACACGTTAATATTTGGTTATATAAAAACGTCATTTTTAAATGAGCAATATCAGAAAGATGTCCATACTATAAATGATGCTTTGGAATCGAATCTTCAAGTTTTAATTTCTCCAGAACTTATGCAAAGTTTTATGAAACACTCTGATGAATCAGATCGACGTCTGATAAATAAAATAGGTATATGTAAAATTAAATTATCCGACTGTTTAAAAAAGGTTTGTTGGGATAGATCCACTGCAATGGTTGGGCTTATAGTAATTATGAATTATTTAGCCTTTGATGTATGTCCAAACCAAATAGGTGGAAGACCACAGATACATATAGGGCAGCAAATTACCAAAGATCTGATACAAAGCTACTTTATCAAAGGATGGCCAATGGCTGAAGATATTAACAGCATTTTGTTTCGAATATGGTTTATTGCAGGAATAATTAGGAAAGAAGAAAGTAAAGTCGAGGTTCACTATTATAAAATTACAAATAAAATGTTTGGAATTAGCATAAAATCAACTTCTTTGGTACGAGAAATTTTTATTGCGCACATTTATTATTTTATAGTATTCTATTCTATATGTATTTTAGCTTTTTTAGGAGAGATACTATTAGGTAAAAGGAACGGAAGCAATGTTCATTAGACTTACATTTGTTACTTATTAATTAAATTTTGCACAGCTGCTATCCTTTGTCTTTTCACTATACTGAGTGGTTCCCTCTCTCAAAGGGAACACTGTATAACCTAAAAAAGGAAAAAAAAATCGGTTATATGAATAAAAACCTGTCAGTTACAATTTAACTAAATTTGCTTTAATTTCCTAATTTTAAATGTGATATTATATATATATATATATATATATATATATATATATATATATAATAATATATATAAATAATAATATATATATATATATATATATATATATATATATAATTAATATTGTTTATATGTATATATATATATATATATATATATACATATAAACAATATTAATTATATATACTATATTATATATATACTGGGTGAACCAACAAGAGAGTTCCTCGGACATATCTCGGGAACCGTTTGACTGAGGGGTAAAAAAATTATTGGAGAAATCGTTCATGAAGAATCAGTGTAAAACATTTTTAACTTTAAAAATTACCACCAGCGGGCGCAACTGCCATCTTAAATTTTAGAATTGCAGATAGAATTTAGAAATTGCAGAACTGATTTACAGTTTCAGAACTGAGTAATGTTAGGACAAAGTAGCAGTGGGTGACTAATGATTTTATTTACAAGTAAAATGTGATTCTACTTCAAAAGTTTTTGTTAAGATTATTGTTATAAAAAAAATTTATTGTTTTTTAAGATCAGGGGATGGTTGGGTAGAGATCATTTTGTGAAGTTATGTTTTACTAATTTTTTTTCATTGATGTGATTTAATTGAAACTTGGTGTTTAGGATTTATTTAAGATACAGTTAATGAATTTTGCCATAATTTTGACATAACTAGATTTTCTAAGATTATGTTTCTAGTAACTGTTGGTAGTTAAGTTGGGTTGTCAATTGTTATCCTTGCTTAATTATTATCCTTGCTTAAATCCTTATTAAAGGTAAATCTAAGATACAATTTACAAACAGCATTTTTATCTAATTTTGATTGAATTTGTATATAAGTAGTAGACTTATTTGGGTTTTTAGACTTTTTATTTTAAATTAAAGGTAAGAATTTCGAGATTAGATAATATTAAAGTGACTTAATAAGATTAGGATACGTTTAATCCCTTTTGAGCAACATAACTATTTTGATATACATTTTTTAAGCATATATTTTTGAGAAATGGCCTCTAACATCGGAATCAATTTGTAGCTAAATCTTTAATAGTTTTAGAAAATTTATCGCGCGATCCTTTCCAATATTTAAGGTTAGAAACAACATTTTAGCAAACGGTTTTTACTGGCTTTTTTGGATGGTATATTGCTGGCGAAAAAGGATTCAACTAAATTAATTATATTTTGGTCGATTATTAAGTCGATTAAGTCGAATATATCAGTCGATTACAAGGAATGCTCTTTTCTACGATAATGGCATTCTTTGTTGACCGATTTTAACCAATCCTTAATTTTGAAGAAATAGTCCATACTTGCAGTGTAGTCGTAGGTTAAGGTAACATGAAAATCCTGCAGTCTCCCTCCACTTATTTATTAAACACTTAGTTATTTAAATTCCATACAGGTTTCAGACACAGTAGTGTCCATCATCAGAGGATAAAAGGTTTAAAATTGGTATTGCGTATTGGTATTGACGTATATCCAATACTAATTTTAAACTTTTTTTAAGATTTTCAAGATTTTTTTAAAGATTTTCATTTTATCTTAATCCTTAATTTATTAAAATCGGTCCAATCGTTAAGAAGTTAAAGCGGGTTATTGCAAAAATAATTGAAGCCCACCGTCATTTTTATTTTTGCAATAACTATTTTTTTTACAAAAATGACAGATGAACTAGTTAAAAATTTAGTTGTTAAGCTAAATTTAACGAAAATGCAATTTTAAAATTTAGGATGGCAGTTAAACCCTCTGGTGGTAATTTTTAGAACTTAAAAATATTTTTCATCTATTCTTCATAACCGATTTACTACGATAAGTCATACGACGAACGGTTCCCGAGATAGGGAGGCGCAGTTTTATTGGGTCACCCGATATATATAAAACTATATTACATAATTTTTCCCGAATATCTTACTGTAACCTTTATTAGAATCCGTCAAAAATAGAAGGAAAATAGTTATATCAGGTACTTACTTTTAAGAATGCAAGCAACAAGCGTTATTCTATCGAAATATGTAAAAATATACTGTTGGAAGTTGCTGAAAACAAGTGTTTATATAAAAAATGAATATTTACTTACCTGCATACAAAATTTTAATTTTTAAAGAAGTTATAGTCTTGCTTTATCTGGGCTATCTGGTAGAGTTCAATATTTCACCCAAGTGTTTTTTTCATAATTAGCATTATATAAAAATATTAGATTAACATTATATTAGCATTATATAGAACAAAGATTAATAACCATTTTGTACTCTTATTCTCTTATCTATTTTATAACACTGTATAAGATATAGGGAAAATTTTTCTGCTTTCATATTTATAATATAAGTTCGATTTTTGAAATTAATAAAGTTTGAATATACCTTATTAACACTTTCTTCAGAATTTCTTTGTAGCTTTAAGCTTAAGTTGTTTATTTTTAATAAATTCATAGTTTGGTGAATTCACATCTCAAATGCTAACTTGCTTTGGATAAATGGCAACTAAAAGTCAGTGGCATATCGTTAAATTAAGTTTCTGATTTTTTCAAGAAACGAAAGGTAGGAGCTTTTGATTCTTATATTCTTATAAGAAATCTTAAGACCTATTTCTCCCTTTTTAATAGAAATTTTTCAGTAAATAGAATCAGGAATGCTGCTACAAACCCAGTTATCTAGTTACATTATGATTTGATCTAATTTTCAAAAAAAAAATCTTTTAGAATTAACCGAGCGGGTATTTATATTTTTTTATTTATATTAACATGAAGAGTAATTGATATACTTGTAAACAGGAGTAAACAGGAAATAGCGGATCTGGTAAATTACTACCACGAAAAATCTGGCACATAGATTCATTTCTTACAATTCTGGATAACTAGCTTTTTCATAGTTCATCATTTCTCTTCTTTCTTTCAGTTCTGTCAAGTCACAGATTGTAAAAGTAATATTAATATTGCGTTGGAGTCACATCCACGCCAATACATAGCGATTCTATCTTTACGACCCTTATGCATTTAGTTCCAATCTAATGCTTCTTCTTTGTAAATACAAATTTAAAAATACTGAATTATTGACCTGTGGTAAAATTAAGGGTGAAGATATCGTGCCTTAAGCGTATTCCAAATTAAGTTCATATTCATATATTATAGTTCAAGTACAAGTACGTAATTATCGTTGTGAAAATTTAAAACATAAGGGAAGGTGAGCAATATAATAAGGGACGAGCAATATTGCCATTTTGGATAGCCTGCAGTTATTTCAAAACCTGGTTTCTTCTAAATCTGAGGACAGCAATGATAAACTGGACTATGCTATCGCCATTTTTTTTACAAATAAACTTGGCAAGATTCGCCATTGCAAAAAGACTTCCGGCATTTTAGACATATATAATCTTGTACAAAACATATTTTGTAGGTCTATTTTTTTATTCAACAAACACGTTTAGCAAACCGTATCTTGAAATATCGAATCTTGAATTTTTAAAAAAAATATTCACCCGAAGCCCAAACAACACAAAAAATACAAAAGCATAACAAAAACAAATCGTAAAAGTGCAAGTCATAAAAGTAAATCCATAAATTTTGGTTGGGTTATCTGCTTAGAAAATATTTTTAGCTATAATGTTAGTAATTATTCATGTTATATTTTAGATTAAAAATAAAAAGTAGAAATAGATATATGTTATTCTGAAGCCAAAAATAACATCTTCCAAGCAAAAAAAATTATTAACATTCTTATTCCTAAAACCGATTCTAAAAAAATTAAAATGGCAACACCGCAGGCAAAAGCTGACGTCATCTTGCGAAATGTCATCAGCTTTGTGTTTACATTCGGCATTTGTGAAGTTCTGTGTTTTTTCTTTAGGTTTTGATTGAAAAAGGAAGAAGGTTGAGTCATTGCAGTGTTTTTGTGAAGTGTTACGGTAGTAAAAAACTTGTGCCGTTTGTGCCACACCATGGGCAAAAAGGCGATTTAGGCAATATTCCGATCTTTTCACAAGTAAACACCTATATTGTCATAACATCATTTCAAGAAGCAACCGTCGTCATAAACGTATAATAATAAAAACTTATTAAGAAATCTATAGTAATTATAAAATATTTCATTTCCATAAAAATGCTTTTTATTTGATAAGTACCTTTAATCTAATGAAGTACGTTTAAAAAAATCATAAAGGTTTCATAAAGTTTGGTAGTTAAATTTTAAATGCGTAATCTTACTATAAACTACAATAATAACTGCAGTAAAATATTATTTCGAATCAACGCAAAATATGTGCCCCAGCGCGGAATTTTTGCCATCGCGATGCGGTCGTCGCCTCGCATGATTTCGGCTTCTGTTGTGAGGTTTCGATGGAAGCGGGGATAAGTGTCCAGGCTAGAACTATCGATCGACTACGCGTTGTTGCCTTTTTCTCTAATATAGTTATCTACATTCGTTTAACTTTAAATGTTGACTTCTTTATAGAGTATCTTATCATATTTTGTTTTATCATATATTATGAAAAAAAATGCTTCATATTTTATTAAAGAGGAATAGTACTATTTTGCGCCAGTCAAAATAAGTGACAAATTTTTATGATATTATACAGGCTGTTTCAGGACTATGGGATCAAACTTCTGGGGATTGTTCAGTGCAACAGAAGAATCCATTTGAGTATAGGAACCCATGTCCGGAAATGCGTCACTACGCCACTACGGCCCTAAGACGCGTTAAAATCTATAAAAAACACTAATTACCTAAATAGGACCTGCTGCATTTATTTTTACCTTTTGTACATGATACCATAACAACCATTGTTTAAAAT
Source organism: Anthonomus grandis grandis (assembly GCF_022605725.1). Classification (NCBI taxonomy): domain Eukaryota; kingdom Metazoa; phylum Arthropoda; class Insecta; order Coleoptera; family Curculionidae; genus Anthonomus; species Anthonomus grandis. The sequence goes on from NC_065549.1 coordinate 20,498,456, forward strand.
CAACGCTCATCAATGTCAATTCTCAATGTCATGTTTAAAAAATTTATCGCTTACAATTTTTAAACATTTATTGCTAATGGAAAACTTTACCAATCAAGAATTGGCGGATATGCATTTGGCATACGGAGCAACAAACTGCAATGCACGAGCAGCATCGCGGTTGCCATGTTTAAGACCAAGATGCATGATACTGGTATTGCTCGAACCGTAAGAACAGTCGAATTTGAAGAAGAGGTTCTTCAGCGGAGTTGTCGATGAACCATCAAATAGCACACGTGACGTCGCTAAGAATATGAATACGAGTAACGCTTCTGTCTGGCGGGTACTACACGAGCAACAACTCCATCCTTACCACTTACACACACACTACCAGAACGTTCAAGGTATGACTGCAGCTGATAAACTATCGATATATGAACTATCATCCTAGAGTTCAATTTTGTCGATGGCTTCTGGATCACATCATTACACAACCAAATTTTTTACAATATGTTTTGTGGACCGCTGAAGCCTCTTTCACAAGAGACGGTATTTTTAATAGTAGGAATAGCCGTGTTTGGGACGAAGAAAATCCTTATGCAATTTTTCCAAGAAAACATCAGAATCGTTGGTCTATCAACGTATATGCAGGCATTGTTGATAATTAATTGGGCCATACCTTCTACCGAAACGGTTAACAGGACCTATTTATCTGCGTTTCTTGGAGGAAGTTCTTCCAGAACTTCTTGAAAATGTTCCACTAAACGTTAGACAGCAAATGTGGTTTCAGCATGATGGAGCGCCGGCTCACTTTGCTGTACAAGTACGCGGGTATTTGGCTCAGCGGTTTGAGCACCGTTAAATTGCCAGAGGTGGAGCAGTTTCTTGGCTTCCTAGGTCACCTGATTTAACGTCGCTCGATTTTTTCTTGTGGGGACATGTAAAGTCTTTAGTCTACGAAACTCCAGTAGAATCAGAGCTTGAATTAATTAGACGAATAACAGCAGCATTTGAAATCATTCAAAACGAGGATCAATTTTTTAGTGTAGTCCGCCGAAATCATGTGCGGCGTTTAAATCGGTGTTGTGATGTTATCATATACAAAAGGTAAAAATAAATGCATCAGATCCTATTTAGGTAATTCATATTTTTTCTAAATTTAAACGTATCTTAGGGCCGTAGTGGCGTAGTGACACATTTCCAGACATGGGTTCCTATACTCAAATGGATTCTACTGTTGCACTGAACAACCCCTAGAAGTTTGATCCCATAGTTCTGAAACACCGTGTATAACTTGTTTTTTTATATAAGAATTTTTATATAAGAATTTGGCATCATTGCATCTCTGATGTTGCAAGCAAACAAACGGCCATAGTTCCACCACAATGCTAATTCTAGCCTTTCAATGTTCTAAGGTCATCTGTAAACACCTATAGGGCAGTCCCTCATCTCATTTCTGAACGGAAGAACGGCTTTTGAATCACCCGATATCGCAAGATAACGATTTCTGAACGCACCCCTAGCAAAAACAGAATGGCGCTACACTGTCGAGTACCACGAAGAAGAGACAATTTCCATATACCCCTCATTCAGTATATGAATACACTGATATACATCAACAGAGTTCTAAGTGCAGTGATGTTCGTAATATCCTCTGCACGTGCAATTATTTTCGATATATTTGCAGTAGACCAAAGAAGATATTTTTAGATATCTTATCTTAATAGAGAAAAACTTTATGAAAATAGTCGGCCAAATCGTTTCTACTCTAAGTCATGCTAAATAAAATACTCAAAAAAGTTAAAAATATTTAAAAAAATCATATTTCGGTTTGGATCAAGTTACTTTAAAATTTTTAGACAAGATTTCTTTATTGTTCTAAAATAGTCCTTCCGGAAAAAATAAAGCCTATAATCATAATTCTAATGCACAAAAGCGGAAGTAATTGTACTGCAAGCTTCCAACCTAACTAACTGCTGCCTGTTTTTTCATAAAATTTTAGAGATATTGATTAAATCTGATTTAACTAATAATTTAATATCTTCTCAATTTAGCCTTTCAGCACAAATGGTGCGATACATCAGCTATTAAACATTTTTCATTTTGCCTGTAATATGTGAATCAATAAATATGTTTCTATGTTTTACTTCCATAGATGCATGGATATTGCTTTGGATTAACTTGCCTCATATTCTTGACGAAGAAAATAGTGTGTGCGTGTGAAAAGTAATAGGGGAGCTAAAATGTAATCTGAAATGATGATCAGTAAATATGTAGTATCCCAAAGCTCTGTCAGTCCCCTAATTTTTTTATTATACAGGGTGAGTTGGGAGATAAGTATTGTACTGCAGGTAAGTTTGTACACGTGAGTATAATTTTAAAAAAATTATATGTTCTTATCCGATTCTCATTTGTTTTTTAATTATATGGTAATTCAAATATTTTAAATCAGTTGACCGCTTCTTATCACAAATGTTGTAGGTACCGATTTTTGGTTCGTTTTGTTGTTCTGACATGTGTTAGTATCATTGACAATGTGTTTGAAGAGTTTAAATAATTTGCAGGATTATGGATTAGTCACGGAAGTCTTATTAGTTGGCCTCCAAGGTCTCCCAGATCTTAAGCCTCACACAATATGGTTTGTGAAGCTGGTTTAAAAATTAAGTATACCAAGTTAAAGTCGACACTCAGGAGGCCCTTCGATTCATTAGAAATCTAGAAGTGTCTATCAAAGAAAGACCTGAATCACTTAGAAAAGCAACAAGGGTTCTTCACAGACGAAGTAAAATGTGTATAGAGGTTAATAGCGGTATTTTTATTAAAACAGCACTATAATAAAATTAAACCATGGTAATGTACAAAATTTTGCTTATTTGTAATAACGCTATATTTTAAAGACAAATGAGAATCGCATAGGAACATACGAGTTTTTTAAAATTATTTTCACGTATACAATAATCACCTAGAGTTTAATGCATTCCTACCGACTCATCCTGTATATTGATGATGATCAAGATACTTTGAAACTAAAATTATTTCTAATAAATGGTAAGTACAAGATCTTGGTCTAATTATTGATAAATTATTCAGAAAAAATAGAAAAAATATGTAATTTTGTATCACCCTTTATTTTTATAACGGATTTTTTAAATAACTGATAAAACTAGACAAGCATTGTTACTGAAAACACAAACAGTAGAAAATTCTCTTTTATTTGAAATAAACATTCAAGTTTTACGGCAAACTCGTAATTAATTGAAACATGCATATTACCGATTAATATTACTTATTTAGATACCTGTACATACGCCCTACTTCCATTTCCACGTTAAGGTAAAATTATGCAGGCAACAAGCATTTTATATTTTTTATTTTATTTGCCTTTTAGTAATGGCATAGGAAATAGATCTATTATCTTTAAAAAGGTTGTACAAAAAGTTAGTGAAGAAAGTGATTTTCAACAATGTGCTACAAATTTAGTATCAGAATACTGCGTTATTAAAAATAAAATGTCTCATCTTATTAGCAATGAAAATATTAAATATATAAATGGAATACTCCAAGAGACAATAGAGCTAAGAGAACATTTACTGCCTTCGCCTTCAACAACAAAAGTATGCTATTTACTGAATTTACGAGAACAAGGAAACCTGCATTATTTTAATAAAAAACTTTCGGGTAATACAATAAACCGGAGGGCAATATTTATACTTTTTACTCCGAAAATTTTTACATTAAATGAGACATATAAGTTTCTTCAAAACCTGGCAAAAATTTATATAGTTAAGGTCCTCCTAATATATCATAACTTCACAATATATACATTTAATCCCTATAAATTTGAAAACCTTAATGAACCAGACACGCAATTAATTAATCTTGGAAAATGCCCATTGAAAAAGGAGTTTGAACAAAATTTGTTTGGTAAGAACTTAATCATTTTTGACAAAAAGCTTCCTATCGTTGAGTTTTAATTTTTATGTTTTTCATAGTCTTTTGAATTGAACTGCTACTAAAAGTCACTATCAACATTTTGACAACCATTTTGGTGGCTTCTTCAGAATATCGTCTGAATCTTTATTCTGCAAGTGCTGATGCAAATATGGTATTGATTACTATTTATAGTTTACACTTTTTAATGAGTGAGGATATCTTATTCCAGCTTCTTTAGCGTACCTATTTAAATACCTGTAAGAAAAGAAAAAACATCTAGGTGGAATGAATTAACTGGAACAGCTTAAAAACCATATTGAGAACTACTAACTGTAAAAATAAGCATTTCATAATATAGTCTTCAGTGCTTCGACTCTACAAACATTATTTTATTAAACTCTTTTTCTAAGCGTTTGACGCTGGCACGGAGCTGGAATTTACGAGGAAAGCCTAAGAGATTTCATCGAGAAATATTACATTAGCCTTTCAGATAGAATTCCTTGAAGTACTGAAATGTGCGAGTGAGAATCATAATAGAGCCTACAATAAAAAGCAGAACCTAATAATATCTGATAGCCAGCTTACAGGATTATATTAAAGTTTACTGAATCTAAAAAAGCTGGAAAATCTTAACAATGTAAAACTTGTGTGGGTACCGAATAAGGAAATTAGAAAGCGGATGAACTCTCTAGAAGAGGATCTTATCGATCTCAGGAAGAATATGCAATAAATGACGCACTCTGTCGCAGAAGGCAATATTTGGAAAAGATACACTAACTCTAGAAGAGGCGTCCTAGAAGGATGTCTTCTAGCTTAGCTTTAGCTTAGCACCACAATACCAAAAGAAAGATCTATACAGCTTAGTGCAGGGCAGCAAAGTGTTAGCCCTAATAGAATAGATAGATATTGGAAAGAACATAATAAGTTTATTACAGATTGAGCTGCACTCAAGGATGCTAGACGAGCCCCAGGAAGAGAAAAACATATCAATATTAGCCTAGGAAGAGTAAAAGCTCATTACGGTGGCTAATACTTATCTATTAGAGGCACGCCAATTAAGGTTATTTTAAATTAACTTTATAAATTCTAGAGACAAAACCGAGGGAAACTTCGAAGCGAAGTAGAAGATAAAAAAAACTAAGAAGTAAATGATGACTTGTATTAGTTTCTTGACAAAAAAGTAGTAATCAGTCAATAGTTTTCCTTTATTGTTCGCTGATTAGTTTAGGTGTGAAAGATGAATTTGGTACACCTTATAAGACATTAATTAAATATGAAATCAAAATCGGAGACCATCTTTTTGGAGTCTAATAGATAAAGAACTTTGAGAGTCTCTATCCATTATACGGCTCTATAGAAAACAATAAATTTTGTATGAAAGGGCGTCAGTCAAAACATAAAAATATTGTCGCCGACGAATATAATAACTGAATGTCGAAAAATATAACTGAATGAAGACTAATATAAGACAGACGGTAAAATCGGTGAAAGTGATGGATTTTTGTTTAAGCTTGTTGCTTTAACTCGAAGAAACTACGTAACTGATGAATATAAATAGTTTTTTATAAGTTTTATCCCTCCTTCATTGAAGACTACACTCACCGGCACGAAAGGTGGAGCACTTTACATTTTATATATAATTTCTTTTAAAATATTTTGTGATCTTGTATTGTTTTAATAACTTACACAGAAATAAGACAATGAACATTTATTCAAAAAAAAAAACGGTTTTGTTACAATAAAAATACATAAATTCATAGTTTGATAAAGAGACCTTAAATAATTAAAAAATGAAACGTATTGCTAGCAAAAATTGCGGAGGCGCATTTCTCATATTAAGTGTGGTCTTCACGTGCCAGAATCATTATTTGCATTCTTCTTGGCATGCTTAAAATCAAATGACGAATGTCTTTTTGAGGAATAAGGCTTCCTTGTTCTCAAAGATTAAAGGAGAAGGAACGACACTTCGTAGTCTTTACCCAAGCAAATCTACGTCTTAATTTAATTAAGATCTCTCGGAATGACGTCCTGTGCGTGCCTCTAGAGAAATTCCAGTACACACTATAAGTGAATCGCTTGGTACCCTACTCTAGGACCACCTGATACAAAAGGCTCTTGTGGTCTTCGCCATATCGTTTTACGACCATGCGGAGACTGTAGGCTAAATCTCGACTCATCAGTAAACAGAAGACGGTCCTATTAATTTAAATCCTAGTGTTTACGATTCCGGGCAGGCTGATATCGCGTAATACGATGACATCTAAGAAGCTGGACCTGTCGTAGGTGTATGACTAGTAAGATTGGTTTCAGCAAGTCTTCGTTTAACTAAAACTAATAAAAGTCTACTTATGGTTCCTACAGTTGTGGTATCTCAAGCCCACGAGCGATCTTAGAGACCTCGTAAGATGGTAAAGCGATCATAATGAGCGTTACTCGTTCATTAGGTGCTAGTCCCTTGTCGTCTAGTGCAACGTCCAGCTTACCAAAAAAAGATATATAAATACGATGCACAGTGCTATTTGATATGGGATTATAACGTATCTTCTCTAAACGACTTCTTTTGCCTTAAATCATTCCAACCATAGCAGCCATTGTTCAGGATGAATACCAAGCATTTTTAGCTCAAATAAACATAGCAAAACTTTTAAACGACTTGTTGAATAATATAATAAATAAACAGATGATTTTTGTTATTTTGTGATGTTACAAAATACTTAAAACATGTTGTTCTATTTCTATGGAAGTATTTAGAAAAATACAACATCATGAAAATTTTTTTAAAAAGAAATTATATATACAGTTAATTTTTATTATATGTAAAAAGAATATACATTAAGTGGTATGTTTTTGGTACCGGTGAGTGTATAAGGTGTTTCTTAAAATTATAACTCACTTTGTTGCGGGATCACAGCATTGGTCATATTGTAGAGCTATAATATTCTCCTGAGTATTCATAAATAGTCTCAAGTACTTTAACTGTTCCTCGCAATTTAAAAGTGTTTTTGAAGAAATAAGGAGACGATTTTCAATTTGGAGTTTTTTCCAGCATGTCGTATTTATTACAGCTAATACTGAAAGAGACAAGACGAGTACAAAGAAGTTTCTTATATAAGATTAAGTGCCTAAATGCTTCAAGTAAGGATAAAGTTTAGAACATTGAAAGGCTAGAGTTAGCATTGTCGTGGAACCATGGGAAGTTAGTTTGCTTGTAACATCTCTCATACATTAAGACAAATGCTTATGTAGGAAATGGCAAAAAAATACTTTATAATATCATAAAAATTTGTCACTTACTTTGACAGGCAAAAAACAATACTAATTTTCCTTTTTAATAAAATATAAAGCTTTTTCTTTAATAACATATGATAATATAAAGAAGTCAATATTCAAAGTGAAATGAATGCAGATTACGTAAATTTGAGAAAAAGCAACAACATCAAAACGCTGCTCGATCGTATTGTTGATTCCACCAATACAGGAAATATCTACCAGTGAAGTCGTCAAAAACTATAATAAAAATAAATATACATGATCCATATTTATTAATAATAGAATATGCTTTAAATTATAAACGATATTTCCGTTCATAAATTCTTTATGCGTTATTTTAAAGAGGCGTCTAAAAACCGATTTTTTTTAATACTGCTACTTAGAATGTTGAGTTTAAACAATTTATTGATAAAAAAGTGAGGATGAAGTAAAAAAATGCAAAATTTTAGAAATTATAATGGATTTTTTACTTACGTATAATTATTCACAATTACGGTTAACTACACTCTATTTGCGACTAGCCATCACGTTGATCATTATATATGCTATTTATTCAAATTTAAAGCCTTAAGTAACCAACGTCTGTAAGAAAGATTTAGATCACTTCTTTAGGTCATAAACGCAAATTTCCACACGCAAATCAGGAATACCAAATATGTAAATACGGATTAATTCATAAATAAAAAAGACCGTCAAATGTCACTTAAGTCAACAAATAACTTTTTATTATTTATTGTGAGTGGCTACTGTACTAGTACGATTATCGTAATTTTCTGTCGTGTCTCATTTTAGGTAAATATTTGTTTATTTATATAATCATTAAATATGCAAACGGGGCGGTAGCCCCGTGTGCGCACATGGGACTGTGTGGTTGGCGCAAGGCAAAAGATTAAGCGGATTGGCGCACATGTGGAGTTGGGATTGCAAAAAGGGATTGGAACCTTGGGTTAGCGCTAAATACTGGTTTAAGTAGTCATTTGAGTCCTATTTAAAAGCCATAAATAGTACGCCCCATGTGCATGTCAAGTCCCAATCTAATATCTTTCACATGCGGTAGGTAGCTCTGTTAATCATTAGAATATAGTTTTGGGTATAGGTTCTTATGGTTGCGCTTAGTTATTTATATAAATGTTTTTATTAATAAAGATATTTATTGTTTTGACTATAAGTTAATTTATATTAAACCTCATCGTTATTATTTACCTATGAATAATTAAATATCTTAAATTTTGTTTTTTTTTTAATTTCAAATTTATACTTAATATATTAAACTACATAAAATATCAAATAATTTAAATAAATAATACGTATTTTTTAACATCTGATAAATGTATTTTGTTCACAAAATAATGTAAAATCTAACTATATTATGCTTTTATTATTTAAAATTGAGCCCACAGCCAACCTATCCAACTAAAAAGTGTCAAAAAAATACTACTGGGGACACACTGAAGCCACTCCCATTTTTGTCAATAAGGTTGTTGTTTTATTTTTCGTGTGCGTAATTTATAGAGGTACAAAACGATAAAAAATCCTATAAATTTGCAATTTTAGCCCCCAAAAAGTTCCAAAATTTTGCTAATATATATATTTTTTAATCATAGCAAAATCAAGACCTAAAAGACCTTGCGCAAACCGACAATAATTACGTATTTAACGTATGTAGAAAAATCGTCATAATTTCCAAAGTTTTGTATTTTTTCCAATCATCCTCACTTTCTTATCAATATTTTGAGCACACTCAACATTCTATGTACAAATTTTCAAAAACAAAATCGGGTTTTAGACGCCTCTTTAACTTTACCGGACCCAAGCATTTTTATGGAAATTAAATATTTTATAATTATTATAGATTTCTTTACTTGTGAAAAGATCGGCTTGAATCGCCTTTTTCCATGGTGCGGTACAATTGGCACAAGTTCAACATTCCACAAAAACACTCAAATGCGTCATTTTTTCTTTTTCAACCAAAAACTAAAGAAAAAACATAGAAGTTCACAAATGCCGAATGTAAACACAAAGCCGTTTCACGAGCTGACATTTCGCACGATGACATCAGCTTTTGCTTGCGGTGTTGTCATTTTAAATTTTTTAGAAGCGGTTTTAGAAATAAGAATATTAATAATTTTTTTTGTTTGGAAAATGTTATTTTTGCACTTAAAATAAGATATACCTATTTCTTTTTTTTTTTTATCCAAAGTCTAACAACAATGAGTTGAATTAACATTATTATATGTATTGATATATAGCTAAAAATTTCCTCTTTTGAAAATGTGTGTAAAATTGACAACAGAGAATTGTTAAATATGTTTGTAAATAAAGCACCTTTCTTGCCCCTGTGTACATGTTGAACTCAAACAAAGTTGTTCACTAATTCTAGTCTTTCAATGTTCTAAGGGATAAAGACATTTCAAAGCGCATAAGGCAACCTCAGGCAGTTCTAGTATTAGATAGTAAAAAGTTTCGAAGTCAAAATTGCAGTGTGAAGAAGAAAACGTATAAAAACAAATTTTAAAGAGAAGTAAATCAATTATTACGTATCAATATGCTCGGACAGCAGAGCTGCCATTAAGGCTATCACGGCTGCAAAGGTAAGCTCCAAGCTTGTAGCCAAGAGTGCATAAAAGTCCTGAAAAAACTGGTGCAGGTTAGCTGCAGGGTCCAGCTCGTCTGGATACCTGGTGCGATACCATGCAGGTAATGGGGAAGCGGACACTCTTGCCAGACTGGCATCCCCGAATATGCCGATGTGGCCGGAACCCATAGTTGGTATCGACAAGTGCGTTGCAGTCGCGTCAATGAAGGTTCTGCTGGACAAGTGGACCCACCGAAGATGGACTGAGTCCCCTGGTATGAGACAGGACAAAGCGCACATAGGTGGACCCTCTGCTTGTCTCACCAAAAATTTACTACACCTAAAAAGACGCGAAATTCGGCTAGTGACAGGTCTTTTAACCGGTCACTGGTACTTAAGAAGCCATCTCCATACTATCGGTATTGCGGACAACCCGGAATGCCGATGGTGCTGTGAGGAGGATGAAACCGTTGACCATGTAGTTGGGGAGTGCCCAGTAGTCACGCGCGCCAGGTTTAAATACTTGGGTAACACTTTCAGTGTACCGAGTGACTTTAAGTCCTTTAGACCAGAGAGCCTTATCGGTTTCTCGAAGGCCGTTGGGCTCTGGTAACCTCCGGTGGGGCATGACGGGTCCATCAGGAGACCTAGATGCACAACTGCCTTGGCAGCCCACTGTTTCGATAATTCATTCATTCAATTCATACCTTATTTAAATATAATTGCATGAAAAGGTCTACAGTATGATGGTCAAAATGTAAAATTTTTTTACTAGCGATTCAAAACAAAAGACATATAGAATATCTATTTAGTTTTAATTAGTCACATTTTTTAAATAATATTTTTTCAGAATGGACTTTTCCGAAACGTTGGAGGAATAGCACAATCAATGTATACTTTCGAGAACAACCACCTTTTGCTAATAAAGAATATACGGGTGGTGAACAAGCCGTATTTTCTATAGTTTTTCGAGAACTCCAAACAAACGTAATTTCTCGGTTAGGGGGTATGTTAAATCAGGGTAATAACATTAATGAAAGTGAAGGGCCGAGGATGCTTTTTGAAAGAAGCGTTCATATAATCTCTGGAGGTTATAAAGCTGAATCTAATTTTTATGAATATTTTGACAGTAGCTCTATATATTATCTTCACGTCATGAATGTATTTACTCCAAAATCATTAAAAGAAAATTCTTTAAAAATATCTTTAGTAATAACAGCTCGGCGAGCCGCCATTGCATTCGGTTCCGTTATTGTCTGGATTATATTTGTTAGAATAGCTTATGGGCAAAGTATGCGTTCACTATTTTGGTTACAATTTCAGATCATGAACTCGCAGCCTATAAAGAAATTAAATACTATACGATTTCGAATTGCTTTATTAGGCTTGATAGCGGGACTGTCTCTTAACAGTATGTTATTATACAATGATTTAAAAATAGAATATTTAAGAGACCGAGAGCAAAAAAATATTGACACTTTAACAGAAATTTGTAAAACGGATCTTCAAGTATTTGCTACCTCCGAAGTCATGGGAAACTTTAAGCAGAGCCCAAGTACTTTCGACAAATTTTTTGTAAAAAAATTAATTCCTTGTGAAGTTGAGAAGGTGCATTGCCTAAAAAAAGTTTGCTTAGAACGAAGTGCAGCTATCATTTATCCCACTTCAAGTCTCCGCGAAATTGCACTTGAGGTGTGCGTGGATCAAATAACTGGTGATTTACTGTATCATGAAGGCCAGCGTATTGCAAATGCTTTAATTCAACTTTACTGTTTACAGGGATTTCCTATGTTAGAGCAGATTAATAAAATTATTACCTGGTTAGCGTTTGAGGGAGGAATGATTACAAAAGAAGAAAACGCCGCTGAAATCCGATATAATAAAATCGCAAATCGAGTCGGAAGAAATATTATTAGATCAAACTCTTTGAGCCGAGAATTGCTTATAAGCTACTTTTATTTTTTTTTATTCTTTTATCTTGCATCAATTTTAGTTTTTATTTTAGAAGTAATCTTGGATAATGCAAAGAGTAGGAAAATATTGAGAAAATATTATGAATGAGGCATTGTTTTATAGTTTGACTTTAACACTTTGATTATGATTCTTCTGTAGTTAGAGATAATAATATACATGCTTTTACTTCAAAGTACAAAGAACTGCATATTATTTCAACAATCGAATGAAAAATCAGAACAGTCGACAAAAGATATAGTTTTGGTCAACCATAATAGAGTCGGGATTAAAAAAAATACAGAGAAACAACGAACAGTGTAAATAAATACAATTTTAGTAAAGTTGAGGTTGTTATAAGATATGACAATTTTTTTAGCATATCTCCTTTTGAAAAATCACAAATTCTCAGAATCTCACCCTCTCTTTCACTAGCTTTTGAATATGTCACGAACTTTAAATTAATTCAACCTTAATTCAACGATATTTTAATAATCTAAGCTGAAATCGATATTGGTATATCATTATATCTCGACTATAAGAGTTATATACAAGTTGTATGCCAACATCAGGAAGATGTTTAATACAAAATAATAAAGGTGCCGTCAGCAAACATTGTTGATCTTTCGCTCTTTTCAGGATGACCGTAAATATTATATAAGCTACTGACTTAGAAATCATTATTTTGCATTCATTATAATCTGGCTCCTGGTCTATAATTTTACGTCATAAGGCAGAAGATAGATCATTCAAAAAAAAAACGATAAGGCTTATCTTATACATGTTTTCGTTGCTTAGAAATAATTTGTCTTATGAGCCAAGCGTAGTACATAGTATAACGTGAAACGTTGGTAACTGGAAACGTATCCTCAAGTATAAAAAAATAAAATTAGAAATATTCTATATAGTTTGGCTTCAAGGTTCTGCGGAACTAGGCGTTTACTACTCATATTGGATCATGATTCATACTCTAAACTATCTTTAGTCTACTGACCCAAAAATCTTTTACTATGTTGGTTGAAAGGCTCACTGGCTGTTTAATTTAATGTCAAGAGAATGATAGTAGACAGTAGATAATTTAAGTTAAACGACTAGGCTTATTTTTGTACACGTATTCGCTCTTCAGTATAATTTTTTGTAATGAGCCTTACCACAGAAAACTAAGTAAGGGTAGTAAGGAGTATAACTTAAAACAGTGGTAGTATTTAATATAAAATTACTGAGACATCATCAAAGATAAAATAAATGAGATTAGAAACCATATTAAAAACAGATTTCAAGGTTCTGCAGAATTAAGTTTAGCCCTTAGCGAATTATGGCTTCTTAGCTGATTTTAGGAAAAAGACGGTTACCTCTGTACAAAGATACGAAACCAGAACCTATCAATTTATACTGAAGGATAGAAGATGAACTTTCTCACATGGAAGATGCTCCTTTAGAAACAGACAGATAAGAAAAATTAAGAGAAAAACCTAATAGAACAATAGAGTTTTTAGAGAATTAATGCTGTGAGGCATAGCGAGAGAGAGACAGAAAATATGTAAGTAGCCAAGCCCTTTTTTCGCTTATAAATATCATTAAATTTCCAGCACTCCTTTTTTCTCATTACCATCGCATCCACCCACTTATTAACAGCTAATCCTACATTATACCACTGAAACTACAGATTACAAAAACACTAATATTATAGAATACCTAGAAATGGCAGAGAGGTTGTTGAAAATTTACAGGCAATAATGCGATTTCAAAACAAGCTACAGATATAACAAGCCACGAAAATGTCATATCTCTATAACGTATAGTGGCTATTAGACATAATTTATTCGGGACACTTGTCAAAACTCCTGCTTTTTACCTGTCATAACTATGTTAATGCTTGCTCTTTATATTGTGTGCTAGGTTTTTTGACAGGGGATTAAAATAACTTAAGTCTAGCGCCGACCATCAGAAATTGAGCGAGTCGTAGTCGGACTTAAAAGGAATTCATGTTAGAGCTAAGTAAGTGTGTCTCAGAATTCCATAAAGAAAGTTAAGAAACTTTTCGAAAACAATATCTTATGCAATAAAAGATTAAATTATTTATTCTTCAAAGCATGCACTCAGTGATTCACTATTTCTTGATGCGTGAAGTAAACTATTGTAACGCTATTCGGCCACTGCTTATATTCGAGTCCATAGGGGGTTGCTAGTTGAGGAGAAATCAACCATGAGCTAAAAGAGAAATCAAGAAATACTCCCAAACGCTACTACTGTAGAGCACCTTCATGTGGTTCACCGACAATTACTGGGTTTACACGTAACATTAATGCGAATTAGAGCACAAACGCTTTGGCTTCTATTTACACAAAGGTTTAGAAGAGCTTTTAACGCTGACGTTAATCCGCTGTTTTTTATTGCCAACCTAAATAATTTATCGATACATTTTTAAATTCTTTGCTATTCTTGGTGAGAGTTCATTGATTGGGACTTGTCTGGGGTCGAGTATTAACTTGTGATTTTATGTATATGTTGTTGCAAATAAATAATGGAAAATATTAATAAGTTGACGGTCGGCAGTTTATATTTTTTATATTTTCTGAGCAAAAAAAAGTTCTCGTTTTTTGAGCTCTTCCTCCACAATTTTAAAAATATCAGAATTACGGTGTCTCTTTCCATCGTCAAAATGTGTTGTTCTCTGATGATGCTTAGTGGAAAATGAGTTTCCAGGTTTGACCACTGGCTCGTTTTATTTTTAATATAATATTTAAATCTCTAGAAGAGCAATAATCTTTCTAATAAAAGAATATAATTCTTTAAATATTGCACAACCATAACAAAATCAATTTTTTTTCTCCCGCCTTACACATTTTTGTTTGTTGGCAGCAATAAAAATTAATGCAAATTTAGACCTTTACACGAAACCTTAATGCGCCTTGCAGCAAGATCATCCAGATATTTAAAATGCTTTAAGGTAATGCGAATTGGAAATGCTAAAACAGCTTATGGACGTCTCCAGATGTATTTGAATGAACCAAGGATTATTTAAACCCTAAAAGGACCTGTCTGTCAGAAAATCTAATAAATCTGTGGACCTAATATTTATTAGTAAGAAAAATTCGATTGAAAGCTGAACTGATTTTGGGGAAAAACCCTTAGATCAAATACTGAAAATTATTACAAAAAAGCATATGACGTGGAGAGAATACATCAACAAGGCATCATGAGATATCTGGCCAGGATGTACTGAAGTGCAGCGCCTAATGAACTACGCCCAAATGTAAATAATGATTTAAGGCCATACTGAGGTTTCATCTAGATGATGCCTACTAAAATATATTTCCAGGCACTCAGAGTGGCTTTGTGTATGACGAGGTGTACACCAACAAATATATTCCCTAGTGTAGCAGCTGAAATACTAATAGGGAATGCACAAGCAAGTCTCTGTCACATGGTACTCTAGTTGAAATAGCTATAATTGGATTGAATGATGCTATAATATGCGAGTATAGATAGATTTATTAAAAAATATGCAAGATGTTCTGTCAAAACGTGAGAATAATAGAGGAAAGTAACACTGCATCAGCTGTATTTTTCTCAAATTTAAGGAACGCACTACAAAACATTTCTCGGAGAGGCATTATGGATTTGATACGGGAGGTGAAAGGAAAAATACCCCATAATACCTAGTCATAGTGGAATATGAATATGCGCGGAAATTATCGTGCCAATAACTTGGCCAATAAACTAAAATGTCCCAGATCTGGCCGACAAATAGAAATATATTTATACAACAAAATGTAGGAGCAATGGTCCCAAATGACCAAAAGCGTAGAATATAAGAAGTATAAAAGTATAATATATATATTCAGGGTGAAATGTTCATTAACTGAATGAGTATTTCCCGTATATATTGTTTATCAGATTCTTTAACAGGATCAAAAAGGTTTTTTGACAGATGATCAAAATAAATTATGTCTCGCGGCGATTATATCTCAGAAATTGAAGAAATCCTATCTGACGTTTATGCATATGCGAAGAACTAGGTACATACACAACATTTATTTTTTAAATACCCATTATTTCAAGCACACATCAATACGCTACATATAACTTAGCCTCAGATTCACTCAACGTCTAATATAATTGCATGATTTAAACTTCAATAACTCACCCGTTCTACTTAAAATGCTTCTACTTATCTCATCAATGTTTTTTTAAAAGCTTGTAGCATGTAGTTTATAATACATAACCTAACACTATTGGAACCGCTCAGATAGATCTGAGCAGCAGATGAAAGACGAGCCTCCGAACAAGAATAAAATCAATAAAAAACATAAGAAACCAAAACCAAAGAAAAACAAGACTTAACAATCACTAATCAAATAAAAGTTTTTTCTAAACTTACGATTTTTGATTTATTTCTTATATTCTTTTTTTTTGCCATTTTTTGCTACTAAGGGAAAGTACATTTAATTTTCAACTTCACTTAAATTAACCGATTTCATTTCAATTTAAAGAATAAGATCATTTGGAAGAACGAAAACTGATTGAAAACTCAAATGTTCTAGGCTTCCGTACATACCGAGAAAGAAGGATCTAAGATAAAAGCAAAACCTCCACCGTTTACACCATATTAAAAAACGGAGATAGATAAAGATCTATAGCAGCCCGGTCCACATAGTCCACTAGGGTAGCGAGGTGAATGTAAAGAAGAAAAGGGATAAGCCTGCAGCGGTTCAAAAACTGATAATTTTTCTAGTTTTGTCGAAATCGATAATAATTAATAGTAAATGAAAGATGGATACATGTATGATTTGTAACGTAGATTAAAAATCTACGGTAGTGAAACTGAAGCAAACATAAATGTTAAATATAATTAAAGATAATTAATATATATAATTAGATTTTTATCAAAATAAAAAAAAAAAGATTGGCAGCATAAATCGCTTCATCAATTCCTAAAATCCTTTAATAACTGCATTATAAAAAATATGTATAAAGTAAATGAAAAAGAAAAGACCGGTTTTCCGTGTGCATCTTTCGGCAACATGCAGCAAAAGAAGAGAGGAAGGACGAAAAAGAAGGAGAATAAAACAGACTTCTTCGAGCAATATCGTATAAGTTATTAAACGATTGGTGTATAAGTATAAGAGGTAAGAGCGCACAGAAGAGAATCTTTGGGTCAAAGTAAAAGATTCACATAATTGGCGAATAACCCTGCAGCGGCGAGTTTTGAGTCGATGAACCGCATTTTAGTAATTGCCAGGATCGGCTTGGTTGGCTAGTTCTAAGGCAAATAAGTTGATAGTTTTACAATAGATTAAGTTATTTTTCTTAATTAGAAAATAAAATCTTTCTACAGAAACTATCGTGACATGTAAGGAATATTTTTGTGATTTTTGTGCAGGTTTCTTGATGTGTTTATTAATTTAAATTGACTTTGTCGCCTCATATCAAATATCAAACTGCTTTCCGGTAATAATAGTATGCCTGGCCGAGTCAAGGGCTCCATAAGTTAGAATTAATCGTTGCTCGAATGTATAGATTCAGTTTACTTTTTAAGATAAATGAGGTCAGGTTAATACTTTGCATGTATTGTATAGGCCAAATATATTTTTTATACGACAATTTCGAAATATATGCAAAACTATTCATTCTCGCATCTCTGGTCAAAGATATGACTGGAATTCAAAATGTTATACTAGTAGAGTTTCTTGTTGTTAGAACCACTAAGCGAGGAAAGCAGATCTAGTTATTATAATATAAATGCAATTTTGAATCATCTTTGTATTATGAAAATTTCATATTAGGTAGCTCCTTATTCAAAGTTAAATATTATTTCTATGTTTGAAAGATATTCCTAATTGATATAGATCTTCTCTTTCCTCTTTTCTCTTAACTCTTTCTTATAAAAAAAATAAAACAAACGAGTAATTTTAGACTCTCCATATTTCGGTCTTATTATACTATCAGCTACGAATTGGTATTGATGACTCATAGATTTACGAATAGTATTCATTGAAGTAAATAGATGCAAAACGAGTTTACCATCCACGGATACCTAGGCTAGGGTGTCTATTATTTAAAAAAAAAGGAATGAAAGATTAATGTGGTCAGAAGTATTGAAAATAATATAGTTACTACTGGTTTGTGTAAGAACAAAACTCTAACTTCTTTTAAAAATTAAGGACTGCATCTAAGTTTTAAAAATCACTTGAATACCAGAGGCACGAAAAATAATTCAATAACTATTTTGATATTGCAGTCAGGATCTTTCCTAGTTCTGTGAATTCCTGGAGATTGCTAGGAAAATGCTATTATTATTGCTTATCACAATTTCAATCTAGACATGCATGAATTATGAAGGATTTGCGGAGCCTTATTAATATAGCTGTTTATTTCATTACAGTATCTCTTTGCTCAGTGCTTTAATTTTTTTTAACTTACAAAAGAATATTTTTTTAGACTCCTACCTGCAGATTTATTAATAGGGCCCTTTACGAAATATAATGTATTTATTAATATTTTCAAATCCTCAGTTCACAATATTCTCCTGAGTACTTTCTTATCCATTTAAACTCTTTTCAGTTTAATTCTTTGAGAATTCAAGTGGATTTAACCTAAACCTTTCGTATTTAAAGTATTCAAATGTACTTTCAAAGTCATTTTTAATGAAATCAAGAAAAACAATAAATAAGAACACTATTTTCAAATATTTATTATTATTTAATTAAATGTTGCAAATCATTATCGTTATTTTTAAGACAATAATAAAGCCCACTTTAAAATTTTTCACGTACATTTACAAATGTTTTTCTGGATATAGAATGGCATTCCTAAACTATTCTATGCTGGAATTGCTTTAGTGTCTCGTTTTAAAAACCACAGATTTTAGCTGGCCATTCAATAGGACCTTTTCTTCCAATCCACTGGTTAGGATAATAATCATCCAACCATTGCCCAATCGGAACTACATAATGAGGAGTTGCTCCATCCTGTTTGAATTGTAGCGTTTTTCGAAAGATAACGTTTTTTGTATGTCCCTCTGATTTTCTAATTCTTACACTCTTAGTGATTCGATAGACCTGCGTAGGGCTCTCGAATTCGGCGGCCTCTATTGGGCCGATAATACCATCTCCCAATAGGCGAGCCCAAACATTAATTTTCTGGGGGTACTGAGTAAATTCCAATAACGACACTTAAAATAATTAACATGCCTAATTCTATTTAAGATTTGACATGCCCATTTGGCATGTTTACTGTTTATGTACATTAATTACTTATCACT